>NC_045429.1:184244246-184869662 GCF_902635505.1 Sarcophilus harrisii | reverse complement strand
ACTTGTCCATGAGAAATATCATGAAAGATAATATTGGATTGGTGTATGTATGATTCAAGTTTGAGTATTAACTATACAATAAGACTGAGATTCACAACATAAGCAGTCTGTGTGACATATTGGCATCCCCAAGACACCAAACAAATCAGATGATGACTTCCAACCCATTGAGTCACTAATGTAGAAAATTTATGAAATAGAAATAAATTAGACTTGCACAGTATGACAGAAAATTAAAGTTATTGTTTTTATATAAGGGAATATAAACCAACCAAATCAAAGATCAAACTAAGTAGAAATTATTTCTGTCTTGTATTTAGCTTTTGGGTTTTTCAATTGATGATTTAATTGTCTTTCTAGTATAAATTTGAAAATTCCAACGCGTTTTTGCAAATGTATCACAAAATATGAAAATAGATTATAGAAATAACTTCTATTTGGCTGGGCAATTATTGTCTTACTTTTTCTTTAGAAATACTATGTATTGCCATTTTCTTTATCAAGTAAAGTTTCCTAGAAATATGATAAATTTGTTTTTTGTGGAAATATTTCAGTAAATTGTACCTTAAGATTATAGTCAAATAAATTGTTGCTAAATTATTTAGCAATTTTTATGTGATATAATTTATTTGGAAAATTTTGTTTTGTTTATAAATTAAATATATTTAAAGAATAAAATCATATTTTATGGATTATGCTCTATGTTTCAACTGTCCTATTTACTGTGGATTTTTAAAATTGTCATTCTCTACATTGGTGTTCAGATCCTTTTTTAGGATTTTAAGCTTTTTTGAGATGAAGGAAGATGATTTATTTTATTTCAACTTTGTCTCTTTCTCAGCATTTGTCACAGTATTCTTCATAATCTAGATGATTAATAAATGTTTACCTACATTACATTTCATTTTGCCTACTTTTGGTGCTAAAATTTAACAACCTTTTTTACTATTTAATCTTATTTTTCATATTATATGGAGGACAACAATAAGAATTCATTAAAATGTGTGAATGAATTCTTTTTTACAGGTAAGGAATGTCTAATTATGGACAAAAGCTATAAGCACATTGGTAGCTTCTGGCTATGTTGAAAACAAAATGGTTTATTTATTGACAAATTAGTGACTGTTCTCATTTGATAGCGCATTAAAAATAAATTGCTTTGGGGAATTGTGTTATGTTATTCACCATTCTTTTAAGGTATTAACAGCCCTTAATGAGAGCCCATAAAATGAGTTATATTGCTTAATGTAGATATGTGTATATATATGTGCCATCATTATACAAATTTTCAATGACTAAATAGCTTATTTATATTAGCTTTTATATTCAATTAACTATTTGCAAACCTAAGAATCCTATACCCTTCGGGGGACCTTGTGTAAAATACAAAAGACTATGATAAAATTAAGATCCATGATATTAATATATTAAATCTATTAAGTTACACCCACCTCTGCAAAAATTCTCAGCCTGAGAATGCTAAGTAGAATTGTGGTATAATTGATTGAGACACAACCTGGGTGTAAGGAATAGTTTGTTTCAAGTTCTGTTTCTTACACATTTTGCCATGAGTAAATTACTTAATTTATCAGTGAGTCCAGGGAACTCATACTTAAAGCTATAGTTAAGCTACTGATCTGTATCAGAAGTGAAATTTTCATTCAGAGACTGTAACATATTAAAAAAAATTGCAAGTCTTGACCAGCAAAATTAAAAATCATCAAATAGACCCCCCCCACCAAAAGTGCCTCATCTTTTTTTTTTTTTTTTTAATAATAGCTTTTTATTTACAAGTTATATGCATGGGTAATTTTACAGCATTGACAATTGATAAACCTTTTGTTCCAATTTTTCCTCTACTTCCCCCGACCCCCTCCCCTAAATGGCAGGATGACCAGTAGATGTTAAATATATTAAAGTATAAATTAAATACACAATAAGTATATGTGACTAATCTGTTATTTTGCTGTACAAAAAGAATCGGACTCTGACATATTGTACAATTAGCCTGTGAAGGATGCAGGCAGGCAAAAATATAGGGATTGCGAATTCAATGTAATGGTTCTTAGTTATCTCCCAGAGTTCTTTCACTGGGTGTAGCTGGTTCAGTTCATTACTGCTCCATTGGAACTGATTTGGTTCATCTCATTGCTGAATTGATCATCATGTAGTATTGTTGTTAAAGTACCTTATCTTTATCTTCTTATGATATTCTTGCTCCTATCATGAATAAATCACAAGCTGACATCTTCCTTCCTTCCTTTCTTTTTTTTTGTCCTATGACACTTACATGACTATTAAGACATTTTAGATTTTCTATACCTCAGTATTATTACCAAGTTGTTGAGATCTGCGAAAGATTAAATGTGCTATTTTAAAATAATTAAAATGAAAGAAATGAAAAAAAAAGAAATGAGGAAAAGGAAAGAATGAATGAATGAATGAGCAAATGACACTATTTACCTTCATCATCGTTTTTACAACAAAGAAATATGGTAATTATTAATTAAATTGTTACTTATACAATTGGCACTAAGCAATATGAACATTTTCATGAATATAGAAAAGTCTATTAAATTAAATGTTCTGTGACAAAATGGTAGGATTGCTAATGTGGCTGGATAGTAGAATAATAATCTAAACTAATCTTGAAAACATGAAAGGATGCAGAAAAATTTTACAAGATAATATGTTATAGGAATAACATAAAATTATGGTATCACAGAATGTCAACATTAAAAGGGATATTATGTATCAAGTATACTTGGGTTTAAAAAACAACCATTAATACTTAATACATTTCAGGTGAACATATGAAAAGGAGGATTTTAATTGATAAAAAACTCAACAAAATTCAATTGAGTGATGCAGTTACCAAAGAAGTGCATTTTCAATATATACTGTCTAGAGTCCAGGGGTCCTCAAACTTTTAAAATAGGGGGCCAGTTCACTGTGCCTCAGACTGTTGGAGGGCTGGACTGTAGTAAAAACAAAAACTTTGTTTTGTGGACCTTTAAATAAAGAAACTTCATAACCCTGGGTGAGGGGGATAAACATCCTCAGCTGCTGCATCTGGCCCACAGGCCGTAGTTTGAGGACTCCTGTTAGAGCAAGGAAGGTTATGGTCCCATTCTAGTGGCTTTGTCAGAATACATCTGTAACACTGTATTCCATTCAATATAAAATAATTTTAAAAGCTCATTTATAGATTGAACACTGACAATAATAGTGAAAGTATTTAAAACTAATCCATATGACAAGTGGTAAGAAGAGGAGTTTTGCTTGAAGGATTTAAAATTTGCCAATATGCTATCTTCTTTCATTGGCTTCCTCATGAAAGATCAAGTGACTTAGCCTGTGAATCTCCAGAGAGCTTTGGGTAGAATTTTATAAATATGAACTCTTTTTTTTTTAAATTCCTAATTGTTGGAAAGATCTTTACTTTGATGATATGTGTACTATGTTGGAAAATATGTCATATCTTTCCAACAATTGAAGTTAACATAAAATCATCTTCTTTCATCGGTAGTAAATTCCCTATAATTCAGTACTTAGGAAGAGATTAGAGTTACCTACTAGGGATGTGGTACAGGTAGTACCTAAATGATGTTGAGGATTGAACAATATAATTTCAAAAGTTATTTCCAATACTAAGATGTTGTGTTTCCTTAAATGTAGCTCTTTATGAAATATAATAATTTTGATTTTTTAAGAAGATGATTGGGTAGAGGAAATAATTTCTCTATTAATTGAAAGGCCTGTTTAGGGAATTCTCTATAGTCTCCAATGAATTGCTCGTGAATATGTAAATACATTAATTTCTCTACTGCAGAGTTTTTCCAGATTAATTATTTTAGCCATTAGTACCCAACAGAGAACTTAATTGCCTCCAGAATATGTGACCACATTCAAAGAAAACAAATGAAGCAAGGTTATCTCAAGATCTTAATAAGAAATTTCTACTTTGAAGTTAGCAAGGAAAGGCTGTTATTGCATACCATGTAACTAAGTAACTGCTGTTACTAATAGATGCATATATGTCTCTCCCAACTAACATCTTGGAATGCTTGTGATATTTTCCAAGTTTGAAATCATTGTTTTTCACTCCCTGTTACAAATTCATGTATATTGGGATGACACAATGAAACTTTTGAATATCTTCTTGTTCCACATAAATGAAAGCCCAGGAACAATAAATAAATGAATAAATGAGTGAATGGGCTGATTTACTATAGAGTAACAGGTTGGAAGTGATGATTCATCAGAACAGTTTTTGTTACATTTTTATTATTCAATTTATTACTGAGAACAGTTTAGAAGGAGAAAAAATGTGTAATAATCTGTGAGATCAAACTACAATAGGTTATCATTATTTGATTACAGGCATTTGTTTTTGTCTATGAGGTGTTTTATTCCAGGTTATAAGGATTTCTTTTTCTGCCTCTCTCATTGTAAATCCAGCTATGGCACTATTCCCACAGTATTTAAAGCCCCCTTCTAAAATATTGGCAGGAGAGTGGTGATTTGCTTTTATTTTGATTCATTATTACAGTTCCCCATATTCTTTTAACTTTTATCCCTTCTTCTTCTTGGAAGCCAAGAGATTCTTAATCTAATATCAGGCTTCTTATGTTCTTATGTTCTTCACCATCTTATGTTTTGGTCAACTCAGAATTATATTTAGTTTTAATGGGGAATTGTTTATGATTAGGTGATTTATATTTGAAGTAGAATGAAGATAGCTAAGACTATAATTAGAAGGAAGGAGATTTATCTTCCTATAGCAGGTTCTTCCCTCTGAGCAGAGACAAGGAATTGGGAAAGAGCAGATGTAAAAACCCTTCTCCAAGCTGGCAAAGGCTGCACCTGGGCTTGATTGAGTACAGGTAATTGGTGCCAAAGAACAACAGTTGGCTCAGGCTTGGCTGGAAGGAGCAAACTTGGACATCTCTGTCTTTTCCAATGAGGTATACAGCTGGTTTAAAAAAACATTTTGTCTTTAACATCTGCCCCTTCATATTCTGCTTGGTTTACTATAAATCTCAAGTTTTACCCAGCATGTGTGATTTTAAAATTATTCAAAAGATTCTAATTTCATAGTTGATGGGTATCTTACAGGTCATATAGGACCTGTATTAAAAGCCAGTTTTTACACCAGGAAATTGAAGGTAAGAAAAATTTAATAATTTTATTAAGGTAATACAAAGGGCTATTATGGGCAATTTAGTTCAGCATTTTTGGGTAACATATGAGGAAACCAGGACCCATATATGTTAACTAGTTCATCACATGGGAAGTCACATGGAAAACCTAACATTTGAATATAGGACCTTTGATTCCAAATTTCATGGTAATTGGATAACAGCATAGTATATCTTTAGAGTATGGTAATAGCTTAATATAGAAAAAAGAAGGAGAAGCAGGCTAACAGATATAGGGAAGCAATAGCAGAGAGCTAGAAAGTTTTGGTTTGAAGTCGCTATTATATTTAAATATCCATAAAAATTCACTCTTTCCTTACTTTTTTTTTTTTTTTTTTTTTTGCTGATTTATCACATTAAACTCCTGGAAACTTGCCAGCTAAGAAAGGGGGGCTAGGAACGATTTCCCTTTATAATCTCTTCAAAGCTTTCTACTGGTTTTCTGAGAGAGGACACCTGCATGATTGTGATTTATGTCAATTACACAAAATTTTTCACTTTGGGGGAATTTTTTTTTATTATTATCTCTACATTAAGTTTTCTTTTCAAAGCTTTCCTATTTCCTGACCATTTCCATGACCATCCCCAAAACAACCTGACAATTCTGTATTTAGTCTGATGGGATTTGAATTAAACATTAATTGCATCATTTCCATCTAATGAGCTTTCCCCCCCAACAGAATCCTTACAGTAGGGCAACCACTAGTTTTTGCAAAAAACAAAAACAAAAACAAAAACAAAAACAAACAAAAACAACCCCCAAAGTCACCTATTAAAGTTTACAGTATCCAAAGAGGTCCAAGAAATGTTTTTGGCAATACTACTTCTATTTAAATAAAATAATATACGACACAATAAATACATTAGCTATTACCAGAGCTTTATTAAGAGTTGGAAAACAAAACACATATAATCTGAAATTTTATGAGAAAAGTTTTTCAGCCTATTTTCTCTCTATTTTTTTTTTTTTTTTTGCTCTTTGGTGACTGAGTCATCACATACAGTAAACAGTATTTAGAACAGAAAAAAAATTACCTTATTCTGAAAATGACATGTTTAGGATAATAATAATGTTTATTTAAATGTCTTTTTCACAAGCTTCCCCTCAATCTTAGAATGCTCTTCTTACATAACTTTGCCTCCTGACTCCCTTTTTTTAAGACTCAGCTTAGATCTTTTTTTTCAAAGAAGCCTTTCTTAATACTATATGAACAAACATTGCTACCCCCTTCCCTTTGAGATTCTCTGAAATACATACATTTATACATACACAAACACATACTCATACACACATACACATACACACATAAACTATGAACAAGATATAAATAAATCTTTTACATAATAGTTTTTATGTTTTCTTACCACTATAATAAAGGAATTTTGAGGATGGAGGTATTTTTTTTATATCCCCAGTACTTGGCACAACGCCTATAATGTAATAAGCATTTTATAAATGCTTTTATAAATTTTAAATATTAACACAAGTAATTATTATATCCAATATTTTGTGAATATTGTACTAATCATTAGCTACTATATACATATTCATATTTAATCATTTTTATAATGCTGTTTAATATATAATATTAATATTAACATTATTAATATTAAAATTTTATATTAAAAATGAAGGTTCAGAGAACTGAAAAGTTTTGCCCAAGGTCACAAAGTCTAGAAGTGGAAAAAGTTCTCTTCTGACACTCCCATCACTCTAGTACAGGTTCTCATTAACTTGTGCTTTATTATTGCAGTAGTCTGCTAATGTGTCTGCCTCAAGTCTCTCCACACTCTAATCTTTTTTTAAGCTACTAGAGATTGTCCTAAACTTCAGACTTGATCATTTCCCATAATACATTTTCAGTAAACTCCAATGGGTTCTGATAACTTTCAGGAGAAAATATGAAACACTCTAGCATTCAGAAGCTTTCATAGTCTACCCCAATCCTTTTCCAGTTTTCTTACACTTTGCTTTTTATCATGTATTCTTTGATACAATGACACTAGCCTCTTGATAGTTCTACAAACAAAACACTCCATTTCTCCACTCCTAGTCTTTCCCTGGCTGTCCCCTATATTGGAAATGTTCTCTCCTCTACTCTGACCATTGACCTCCTTGATTTTCTTTGTGTTCTAACTAAAATCTTACCTTCTACACAAAACTTTCTCTAGCTTCTCCTAATTCTTCCATCTGCTGATTATTTCTTGTTTATTATATATATATATATATATATATATATATATATATATATATAACTTGCTTTTTATGTTTTTGTTTGCATTTTGTGCCCCACCCATTTTATTGAAAAGATGTCTTATCCTTGTATGGTTTTCTTCTATCTCTTTGCATTGTTCATTTTAAAAACCCTTCTTAATTCTCCTTGTTATTCTCTGTCATTCTGTTTTTAGTTATACGCATCTTTCATTTTCTCTTTTTCATTTCTCTTTCCTTCTTTCCTAAGTTATTTGTAAAGACTCATTAAACCATTACTTTGCTTTCCAGTTTTTCTTCTTTCTTAGAAATTTTGTTGTTCTTGTTGCCTCCTTTACAATATTGCAAACCTCTGTCCTTAGTTCTTCAGGCACACTATATCAAATCAATTCTCTTTAAATACCTGTATCACCTTAATTTCATATTTAGAAAAAATATTATATAGCTCATACATCTATAGTTTGATGGTGTTCCCTAATTTCTTCAATTTAACTCTGAATTTTGCAATAAGAAACTTATGATCTGATCCAGTGTTATTTCTTGCATATTTTGATTTCCTACTTTAGCATTCCATTTGCTATATGAATATGACATCTTTTGGGGGTGCTGTTTTTGGAATATATTGTAGGTTTTCAAAAAACTAAGCTACTTAAGCCTCTTTGGCATCAGTGGTTAGAAAATAGACTTGTATTAATGTCATGCTGAATGATTTGACTTGGATTAGAATGGATATTTGGTCGTTTTAAAATTACATCCTAGCACTGTTTTTGCTTTTATTTTTATTTTTTTTTATTGAGTTTGAGGGATACTCTTTCTTCCAAGTGATTCTTGTTCACATTATTGCATGTAGTGATCACCTGAATTAAACTGATCTATTTAAGTTCACTGACACACAATATGATGATGTTTAATCTTTCCATGTCTTGTTTGACCACATCCAGCCTACCTTGAGTCATATATTTTACATTCCAGATTCCTTTGTGATGTTAATCTTTCCAACATCTTTCTTTTTATCACCAATTGCATTCAAAGTCGAGCTTCCTTTTGTGTTTGGCCCAGCCCCATCATCAGTACTAGTACTACTTGTTGTGGTCCTTCAATCTTCCACAACAATGTATTAGATACTTTCTAACCTGATATGCTCAAATTTTAGTGTCATCTCTTTCACAATTTTAGTAATGCTCATGGGATTTTCTTGGCAAGAATACTGAAATAGATGTAAGCAAATTACAGACATCAAGGTACTGTTTCAGACAAAAATGGGCATGATAGAAAATGAAAAATGGTAGGAATTTAACAAAAGTAAAAAAAATATATTAAGGGGAGTTGGCAAGAATACACAACATAATTCTATAAGAAAGATTTTATCATCACTGATTGTTGTGTCATGGGAGCCCTGAAAGTGGCTGCTGGAAATCCAACCCAGAAGTGCAGAATGGATCTCATCATATGAGAAGATGATACAAGGAGACAGAGAAGCAATTGCTGTTCTCTGACCTCTGACTGAAAGGCTGTTGCATTGTCTGATCTCTCTCCTCTTCCCTCTGCCTCCAATTTATTTCATTCCCAGTCTGCAACATCTATGTCAGCAAAGGCTGCCCTGCAACTCCTTCAGATGCTATGATCCACGACTTTGGAGGCTCTAGGAGAACTGACCTGACCCTTAACAACTGATAACCATGACAATATAGTTACTGATCTAGACCGGTGCATCTTAATGAATTCAAGTGGGCGGAAGGAAGGAAGGAAGGAAGGAAGGAAGGAAGAAAGGAAGGAAAGAAGGCAGGAAGGAAGGCAGGAAGGAAGGAAGAAAGGAAGGAAGGAAGGAAGGGAATGTCCTTGCTCATGAAAATACAATTCACTTCTGATAGCAGAGTTTAATTCTATCACTAACATATATAACTTTTTCAGCCATTCCTCAATTGATAGGCATCCTTGTAATTTGCAGTGCTTTGCCATTACAAAAAGAGCTACTATTAATATTTTAGAACATATAGGTTCTTTTCATTATTCCCCTAATCATCTTTGGAAAAATACCTAGTAGTGATATTGTTGTGTCAAAGGATATAAGCTGTTTAATAATTCTTTGGGATACAGTTGAATTGATTCACAATTCTACAAACAATGAATCAGTGTCTCAAATTTTCCATACCCTTTCCAACATTTGTTACTTTCTTCTTCAATCATTTTAGCCAATCTGGCTGGTATAAAATGACATGGCGGGGTTTTGTCAATTTGCATTTGGATTATTTTTGTATGACAGTAAATTGCTTTGATTTCTTCAATGGAAATCTGACTCTTAAGCATTTAGTTCCCAATTTTCTTCCTCCATTCCTCCTCCATTGGAAAGGCAAACTGAGAAAGGTTATACATAATAAATCCTGCAAAACATTTCCATGTTAGTCATATTCAAAAAAATAATACAGACCAAAAATAAAACAAAAGAAAACAAAAAGTAAAGTATGGTTCTTTGTGTATTCAGATTCTATCAATTCTTTCTTTGGAAATGGGATAGCATGTTTTTTATCATAAGTTCTTCAGAATTATCTTGGATCATTGTATTGCTTATAAGCTAAGTGATTGATGGTTGACCATCATATAATGTTGTCTCTATGTATGATAGTCTCTGCTCATTTAAGTCAGCATCAGTTCATAGAAGTTTTACTAGGATTTTCTGGAAGGACCCTGGGATATAACACAGTAATATCTCAATCATATATAATGACTAAACAAGCCATTCCCCAATTTATGAATATTCTCTGAATTTCCAATTATTTCCCAATCATTAAAAATATTGTATTGATCAACTTTTAGAACTTATCTCTTCTCTGCAATGCAATGATCTAAGATAATTTCCAAAACACTCATAGTGGAAAATGTATTACATATCCAGGAAAAAAAAAAAAAAAAAACTTTGAAGTCTGAGTGTAGATTGAAACATGATATTCATTTTTTTTTCCTTTCTCATGGTTTTTCATTTTTCTTCTGTTTCATTTTTATAACATGACTAATGTGGAAATATGTATGATGTGCTTGTATGTATATAGTCTATATCAGATTGCTTGTTGTCTTGAGGAGGAAGCAGGAGAAGAAAGAAACAGAAACAATGGAAATCAAAATTTTATAAATGTGAAGTTTGAAAAGAAAAAAGCATATTTTTCAAATTATTTATATTGTATAGTTATATAAATGCATATATATATATATATATATATATATATATATTATGTATAATTTCTTTGTATAGGTCCTTTTCCTTTGCATTTTCCCCATCTCTTTGGGATATATACCTAGTAGTGGTATTGTTTGCTCAAAGGTTATGCAAATTCTATAACCCTTTTAATTCTGAATGTTCTGTAGAATATTGGTTTTCATCACTAGTGCAGTAGAGTCTCAATTTTCCTACAATCCATTAAACAGCTGTCATTTTCCTTTTCTCTCATAAAAGAAGCTCAATGTTCTTTTAATTTTCACTTCTCTAATCAATAGTAACAGAATTAAATATATATATATATGTACATTATATATATATATATATATATATATATATGTATTATTATAACATAGGACCTGTGGACGAGGAAGGAATTTGTGACCAAAGAAGAACTAGCGATCTTTATTGATCACAAAATACAAAATTCTGATTATATCAAGTTAAAAAGGTTTTGTACAAACAAAAGTAATGCAGACAAGATTAAAAGGGAAGACATAAACTGGGAACACATTTTTACAGTCAAAGGTCCTGATAAAGGCCTCATTTCCAAAATATATAGAGAAGTGATTCTAATTTATAAGAATTCAAGCCATTCTCCAATTGATAAATGATCAAAGGATATGAACAAACAATTTTTGGATGAAGAAATGGAAACTATTTAGCCTTATGAAAAGATGCTCCAAATCATTATTGAGAAGATAAATGCAAATTAAGACAACTCTGAGATACCACTACACAGCTCTCAGGTTGGCTAGGATGACAGGAAAAGATAATGCTGAATGTTGGAGGGGATGTGAGAAAACTGGGACACTGATACATTGTTGGTGGAATTGTGAATGCATCCAATCATTCTGGAGAGCAATTTGGAACTATGCTCAAAAAGTTATCAAACTATGCATACCCTTTGATCCAGCAGTGTTTCTACTGGGCTTATACCCCAAAGAGATACTAAAGAAGGGAAAGGGACCTGTATGTGCCAAAATGTTTGTGGCAGGCCTGTTTGTAGTGGCTAGAAGCTGGAAAATGAATGGATGCCCATCAATTGGAGAATTGTTGAGTAAATTGTGGTATATGAATGTTATGGAATATTATTGTTCTGTAATTAATGACCAGCAGAATGAATACAGAGAGGATTGGCGAGACTTACATGAACTGATGCTGAGTGAAAAGAGCAGAACCAGGAGATAATTATATACTTCAACAATGATATTGCATGAGGATGTATTCTGATGGAAGTGCATTTCTTTGACAAAGAGAAGATCTAACTCAGTTTCAATTGATCAAGGATGGACAGAAGCAGCTACACCCAAAGAAAGAACACTAGGAAATGAATGTAAACTGCTTGCATTTTTGTTTTTCCTCCTAGGTTATTTATACCTTCTGAATCCAATTCTCCCTGAGCAACAAGAGAACTGTTTGGTTCTGCACACATATATTCTATCTAAGATATACTGTAACCTCTTTAACATGTACGGGACTGCTTGCCATCTGGGGGAGGGGGTGGAGGGAGGGAGGGGAAAAATCAAAACAGAAGTAAGTGTAAGGGATAATGTTGTAAAAGAATTACCCTGGCATGGGTTCTGTCAATAAAGTTATTAAAAAAGAAAAAAAATTATCAAACTTTAAATACCCTTTGCTCCAGCAGTGTTACTACTGGTGTTATATCCCAAAGAGATCTTGAAGAAGGGAAAGGGGCCTATATGTGCAAAAATGTTTATGGCAGCCCTTTTTGCAGTGGCTAGCAACTGGAAATTGAATGGATGGCCATCAATTGGATAATGACTGAATAAGTTGTGGTATATAAATGCTATGGAATATTATTGTTCTGTAAGAAATGACCAGTAGGATGATTTCAGAATAGCCTGAAAAGACTTACATGAACTGATGCTGTGTGAAATGACCAGAACCAGGATATCATAAAACACTTCAACAGCAATACTACATGATGATCAATTCTCCTGGACATGGCTCTCTTCAACAATGAGATGAACCAAATAAGTTCCAATTGTTCAATAATGAAGAGAACCAGATACACTCAGTGAAAAAACTATGGGAAATGAGTATGAACTACAATATAACATAGCATTTCCATTCCTTCTGTTTTTGTCTGCTTGCATTTTTGTTTTGCTTCTCAGCTTATTTTTACTTTATTTCTGAGTCCGATTTTTCTTGTATTTAAAAATAACTATGGATATGTATACATATATTATGTTTAATATATACTTTAACATATTTCATATGTATTGGCCTCCCAGCCATTCTAGGGGAAGGAGCGGGGAATGAGAGGAAAAGTTGGAACAGAAGGTTTTGCAAGAGTCAATACTGAAAAAATACATCTTGTAAATAAAAAAAGAAAATATATTACAATAGGTAGCTTTGATTAATTAAAATCTGCCTGTTTATTTTATCAATTGTTATTTTATCAATTGAGAAATAATTCTCATTTCTATAAATTTGTCTTAGTTCTCTATATGTTTGAGAAATGAGTTCTTTATTAGAAAAACACTGTAAATTTTTTTTTACTGTTGTGATTACTATCTATTTCCCTCCATTTCATTTTCCCCTCTTGATCCAGTTCTTTCTCCTTTCACCCAATCCATTCTCAAAAAATTTTTTTTCTTTTGACTTTTACCTCCCCAATCAGCCTTCTTTTCTACCAGTTCTTCTCTCTTATCTTTCCCCTCTCCCTCCTGCTTTCCTATATAGGAAGAAAGATTTCTATATCCCACTGAATATGTATGTTATTCCCTCTCTGAACCAATACCAATAAAAGTAAAAATCACATACTCTCCTCTTTTCCCCACCTTCTCCCTCTCCTAGTAAAAATGTGTTGTTTTTATGTCAAATAATTTATGAAATTCTATCCCCCTTTCCATCTTCCTTTCCTTTCTACCACTTTTCCTCTTTTCCACTCTTTATTTTATTTTGTTTTTAGATTATCATTTCATTGTATTCAACTCACACATATACCTTTTTATCATGTATTCTCTTTTTTACTGATTGTTTACATTTTTATACTTGAATCTTGTATTTGAAAGTCAAATGTTTGATTCATCTGTTTTTGTTTTTGTTTTTGTTTTGACTTCAAAGTTCTTTATTATTTGTTTATCCATTTTCCCCTGAAGGATTATATTTAGTTTTGCTGATTTGGTGATTCTTGATTGTAATCCTAGTAGATTCAAGGCCTCTTATCCTTTAGTGTAAATAATTGCTAAATCTTGTGTTCTCCCAAATGCAGTTCCACAATATTTGAATTGTTTTTGTTGTTCTTTGTTTTTTTTTTGTTTTTGTTTTTGTTTTTTTTTGTTGTTGTTGTTGTTGTTGTTTTTGGCTGCTTGGAATATTTTCTCCTTGATATGTGAGCTTTAGAATTTGGCTTTAACATTTCAGGGACTTTTCATTTTTGGATCTCTTATTGAAGGTGATAGGTGAATCCTTTTTATTTAACCCCCTGGTTCTAAAATATCAGGGTAATTTTATACATACATACATACATATATATAATTTCTTAAAAGATGGTGTCTAGGCTCTTTTCTTGGTCATGACTTTCATTTAATCCAAAAATTCTTAAATTTTCTTTCTGGATCTATTTTCCAGGTTAGTTGTTTTTCCAAAGCAATATTTCACATTGTCTTTTATTTCCTCACTTTTGTTTTTATTTTATTGTTTATCAATTTCTTTTAAGGTCATGAACTTACACTTACTCAATACTAATTTTTAATGAATTATTTTCCTTCATGAGCTTTTGTACCTCCTTTTACATAAAATAACTTTACTGTACCATTCAATTATATCAGATTGATTAAAAGTACAGAAAAAGAAAATGACAACCAGTAGAGGATGTGGAAAAATTGGTATTCTAATGTACTATTGGTGCAGTTGTGAACTGGTTCACCAATTCTAGAGAACCATTTGCATTGCAACTTTGTACAAAGGACTATAAAGTAATGCATATCCTTTGATCCAATGATATAACTACTAGATCTATACCAGAAAGTGATAGAATAAAAAGGGAAAGGACTGATATGTACAAAAATATTCATGTCAGTTCTTTCTGTGGTGTCAAAGAATTGGAATTCTCTATCAATTGGTGAATTGCCAAACAAGCTTGTATTGGAATACTATTGGGCTGTATGAAATGATGAAGGCAATGATTCCAGAAATGTCTAGGAAGACTTATATGAACTGATGCAAAATGAAGTGAGCAAAATCTCAAAAAACATTCTGTATAATACAGCAATAGTATACAAATAATTAACTGTAAAAACTTAGGTACTCTGATTAATACAATGATCCAAGACAGTTCTGAAGTATCTATGATGCAAAAATATTATCTTCTTTGAAAGAAAAAAACTGATGAATCAGTACATATTAAAGCATTTTTCCCATTTTCTTTACTTTTCTTGCTTTTTTGCAAGATGGATATAAAATGTTTTCAATTAACTTCACATGTATAATGGATATTTTAAGGCTTGGTTTTCTTATCAATGTATAAGGGAGGGAGAAAAAGGAGGGAGAGAATTTAGAAATCCAAAATTTTCAAATGAATGTTTAAAAATTAAAACCACTAATATATTTGGAAAAGCAATTTTTAATGCAAAAGTAAGGATATATATTTCTAATTTAAAATTTAATTTATTAGATTTACCAGTAGTACTAAGGCAGTCAAGATTGTTTTGGATCCTGACTCTATCATGTGGTGAGTTAGTAATTACTCATAGATTTGTGTCAATTGAAATTTTGGTTAGTTCAGCAGAAGTAGAAAGTATACTGTATCTTATTTTAAGCAAGAAGCTTCTTAGAAAAGTAAATATTAATCCTGAAATATTAAAACAGATCAGGAGGCAAGATATATGGCATGGTGTGAAGAATCTATGTCTGACAATTTGTTTCCCAATGGATTTATAACTATCAGCTTCTTCCCCTGTGCACTGACTTTGGTGCTAAATTACCTCTCTACATGGTTTCTATGTTTCTAGTCATATCATGCAGTAATTTTATGGGTCCCCTCTTTCCTCTGAGATGCTGCTGGTGAGTTCTGGGGAAATTTTTGACCTTTTTATTTGTTATATTTGTCCCTAACTACAATAAGATGTTTGAACTATTGAATAAGCACAAAAAATAGATTCAGTTTTCTAAAGTGGAAGCATTTCTTATAACATTGAAAATATTTTGTTAAATTTTTGGAGGTATTATTATACATTTTTCAACATGTTTGCATTGAATTTTATTAATCCGAAAGTAACTTGGATAGAAACTGAAAAAAACTAAAACTAAATTAGTTCAACTATTAAAAAAAATACTAATCCACTTAATAATAAGTACATCAGTTTGGGGAGATAAAGGTATTTCTTCTAAAATCCAGTATCTATGAAACTTTACTTGAATTCAAAATAATGTTTCTTGGTCCAAAAGTACACTAACATATCATTCTCAGTAATAAAACATTTTGTAAATGTTGTCTCAGATGATCCTCACAACAGCCCTATGAGATAAGCATTCCCTGTTCTGCCCCAAATCTTCTTGGTTTTTCATCAATCTATGTTCTAATTTGTTCTATTTGTGGCAGAAATTGGGAGACCTTGAAATTTACCAACCTACTCCACCATCTTCCCAGGATTCTTTCCCTATCTCTTATTTTCTTGACCATTATTCATTTAAACTTTGGATTACAATAAGTTAGGAAGGCAAAGAAAGATACAGAAAGATAGAAACAGAGAGACTTCAGAGTGCTATACTTAATTCCATATCGACCATAACTCCCATGTAGTTAAGTAAAATCAGTGGCCTAAATTCTACATCATTCAGATAAATAATTCAAGGAAATAATTTTATCTTTTCCCTTCAATCACCAATTCACTACAAATTAATTTTACATGATTTTGAACAGTCCTTCACTGCAGCAAAACAATCATTTTACACCTTGATAATCAAGTAATTTCTATACTCATGATAATGGATATTCCAAGCCATTTCATTCTTCCTTTATCCTATAGAGCTCCCTATCCCCAAGTTCCCAATTGCCACATATTTCTCAGTTCATTTACAGAGAGCTCCTTCTTCTCCCCTACCCTTCATCTCAAATCAATCAGCTGACTTCTGCTACCATTTCCTTCTTCATCTTTTCGCATATACAAATGTACATTCTCCTTGTCAAGACAATCAAATCTACTTGTACAAATAACCTCATTCAGTTATGTTATCTCGAGCAAACTGTTCTCATATTCCCATTGTTTCATTTATTTCCATATATTCCTACTGATTACAGAAACTCCCATATCTCCCTTCTCCTCAAAATATAAAAAGAAAAAACAAACAAAAAAAGCCACTTTACTCAAAGCATTCATCTTCACTAGCTAACATCTCATATTTCTTCTCCGGTATGTTGCTAAATTTTTAAAGAAAGTAGTCTACAATCTATAACTATAAAAAATACCTCAATTTATTCTTTTCTTACTAAATTTTAAACATTTTTCAATCTATCTTCCAAGTTCAACACTCAACTGTAATTGTTTTCCCTAAAGTGACTAATAATTTCTTAATTTTATGGCATTTTGATCCATTTTGGATCAGCATTTTTGACATGTTAAGTCAATAAGCATCTTCTTCTGGATATGATCTCTTCTCTAGGATTTCATAGGATTGTTTTCTCCTAGTTCTCTTGCAGGCTATCTAATCATTCATTGCTTAGTCTATTGTTACCATTAGAAATGGTAACATTTCTAATACAATATGGAAAAATGCATTTTTTTCTTTTGCTTTCCAAATTTGTTTACTTACACATTTTCTCTTTTGTTGAACTTTCTACCAGACTTATAAAACAATTGAAATTATATTAAAATTTTTGCCACTATTATGCTGGTCTATGCTTTCTTGTAAACCAGTCAATTTGTTCTTTATAAATTTGTGGCATTTGGAGCATATAAGTTAAATATCACTTTTGTTTCCTGTGAATGTAATGGTTCAGCCTGGATTATTAGTAGTTAGACTCTCCTTTGCATTCTTAATTTGATTATAGTATCACTCTTTACATTTTAAACCTATTTTGAACTTATCTCCATATAAGGTGTGAGGTGTTGGTCTGCTAGTTTCTGCCATACTATTTTCCAATTTTCTCAGGTATTTTTGTTTGTGAGTTCTTATCCCAGAAGCTGGAGTCTTTGGATTTATCAAACAGTAGGTTACTATTGTCACTGATTATTGCGCCTTATATACCTAACCATTTCTACTGATCCACCACTCTTTTTTTTAGCTAGTACCAAATGGTTTTTGATGACTGTAGCTTTATACTAAGGTATTAGCTCTGGTATTGCTGGGCTACCTTCATATGCATTTTTTTCCCATCAATTCCATTGATATTTTAGACCTTTTCCTTTTTCCAAATGAATTCTGATATTATTTTTCCTAACTATAAAATACTTTTTTTTTTTTTGGCAGTTTTTTGGTATGGCACTGAAAACATAGACTAATTTAGGTAGAAGTGTCATTTTTATTTTATGAGTCCAGGCTGCCTAAGAGCAAATACTATTTTTCCAATTGTTTAGATCTGATTTTATTTGGTGAAAAATGTTTAATAAATGTGTTCATATAATTCCTGAATTTGCCTTGGCAGTTAGAATTCCAAATATTTTATAATGTTTACAGTTATGTAAATATGATTTCTATTTCTATTTCTTGCTGCTGAACTTTATTGATAACTTATAGAAATGCCAGTGTCTCATGTGGGTTCTTTTTACATACTGCAACTTTACTAAATTTGTTAATTTTTTCAAGAATTTTTTTTAGTTGATACGCTAAATTATATCATCATATCACCTGCAAAGAGTGATAGTTTCATTTCCTCATTTTCAACTCTAACTCCTTCAATTTCTTTTTCTTCTCTTAAAGTGAGTGGTAACATTTCTAATACAATATTGAAGAATGCATTCTTTTTTTTTACTTTTGCTTTCCAAATTTGTTTACTTCCACATTTTCTCTTTTGTTGAACTTTCTACGAGACTTTTCAAACAATTGGAAATATATTAAAATTTTTGCCACTATTATGCTGGTCTATGCTTTCTTGTAAACCAGTCAATTTGTTCTTTATAAATTTATGTGGCATTTGGAGCATATAAATTAAATATCACTTTTGTTTCCTGTGAATGTAATGTAGTTTTCTTGTTTATCCTTTTTTATCTGAATATTTATTTTTACTTTGCCAGCAAAATTTTAACTTTTGATTATTTCTACTTATTTATCATAGTAACTAGTCTGTCATTTTTATTTTTTGTATTTTTAAATTTAAAAATGTGTTTCTCGTAAGGCACAAATTATGGAGTTTTGTTTTCTTATCCAATGTATCACTATTTATCATTCTATTGGATTGTTTAATCTATTCCCATTTAAAGTTACAAGTTCAGAAATTATTTTCCTCAATTTTTAAAAATTAGTATTTTTTCACTTTCCTCTGTTAACGTATTTAATTTCTTCAGCTACTTTACCTTAATCTAATGTAAAGTAAAACTATTTGTACTGCCTCCATTCTTATTATCCTAAGGTCCAATCTATTAGTCTTTTCTGTAATTGTAAAGTTTTCATTAACTTATTGTTCCCTCTTTCTGTATTCATTTCATCTAGTTATTGAATCTTTGATTTTTCCCTCAGTTAAAAAGAAGAGTTTAATTCCTCTTTATATTCTCCCTCTCTTTCTCCTAATCATTTGTAAAATTTGCTATTTAGTACTGGAATTGTTGCTGTGATCAGTGTAATTTTTCTATTGGTATCTATCTTTCTTCAGTGTTCAGAAGTTCTAGGCAAATATCTTGTATTATTTCTTTCATTGTTCTTTGCTGTCAGTTTGATTTCTGTTTTTACTTTTATGTTCTAGAAAACCTACAATCATTACATTATATCTTTGTATTCTTTCTTCAAAATTTATATGTTTTTATTATATGGATAATATGTTTTCTTTTATCATTATTATTTTTTGCTTTGTATTGTCCTTTACTTTTGGATATTTGCCTTCATGATTATTTTTTTCTTATTTTATTGGTTGAGATTTGTCACTGTGGACTCATGTTTCTTGTTTGTTTGTTTGTTGTTGTTGTTTTCTATCTTGCCAACTGTTTTTGCTATGCAACCAAATAAATTTTTGTTTTTCACCATATTTATATCTTTTTAAGCCATTTAAGAATATTCTGAAATAGTTATTTGTCCTATTGAAAATCCATTATATATTTTAATCTCATCAGGTTTTTATTTTTTTCTCTTTGTCTTGTGATACTTATTTAGAGATCCCTGGACTCTTTTAGCTGATCTAAAGGTTATATTCTATGATGCAGACTTCTCAAGATCTGAACATGGGAAAACAGGGTCCCTTTTGGAAAGGAGTTTCCAGAGAAATTCATCAATACTTTCTATGTGGTAAAGGGGCATCTGAAAGCCCAGTATTGGCATAGAAGACAAGGTGAGAGAACAAGACATAAAACCCTTTGTCCAAAATGCAACAGAGATTTCCATTGGGCATCAGGGTGTAGATTAATTCAGGGAAACAAGAAGAAAGGCAATATTCTGGAATATTCTGGACTTCAGTTGTTATAGCTGACTGTCCTATGCTCATTATCTATGTAAATGGCATACCATTGAAAGGGTTGATAGACAGAGGTGCAGATTGTCTAGTCATTGGCCAAAGATTAAGGCAGACACCTAGATATCTGGTGTAGGAGGATCAATAGCAGCTGAAGTTAGTGCCATCCCTTTGAGATGGATATTTAAAGGTGAAACATGAATATTTACTCCTTTTGTAGTTGAAAAAATACCCATCAATCTATGGGGAAAAGACATCTTACAACAGTTAAGATTACGAACGAGTACTGCTTTTTAGGCAGGGCTGCTGTTAAAGGCCTGTCTGCACTGTCATCTGTTCCCATTCAAAGGAAAACTAATACACCAATGTGGGTAGAACAGTGGCCCTTACAAAGTGAAAAAATTCAGGCCTTATTAGATATTGTACAGGAGCAACTTGACCAAGGACACTTTCAATATTCTCTTGGAATTCCCCTGTATTTGTTGTAAAAAAAAAAAAAAGAAAAAAAAAAAAGAAAAGAAATCTGGGAAGTGGAGGGTGTTGATTGATTTAAGAAAAGTAAATGAATAGATGGAAACTATGGGAACTCTTCAGCCTGGACTTCTGTCTCCTACTCAATTGCTTAGAGAATGGCCTCTTTGGGTTATAGACATTAAGGATTGTTTCTATTCTATCCCTCTGGATAAGGAGAATATGGAAAGATTTGCCTTGTCAGTGCCCAGTGTTAATTTAGCTGAGCCTTATAAAAGATATGAATGGAGATTTTTGCCACAGGGAATGAAAAATAGTCCTATTATGGATCAAATGTATGTTGCTGCTGCTCTTACTCCAGTAATAAAAGGATTTTCAAAAGTTATGTTGTTACATTATATAGATGATATGTTGGGATGTGCACTTGAGGAACAAATGTTAGAAGCATGTCTACAAAAGACCATAGAAACATTAAGTAACAACAAATTGCATATAGCTCCAGAAAAAATTCAAAGGCATGCTCCTTTTCAATATTTAGGATATGAAGTATGTCCTAAGGTCCTTACAGTATAAAAACTTTCTTTAAGAACAGAGAAGTTGAACACCTTAAATGACTTTCAGAAATTCAGAAATAGATAGCCAATGAATGCATCCAGATTTAGGCTTAAGTACCTATCAATTACAACCATTATTTGACATTTTAAGGGGAGATACTGCTTTAAACTCGCCACACCAGCTTACAAAAAAGAAGCTCAAGAGGCTTTGACAGAAATTGAATTGGCTTTATCCAATGTGGTTGAAAGAGTCACTTAGAAACTCTTGGAAATATCAGTTTTTGCTACAAAAGAGGCACCCACATCATTCCTTCATCAAGAACACAGTGTAATAGAGTGGCTGAACCTTCCAGCACAACCAGAACAAAAGCCTTACTTCTTACCCAGTGCTTGTGATGAGAATTTTATTAAAGGCCATTAAAGGAGTAGTACAATTATTTGGGATAAGACTTGACAAGATATATACCTTTTATACCAATGCACAAATTAATGTATGCTGTGAAACCATCCCAGAGTGGTAAATTTTATTGGCCACAGCTCCAAATTTTATATATGGTCTTCATAAAGATACCCCAGCTATTACATAATTGACAATGGAGTTTTGATGAAAAGATTCCTCTTAAAGTACCAACTATCTTTACAGATGCATCAAAACATAACATTTTTGTTTTATACTCTCATGACTTAACTAGAAAGAGAGTAGTCAAAACTCATATTCAGTCCATTCAGCAGGACAAATTGTATGTAATCATGCTAGCTCTTACTTATTATCCAGAAGATGTAAATATACTATCTGATTCAGCCTATTCAGTAGGTGTGGCACAAAGAACTGCTACAGCCCAAATAAAATTTGTAGTTTCTAATATATATCAGCTCTTTAAGGAACTTCAAGAGCAAGTAAGAAAGCATCAAGGTAATATTTATATCTTGCATGCCCACTCTCATAGTGGACTTCCAGGTACTATTTTTTATGAAAATTCAAAGGTAGATAGTCTTCTAGCCATGTGAGCCAATATTCCTTTATTTCAGGCAGCTTACGAATCACATTTTAAATATTATCAGGCTGCTCAAGCTTTATGTTTGCAGTTTGGGATAAGAAAATCAGAAGCTAGGAGCATAGTAAAAGCCTGTACAGTTTGCCTTCCTTTCCATGCTCCTACGCTCCCTCCAGGGAAAAACCCTAGTGGTTTGAGACTCAATAAAATTTCGCAAATGGATGGGACCTGTTATAAATCTTTTCGTCATCTGTCTTTTATCCATGTTGTAGTAGACACCTGTTCAGGATTTGCTTTTGCAATACCAGGAGCAAAAGAGACAGCCCAAGTGGTCACTGAATTCCTTATATAAGCATTTGCAATCATGGGTGTGCCACAAGCAATAAAAACAGATAATGGATCTGCATATACTTCTAAACATTTTGCACACTTTTGTGCACAGTATAAGATTGTACACATCATTGGCATAACTTTTAATCCTCAAGGACAGGCAACAATAGAGAGGAGAAACAAAGACATCAAGATGCTACTCCAAAAGCAAAAGAAAGGGGGAGTCACAGGTAACCCTAGAGAATTTTTTAGCTCTTTACACTATAATTTTTTTGATTTTTGATAAAGATTCACTGGCTCTGTCTAACAGATTTTATAAACTGCCAGAAAGGCAGTGTCCTGTGTGAGCAGCTCCATTATTTTTTAGATAATCTCCAGATGATGTGGAGAGATCCAGAAAGCAGTGAATGGAAAGGACCAGATATGTTAACTGCTTGTGGGGAGGGTTTACTTGTATCTATACAGATGGAGAAGGAATCAGATGGGCGCCAATGCACCATATTCACCTTGTTCATTGGAGAAAAAAAGGAGAAGACCCAAGAAACATAAGATGGCTCCATCTTTGACTATATTTGCCACTGAAAAAACATGACAATGAACATCAAAAATTGTTGATGAGACTGCTGCAGGACTTCAAAAATTGCAGGAATCATTGGATTCCCTGACACATGAAGTAATGTACAATAGATTGGTTCTGGACTATCTTTTTGCTGCTGAAGGAGGTTTATGTGTAACTTATTTATATACTTTCCTTCTAGGACTTATAGATATGCATATTCATATTGTTTGTTATGTCATTATGTTGATTCATGTTGTTTGTTACATCACTACTAGCTTTTATTATATTATTATGTGCTTGAGTAATACCTCCCATACTGATGGATTTATGTATACCTGTGTCAAGTAAGACCCTTTAGTCCAGAGTAAACCTGCTAGCAATATCTAGTTGGTACCTATCTCCCTTCCTGAGAAGTCAGGGAGGGCGTGTGCACCTCCCTTTGATGTTCTCACCTCCCTTCCTTAGAACACTACCTGTGTTCTAAAACAAAAGAAAGTAGGAGATGTAGAAGCTGGAACTCTAGAGAAGTATAGGTGAAACAAGGTATTAACTCAGTGGAATTGATGAGATAATGACTCTCTAGTTCACATAATGAACTCTAGTTCAAATAAGTACTTAGTACTTATTATGGTGATGTAATGGTTCTCTAAGTTAACACATAATCAGCATGCTGTAATGATGTAATTACAATAAGGTATATAAGGGCTAAGAAGGACTGGAAGATAGACATTTGATCTTTAACCAGCCTCATGGTGGCTGTCCTGCACTCCTGCACTTCTGCATTCCTACACTAAGATCAAGGCAGATCCCGAGGTCCTACAGAAAGCTAGCCCTAACATTACAAAATTGCCTAATGTTATTATTATATTCTCTTTTGATTTATTTGATTATGCTCATTGCCTTCACTATATTTTCTTGTCTGAGACATTTTGCTATTTCACTCATTTCCCGCTTATTTTCCCCCAGTGCTAATTTTCTCACTTATTTCCTCTTAAGTGAGGTTTTAAATCCAGATAGATGATTTAGAATTTAATGCATATTGGTATATTAAAGTATATTGCTGTACTCCTCAGAAACCAGAGGAATATTAAGAAAGGAGGAAAAATTGAACATTTTTTTTTGTATTTCTCTTGTTGCTTTTTAAGGAGGGTAAGTAGAGGATGATGGATTGAGTTGTAAATTTGAAGAGCTTTCTGTGCCAATAAAAACTCAAATGTTCATCTGAGAGCCAAATATGTGAAAATACATACACATATATATGTGCATTTGCTTTGTGACATATTACATATCATACAATATATTTGCGTGTATATATGTCCATATATGCATAATATGTACAGATCTATTGAGTTATAGATAGATATAGTTAAATCAAAATATATAAATAAATATAAAGATAGATATATAAAGAGTTATGGATAGCTATCTATATGTATATATGCATATATACACATGTGTATTGTGAACATGTTCACAAGCTATAAATCTTAGGTAATGTATGGCATGACTTTCACAGAAAGTATACACATATTACAACTATAAGATATATAATAAACATGTATATATATATGAATATATACATGCATATCACAATTTGAGTCCAATATAATATTATTTTCATTAAGATGATATTTGAACCAGTGGGATCAAATGAAAACACCAAAAAAATCTAGTACTTTGATCAAATGAGAAGTGCAAAGATAATGCCTTGAGGGATATTTGTGCTTAGGTTATGGGAAATGGAGGAAATACAGGCAAAATAAATTGAAATAGACTGATATGGGCTGAACAAGAAGAAAACAAACAGACTTCTAGAATTGAAGGTATAGACTCATGCAGGTAAAAAGAAAATAAAGACAATGATGATTAAGATTTTAAAAAACTAAAATATTAAATGATTTAAAAATAAGAAGATGAAATGAATATATGGCTTAATAGATAAGGAATTATTGTTTACATTTGAAAGAGGAGGCAATCTTGGAACCTAATGAAAATAGAGAGAGGAAAAAAAAAAACCTTTGGTCAAATAGAAAACTGGGAAATGAATTGTGCATGCTGGGTGAGGAGTACATAGAAGAATGCACTTTGCTCTAGTTTTAAGCTTATGACTTGGTTCAGTTCAATTTCCTGATTCATAACAGTTTATATCGGTAGAACATTTAAAATATTCATTTCAAGCAAACTATTGGATTATTTAACTTTAATTGAAACAGCTTTTAGTATCCCTAAACTCTGAATGTTTGTGGAATTTTCCTTTTTTAATTAATTCTTCTTGTGTCATATAGACTCATTTATGATTTATTTTTGTTCCAGAGGTTCCTTATATAAAAACATATTATTTGTCACTTGTGATCTGCTTTAAGTCTATCACAGATAGATGTCTATAAAGTTCACCACTTTAACTTTACGATCCAAGTCTTTGGATCACACACTTGGAGCTTGAGGGAAATTTGAAGACCATCTAGCCCAACCCTCTAATTTAGCAAATGAGGAAACTAAGCCTCAGAGAGATTTATTTGGCTATTATCAAACAAATTGTGAGTGGCAGACAAAATATATGGAACTAGAGTCTCTAACTGTAAAGTCAGCATGCTTTCAATGATATGACAATGTTTTAACATCCAACCTAATTCCTATTCCTATTTAATTTAGATAGAATATATCATTGGATTTTGGTTTTGCATGAAACAAAATAATTAAACTTTTCCCACAGATATTGCGAGAAATGATAGTCTATTTCTTTTGTTTGTTTTACAACTTCACAAGAGCAACAAATATTTTATGGGTTTTTTAAAGGTAGAATATTATATTTTAAGAAGGAAAAGGTACAGATGTCCACTTTGGGGACTTGTGGCATTAAAAAAAATAAGTGCAATATAAGGTCAGCTGTTTTGTTCATTATGTTTTCAATAACTGAAAGCTAGAAGATTAGCGGAATCATCAAAGGTAAATCATAGACTGAATTACTGGAAGACAGGAGGTTTTTCTTTCTTTTTCTTTTCTTCCTTTCTTTCTTTCTTTCTTTCTTCCTTTCTTTCTTTCTTTCTTTCTTTCTTTCTTTCTTTCTTTCTTTCTTTCTTTCTTTCTTCAGTAACTACCCTAATCTACTCAAACATTTTTCTCAGTAGTGATAGTAGCACAAGGAAAATGAGGTCATTCTTGGAGTCTCTGCTTGATTCATTCTACTCCAAACACTGATCCCTCTATGAAATGAAAGCAAATATAGCAAGGGGGAAGGAGGGAGGCGTTCCCAGGCGCTATCTTCTTTTCTTGGAAAACTGACTCCAAATGAGGGTATTGATGGAGATAGTAATCATGGAAAGTAAACAGGTAACAACTGCATGTTTCAAACTTTTTTTTTGGCATTGCACTGTTATGAAATCAGTAATTGAAAATTGAAAATATGGGCATAAAGCAACAAAATATCAATGTTCTTAGTCCACAGAGTCCTTCATCCATAAGGCTCAGAGAGTGCTCTGGAATATATAAATTGTTTTCCATAGGACTTCATTATGTTGCAGAGCTAAACTTTATTTACTTATATTTGCAAAATCTACACTTCACATGTGTAAACTCCTCAAAATAGAGAAGTGATATCCTTTTTATGTGAATAGTCACAAAGTCCAGCTATAGAAATTAACCTGTTTAACAGATGCAAGGAGGAGATGAGAAAAGTGATCCAAGGAAGTGAGAAATGAGGGAACTAGGTAATGTAAACAATAGAATTATGTGCTTGGAGTCAGGAAAACTTGAAATTAAATCTGGTCTTAGACACATTTAGTTAATAAAAAACTTGTATATAATCTATGTCTCATAGCTATTAGTCAGGTGTTTTGTCCTCTATGCCATATAGATTATATTATACTTAGAATAGGATAGGGTCTATTTCATTAAAAACTGGAGAAAGTCACCAAAAGAATTTAGTAATATCTTAAGACAGACAATTTGCTTTTGGTGTATTAAAATGTAGAGCATAAGAGTGAATCAAGAAAAAGTGGAGGAAGCTGATAGGGAGAGGGATGCATTAAATATAATCTATATGTATTTGTGATTACTATGCACTATTTCCATAAACAAAGTACAGCATTGTTTCATCAAAAACTTGATGATCAAAAACTTATGAAAAGAACTTCATATCCAGAAAAGACTATAGATATCATTTATTTGGATCTGATCAAAGCATTTGACAAATCCCTTTCTTTTTTATGTGAGCAAGATGGAAAGATGTGGGCTAGACAATATCACATTTAGGTGAATGGTAAACTGGTAAATGGACTCAAAATATAATAATTCATTAACTGAAGTCATCTTGAAAGGAGGAATCTGTTCAAGTATCCCAGGAATCTCTCTGTTCTTGGTCCCAGTTTCATTTTTTTTTTAATTCAGGGTTATTGAATCTCAAAATTGGAAGGAATGCAAGAGACCATAGATGCCTTTAATAAATACCATACAAGTGGTCATCCATCCTTTTCTTGAAGATTTCTGAGAAGGAATCCATCACCTCTCAAGGTAGTTGATTCCACTTTTGGATTGATCTAATCATTGCAAAGTTTTCCTTTATAGAAGTTTAAAACAGTATTTCTGTAGTCTCTAACCACTGCTTCTCATTCTTCCCTCTATGGCCAAGCAGAACAAGTATAGATTAAGCCAACAATCCAATTCTTCAAATATTTAAAAGAAAATACATTTCCTAATTCTTTTTCTATATGCTGTTTTCATTTTATAAATTGGCTAGTTCTGCCTTATGTTAGCTTTTATTAAATAAAATTATCTCAAAGCACTTCACTTTTCTATTTTCTTTCTGAATGATCACCAACATACCATTGTACTTTTTGTAGCCGCAGAATTGAACACAAAATTTTAGATGATGATATATAACCAGACAGATGTTACATTGGATAGAGCAATGGGTCTGTACCCCAGAAGACCTGAGTTCATGTCTGGCCTCAAATTTTCTAACTATATGAGTATAAACAACACACTTAATCTCTGTTTGCTTCACTTTCCTCACCTCTTAAAATGGAAACACTAATAGTATCTACCTCCTGGGATGATGATTGAATGAAATAATAAATATAAATTGATTAATATAATGCTTAGCACATAGTCAGCGCTATATAAATGTTAACTATCCTCATTATTATTATAATCATGATCAAATTACAGATGACCAAAACCTCTGAGAGATGTTTAATATGTGTCCAATTTTTTTAGTGATCATTTAAAAATAGTGGACTGAAATTCTTTAAAGGATAAAAAAACCCAGAAAAATATATAAGTTCTTATTGCTTAGTCTAAAGGTATATACTTGCACATTTTCTTGCAAATATTGGAGTAGTTTTCTATTTTCTTCTCCAACTCCTTTCAAGATGAAAGAATTCCGGCAAACTGAGCTAAGTTTCTTTCCCAGTTCACACAGCTAATAAGTTCTTGAGACCATATTTGAACTTTAGAAGATAAATCTTCCTGACTGTTGAAGTGGCAAGGAGACAAGTCATTGAAGAGAATGGACCTACCTTATTTATCACCACTAGTGACAACTAAGGACCAGTTGCCACCAACAGATAAATACAAGGGTCTTGGGAATAGTAGTACTTCCCAAATCATTGATCTTGTCTCTTTTCCAGGTTTAGCAGTTATCATTCAAGTAAGTGGAATCTGTGGGTAAAGGGGCAGCCATCCTGAGTCAGCCAACTGGAACTCATAGTGTAAGTAAGTTAATCTAGCTAAAACATCAATGCATTCAGAGACAGAGACAGCAGCATATTCTAGGCAAGTTCAACTATGAACCCTAATTACTTCTGCATCATCTCTTCTCAGAGCCTAATGGAGACAGTCCCAGACCCTGATCTCATCAGCCTGACAACTCCAGCTACAGTTGCTGAAATTATATCTACTGAAGCCCCTCAAAAGAAAGTTCTTATCAGCCAAATCCCTGGCACTGCCAAATATTTAGCATAAAAAAAAACTGATATGATTTTATCAGTATGATGTGCATTTAGATAGTTTCACTTTTATATTTTTATATCCATTCAGTATAGTTCAAGATGCCTAGTACATTATTAGTAAATGCTTTTTTGTTCATTCATTTAAAGTCATCCAAGAACATTGGTTTCAAGTTAAAAAATGATAAGAGCTTTCTTGGTTACTCCTTAAATTGATAGGAAGAAGAAAGGATAAAAATATTGTGTCCTTCTATAATTTCCAATCTAATTCCATTTTTTCTTAAATTCCTGTAGCCTTTTCATCTTCTCCTTATGGGTCAACACAATATTATACTCATTTTAATGACCTGCAAGTTTGATATCAGTAAATAGTTGGATATGGAAAATAATCATTTTCATAATAGAACAAGTATCCAGAATAGGGCAGCTATACACCTTGATAAACTTTTTGGTAGGCCTGAGGATAGTAGTATATTGGCCCTTTTTCAGGGATGCCATTTTGAAACAAGAGAGAACTCTTTTAGTAATAGAAAGACATTAGTTGAGTCTTAGAAATTATTGGGTCTGAAGCTGCTTGGAAGGGGAACATATTTTTATGCATAACACCATATTCCAAATACCTAGAAAGAGAGAAAATGCTTCTTGATAATTAAGAACTTTACAAAGATAGCTAAGCAGGTAGGTTACTAATAGAGTGCACAAAAACCATCTTGAGTTCTTTGTTCTGAATATCATCAATATATAGCAGACCTCAGAATCACTGATTGAGTGAACCCAGTTAACTAAGATAACATCATAGAGCTAGTGCTACAAGGAAATTCAGAGTTTCTCTTTTCTAACACCCTTGTTTAAAGCAATAATGGAAATTGAGGTCCGGAAAGGCCTCATAGTTAGAGGTGGGATTTGAACCCAAGACTAGGTCAGTTTCTGGATGATACCAAGCTCCTTTTTAGCTGCTAAATTCTTGTTGACCTACATTGGAAAGTAAGATTATCTTACTTGCAGATTTCTACACCAATGAAATCGCAAGTCAGCATTCACCATCACTCTACTCCCACAAAAGATATTACTTTTTTTCTTGCAACATTCAACTATAGGGGGGCGGAGCCAAGATGGCGGAGAAGACACACGGGACTTTCTAAGCTCTTCTCTTACCCTCTTTATCAATATTATATCGAGCCTCAAAAATAGTCTTGACTGCTACAATTCGTAAAGATAAGAAGTAGAACAACTCACCGCCAAGAAAATCTGCAGTCTCGCCAAAAGGTTGGTTCCAGGGCCAGGGGAGATCGGCAGACGGAAGAGAAATTAGGTTCGAGGAGAGTCTCAAACCGAGGGTGAAGGCACAGATCTCAGCACAAGCGCGCAGCCCCAACCCGCAGTACAGGGCTTTTCCTTGGGGCAGTTTGATCCTGCACAGGCAGGAGGACGCAGCCGGTTAGCCTCCAATCTGCACAGTGGGAGCTCGGCTTGGGGCCATAGAGCTTTTCCAGGGCCGATTTGCATCAGGCAGAGACACTGGGCAGAGTTTGTGGCGGTCTCAGTCAGCTGCTAATACTCACAGTCCCTCAAGAGGCTCAGGCCTGGGGCGGTGACACTTTCACCACTTAGTCTCTAGCAAGGGCAATGATAATCCACTCAGCCCTACTAAGCAGTTTGATAGCTCGGCCAGTGCTGAATCCACCTCCTGTTGGGGAAGGGAAAACTCTCACAGAGCACTCCCACCTCAGAGGCGGAAATCTGTTTACATCTCTCCCTATTCTGCAGAGGAAGCTGGAAACCCCTTGCCTAGGAGACATACCTCAAAGGCTTTAAAACATGAATAAAAGATGAAAAGAACAATCGACAGCTTCTATGCAGAAAAGAGCAGGTCAGCAAACCTGAAGAGACCTCAAACAGCAAAATGCATCAGACTGTCCTCCTTACTAATGCCTCAAGAAGAGACCATTAAAGTCTCAAAAGAGAGTTAGAAGATAAATGGGAAGGAAAGGAAGCCTTACAAGAGAGCAAATCTTCCTGAAATACGAATTGGAAAAGTTAAAAATTCTCAGGAAGTGCAGGAAACAAAATTAGTGAATTGGAAAAGAAAATAATTACTAAAAAATTAGTGAAATGGAAAAAATTCCACAGACCAAAACAATACATTCAAAACCAATTGGACATATACAGAAAGAAGTAAAAAAAGCTATTGAAGAAAATAATTCTTTAAAAATTAGAACTGAACAAATTGAAACTAATGATTCATTGAGACAGCAAGAATCAGTCAGCAAAACAAAAAATGACAAACTGGAAAAACCACGAATTATCTACTTGCAAAACGACAGACTTGGAAAATAGATCTAGGAGAGATAATCTGAGGATTATTGGACTTTCTGAAAACTATGATGAAAAAAAGAGCCTAGATACTATTTTACAAGAAATCATCAAAGAGAACTGCTAGATGTAATAGAATCAGAAGGTAAAATAGGCATTGAAAGAATTCATCGAACACCTTCTGAAAGAAACCCTAAAATAAAAACCCTCAGAATATTGTGGCAAAATTTCAGAACTATAAGATAAGGAAAAAATTTTACAAGCAGCCAAAAACCATTTAAATACGAGGTGCCACAATAAGGATCACCCAAGATCTGGCTGCCTCTACATTAAAGGAAAGAAGGGCCTGGAATATGATATTCTGAAAGGCACAAGAACTTGAGATGCAGCCAAGAATAAACTACCACTAGCTGAGCATTTTCTCAGGAAGAAGATGGACATTTAATGAAACAAATGAATCCCATTTGTTTCTGAAGAAAAACCAGAACTAAACAAAAATTTGATCTCCAAGAATGAACTCAAGAGTGCAGAAAAGGTAAAAATAACTCTTGAGAATTGTATTTCGTTGTGGATATACAAAAGAATACATGTATAATTTGATTGTACTGATATAACAATAAAAAGGGAAGTAGATATGGAAAAGGGATGATGGCAGAATAAGGTGGGAAGGAGGATAAAGAGGGAAACCACATCCCACAAAGAGGCTAAGGAAACTTATCATATCTGAGGGAATTTAGAGAGGGGAGGAACATTGTGTGAATCTTACTCTATCAGAGTTGGCTCAAAGAAAAAATAATTGACATTTGTTTTAGAGAAAATTCTCTCGCCTCATTAAAAACAGGGGAGAAGAAAAGGAAAAGAAAAGAGTAATAAGGGAAGGAAGGGGAAAGACTCAAAGGGGAGGGAGGATTATAAAGAGGATAAGTATCATGATACAAGAGGGGTACATAAGTTTAAAAGGGGAAGAGAGGATTGGGGAGGCAAGAATAAGTAAAGCACAATCTGGGGTTATTAGGATGGCAGGAAATACAGATTTAGTAATTCTAACCGTAAATGTGAACGGGATGAACTCCCATAAAGAGGAGGCAGATAGCAGACTGGATCAAAGTCAGAACCCTACAATATGTTGTTTACAAGAAACACATCTAAAGCAGGGGATACATATAGAGTAAAGGTAAAAGGCTGGAGCAAAATCTATTATGCTTCAGGTGAAGTCAAAAGCAGGGTACCCATCCTTATCTCAGATCAAGCAAAAGTAAAAATTGATCTAATTAAAAGAGATAAGGAAGGTAACTACATCGTGCTAAAGGGTAGCATAAACAACGAAGCAATATCAATATTAAACACATATGCACCAAGTGGTATGGCACTCAACTTCCTAAAGGAGAAGTTAAGAGAGTTGCAAGAAGAAATAGACAACAAAACTGTAATAGTAGGAGATCTCAACCTTGTACTCTCAGAATTAGACAAATCAAACCACAAAACAAATAAGAAAGAAATTAAAGAAGTAAATATAATATTAGAAAAATTAGGTATGTTGGATCTTTGGAGAAAATTGAATGGAGATAGAAGGAATATACTTTCTTCTGCAGTTCATGGAACCTATTCAAAAATTGACCATATATTAGGACATAAAGACCTCAAAATTAAATGCAAGAAAGCAGAAATAGTAAATGCTTTCTTTTCAGATCATGATGCAATAAAAGCTACATTCAACAAAAATTAGGGAAATAGACCAAAAGTAATTGGAAACTAAACAATCTCATCTTAAAGAATGATTGGGTGAAGCAGCAAATTATAGATACAATTATTATAATTTCACTAGATAATGACAATGATGAGACATCATACCAAAATTTGTGGATGCAGCCAAAGCGGTAATAAGAGGAATTTTATATCCATAGAGACTTCTTGAATAAAAGAGAAAGAAAAGATTAATGAATTGGCTTGCAACTAAAAAACTAAAAAGACCAAATTAAAACCCCAATCAAATACTAAATTGGAAATTCTAAAATTAAAAGGAGAAATTAAAATATTGAAAGTAAAAAACTATTGAACTAATTAATAAAACTAAGAGTTGGTTCTATGAAAAAGCCAATAAAATAGATAAGCCTTTGGTAAATCTGATTAGAAAAAGGAGGGAGGAAAATGAAATTAGTAGTCTTAAAAATGAAAAGGAGAACTTTCCACCAATGAAGAGGAAATTAGAGAAATAATAAGAGTTATTTTGCTCAACTTTATGCCAATAAATTTGATAACCTAAGTGAAATGGATGACTACCTCAAAATACAGACTTCCCAGACTAACAGAGGAAGAAGTAAATGTTTGAATAGTCCCATTTCAGAAAAAGAAATAGAACAGGCAATTAAACAACTCCCTAAGAAAAATCCCCAGGACCAGATGGATTTACATGTGAATTTTACCAAACATTTAAAGAACAATTGGCCCAATGCTATATAAATTATTTGATAAAATAGGAGAATGAAGAGTCCTACCAAATTCCTTCTATGACTAGACATGGTAATGATACCTAAACCAGGTAGCTGAAACAGAGAAAGAAAATTATAGACCAATCTCCCTAATGAATATTGATGCTAAAATCTTAAATAAGATATAGCAAAAGACTACAGAAAAATCATCTCCAAGATAATACACAATGATCAAGTAGGATTTATACCAGGAATGCAGGGCTGGTTCAATATTAGAAAACTATCAATATAATTGGCCATGTTAATAACCAAATTAACAAAAACCATATGATCATCTCAATAGATGCAGAAAAGCATTTGATAAAATCCAACATCCATTCCTATTAAAACACTTGAGAGTATAGGAATAAATGGACTTTTCCTTAAAATAATCAGCAGCATCTATTTAAAACCATCAGTAAGCATCATATGTAATGGAGACAAACTGCAACCATTCCCAATAAGATCTGGAGTGAAACAAGTTGCCCATCATCACGTTACTATTTAATATTGTATTAGAAACGCTAGCTATAGCAATAAGAGCTGAGAAAGAGATTAAAGGAATAAGAATAGGCAATGAGGAAGCCAAATTATCACCTTTGCCGATGACATGATGGTATACTTAGAGAACCCCAGAGATCTCTGCTAAAAGTTATTAGAAATAATCCACAACTTTAGCAAAGTTGCTGGTTATAAAATAAACCCACATAAGTCATCAGCATTCTTATATATCACTAACAAAATCCAACAGTCAGAGTTACAAAGAGAAATTCCATTTAAAGTAACTACTGATAATATAAAATATCTTGGAATCTATCTGCCAAGGGAAAATCAGAAACTTTATGAGCAAAATTACAGACCACTTTTCACACAAATTAAGTCTGATCTAACCAATTGGAAAAATATTAAATGCTCTTGGATAGGGCGAGCAAATATAATAAAGATGACAATATTACCAATAACTAATCTATTTATTTAGCGCTATACCAATCAGACTCCCAAAAAACTATTTTAATGACCTAGAAAAAATAACAACAAAGTTCATATGGAAAACAAAAAGTCAAGAATTTCAAGGGAATTAATGAAAAAAAAATCAAATGATGGTGGCTTAGCTGTACCAGATCTAAAAGTATATTATAGAGCAGCAGTTACCAAAACTATTTGGTATTGGCTAAGAATAGATTAGTTGATCAGTGGAATAGATTAGGTTCAAGGATAAACAGTCAACAAATATAGCAACCAGTCTTTGACAAACCCAAAGATCCCAGCTTTTTGGATAAGAACTTACTGTTTGATAAAAATTGCTGGGAAAATTGGAAACTAATATGGCAGAAACTAGGCATTGATCCATACTTAACGCCATACACCAAGATAAGGTCAAAATGGGTTCATGACCTAGGCATAAAGAATGAAATTATTAATAAATTAGAGGAACATAGGATAGTTTACCTCTAGAACTGTGGAAGGGAAGGTCTTTATGACCAAAGCAGAACTAGAGATAATTACTGATCACAAAATAGAAAATTTCGATTATACCAAACTGAAAAGTTTTTGTACAAACAAAACTAATGCAGACAAGATTAGAAGGAGCAATACAACTGGGAAAATATTTTTACAGTCAAAGGTTCTGATAAAGGCCTCATTTCCAAAATATATAGAGAATTAACTCTAATTTATAAAAAATCAAGCCATTCTCTAATTGAAAAATGGTCAAAGGATATGAACAGACAATTCTCAGATGAAGAAATTGAAACTATTTCTAGTCATATGAAAAGATGCTCCAAGTCATTATTAATCAGAGAAATGCAAATTAAGACAACTCTAAGATACCACTACACACCTGTCAGATTAGCTAAGATGACAGGAAAAAATAATGATGATTGTTGGAGGGGATGTGGTAAAACTGGGACATTGATTCATTGTTGGTGGAGTTGTGAACGAATCCAACCATTTTGGAGAGTAGTTTGGAACTATGCTCAAAAAGTTATCAAACTGTGCATACCCTTTGATCCAGCAGTGTTACTAATGGGATTATATCCCAAAGAGATTATAAAGAAGGGAAAGGGACCTGTATGTGCATGAATGTTTGTGGCAGCCCTTTTTGTAGTGGCTAGAAACTGGAAAGTGAATGGATGTCCATCAGTTGGAGAATGGCTGAATAAATTGTGGTATATGAAAATTATGGAATATTACTGTTCTGTAAGAAATGACCAACAGGATAATTTCAGAAAGGCCTGAGAGACTTACACGAACTGATGCTGAGAAATGAGCAGGACCAGGAGATCATTATATACTTCAACAATACTAGATGATGACCAGTTCTGATGGATCAGGCCATCCTCAAGCAATGAGATCAACCAAATCATTTCTAATGGAGCAGTAATGAACTGAACTAGCTATGCCCAGAAAAAGAACTCTGGGAGATGACTAAAACCATTACATTGAATTCCCAATCCCTATATTTATGCCCACCTGCATCTTTGATTTCCTTCACAAGCTAATTGTACAATAATTCAGAGTCTGATTCTTTTTGTACTGCAAAATAATGTTTTGGTCATGTATACTTATTGTGTATCTAAGTTATATTTTAATATATTTAACATCTACTGGTCATCCTGCCATTTAGGGAGGGGTGGGGGGGTAAGAGGTGAAAAATTGGAACAAGAGGTTTGGCAATTGTTAATGCTGTAAAGTTACCCATGTATATATCCTGTAAATAAAAGGCTATTAAATTAAAAAAAAAAAAAAAAACATTCAACTATATACTTGCATTTATTTTAAATCTACAAAAAGTCTGAAATTTTTTTCCCATAACTTATATAGATATGTTTCACTTAAACTGTTCCTGTGAAGTTGATTTTTTATTTTTTATTTTTTTATGAAGCACAGAATTCCCAAGTTAGCTCTCTGAAGGTCCTAATGTCATCTTAATAAATTCAACTAGTGAAGATATTATATACTCATGATTTTGATATCATCTTATCAGCCCTCCTTTCTATCTGTGAATTAACTCTACAAATGTGGTAGGAAAGGAAGTTATATATCTTTCTAAATTATTTATTAAAATATTGAACAGAACATGCCCAGTGATATTCCCCTAGGGAATTTCACCAGAAACTTTACTTCCATTTGATATTAGACCATCAAATATCACTTAAGGGGGCTAATAAGTGAATCTACTCTGAATTCAAGTCAGGTATCATCTCTCTCATCTTTCTTCTTGTCTTCTTGGGACATTGTGAAAGAATTTGTTAAATATCTTGCTGAAAATATTTAGCATCCTGAAGTATTCAGGGGAAAATTTGGAGAAAATAATACTTAATCTGGCAAGTGCTACCTCTGGAGGAAGATTCAATATGCTTTATTTGGCTGCATTTATTTTCAAAATTACTAGAAGACTCACTAACTCTCAAATAATAAATATATTCATATGTAACAAAGAAGAGAGAAAGATTTTAAAATTTTGAAGCCCACAATTCTCTGACTGCCAAATGTTGAAATTGAATATATTGAGATAATATATTTGATTTCTGAACTCAGTTTGGCATTCAAATGTCTCTTGTAAGGGCCTCATCTTTATAATTTTTTTAAAATGAAATTTGGCAGCAAACTAAGACTCAAGTATACAGCCTGTAGAAACCTTGATGTTATTACATTAAGAACTCTAGACAAAGCTCAGAGTTTAATTGGCTGGAATTATGTTTTTCACATTTTTATTTAAATTAGTCAGTACAGCAAGTGGGGAATGAATTGTCCTTTAACTTCAGTGCAAGTAATATTTCTTCTTTTTTGTTTAATTATTTGTTAAGTTTGGAAAACTTCAAAGTATCTGAACTTTAGTTTTAAAAAACCTTGAAATTTTAAATATATCTGTAAAATTTAACATTCTAATTAGAATCATATTTCAGGGTCAAAGGCAGGGTAAGTATATTGAGTTTTTTAAAAATTATTTTGTATTTCTGAATAGGTACAGGACAATTAGATCATTGGTATTTTTTCTGATGTATTCTAACCATAGTCAGATGATTTTGATGTGGGTGTGTTTGTGTGTGTGTGTATGTGTATGTAATGAATATGTCACTTACATGTTACTTTGTAAAATCCATTTCATTAATAAAACAATGCATGATTAGATACTTGAAACCACAAAGGAAGGAAATGTAGGAAACCCCTATTTTAAGACTTTTGATTAATAATCCACAAAACATAGTTGCTAGGACAAAACTTATTTTCTTATTAATGGAGATTATGAAAACATAACCAAGAGATCATTCCATCTCACTTACTGAGGGGATTCCTTAGGAGTTTTTTTAACTATTAATCAATAACCATCTTCATTGTTCATGTTTCTTTTGATAGAATGGAAGCAGCTTCAGAGCAGGAGCTATTTCTTTTTTTGCATTTAATCTCCTACATGTGGAATATAGTAAGTGCTTACTAAATGCTACCATTCATTCATTCATTCATTCATAATAACACTCTAGTTAGACTTGACTAGGGCCCAGAAAAGAGGCCTGGGTAAATAAAGATCCTAGAAATTGTTATGCTTTTCATTGTTTTTCTGCATGCCTTTCATTTCTTTTCCCAATTTTCTATGTCAAATTAGCATTTTTTGAGACTTTACTTATAGTTATTTTCATATGTTGTCTTCTTGGTTTATGCCTTGGTCTTCCCTGCCACTATAATAGTTTTTTGTGGTTAATTTCTTTTTGTTATTGCTATTTGCTCAATTTTCTAGCCTGTTTCTTGACTTTGAACTTCATATTGAAATTGTGCTCTGAACATTTAGAGAGTTTACTATCTTCAGCAGTTCTGGAGATCTCCAAATTTTCAGTCCAAGTTGGTGTGATGTAAGAAGTGTCATCACTGCTCTCTTGGTTTATAGTTTGGTCTTTTCTCATTTAAGGAACCTGTTTCCTTACACTCACAAATGCTAGTGCTTTTTTTAGGCCCAGAAACTAAGCCCAGAAACAGAAATCAAGTTCCCTAATCTTCTGCAGTCATAAACCTAACACTCTTGGCTTTAAAATGTGATCTGGCCTCCTGATCCCTTATGGTAAATCACAAGTGTTCTACCTTGAAATTGTGGTCCAGAATTACACATGAATACAGTATATTATATAATAATATATTACATGTAATATATAGTACATATATTATATATTATTATAGTACAAGCTCCACCCAGTGTCAGCAAAGGCTCCCCTGGATTCATTTTCTGACTCTTTGTTCAACTCCTCTATCTCTGGACTGAGAGGTCCTGAAGCTGTTGCTGCTATGGCCTTATTCCCTTTCACTGTAATGCCCACAACTAGTCCTGCTGTATCACAGACCTATTCTATTCATGTCCTAAATTGTCTTAGGCTGTAAGAATTTTTTGTTTTGATCTTTCATGGGTTCTACAATTCCAAAATTTGATTTATGAATTTATTTTAAAGTTGTTTGGAGGTGAATGTTTGGAGAGTTCTGCTGGATTGCTGCCTATATTTTACCATCTTGGCTGGTTATAAATTTTTAATGTGAGTATTATACCTCAGAAATCAGAAAATACTACAAATTAGGAAATGATTAATTGTTTTATTGATTGTCAAAATGCAAGAAAGTGATCGGATAAAAAGTAAATAATTCAACTTAAACTTTAAACTGTCACTTGTAATTTTGAAAAACAGTTATTAAAGATTGATCAGCATACTCCTACATGTCATCCAAGCTCAGATCGTCATGTCCAGTTAACAAAATTATTAAGCACTTACTATGTTTCAAGCACCATTCTCAGTTCTGGAAATACTGTCAAAAAACTGTGAAAGAGCTTACAATCCAATGGCAAAATTAATTAAAACAACCATGTATAAATAATATATATGCAAACACATAAACATATAATGTCTGTGTATAAAATGAACATATATATTCAAGATATAGATAGCTATAGAGATATATAAGCAAGATATGTGTGTATATTTAGGTGTGTCTGTATATGTATACACCATATGCTCTTTGAAGCCTTCTCTAAATCTGACAACAGAAAATAAAACTCCCTTCTCAAATTTTTCCTAGAAAATTTTGCCAGGATTTCTCCTTTAACCCCATCACATTCTAATGTATATTTGTTTGGAAATCATATCCCCTTCCAGAATTGTAATGTGATTGAAGTGAGAGATGCTATCATTTTTCAACTCTAATCTTATAATCTAATTTATTGTTCACAAATAAATATTTGTTGACTTTTTGGACTTAAAATCAAGTACTTAATTGTATGTCAGCCATTTACATATAATGCCAAATTATCTAGAGGTAAAAAGTTATTCTGTAGCTGATTCAATGATCATAAAATAACAGCTATTTGTGTGAGGGGAACAGAGCTCATATAAGCATGCCATTAGATTGACAGTTTTTACTTGAGTTAAAAATATGATTGAATTGTAGGTTTACACTGAAAATCCTCAAGTATAAGTTAGCCTATATTGAAGTATGATTTCATTTCAAAACAAACAACATGAATGTCCAAATCTTTGTATGATTACTATCCCAAAATCCAAATTGTGTCCACATGTAGATTAAATCATTGTCCCATAAGCAGCTTATAAAACTGAAAATATTCATGAAACCAGATTTATACTCCACTAAAAAAAATTAGACCAAAGATAAATTTATATATGACTGAAATAGTCAGTTTGTATATTAATGAATGGTCAATGGTTAGAGGTACTCCAAAGCAAAAGTGTTCCTAACAGTAAATTATATGTAAAAATAAATAAACAAATAAATAAAGATATATAAGTATGTATATATATATATATATATATATATATATATATATATACTTAAGTATCTACTATTTACAAAAAACACTTTTTTTAGGAAATGGGGATAAATCAATAAAGATAAAGTCACAATTCCTGACTATTGGACATGATAATCCAATAGAAATGCTACAACAAATATATGACAAAGTCTATTGAAAAAGCTAAGAGGGCTAGGCAAATGTTAATTTAAAAAAAAAAGTAAGTGACACTTTCTGGCTCCATATGCTTTTTCCTATTTTAATTTCATTTTCAGCAATTTAAGTGTCTTCCAAGTGCAAAGAAGGAAAGCTGCACATCTGGACTGCTAAAAGAATCAAATTTTTGCCTGGGCTACCCTCAGGGCAGCAGAGAATTGGTCTTAAGCTTATATTATTCCCAAGAGAACCTTGGAAAGAATCACAGATGTGCAATTCACAGTGTTTAAGAAAAGCTAGAAATATGAATGAGGATTTAGATATGCAGAGAGATTGTGAAAAGGAGAGGTGTCATCACTATATCTTCAAATATGCTGTCCTTAGAACCTGCCAGTATAGAAAATGACAAGTTGAGTTATGCAATTGTCTAATACAGAAGTATTTTCTCTTTCATGTGACTTAAAAAAACCTTTTTTTTGGTGAGATTGCACCTTCAAAGAAATGGTATGCAGTGTCTCATTAGAGTCAAGCCTGATGCACAGGAGTGAAAGGCATGATTTAAGATTACAGAGGTGTAGAAGTTGAAACAACTGTTACCCACAGTTCTTCCTATTCACAGGTACATGCTCAAAAGACATCAGACAATACTCATTTTTGACATGCTGAGTGACAAGCTTTTTAAGCTACAGTACCTGTGAAAGCTGGGGTCAGGTGTTCAGTGTTTTAATTAATTAGATGCAAAAGAACACAAAGAAGTGTAAAGTAAAAAGTCAGGGAAGGGGAAATAATATGGTATTTGGAAATCTTATAAAACCTAAACACCTGAGGTTTGACCTAATTATTCTGAGTGGGGATTAGAGCAAAATAGAGGGAAAAAAATCTAAAATAATATATTGTCATATGTGCTGGAGCTTTTTAGTCCTCTTTGGAGAATAAGCTACTCTGAAAAAAAGTTTTCTCAACAAATGAACTTTAAACTTTAATAGCACCAAGACTTCTAAAAATTTGTAAATATATAGGAAAGAAAAGGTTCTAAATTTTGACGCATTAATTTAAAGATATATACTGATATAAAGATACATTTTCAACTTTTCATTATGACTCCTTGTCACATTTAGGAATATTATTACTTTCTACTATGACATAGTGACACCTACTGAAGTGTGTATGTGTGTGTATATGTTATATCATCATCAAATAATAGATATTAAGTAAATATCCTTTTCTTTCAAGGTTAAACTTAGGTAAACAATGGTTACTAAACATTGTTACTCAATTTACTCAATTTTCCTTGAAAGCCACATGAAACTAAGCCTCTGAATAGAGTCTAATAGAATGAAACCACTCTTCAGCTAAAGATACATTGGGAGGACTACAAGAAGGGTCAATCTCACTGGGGTATTCACGTCATATGAAAAAAATGCTCTAAATTACTATTGATTAGAGAAATGCAAATTAAAACAACTCTGAGGTACTAATTCACACCTCTCAGATTGGCTAAGATGATAGAAAAACATAATGATAAATGTTGAAGGGGGTGTGGAAAAACTGGGACACTAATGCATTGTTGGTGTTGTGAAATGATCCAACAATTCTGCATATCAATCTGGAACTATACCCAAAGGTCTATAAGACTGTGAATAATCCTTGACCCAGCTGTACCATTATTGGGTCTGTATCCAAAGGGAAAAGGACATATATATGCAGAAATGTTTGTAGCAGTTCTTTTTATGGTAGCAAACTACTAGAAAATGAGTAGATGTCCATTGATTGGGGAGTGGCTGAATAAGCTGTGGTATATGAAGGTAATAGAATATTATTCTATAAAAAATGATAAACAGGCTGAACTTAGAAAAGCCCAGAAAGATATACATGAATTGATGCTGATCTTAACAAGCAGAACCATGAATATATTGTACATAATAACAGCAAGAATGTGCAATGATCAACTATGAAAGATTTGGTTCTTCTCAGTAGTTCAGTGATCCAAAGCAATCCCAATAGACTTTGGACAGAAAAATTCATCTACACCCCGGAAAAAGAACTAAAGAGACTTAATGAAAATCAACACATACTATGTTCACTTCTTTTTTCTGTTTTTTCCTTCTCTCCCACAGTTTTTACTTTTTGCTCTGGTTTTTCTCTCCCAACATGATTCATAAAGCAATGTGTATTAAAGATAAATAAATAAGAGGGGGAAGGGGTGTTGAGCCTAGTTCAGATAGTGTCCAGAAAAGCCAAAGAGAGGGTTTTAAACATAGCAGATCAGCAACTGAGACTCTCAGTCTCGGCTCAATAGTGAAGTAAACCAGTGGGATAGCCTCAGCTCTCAGCTCAAAAGGCAAAGTGTTAGCCCAGGAATGCAGGCTGTTTCCTGGAGAGAACATACTCCTGGAAAGAGCATGTGGGGTTTACCCCCTGCTGTGAGCAAGAGACCAAACATAAGATCCTTGTGTTCAAAATCAAGGCTCAGACCTGTACTGGAAGTTTGGGACAGTGCTCCCTTTAATTTAGGAGCAGAGCTCAAACTTAAAAGTCATAAAAGAGGAAATAAAAAAGAGACAGGAAAAAATAAGCAAGAAACAGAAGAACATTAACCAAAGAAAGCTACTATGGTGACAGAGAAGACCAAACCAATTCAGATGAGAACAAAATGTCCACAGAGGAAATCTCAAAGAGTGATATAAATTGTTCTCAAGGCCAACACTTCTTGAATATACTCATAAAAGATTTTAAAAGGCAAATAAGAGAGTAAAAGAAAAAATGAGAAAAGAAATGAGAGATATGCAAGAGAAAGTCAACAGCTTGAAAAAGACAGGAAAAAAATTGACTGAAGAAAACAATTCCTTAAAAATTATAATTAGAGAGGGGCAGCTAGGTGATGCAGTGGATAAAGTATCAGCTCTGAAGTCAGGACCTGATTTCAAATCTGGTCTCAGACATTTAACACTTCCTAGCTGTGTAACCCTGGACAAGTCACGTAGCCTCAATTGCCTCAGCAAATGAAAAAAAAAAAAAAAGTACACTTATACAAATGGGAAAAAAAAGCCCATGGCGAAAAAAATCAATTCCTTAAAAAACAACAAAAAAAATAGGCCGAATGAAAACAAAATCCTCTAAAGAAACCAACACCTTGAAAAGAAGAATTAATCAAGTGGAAAAAAGAGATACAAAAATTAACTGGAGAAAATTACACACTAAAAACTAGAATGGGGCAAATTTAAGCTAATGACTCTATGACACATCAAGAATCAGTCTAACTAAAAAGGAATGAAAATATAAAAGAAGATGTAAAATACCTCATTGGAAAAACGGGTAAATTGGAAAATAGATGCAGGAGGGACAATTTAAAAATTATTGGTCTAGCTGAAAACCATGAACAACAGAAAAGGGTGTCTGAATGGAATTCTTTAAGAGAAAACTGCCCTACTTAAAAGATATGGAAGAATACCTTCAAAAATACAGCTTGCCCAGATTAACAGAGGAAGAAGTAAATATCCTAAACAGTCCCATCTTAGAAAAATAAATAGAACAAGCTATTAACCAACTCCCTAAGAAAAAATCCCCAGGACCAGATGGATTTACATGTGAATTCTAGCAAACATTTAAAGAACAATTAACTCCAATGCTATAAAAACTATTTGAAAAAAATTCCTTTTATGACACAGACATGGTACTGATACCTAAACCAGGTAGGCTGAAAACAGAGAAAGAAAATTATAGACCAATCTCCCTAATGAATATCGATGCTAAAATCTTAAATAAAATATTAGCAAAAAGATTACAGAAAATCATCCCCAGGATAATACACTATGACCAAGTAGGATTTATACCAGGAATGCAGGGCTGGTTCAATATTGGGAAAACTATTAGCATAACTGACTATATCAATAACCAAACTAACAAAAAACATATGTTCATCTCAATAGATGCAGATAAAGCATTTGATAAAATCCAACATTCATCCCTAATAAAAACAATTGAGAGTATAGGAATACATGGACTTTTTCTTAAAATAGTCAGGAGCATATATTTAAAACCATCAGTAAGCATCATATGCAATGGGAAAAAATTGGAACCTTTCCCAGTAAGATCTGGAGTGAAGCAAGGTTGCCCACTATCACCATTATTATTCAATATTGTATTAGAAACAGTAGCCTCGGCAATAAGAGTAGAGAAAGAGATTAAAGGAATCAGAATAGGCAATGAGGAAACCAAACTATCACTCTTTGCAAATGATATGATGTTATACTTAGAGAACCCAAGAGATTCTACTAAAAAGCTATTAGAAATAATTCATAACTTTAGCAAAATTGCAGGTTATAAAATAAATCCCTATAAATCCTCAGCATTTTTATACATCACCAACAAAATACAACAGCAAGAGATAAAAGAGAAATTCCATTCAAAATGACTGTCAACAGCATAAAATATTTGGGAATCTATCTACCAAAGGAAAGTCAGGAATTACATGAGCAAAATTACAAAAAAAAACTTTCCACACAAATAAAGTTAGACTTAAATAATTGGAAAAATATTCAGTGCTCCTGGATAGGCCGAGTGAATATAATAAAGATGACAATACTTCCTAAACTAATCTATGTATTTAGTGCTATACCAATCAGACCTCCAAGAAAATATTTTAATGATCTAGAAAAAATAAAACAAAATTCATATGGAATAATAAAAGGTCGAGAATCTCAAAAGAATTAATGAAAAAAAAAATCAAATGAAGGTGGCCTAGCTGTACCTGATCTAAAACTATATTATAAAGCAGCAGTCACCAAAACCATTTGGTATTGGCTAAGAAATAGATTAGTTGATCAGTGGAACAGGTTAGGTTCACAAGACAGAATAGTCAACCATAGCAATCTAGTGTTTGACAAACCCAAACATCCTAACTTTTGGGATAAGAATTCATTATTTGACAAAAACTGCTGGGATAACTGGAAATTAGTATGGTAGAAATTAGGCATGGACCCACACTTAACACCGTATACCAAGATAAAATCAAAATGAGTCCATGATTTAGACATAAAGAACGAGATTATAAATAAATTGGAGAAACATGAGACAGTTTATCTCTCAGACTTGTGGAGGAGGAAGAAATTTGTGACCAAAGACGAACTAGAGACCATTATTGATCACAAAATAGAAAATTTAGATTACATCAAATTAAAAAGCTTCTGTACAAACAAAAGCAATGTAAACAAGATTAGAAGGGAAGCAACAAACTGGGAAAACATCTTCACAGTTAAAGGTTCTGATAAAGGCCTCATTTCCAAAATATATAGAGAAAAGACTCTAATTTATAGGAAACCAAGCCATTCTCCAATTGACAAATGCTCAAAGGATATGAACAGACAATTTTCAGATGATGAAATTGAAATTATTACCACTCATATGAAAGAGTGTTCCAAATCATTATTAATCAGAGAAATGCAAATTAAGACAACTCTGAGATACCACTACACACCTGTCAGATTGGCTAAGATGACAGGAAAAAATAATGTTGATTGATGGAGGGGATGCGGGAAAACTGTGACATTGATACATTGTTGGTGGAGTTGTGAACGAATCCAATCATTCTGGAGAGCAATCTGGAAGTATGCCCAAAAAGTTATCAAACTGTGCATACCCTTTGACCCAGCAGTGCTACTACTGGGCTTATACCCCAAGGAGATACTAAAGAAGGGAAAGGGACCTGTATGTGCCAAAATGTTTGTGGCAGCCCTGTTTGTAGTGGCTAGAAACTGGAAAATGAATGGATGCCCATGAACCCAATGGTTGGGTAAATTGTGGTATATGAATGTTATGGAATATTATTGTTCTGTAAGAAATGACCAGCAGGATGAATACAGAGAGGCTTGGAAAGACTTACGTGAACTGATGCTAAGTGAAATGAGCAGAACCAAGAGATCATTATATACATCAACAATGATTCTGTATGAAGATGTACTCTGTTGGAAGTGGATTTCTTTGACAAAGAGACCTAATTCAATTTCAATTGATCAATGATGGACAGAATCAGCTACACCCAAAGAAAAAACACTGGGAAATGAATGTAAACTGTTTGCATTTTTGTTTTTCTTCCCAGGTTATTTTTACCTTCTGAATCCAATTCTCCCTGTGCAACAAGAAAACTATTTGGTTCTGCACACATATATTGTATCTAGTATATACTATGACATATTCAACATATATAGGATTGCTTGCCATCTAGGAGAGGGGGTAGAGGGTGGGAGGGAAAAATCAGAACAGAAGTGAATGCAAGGGATAATGTTGTAAAAAAAATTACCCTGGCATGGGTTCTGTCAATAAAAAGTTATTATAATAAAAAAAAATTAAATCCAAAAAAAAGGAGAGAAAACTGACCTGATATAGTAGAATCAGAAGAGGAAATAGTCATTGAAAAAAAATCCATCAATCATCTCCAGAAAGAGATTCCATAAGGAAAATCCCAAGAAACATTGTTGCAAAACTCCAGAACTATAATCTCAAGGAAAAATATTGCAATCAGCTATACAAAAACAATGCAAGTATTGAAGAAAAACAATCAGGATTATCCAAGATCTGTCAAAGGCTTTAATAAATGGTCAAAAGGGCCTGGAATACCAAATTCTAAAAGGCAAAGGATCTGGTGTTACAACCAAAAATTAACTAATCAGGGATACTGGGCATCATTTTTCAGGAGAGAGATGGAACATCAGTGAACTAAGAGACTTTCAATCATTTCTATTGATAAAACAAGAACTGAACAGAAAATTTGGTCAAACCAGGACTTGAGATGCCTAAAAAGGTAAACAGAGGGGAAAACATGTTATTAAGAGGTTAAACTGTTTGCATCCCTAAATAGGAAAATGATAACTGGAATAAAAAAGAAATAAAATAACAAAAAATAGATCACAGGAAGAGGCACAAAAGAGCTATTATAATTGAGAGAGAAAAGGGAGAGGAATGAGCATTGTTTGAAGCTTAACTCACCAGTTTTGGCTCAAAGAGGAAATAACATAACCACTCAGTTGGATATAGAAATTTATCTTACTCTATAAGGAAGTAGGAGAAATGGGAAAGAAAAGGAAGGGGCTGAGTAGAGAGGAGGGCAGAAATATTAGAAGAAAGGGATAAGAGAAGGCAGGTGGGGGGAGATAGCAGGAAGGGCAGGTAGAAGGTGTAATTCATTAGAAATAAAACACTACTAAGGAGTGACAGGTTCAAAAGTATATACAGCAGAGAAAATAGGATGGAGGAAAATACCAAGCTGATAATCATTACTGTGAATGTGAATGAGATAAATATTTCCACAAAATGGAAGTGAAGAGCAGAGATAAAAAACCTACAATCCTACCATATGTTGTTTATATGCAAGAAACATATGAAACAAAGGTACATATAGATTAAGAATAAAAGGCTGAAGCAGCATTTATTGTACTTCAACTAAAGCAAAAAAAAAAAAAAAAAAAAAAGCAGGGATAGCAATTCTGATTTCAGATAAACCAAAAATAAATATAGATCTAATTAAAAGAGATAAAGAAGAAAAATACATCTTATTCAAGTGTATCATAGATTATGTATAGGTACCAAGTGGTAGAGTTTCTAAATTCTTATTTAAGAAGTTAGTCCAGTTCCTTATAACAAGATAAAATCGAAATGAATTCAAGATTTACATATAAAGAGTGATATTATAAGCAAATTAGAAGAACAAAGGATACTTTATCTCTCAAAGCTATGGATAAGGAAAGAATTTGTGATAAAAGAAGAATTCAAGTCCGTTTTTAAATGAAAAATTGATGATTTTGAGTATATTAACTTAAAAAGTTTTTGTACAAATAAAACCAATGCAGGCAAGATTAGAGGAGAAGCAATAAACTGAGGAGGAAATTGACATTAGGAGTTCTAACAAAGGCCTCATTTCTAAAATATACAGAGAAATGACTGAGATTCATAACAATTCAAGCCATTCTCCAATTGATAAATGGTAAAAAAAAAAAAAAAAAAAAGATGAACAGGTAACTTTCAGATGAAGAAATTAAAACCATTTCTAGTCATATGAAAAGGAGTTTTAAAACACTGCTGATCAGAGAAATGCAAAATAAGACAACTCTGAGGTACTACTACACACTTCTCAGATTGGCTAAGATGATAGAAAAAGACAATGACCAATGTTGCAGGGGATATGGGAAAACTGGGACACTGATACATCATTGGTAGAGTTGTGAAATGATTTAACCTTTCTGGAAATCAATTTGGAACTATGCTCGAAGGGCTATCAAACTGAGCATATCTTTGATCCAGCAGTGTTTCTAGTGGGCTTGAATCCTAAAGAGATCATAAAGGAGGTAAAGGAACTCACTGTAGAGGGCCAGAACTTTGGAGAAGTATGCTTGAAACAAGGATACTTACAACAAATTGTTAACTCAGAGGAATTGATGATGTAATGGTTCTCTAGTTCACATATATGTAGTATGATATAATGATATAATCACTCTGGTTGGCACATACTCAGTATGCCATAATGATGTAATTGTAATAGAGTATTTAAGGACTGAGAGAACTGAGGACGCAGTCAATCAGAGTGAATGGCCTGCAAAAGAGACAGACTGTGAAGGAGACAATAAAGACTTTAGACTCTATTCCTGACCATTCTTGTAGTGACTATCCTGCTGAGACCAAGGCCCATCCAGCGGACCTCCAGAAAGCTAGCATGGACATTACAACTCACATATACAAAAATATTTGTGGCAACTCTTTTCATAATGGCAGGAAACTGGAAACTGAGTGTATGCCCATGAGTTGGAGAATGGTTGAATAATTTATAGAATATGAATGTTATAGAATATTATTGTCCTATAAAAAAAGATTAGCAGGATGATTTCAGAGAGGCCTGGAAAGACTTACATAAACTGAAGCTAAGAGAAATGAGCAGAACCAGGAGACCATTATACATGGTAACAACACAACTATATGATGATCAATTCTGATTAACATAGCTGTCTTCAACAATGATGATTCAACCAGTTTCAATGACTGAATGTAGACCACAATATATTATTTTTACTCTTTTGTTGTTGTTTTCTTGCATTTTGTTTTTCTTCTTATTTTCACCCTTTTTGATCTGATTTTTCTTATGCAGCATGTTATTTGTGGAAATATATATATAAGAATTGCATATGTTTAACATATATTGGATCACGTGATATCTAGCGGAGGAAGTGGAGAGAAGGGAGTCAAAACAATTACAGCACAAGCTTTTGTAAGAGTAAGTGTTGAAAATTATCCATGTATGTATTTTGAAAGTAAAATGTTTTAATTAAAAAAAAAAGAAGTTAAACCAGCTACTGGAAGAAATAGACAGCAAAACTATATTAGTGGGGTTCCTCTGTCTCTTTCTCTCAGAACTAGATTAATCCAACCACAAAATAAACAAGAAAGAAACTAGAGATCTTAATAGAATCCTAGAAAACATAGAGACTATTATGGATAATATTGAATACAGAAAGGAATGTACTTTTCCTCAGTGGTACATGCCACTTACACAAAAATTACCATGCATTAAAGCATAAAAACCTCACAATCAAATGGAGAAAAACACATATGGTTAAATGCTTCCTTTTCTGACCAGGATGAAATAAAAATTATATTCAAAATTTCAATCAAGAAAAATAAGCTATCATTTACAAAATATATAGAGAATTAACTCTAATTTATAAACAATCAAGCCATTCTCCAATTGAAAAATGGTCAAAGGATATGAACAGACAATTCTCAGATGAAGAAATTGAAACTATTTCTAGTCATATGAAAAGATGCTCCAAGTCATTATTAATCAGAGAAATGCAAATTAAGACAACTCTTAGATAGCACAACACACTTGTCAGATTGGCTAAGATGACAGGAAAAAATAATGATGATTGTTGGAGGGGAGGCGGGAAAACTGGGACATTGATGCATTGTTGGTGGAATTGTGAACGAATCCAACCATTCTGGAGAGTAGTTTGGAACTATGCTCAAAAAGTTATCAAACTGTGCATACCCTTTGATCCAGCAGTGTTACTACTAGGCTTATATCCCAAAGAGATCATAAAGAAGGGAAAGGGACCTGTATATGCATGAATGTTTGCGGCAGCCCTCTTTGTAGTGGCTAGAAACTGGAAATTGAGTGGATGCCCATCAGTTGGAGAATGGCTGAATAAATTGTGGTATATGAATATTATGGAATATTATTGTTCTGTAAGAAATGACCAACAGGATGATTTCAGAAAGGCCTGGAGAGACTTACACGAACTGATGCTGAGTGAAATGAGCAGGACCAGGAGATCATTATATACTTCAACAATAATACTATATGATGACCCGTTCTGATGGACCTGGCCATCCTCAGCAATGAGATCAACCAAATCATTTCCAATGGAGCAGTAATGAACTGAACCAGCTACGTCCAGAGAAAGAACTCTGGGAGATGACTAAAAACCATTACATTGAATTCCCAATCCCCATATTTATGCCCACCTGCATTTTTGACTTCCTTCACAAGCTAATTGTACAATATTTCAGAGTCTGATTTTTTTTGTACAGCAAAATAACAGTTTGGTCATGTATACTTATTGTGTATCTAATTTATATTTAAATATATTTCACATCTACTCGTCATCCTGCCATCTGGGGGAGGGGGTGGGTGATAAGAGGTGAAAAATTGGAACAAGAGGTTTGGCAATTGTTAATGCTGTAAAGTTACCCATACATATAACCTGTAAATAAAAGGCTATTAAATAAAAAAAAAGAAAGAAAGAAAAATAGGCTAAAAATCAATAATAATTAAATAATAATTAAATAATCTAATTCTAAAGAATGAATGGGTGATATAACAAATTGCAGAAACCATCAATAATTTCATCCAAAAGAATAACAAAAATGAGAACCATATCAGAACCTATGTGACACAACCAAAGAAGTTCTTAGGGGAAATTTGATATCTCTAAAATGTTTTATGAATAAAATAAAGAGGAAATCAATTAACAATGCATACAACTAAAAAAGCCAGAAAAAGAACAAAGTAAAAACCACCAATTAAATACCAAGTAAGAAATTATGAAACTCAAAGGAGAAATTAATATAATTGAAAGTAAGAAAACTATTTAACTAATTAATAAAATTAAGATTTGGTTTTATGAAAAAAAAAACCAACAAAATAGATAAACATTTAGATAATTTGATTAGGAAAAGGAAAGAGGAAAATCAAATTGTTAATCTCAAAAAATGAATAGGAAGAACTTTCCACCAATGAAGAAGAAATTAGAGCAATGATTAGAAGTCATTTTGCCCAACTTTATGTCAATAAATCCAATAATCCACCTGAAATAGAGGAATACCTACAAAAATATTGATTTCCCACATTAACAAAAGAGTAAATAAATTACTTAATTCCACTTTAGAAAAAAAAAAATAAAACAAGTTATTAATCAACTTCCTAAGAAGAAATCTCCAGTGCCAGGTGGATTTACACAGGAATTCTAGTCACATTTAAAGAACAATTAATTACAATACTATGCAAGCTATTTGAAAAAAGTAGGGAAAAAAGGACTCCTACCAAATTCCCTTTATGAACCACATGTGGTACCTAAACCAGAGAAGCAAAATTATAGACTAAGTTCCCTAATGAATATTGATGCAAGAATCTAAAATAAAATATTAGCAAAGAGATTATAGAAAGTCAGCCCCAGGATAATACATCATGACCAAGTAGGATTTATACCAGGAATGTAGGGCTGGTTCAATACCAAGAAAACTATTGCCATAATTGACCAAATCAATAACCAAACCATCAAATCATATGATAATCTCAACAGATAGAGAAAAATCTTTTGACAAAATACAGCACCTATTCCTATTAAAGACATTATAGTTCATAAGAATAAAGGAAGTTTTCAATAAAATAATAAGAAGCATATATCTAAAACCATTAGCAAGCACTATTTGTGCTGGAAAGAAACTAGATTCATTCCCAGTAAGATCAGGGATGAAACAAGGATGCCCTTTATCACCACTATTATTCGATATTGAACTAGAAATGTTGGCTTTAACAATAAGAAAAGAAAAAGGAATTAAAGGAATTAGAATAGGCAATGAGGAGATAAAACAATCACTCTTTGTAGATGATATGATGTTCTGTTAATTTAAGAATAGGTTTGGAACACGCCTTTGAATAACCTTTTTTAACTCAATTAAAATGAAAATAAAATTATAACTCAATTAAAGTGGACATAAAGTTTAATTATACAATACATGGAATAGATTGCCTACAATAACAACCAATACAGTAAATAATACATAAAAGACAAAGAATAAAGAAAGCTATGATTAAGATAGGAGAGAGAGAGATAACATATGGAGAGAGAGAGATAACATACATCACTGATCTAGGAGCACAGCTGGGAGCCCCGTTGCAGCTCAATCAGGAAAAGTATTAGCTCAGGCGGAATAGTCTCCCCATGGGTGAAGCCCAATGAGGATTAAACCCGGACTGAATTTATAGGACACAGAGCTAACTTGCTTACCTACAGAAAATTAAGTATAGGAGAAGGAAATGCCAGATGGGCTTCCAAGATATGACTTGATAAATGTAGATGTCAGGGAGGGGGCCAACCCTCACGGACATCTATTGTGTCCCAAGGAGTGGCTAGTTCCTGGGATTGTAGAGGTGAAGCTAAACACATGCGGCATATTCCTGGTCTCATAGGGTTAAAAAAAGGCTAAGTTCCCATGGAGAGTCATGTTCTTGAAATGATTTGAAATGAACTTACTAATAAGAAGGCATTGCTTATTCATATGATGATAAGAGAATCCTAGAAAATCATCCAAAAACCTACTGGAAGCAATTCATAGCTTTTGTAAAGTTGCAGGATGTAAAACAAATCCACACAAATCATCTGCATTTCTATATATTGCAGACAAAGCCCATCAGCAAGAGATAGAGAAATTCCATTTAAAATACTTGTAAGCAAAATAAAATAAGTCAGTGTCCACGTGCATAGACAAACCCAGGAACCATATGAACACAATTATAAAATACTTCTAACACAAATAAAGTCATATCTAAACACTTGGAAAATATCAGTTGTTCATAGATAGGCCAAGATAATATAATAAAAATTATAATTTTACCTAAATTGGTGTGCTTATTCAGTTCCATACCAATCAATTTTATAGAGCTAGAAAAAAGAGTAACAAAATTCATCTGGAAGAATAAAAAGGCAATAATAATATTAAGGAAATTAATGGAAAAAATACCAAGGACTGTGGTCTAGTAGTACCAGACTTAAAACTACATTATAAGCATCAATCATCAAAACTATTTAATACAGGCTAAGACAGAAGAGTAGTGGATCAGTGGAATAGCTTAGATACACATGAAACAGTAATCAATAACTGTAGTAATGTAGCATTGGACAAACCCAAAACTTTAGTTTATGAGCTAAAAACTCACTATTTCTAGAAAACTGGAAAATAATGTGTCAGCAACTTGGCATAGAACTATATCTTATAACTCATACCAATATAAGGTCAAATGGGTACAGATTTGGTAATAAAGGATGATACCATAATTAAATTAGGAGAGCAAGGTATAGTTTAGTTATATGATTTTTAAAGAAGGGAGGAAAATTATGACCAAAGAAGAACTATGAAACATTATGAAATGCAAAATGGACAACTTTGATTACACTAAATTTAAAAGGTTTTGCACGAACAAAACAAACACAAACATGATTAAAAGGGAAAAAATTTACCCTTGGTGCTTCTTATAAAGGTCACATCTCTCAAATATATAGAGAATTGACTCAAATTTATAAGAATACAAGTCATTCCCAATTAATAAATGGCCAAAGGATATGAACAACAATTTTCAGATGAAGAAATTAAAACAATATTAGAAAAATGCAAATTAAAAGAACTCTGAAGTATCCCCCTTCATTTCTCATATCGGCTACTATAATAGGAAAAGGTAATGATAAATGTTGACAATGTAGGAAAACTGATACCATAATTCCTTGTTGATGGAGTTGTGAAATGATTCAACCCTTCTAAAAAGCAATTTGGAACTATGTTCAAAGAACTTTGTAACCCAGCAGTACCACTACTATGTCTGTATCCCAAAGAAATCATAAAGGAGGAGTAAGGACTCACATGTGTAAAAATGTTTATAGCAATTCTTTTTGTGGTTGCAAATAATTAGAAAATGAGTAAATGTCCATCAATTGGGGAATGAGTGAATGGGTTATGAAATTTGAAAATGATGGAATAATATTCTTCCATACAAATGATGAACAAAGTTCTTTTAAAAAGTCCTGGAAAGACCATGAATTGATGAAGAGTGAAAAAAGCAGAACAAGGAATACATTGTACACAGTAACAGCAAGAATGTGCTATGATCAACTATGAAAGACTTGGTTCTTCTTAGGAGTTCAGTGATTCAAGGCAATCCCAATAAACTTTGGATAGAAAACACCATTTACATCTAGAGAGAGAACTAAGAAGGCTGAATATAAATCCACACATATTATGTTCACTTTTTTCTTTTCCTTCTGTTTTTTTTCTCTTGTAGTTTTCCCTTTTAATTTTTCTGTCCCAACAAGATTCATAAATATTTATTAAAATGAGTGTACACGTGTGCATAACTAGAAAAATAAAACAATAAAAATAAAATAAACTTTGAATCATTTACTTTTTTAAGTTTTATAATATTTTAAAAAATGAATGTGTATTGATTATATTGGGATGATGTCAAAAACATAAAGAGCTGAGAAAGAAAGATGCATTGTAAGAAAGGGAAAGGGAGGAAAAAATGAGGAAAATTATGTCAGAGAAAAGAGGCATGTGAGGAAATTTTTTTTTTTGTAATGTAGAGGGAAATAAGAGGTATCGACCACTCCTGAACTTTAACTTTTATCTAAATTTGTTCAAAGAAAGAAGAATATGTACATTCAGAAGGGTAAAAACAACATTGACTTACCCGTAAGGGAAAGTGGAGAGGACTATTAGAAGAAAGAGGAAGAGTGATGAAAGGGGATACAGATTAAGGGAGGTAAGGGTCAGAAGCAAAACAGACTTCTCATGAGAGACACAGTAAAAAGAGAAAAAGAAGGCTATATAGAAGGGGAAAAAAAGATAGAGTAAACTATATTGTTAGTAATCATTACAATGAATATGGATGTGATGAACTCACCCTTAAATTAGAAGTGAATAGCTGAGTGAATTAGAAACTGAAATCAAACAATATGTTGCTTATAAGTTATAGATAGGAAGAGTTAAAATAAATGAAAAGATACATAGAGTTAAATAAGGAGATGCAGCAGAATCCATTATGCTTTAATCAAAGTAGGGGAAAAAAAAACCAGGGGGAGCAATAGCAACCTCAGAGAAAAAGCAAAAATAAACCTAATTAAAAGAGATAATCAAGGGAAGTACATTTCATTAAAAAATATTTATTGTTATAAAGTAATATCATTTTTTTTACATGTTGTTCTAATAAAGCCCTCTCAAATATATAGGATACTGAGCGAAATTTCTAAATATAAGAGCCATTCCTCAATTGCGAAATGGTCAAATGACATAAATAGGTAGAATTTTCAGAAGTCAATATTATCTATAGTAATGAAGTACAAATTAAAACAACTCCAAAATACCATCTCATAACTACGAAAAATAACAAATGCTGGAGGGATTTGGGGGAAAATCTACATAAAGAAACTCTTAGTGTATTTGTAAAGTAGTCCAGCCATTACAGAGAACAATTTAAACTACTAAAAATGCATCATTTTTGACCTACTCTAGGTCCTTATTCCAGAGAGCTTAAATAAAAACATTTATGGCAGTTCTTTTGTGTTGGCAAATAATTAGAAATGTCCATCAATCAGAATATGATTGCACAAGTTATAGTATAAGAGGAAAAAAAAACTATTATACTATTAGAAATGATGAGGGGAATGGTTTTAGAAAAACGCCAAAAGTCCTATATGAACCAAAGCAAAATCAACAAAACCAGTAAATCATGGTACATAATAAAAGCAATATTATAATAAACACCAGTTGTGAAAGACTTAGTTATACTGATGATTACAATGAGCAAACACAATTCCAAAAAATTCTATTTACTTCTACAAAGAGAACTGATAAACTCTGAGTGAAACATGAAATAAAATTGTATTTATTTTTCTTAATTTTTGTGACATATCCAAGCTGTCATTATCATCATCACCATCATCATTACCCAGAATAAATTCTTGTCAACTGCCACTCCCACTCTTCACAAAACAGCAGCTAATCAATAAGGAATTCAAAGGAAACTGTATATTCATATATGCGTGTATATATGTATATATATATATATAGACATGCACACATACATATGTATATCTGTATGTATGACTATACATTCGTTTTATACACATTAGTTTCCTAGAATTTTTTGTTAAATGAATGTGTTTTTTCTGAAGCATAATTTAAGTTGTTTATCTATTGATCACACACTACAATATTTTGATACACTGAATATGGAACTGATTTAGTACATATTTTCCCTGTATACAACTGTTGTATGACAAATTAAATTAAGCTAATAAATCATAAGACTTTCTCACTTAAGGTTAGGAATTATTTCAAAATATTCAGTAGTTCAACAAGTCCTACTTTTGCCATTGCCATAGAGTGATAGATTGCAGCATCTATGAAATAATCTGTTGGACCAGAGAAAGATGTAACATAGAATTTTAATATATTGGACAAATGCTCTGGACAGGAAGAGATATATCTAAAATACAGACTACTCCTGTCCTTACTTGAAATAGAAAGTTAGGAGTTGATAATGGAGATTTGGGAGGTTATAGTATTTGACAGGTAAAATACTTGGGATAGAGAACAAAAATTTAAGCCACATATTAAAATTATTAGAGAGAAGGATAGTGACTAGAGATTCACAAGGATGGACAAACAAGTATCTGGACAGAATAAAGTAAACTTTAAAGATGGTTATAGATCCTTGCCAGAGTCCTGCTTAATTGACTAATCTTTTAACCAGACGATAGTCATCTACCCAAGAAATAGAAGAAATGTCAAAAGAAAGTTTTGGTATTACTCCTGGAATTATCAGGTCACATATATCAGTGTCAAGCACTGCACTCTCTGCCAACAATGAGTAAGAAAAAGAATCCCGCTGTGATTCTCAGAATTCTACTTATTTCCTTTTTCTTTATAGAGTCATTCTTTATCTCTTGGACAATCATCTCTTCTTGCCATAATCCTGAAAACTTCTGAGAACTTCTATATGAGCAGTGAGTCCCCTGTCTTATAGATATTTGCTTGAATGGAATCCGCACTAGATACTTTTCCACATGAGAAGAGTCTAATGGAGATCAATACCTCTTCATTAGTTGGAAGTTCAGATAGAAAAACAATGACTTCAATCAGAGATATACAATCAATGGTTTAAATTTCTGTTCATGACAGTCTATGGAGAACACTAAAGTCAGATTACCTCATTGGAGGGGCTAAGCAAATTGTAGAAGGACAAAAATAGTATCAAGGTCAGTTACCATAATTATGGTAAATTATTTAATTTGAAAAGGCTTCAAGTCAAGGCTAAATCAGAAAGAGAATTGGTGCATGATTTTTTTTTTATTTGCAGATAATTGTGAACTCAAAATAGCCACTGAGAAAAAGATATAAAAGTAAATATGGAATCTCTGCTGCTTGTTTTAATTTGGACTGACAATTAACACCAAGAAAACAAAAGTTCTCCTCCAGTCAGTATCACAATGTCCATTTGTGAAAATCATCAGTTACAACAAATGGAGAAATCCTGAAAATTGCGGATAAATTCACTTACTTTGGCAGTATGCTTTCTAGGGATGTACCCATAGATGATGAGGTGGATGCATGCATTGTCAGAGCTAACTTAGACTTTGGGAAACTCCAGAAGTATGGGAGAGAAGAAGTGTTACTGCCTAACAAACTGAAGATCCAAGGAACCAATGTGCTGTCCTTGTTTTGCTTTTCTTGGGAAATTTAGATAATCTACCAGCACCATGTCAGGAAACTGAATTGCTTCCATTTGATTTGTTTTCAGAAGATTCTGAAAATAGCTGGCAAGATAAGTTTACAAGACCTTAAGGTCCTTTCTTGAATAACAACTTTACATTTGCCTAGAAAACTATTTCACTGAGAACTCATACAAGGTAAATGCTTTCATGGAGGTCAAAAGAACAATCCAAGGACATCTCAGGGTCTCTCTGAAGAATTTTGGAATTGATTATGTGATATGGGAAATGTTAGAAAAAGCTGTTCCATACTACATGCCTGCATCAAAGAAGTTGCTGTGCCCTATGCATGAAGATGGATTACAATAACTCAAAAGAAAATGAGAATTGTAGATTTAGGGACACCTCCACTTCAAATGTAAATAATTTGTGCCCAATCTGTGGTACAGCCTTCCAATGGTTACAAAGAAATATAAAATATTATATTTATATATGTGTATGTATGTATGTATATGTGGGTTTAATGATTATCTGAGGAGAAAAAAGATCAAAGCTTACATGCATGTTGCATGTTACAGATGCATAATATATGTTTGCTTAATTTTAATCATGCCATGTGGCAAATAAAAGATAGGAACACATACAAAGAAATAAACATGATACATCTGCAACTTATGCAACATGATTACTGGAACATGAAGATAAATATAACACAGGTCTTTCTCTCAAGTAACTTGAGATTTAATAAGGATGTAACATGAAGACACATACATAACCATGCTATTGATTGCTGCCCTAAGTGCTTAGTGATGCTTTTCTTTTATCATGAAACAAGAGGATATATTAGTTCAAAACAAAAGATATTTAATTGAATAACCTAGCAAGATGAATGACAGAGAAATTTCTGCTAGGTTATCCTTTCCCACAAGTGATCACCATGCTAGTAGAGTAGGAGATACTTATATAGACAATACTCATGATAAAATGAGACTGATAGTAGGGAAGACATATTCTTAGGATGAGTATGAGAATAGGGACTCTTATGCTTCTGATATTAAAGAATCATTGATATTTTGTACAAAGGACCATTCATGAGAACCTGTCAACACAAATTTATGTAGGGAAAGATCACTGTCACCTGGAAGGGGAAAAGGGTGAAATACTTGATTAAGGAGTAATCATACTTGGTTCAGGTACAAAGGAAGAATAAAAAAAAAAAAGAAGGAAGGAAATTAAAGTGATGGAAATTGTAACAAAGGAAGAATCTGTTTTAAGCACAACAAGCAGAATAGTCCAACTTCACTTGAACAACATACATAAAGTTAAAACAAATATATTAAGAGTGGAAAGTTAAATTATTGTATCATCTCTTTAAAAGCACTAAATAGTATGGGTAAGAAGGTTAATGTTATAGCTTGATGTACTTTCTATTGCCTAAATTATGGTTCCTCTGAGATTCTTGTATGTTTAAGTAATAAATTGAAAAAGTCAGTGTTACTTGGATCTTTTGCAAAAGAAGGAAGAATAAGTATTTAACTTAATTTTTAAGCACACAAAAGATATTCTTCTCACTGCACCCATTAAGTCAAGCAAAATGCCACATTGGGGTAAGGAAGAAGGAAGGAAAAGAAAAGAGGGAGGAAAAAAAGGAATGTGGATAATATTAATTATAGTTTTCCAATTTGATTTTTGAATGAATAGCCAATATCAACTAAAGAGAATATAGATTGTTTTTCTTTTCCTTTTTTTGCTGAGGCACTTGGGATTAAGACCAGAGTTATACAGCTAGAAAGTATTAAGTGTCTGAGGCAGATTTAAACCCAGGTCTTCTTGACTTCAGAACCAATGCTCTATCCACTGCTTAATCAAGCTGTCCCTATTTTTTCTTCAACAAATTTATCTAGAAATATCACCATTGCTGAGGTATAAGCATACTATATAGATATATATGTATACATGTGTATATAGGTTATATATACATATGTATGTATGTATATACATACAAACACACATACACACACACCTGACAGTGGCTCCTGGAGATCCAACCCAGACCAGCAAAATGCTTCTCCTCATGTGAGCATGTGAGAGGATGATATAAGGAGACTGAGAGGCAGTTGCTACTCTTTGACCTCTCTGACTGAGAAGCCATTGCATGCTGTCTGACCTCTTCCTCTTCCCTCTGCCTCCAAATTATCTCATTCCCAGTCTGCAACACCTGTGTCATCAAAGGCTTCCCTGCAACTCCTTCAGATGCTATGATCCACAGCTGTGATGGTTCTCAGAGAATCGACCTGTCCCTTAACATATAAGTATGCAATTATGCATATTTATTCATACACATCTATACATGCATGCATACATAAGATGCTCTAGAAGTTTTTTTAAAAGCAAGAAGAATTTAGGATACACTTTATGTATTTTTATATAAGGAAATATGTTTATTTGATATACATTATGTCAATATATGCAAATATGTGTGTATGTATGTGTGCATACACCCATATGTATAGATATGTAGGTATACATATATGCATATATGTATTATAATATACTGTGTATATATTTGTGTATATATACACACATTAGTATGTGTATATGTATGTGTGTCAATGTGTTTATGTATATGTGTGTATGCGTATATATATATATATATATATATATATATATACACAAGCTCTCCCCTATCTACCTAAGTAAAATAACCTCTCTTGATAAACCAGCTTATCTATTAGTAATACAGAGCAAACTTGTACATCCTCTGTATACTCTGAGTATATGTTGAGAGCAATTTCTTTATTATCTCTTCTGCCAAGGTCAATAGTCAAGGAATTTTAGGGAACATGCAAAGGGGAAAATGGGTTGATAGTGAAATGCAGTAGTCCTGGAATTTGGAATAATGTATCCAAATAACAAGCACAGTAAAAGTGAAGTCTTCAGCCCATTGAGCTTATCATTGTAAACCACTCCATTCTGTCACCAGCTTATAAAAGCCATTAACATTTTAAAAAGCCATTGCACTTTAATAGGCAGCTAGCTCCAGTTACTTGTGTTTATTCTACCAACTCACAGTGGACTATTCAATACCCTTAATCCTAGTACTTGGTGCTTTGAGTTATTGTAATGCTCCTCTTAACCTTCATTCAAAATCTGAGTTCACTCTTACACCTAACGCCATTAAATATCACTGGGCAATAAGGCACATTATGCATTGATGTTATATGAAAAGTAGCATAAAAATGATGGATATTATTACAGCTTCAGGTTAGAAATGGATTTTGGACTTTGCAGGATGTGACCCAGTATTAAACTTGCTGAGAGTAGTTGTTCCATTCCCTCATCTATGCCTCTTAATTTCAAAGTCTGGTGTGTAAAGACTCATAACAGTTTAGTATTCCTATAAGAAATGAGTGAGCAAAAGGAAGGAGAATATAAACATTTATATTGCACTTACTATGTGCCAGACAGTGTGTTACACAATTTACAAACATTATCTCACAACCATCCTGAGAGGTAAGTGCTATTATTATCCCTCTTTTATACTGAGTATACTGAGGCAAACAGAGGTTAAATAATTTGCCCAGTTAAATAGCTAGTAAATAGCTGAGGTCAGATTTGACAAATCTTTTTCTCTTTAGGCCTCATGGTCTATAGACTGAACTGCTTAGCTACCATGACTGAGGTATTCTAGTGATGATGTTGAAATTGAAGGGTATATATATATATATATATATATATATATATATATGTATATATATCTATATCTATATGTGTGTGTGTGTGTGTGTGTGTGTAGAAAACTAGCATGGACTTTGAAAGATTCCTCATTACCCATTTATGGGAGTCCTCAAAGCATGAGGGGCAGGGGAAAATTACCCTTGCCTGGATGGATTTGCCCATTGGATTTCCTGCAGCACCAAATCTTATTCTTTAATGAACGGAATTCTGCCTCAGAGATTGAGAATGCTACAGGGAAACCCATAGCAGTGGAAAATGTCCTCTCAGAGTATATGTTCTCTTTCAGCATGAATGAGTGCCTGCTGTGTGGGTACAGAAATAGATTATGAGTCTCTTAAACTTAACTCTTAAACTCTTAAACAGCTTTCTTATTTTGGAAGCCAAATGTGCTCCAAATAAATGGTTTTCCAAATCAAAAGAACAACATTCAAAATAATACCAGTGACCTATCAGGTCTATCAACATATCTCTGTTCATCCTTATAGGGATGTGCATTGCTCTATGTAATCTTAGGAAAGATTTGTAACATTGCATCCTAATGTATACAATTCAATTGCTCCTCACACAGCTTCCCAGAGCTCCATCCATAATGGTCAAATCTTTTGCCATCACCTCTTCAGAACTATGTTCCTTCATTATTTGTTGTTAGAATTCTTTTAGTATGTGTGGATCTGTAAAGGGACTGTTTTAACATTATTCCTTCTAGGAATCCTATTCATCTATCATAAATAGATAGCTGTATGCACATTTAATAAAAATAATATTTTTATTATTATTATCATATGTACCAATGATTTACTTGGTACATGTTACTGATTATCTGTATTATTATATTATCATCAGAACCAGTTCTAGATATAATTGTGAAGCAAGAGTAGTTGAACTTCAATCTTCATATGTCTCTACTCTAACTCTCATCCTGCTTCCATCCCTAATTTCACCCTCACTTTACATGAAGAACATAATCTAGACCACTACTTTTGAGCAATTTTGACTCCAAAGCTTCTATTTCTCTAAAAAGGCCAAAACTAGCATGCTCTGAGTCCTGTTCTACCAACTAACATGATCAACTTACTCATTAGCACCAGCAAAAACTGTTGACCTGGTGGCCAGCAGGAGCTTTGGTTTTGACAATATCTTTAGGTCCCAAATCTCCCTCCATACCAGTCTTCATATCCATCATCTAGCTAGGCAAGCTCTGTGGAAATAAAGACAAGTTTTCCTAATCAGTGCTAATCAACTTTTACATAGAGGACAGACCTACCAGTCTAGCTAAAGAATATAAGACACCTGCAGGAGAAATATGAGGAAGCATGTGTCAGATAAGTCAAAAATACTTGACCACTATCTCCTATCTAAACCTGCTAGAGACAATCTGGGACCCTATAATCAACAACCATAATCTTCAATGATAATCCTGGGAAGCAAGCCTTATAGAAACGCAGACACACATCTGTTCCTGCAGGTGCTACAGCCATATGTACTGAAGGCCAAGCAAAGGCATCTCTTACAGTAAAATCTTTGGCACTGTCAAATAATTCAGCACAGAAACATATATTTTTATCAGTGGAAATGACATTAAATAAGAAGTATTAACTATGTAGAGAACTACATCACCCACAATATACCAAAATAAACACAAATTGGGTACATGATTTAAATATAAGGAGTGATATCTTGAATGTTAATGGAACATGAAAGAAATTATCCAGCAGACCCATGTATAGGGAAAGAATCTATGACCAAGCAAATTATAGAGAAGCTCACAGTAAGCAAAATTAATAATTTTGATTACATAAAATTAAAACATTTTTACACAAACAAAATCAATGCAACTAACATTAGAAGGAAAACAGAAAATGAAGGGAAATGTTTGAAAAAGAGTTCTCTGAGAAAGATCTCATTGCTAAAATTAAATTGATAAGAATAAAAGCCATTTAAACTGAAAGTCAAAGAATATATTAGACAAGTTTCCAGAGAAACAAAATGGGGGTGGAGTATGAAAGTTGATGTGAGGATTTTTAGCATTGTAGCATGTTAAGATTTTGGAGGTAGTCATTACCTTGGGTGTCTGAGATTTTGACAGCAGTGGGAGGCTAATTCCTGCCTCACAAGCTGAAAAGACTAATAGGATTAAGGGGGTTATGGATATTGAGAATATGTGGAAGTGAGTAATTAGGAGGGTTATGAGGATGAACTGGGACAACATTATACCCTCCAGGCATAGGAGGATAAACATTAGATGTGATCAATAGCTTAAGACTCCTGCAAGCAGTTAGGTTTAGGTTAATAGGGAGCATAAGGTATTCATGAGATAGAACCATGATTTATTGAGTCGAAATAAATGATCTTAATTAGATTAACAACCTATTCAGTCCATCCAAGACCTTTTTGGAATCATTTGTGTGCCACCAATGAGTAGGATGATGAGGGAGTATGCTAGGACAAGTATAGTATTGGTAGTTGATAGTTGGATGGCTCAGGATAGTGGTAGGAGGAGGGCGATTTCTAGGTCGAATAGGAGGAATGTAATGGCAACTAGAAAGAATTTTATTGAGAATGGAAGATGGGCTGAGCCTAAAAGGTCAAACCCACATTTGTAAGGGCTAGACTTTTCTAGGTATAGATAGAGTTGTGGTAGTCAAAAAGAAATAAGAACTACAATTGTTACTAAAGCAGAGTTGATTAGGAAGATTAGGATTAGGTTAATTATTTTTCTCTGGTTTTACCCAGAACTTAATAATTGGAAATCAGTAATACTAATTATACTAGAAAAATAGGAACCTCATCAGTAGATAAATACATATAGGAATAGTCATACTATGTCTACAAAGTGTCAGCTGCTTCGAAGCCAAAATGATGAGTGGATGTAAAGTGATCAAAGAGTTGTGGAAGAAGGCATATGATTAGGAATAATGATCCAATGATTACATGTAAGCCATGGAAGCCAGTTGCTACAAAGAATGTTGATCTGGAATGCCATCAGAAATAGTGAATGGTGCTTCATAGTATTCTGTGGCTTGAAGGGTTGTGAAGTATAGGCCTAGGGCAATGGTAGTTGCTAGGGCTTGAATTATCTGTTTGTGGTTACCTTTTATGAGACTATGAGACTCATGTAATAGAGACCTCTGAAGTGAGAAGGATAGCTGTGTTTAATAGTGGTACTTCTAATGGGTTAAGAGGGTGAATCCCACAGGAAGTCAACAGCCTCCTAATTCTAGGCCTGGGGAAAGACTTGAGTGGTAAAAAGCTCAGAAGAAGCCATGAAAAAGAAGACTTCTGATGTGATGAAAAGAATTATGCTGTAGCATAGGCCTTTTTGGACTACGGGGGTATGGTGGCCTTGGAATGTTCCTTCACATACAGTATCTCATCATCATTGGAATATTGTTAGAAGTATTGATGTAATTCCTATAAAGAAAAGGAGTGTAGAGTGCAAGTGAAATCAAATAATTATTCCTGAGGTGAGAAGGAATGCTGATAGGGCTCCTGTGAGTAGTCATGGGCTGGGGTTTACTATGTGGTAAGCATGAGTTTGGTGGGCCATTAGGTTTCAGCATATAGAGAGGGGATGATTATATGATTAAGAATTATCATGTAAGTACAGACTTACTAGTAGGGTAAAGACATAGGCCTGGATCATAGCTAAGGCCAGTTCTAGTATTGTGAGAAGGAAAAAGATAATGAATGTGATTGATGACAGTATGATGTTAATGGATATGAGTGCTAGGGCACCCGAGATGATTAGGTGAATTAATAGGTGGTTGGAGGTGATATTGGCTGTTAGTCACACTGCTAGGGCTAGTGGTTGAATAAACAGGTTAATTGTTTTGACGATAATTAGTAGGGGGATTAGAGGTCTTGGAGTACCTTGTGGTAGGAAGTGGGCAAGTGAAGCTTTTGGTTTATTGCGAAAGCCTAGTACAACTGTTCCTATTCAAAGAGAAATAGCTATACTGATATTTATTGAGAGTTATGTGTTAGGGGTGAATGAGTAAGGGAGGAGACCAAGAAGGTTTGTAGTTGCAATAAATAGAATCAGGGACATAAGCATTAGGGCTCATGTTCGACCAAGATTATTATGTATTGATATTATTTGCTTGGTAATGAGTCGGATAAGTCAGATTTGTAGAATATGGATTTGGTTGGGTAGTCAATGCTTGGGCGTTGTAAAGATTAGACAAGAAAACAGTATAATAACAGGTAGAGTAGAGATGCCTATAATAGTAGGGCAGATGAAAGGGGCAAATAGATTTTCATTCATTTTTTCTCTCAATGGAACAGAATTTCTGGGAGTTTGAGGATTTCTTCTGGGGGATAAATATAAATTATTTTGATACCAATGATTTGAAGTTGGAATAAGCAGAAGATGTTGATATGGGTTAGGCTGGCAACGTGAAATCAAGCTGATGTTTCTAATTGAGGCATAGCTTTGAGGAGATATTAAGCTCTGCTAATACTTAAATATTATGTTGGATATGTAATGGAGACAAACTGCAACCATTCCCAATAAGATCTGGAGTGAAACAAGGTTGCCCACTATCACCGTTACTATTTAATATTGTATTAGAAACGCTAGCTATAGCAATAAGAGCTGAGAAAGAGATTAAAGGAATAAGAATAGGCAATGAGGAAGCCAAATTATCACTCTTTGCCGATGACATGATGGTATACTTAGAGAACCCCAGAGATTCTGCTAAAAAGTTATTAGAAATAATCCACAACTTTAGCAAAGTTGCTGGTTATAAAATAAACCCACATAAGTCATCAGCATTCTTATATATCACTAACAAAATCCAACAGTCAGAGTTACAAAGAGAAATTCCATTTAAAGTAACTACTGATAGTATAAAATATTTAGGAATCTATCTGCCAAGGGAAAATCAGAAACTTTATGAGCAAAATTACAGACCACTTTTCACACAAATTAAGTCTGATCTAACCAATTGGAAAAATATTAAATGCTCTTGGATAGGGCGAGCAAATATAATAAAGATGACAATATTACCTAAACTAATCTATTTATTTAGCGCTATACCAATCAGACTCCCAAAAAACTATTTTAATGACCTAGAAAAAATAACAACAAAGTTCATATGGAAAAACAAAAGGTCAAGAATTTCAAGGGAATTAATGAAAAAAAAATCAAATGATGGTGGCTTAGCTGTACCAGATCTAAAATTATATTATAGAGCAGCAGTTACCAAAACTATTTGGTATTGGCTAAGGAATAGATTAGTTGATCAGTGGAATAGATTAGGTTCAAGGGATAAAACAGTCAACAAATATAGCAACCTAGTCTTTGACAAACCCAAAGATCCCAGCTTTTGGGATAAGAACTTACTGTTTGATAAAAATTGCTGGGAAAATTGGAAACTAATATGGCAGAAACTAGGCATTGATCCATACTTAACGCCGTACACCAAGATAAGGTCAAAATGGGTTCATGACCTAGGCATAAAGAATGAAATTATTAATAAATTAGAGGAACATAGGATAGTTTACCTCTCAGACCTGTGGAAGGGGAAGGTCTTTATGACCAAAGCAGAACTAGAGATCATTACTGATCACAAAATAGAAAATTTCGATTATACCAAACTGAAAAGTTTTTGTACAAACAAAACTAATGCAGACAAGATTAGAAGGGAAGCAATAAACTGGGAAAATATTTTTACAGTCAAAGGTTCTGATAAAGGCCTCATTTCCAAAATATATAGAGAATTAACTCTAATTTATAAAAAATCAAGCCATTCTCCAATTGAAAAATGGTCAAAGGATATGAACAGACAATTCTCAGATGAAGAAATTGAAACTATTTCTAGTCATATGAAAAGATGCTCCAAGTCATTATTAATCAGAGAAATGCAAATTAAGACAACTCTAAGATACCACTACACACCTGTCAGATTGACTAAGATGACAGGAAAAAATAATGATGATTGTTGGAGGGGATGTGGGAAAACTGGGACATTGATGCATTGTTGGTGGAGTTGTGAACGAATCCAACCATTTTGGAGAGTAGTTTGGAACTATGCTCAAAAAGTTATCAAACTGTGCATACCCTTTGATCCAGCAGTGTTACTACTGGGATTATATCCCAAAGAGATTATAAAGAAGGGAAAGGGACCTGTATGTGCACGAATGTTTGTGGCAGCCCTTTTTGTAGTGGCTAGAAACTGGAAACTGAATGGATGTCCATCAGTTGGAGAATGGCTGAATAAATTGTGGTATATGAATATTATGGAATATTACTGTTCTGTAAGAAATGACCAACAGGATGATTTCAGAAAGGCCTGGAGAGACTTACACGAACTGATGCTGAGTGAAATGAGCAGGACCAGGAGATCATTATATACTTCAACAACAATACTATATGATGACCAGTTCTGATGGATCAGGCCATCCTCAGCAACGAGATCAACCAAATCATTTCTAATGGAGCAGTAATGAACTGAACTAGCTATGCCCACAAAAAGAACTCTAGGAGATGACTAAAAACCATTACATTGAATTCCCAATACCTATATTTATGCACACCTGCATTTTTGATATCCTTCACAAGCTAATTGTACAATATTTCAGAGTCTGATTCTTTTTGTACAGCAAAATAACGTATTGGCCAGGTATACTTATTGTGTATCTAATTTATATTTTAATATATTTAACATCTACTGGTCATCCTGCCATCTAGGGGAGGGGGTGGGGGGGGGAAGAGGTGAAAAATTGGAACAAGAGGTTTGGCAATTGTTAATGCTGTAAAGTTACCCATGTATATATCCTGTAAATAAAAGGCTATTAAAAAAAAAAAAAAAAGAGTCAAAGGGGAATCACATAAGGAAGTGACTTACCTAAATATGGGTCACGCTACTATACTACTAGGTTAGCAGCTTTCTTCTGTTTCCTCATTGTCTGGAGAACATAATAGGTTCTTAATAAATAAATAAATACTTGATGATTGAAAAAAAAATAAAAATAAATAAATATTATGTTGGTTTCTCAAAGATGTTTGTATTATATGCGACCAGTTTTCAAAATATTTTTGGGTTGATATTTCTAGTACAATAGGCATGAAGCTGTGGTTGGACCCACAAATCTCTGAACATTGGCCATAGTAAACTCCAGGGCAAGTGGAGGTTAGGGTGGATTGGTTCAGTCATATTAGGATATGGGATAGCATCTGCTTTTAACCCTAGAGAAGGTACAGCTCATACATGAAGTACATCCTCTGATGAGATTAACACTCGAATTGGAAGTTCTATGGGAAGAACTACTTGATTGTCTACATCAAGAAGTCAGAATTGTCTGGGAATCAAATCTTGTATAGGTACTATGTACGAGTCAAATGACAGATAGCTTCGGTGTCATTGATGACCTATAGCTTTGACTGTAAGGTACTGATGGGGAGCAGACATGACTTTCTGTGACCTCCCCTTATATTCTCTCAGAGCAACAGTAGATTAAGCTTCTAAGCTGGTTTTGGAATCACAGGCCCAGAAATATTTGGAATACAACACATTTCCAGAAGAAGATAGCTTGGAAGAACTTCAGAACAGGTCTGTTTCAAACATGCAGGGGAACAGTCTGCCGACCCCAGGGAGCCTGGGGCAAGGAGCTGGGGCAGGGAGTCAGAGTGTATCAGTTTCCATGTACCAGGGAATATCCTGAAAGCCTTTTAGGCTAGCTACTCTGTCCTGGTTACAAGTGGGTAATCTAACAGATTTGCTATAAAAGACAAATTCTGAACCATTGAGTCCCAGAAGAACATGAGACCTAGACACCATTACCCAGCACTGGCAGTCAATAAGCAGAACTGCCCCAGGGCAAACTAAAGCAGCTGTTACTCCTTTGCATTAAGAGCAGATCTGAAGCCTTAAAAAAAATGAACAAAATAACAAAAATATCTCTCACCATAAATAGCTTTTATGGAGAAAGAGAACAGACCTGAAATATTGAGGTTTCTAAAGGCAAATTAACTCCAGATGAAGCCCCAAAGGGAGATATGAGCTGGTCCTCATTTCACAAGGCTTTCTTGGAAGATTTTATAAAGGATCTTAAAAGAGAGTTAGAAGAATAATCAGGAAAGTAAATGAGATCTTTGCAAGAAGGGATGGGAAAAGCATATAACTCCATACAAAATAGATAGGAAGAGGGCAGAGCCAATATGGCAGAGAACAGACACAACCTTCTGTGACCTCTTCTGACCTTTCTCAAACCAACGGCAGATTAAGCCTCTTAATTGGTCTTGGAGTCAAAGAACCCACAAATACCTGGAGTACAACACATTCCAAGAAAAAAGATACCTTGGAAGAACTTCCGAACAGGTTTGTTTTAAACAAGCACGGGGACAGTCAGCTGAGCCCAGACCACAAAAAGCAAGTCCAGGAAAATGATCTGGGAATCAGAGAATTGCGGCTTCCACACACCTGGGAATTTTCTGTGAGGCTCTTAGACTTTTCTGTGATGGCTGTAAGCAGGTGGTTTGGCAGAATTTCTACAAGAGGTAAATTGTAAACTACTGAGACCCTGAAGAATGCCAAACTTAGCAAAGCTTACCCAACACTGGAAGTCAATTAGCAGAACTGCCCCAGGGCAAATTAAAGCAACTGTCCTTCCTTATCTTTAAGAGCAGACCTCAATAGTTAAAAACAATGATAAAAAAAAAAAAAAAAGAACTCTCATCATAGACAGCTTTCACCTTAAAGGATCAAAGGGCCTGGAATCTGATATTGCTTGAAAGGGGAAAGAAGTTGGATTACAGCCAAGAATAAGTTATCCAGCTAAAATGAGCATTATCTTTCAGGGAAGAAAATGGACATTCAATGATATAGGTGAATTTCATTTATTTTCAATGAAAAGATCAGAAGTGAATAACAAATTTGATCTTCAAACACAGAAATCAAGAAAAACATAAAAATATAAAAAGGAAAGAGCTCTTGAGAACTATATTTCTGTCATGAGCATGCTTAGAGAATGCGGATATAATTGAATTTTATTATGATAATATGAAAAAGAAACTAGAGGTGGAAAAGGGATTGTACTGGAAAAAGAGGGAAAGGGGGTAAAATAACGGAAATTACATCTCACGAAGAGGCAAAGAAGACCTATTATAATTGAGAGAAAGTACAGATGGTATAAGCATTGTGTGAATCTTACTCTCATCATGTTTGGCTCAAAGAGAGAATATCAGACATATTTGGTTTCATAGACATATTTGGTTTCACAAACTTGTTTCACCATATAGGGAAGTGGGAGGGAAAAGGGGAAAGAAAGGGAAAAACTAATAGAAAGAAAAACAGAAGTATTAGGGGAAAGGTCTAAAAAATGGGAGGGGATCTAAAGGAAAAAGGCTGGTTGAGGGAGGTGGTCATCAAAAGCAAAATACTGGGAAGAATGGAAAGGGGAAAGGAAAGAGTAAAGCATAACAGGGTAAATGAGATGGCAGGAAATACACAATTAGTTATTTTAACTAAATGTGAATGGGGTGATTGCAGTCTGAGAGCAGACTGGATTAAAAGCCAGAATCCTACAATATGTTGTTTACAAGAAACATAGATACAGAGTGAAGGTAAAGGGCTGGAGCAAAATCAGTTATGCTTCAGGTAAAATTAAAAAAAAAAAAAAAGAGCAGGGGTATCAATCCTTATCTCAGATCAAGTAAAAGTAAAGATATATCTAATTAAAAGATATAAGGAAGGAAACTATATTTTATTAAAGGGTATCATAGATAATGAAGCAATATCAATACTAAACATATATGCACCAAGTGGTATAGCATCCAAATTCCTATAGGAGAAGTTAAGAGAGTTGCAAGAACAAACAGACAGCAAAACTATACTAGTGGAGGATCTTAACCTTGCTCTGACAGTACGTAAATTGAACCACAAAATAAATAGGAAAGACATTATAGAGGTAAACAAAATGTTAGAAAATATAGGTATGATAGATCTTTGGAGAAAATTGAATGGAGACAGGAAATAGTTTATTTTTTCTCAAGGATTCATGGAACCTATAAAAAAATTGAAACTTCAAAAAATAAAACTTCAAAATCAAATTCAGAAAAGCAGAAATAGTAAATGCATTTTTTCAGATCATGATGCAATAAAAATCACATGCAATATAAGGCTAGAACAAAATAGACCAAAAGTTCATTGGAAATAAAATTATCTAATGCTAAAGAATGAATGGGTGAAACAGTAAATCATAAACATAATCAATAATTTCAATCAAGAGAATGACAATAATGAGACAACATACCAAAATTTGTGGGATGCAGTCAATGCGATAATTAGAGTAAATTTTATATCTCTAGATGGTTAGTTGCATAAAATAGAGAAAGACAAGATCAATGAATTGGGCTTACAACTAAAAAAGCTACAAAAAGGACAAATTAAAAACCCTCAATTAAATACAAAATCTGAAATTCTGAAAATAAAAAGGAAGGTTAATAAAACTGAAAATAAGAAAACTATTTAATTAATAGCTAAAATTAAGAGTTGGTTTTATGAAAAAGACAATAAAAGAGATAAGCCTTTAGTTAATTTGATTAGAAAATGGAAATTCAAATTTGTTAGTCTCAAAAATGAAAAGAGAGACCTTTCCACCAAGAGCAATAATTGGGATTTATTTTACCCAACTATATGCCAATAAATTTGATAACCTACGTGAAATGGAGGAATATGTACAAAAATGTAGATTGCCCAGCTTAACAGAAGAGGAAATAAACTATTTAAATAGTCCCATTTTAGAAAAAGAACTAGAACAAACTATTAATCAATCCCTTAAGAAAAAATCTCCAGGGCCAGATGGATTTACATGTGAATTCTACCAAACATTTAAAGAACAATTAATTGCAATACCATATAAACTATTTGAAAAAATAGGGAAAGATAGAGTCCTACCAAATTCCTTTTGTGACACAGATCTAGTGTTGATAACTAAACCAGGTATGGTGAAAACAGAGAAAGAAAATTATGGACCAATTTCCCTAATAAATATTTATGTAACAATCTTAAATAAAATATAAGCAAAGGGATTACAGATAGTCACCTACAGAATAATATACTATGACCAAAGAGGATTTATACCAGGAATGCAGGGCTGGTTCAATATTAGGAAAAATTATTAGCATAATTGACTATATCAATAGCCAAACTTACAAAAATCATATGATTATCTCAATAGATGCAGAAAAACATTTGATAAAATGCAACACCCATTCCTATTAAAACCCTAGAGAGTATAGGAATAAATGGACTTTTCCTAAAAATGACCAGTAGCATCTATTTAAGACCATCAGTAAGCATCATATGTTATGGGTACAAACTAGAACTATTCTCAATACAATCAGGAGTGAAGCGAGGTTGCTGAGTTTCACCATTACTATTCAGTTTTGTATTACAAAGGTTAGCTTTGGCAATAAGAGAAGAAAAAGAGATTAAAAGAACTAGAGTAGGTAATGAGGAAACCAAATTACCACTCTTTGCAGATAATATGATAGTATACTTAGGGAATTCTATAGAATCAATTAAACAACTACTAGAAACAATTCATAACTTTAGCAAAGATGCAGATATAAAAGAAATCCACATAAATCATCAGCATTTTTATATATTATCAACAGAGTCCAGCAGCAAGAGATACAAATAGAAATTCCATTTAAAAATAACACATGAAGGTGGCCTAGCTGTACCAGATCTAAAACTATATTACAAAGCAGCAGTCACCAAAACCATTTGGTATTGGCTAAGAAATAGATTAGTTGATCAGTGGAATAGGTTAGGTTCACAAGACAAAATAGTCAATAATTAAAGCAATCTAGTGTTTGACTAATGTAAAGATCCTAACTTTTGGGACAAGAATTCATTATTTGACAAAAACTGCTGGGAAAACTAGAAATTAGTATGGCAGAAACTAGGCATTGACCCACATTTTAACACCCTACACCAAGATAAAATCAAAATGGGTTTACGACCTAGGCATAAAGAATGAGATTATAAATAAGCTGGAAGAGCATAGGATAGTTTACCTCTCAGACCTGTGGAAGAGGAAGGAATTTATGATCAAAGAAGAACTACAGATCATTATTGATCACAAAATAGAAAATTTTGATTATATCAAATTGAAAAGTTTTTGTACAAACAAAGCTAATGCAGACAAGATTAGAAGGGAAGCAATAAACTGGGAAAACATTGTTACAATAAAGGTTCTGATAAAGGCCTCATTTCCAAAATATATAGAGAATTGGCCCTAATCCATAAGAAATCAAGCCATTCCCCAATCAATAAATGGTCAAATTATATGAACAATTCTCAGATAAAGAAATTGAAACTATTTTTAGCCATATGAAAATATGCTCCAAGTCATTATTAATTAGAGAAATGCAAATTAAGACAACTCTGAGATGCTACTACACAACTGTCAGATTGACTAGAATGACAGGGAAAGATAATGCGCAATGTTGGAGGGGATACGGGAAAACTGCAACACTGATATATTGTTGGTGCAATTGTGAATACATCCAGCCATTCTGGAGAGCAATTAGGAACTATGCTCAAAAAGCTATCAAACTGCTAACCCTTTCATCCAGCAGTGTTTCTACTGGGCTTATTTTCTTAAGAGATTTTAAAGAAGGGAAAGGGGCCTGTATATGCCAGAATGTTTGTGGCAGCCCTTTTTGTAGTGGCCAGAAACTGGAAACTGAGTGGATGCCCATCAATTGGAGAATGGCTGAATAAGTTGTAGTATATGAATATTATGAAATATTATTGTTCTGTAAGAAATGACCAGCAGGATGATTTCAGAAAGGCCTGAAGAGACTTACATGAACTGTTACTGAGTGAAATGAGCAGGACCAGAAGATCATTATATACATCAACAATAATACTATATGATGATCAATTCTGATGGACGTGGCCCTCTTCAACAATGAGATGAACCAAATCACTTCCAACAGAGCAATAATGCGGGGATGTGGGAAAAGTGGGACACTAATACATTGTTGGTAGAATTGTGAATGGATCTAATTATTCTGGAAAGCAATTTGGAACTATGCCAAAGGGCTATCAAAACTCTCCCTTTATTTCCTTTTCACCCCCCTTTCCGGGTTTTAAAGGGGGGAGAAAACCCATTAAATGCAAAAATTTTTTGGATTATTAAAGAAACTGGAAACTAGTGGAGCCTTGTTTTTGATTTTTCTTTTATCTAAATAATTTTAAAATATTTTAATATTAATTTTTAAATTAAAAAATAAATCAAAAATTTTAAAACATATAAAATTTTTTGAAATATTAAAAACAAAAAACCCAAAGATAAATTTTTTACCCCATCTTGATTTAAATTATAAAATGATGGTTTAGGAAAAAGGAAGATTAAAAAATTTTTTAAAAATTTTTTTTTTTTTTAGCCCTTTTTTTTGGAATATATATGGTTTTTACCTTAAAAGCCAAAACTTGTTCCATTTTTTTCCCTTTAAACCCATCCCCAAAAATGTCAATACCAGGGTTAAAAATTTAAATAACTTTAATCCAATTTTCCCGACCAAAAATTTTTTTTCTTAAAAAGAAATCGGCTCTTTTTCAATTGTTTGGGAAACCCAAAATTGGGTTTTTAGGGATTAATTTCAAGTTGGTTTTAGTATCCCCAGAGTTTCTTTTTTGGTATACTGTTCAGTTATTACTGTCCATTAGAAAATTTTTGTTCCGGGAGGATGGCCTGATCCTGAATTTCCACACTAATTTTTTTTGAAGTTTTTATAAGATCTCCTGGTCCTGTCTTTCATCCAGGGCCTCTTTCTTTCCCAGGCCTTTTCTTAAACCCATCCTTCCTTTTTATTTAATCCTTTATTTCGGGGATTTAAAGTAATTTAAGGATTCATCCAAACTTCTTTTCCCTTTTTTACCTTTACCCCCCACCCCCTTTTAAATGCTTTTAAGAGATTTAAAAATTTAAAAATTCTTAGTCCTAAGGTTTTGACCCTTTTTCTGCAAAAGGATGGAACATTTTTCCCAATTAACTTTAAGGGAAATCAAAAGAGGGGGGTAAAAAGGGATTGAACCAAGTAATGGTTTTAGTCTTCCCCGAGATTTTTTTGGGTATGCTAGTTAGTTATTACCTCCCATTAGAAATGTTTGGTTGATTCTTGCTGGATGCCTGTCCTCAGAACGGCACATCAGATTTTTGGAATATAATGACTCCTGGCCCCAACACTCCACGGTGAAGCTCCCAGGCCTTTTAAATCATCCTGGGCATTTTTTGCGTAAATTTCCTAATTTCATTTACCCAATTTTTGCCTTTCCAACTATCTCCTTCGTTTCCAGTTTTACCCCAAAAGGGCTGCCAAAATTCAAATTTTTTCCTTCTTTATTCTTTTGGGTTAATCCCAGTAGTAAATTTGATAAAGGGTAGAAGTTTGATAAACCTTTTATTTAAATCCAAACTATTTCCCAAAATTTTATTTTTACAACCCACCAAAGAATCAATGTCCGTTTTCCAAAACCCTCCAAAATCTCATTATTTTTCCTCTTAACCTTGGGTTAATGGATCTTTGATTGTCAATTTTATTTGATTAATTACGAGCATTTTTCAATACTAAAATGTTTCCAACCTCCCCACTGGAATTGTCTGTTCAATCCTTACATTTTTTCAATTAGAATGGCTTGTTTTATAAATTGGTTAATTTCATTATTTTAAATGAGGCCTTTTCAAATTTGACTTAAAAAATATTTTCCCATTTCTTCCTCTAATTTGCGTTATTTTTTTGACAAAATTTTCATTTGGAGATGAAATTTTCTATTTTTGATAGAAATCCCAGCTTTTTAAAAATTTTCCCCTTCCCAGGTCTAGATAAATATCCTATTTCCTTAAATTTTTAAAACTATTCTTTATGCCTAGGTCATGAACCCATTTTGACCTTTATCTTGGTTACGGGTTAAATGGATCAATGCCTAGTTTCTCCATATTAGTTTCCAATTTTCCCCAATTTTATCAAAAGAAGTTCTTATCCAAAATTGGGATTTTTGTTTTCAAAAGACTAGGTTGCTATATTTGTTGACTGTTTTTATCCCAACCTAATCTATTCCAATTGATCAATAATTATTCCTTACCAATAAAAAGTTTTGGTAACTGCTGCTCTATAATATAATTTTGATCTGGTAAACTGCCACCTCATTTGTTTTTTTTCATTTTCCTTGGAAATTTTGACCTTTTTGTTTTTCCATAGAACTTTGTTTTTTTTTTAAGGTAATTAAAATAGTTTTTTGGGAGTCTGATTGGTAAGCGCTAAATAAATAGATTAGTTTAGGTAATATTGTCATCTTTATTATTTTGCTCGCCCTAACCAAGGAAATATTTTTCAATTGGTTAGATCAGACTTAATTGTGTGAAAAGTGGTCGTAATTTTGGTCATAAAGTTTCTGAATTTCCCTTGGCAGATAGTTCCTAAATATTTTTATATTATAGTAGTTACTTTAATGGAATTTCTTTTGTAACTCTGACTGTTGGATTTTTTGTGATATATAAGAATGTAACTTATGTGGGTTTATTTTATAAACAACTTTGCTAAAGTTTGGATTATTTCTAATAACTTTTGCAGAATTCCTGGGTTCTTAATATACCTATGTCATCGGCAAAGGGAAATTTTTTCCTCATTCCTATTCTTATTCCTTTAATCTCTTTCAGCCTTATTGCTATAGTAGCGTTCTAATACAATATTAAATAGTAATGGTGATAGTGGGCAACCTTGTTCCTCCGATTTTTGGGAATGGTTGCAGTTTGTTCCATTACATATGATGCTTACTGATGGTTTTAAATAGATGCTGCATTATTTTTAAGGAAAACCATTTATTCCATATTTCAAGGTTTTAATAGGAATGGATGTTGGATTTTATCAAATGCTTTTTCTGCATCTATTGAGATGATCTATGGTTTTTGTTAATTTGGTTATTAAATGGCCAAATTATATTGATAGTTTTCCTAATATTAAACCATGCATTCCTGGTATAAACCTACTTGATCATATGTGTATTATCTTGGAGATGATTTTATCTTTTTTGCTAATATCTTATTTAAGATTTTAATAATATTCATTGGGAGATTGGTCTATAATTTTCTTTTTCTGTTTTCACCTACCTGGTTTTAGGTATCAGTACCATGTCTGTGTCATAGAAGGAATTTGGTAGGACTCCTTCATTCCTATTTTATAAATAATTTATATAGCATTGGGGCAATTGTTCTTTAAATGTTTGGTAAAATTAAATTAAACCATCTGGTCCTGGGATTTTCCTTGGGAGTTGTTTAATTGTGTTCTATTTTTTTTCTGAAATGGGACTTTCCCAAGCAATTTTTTTCCTCTTTAGTCTGGGAAGTCTGTATTTTTGGAGGTAGTCATCCATTTCCCTTGGGTTATCAAATTTATTCAAAAGGGACAAAATTCCTTATTATTTTCTAATTTTCTTCATTGGGAAAGTTCTCCCTTTTCATTTTAAACACTAATTTCATTTTCCTTCCTTTTCTAATCAGATTTTCCAAAGTTATCATTTTATTTTTTTCTAGAACCAACTCTTAGTTTTATTAATTATTCAATAGTTTTTTACTTTAATATTTTAACTCCTTTAATTTTAAATTTTCCAATTTAGTATTTGATTGGGGGTTTTAATTTGGTCTTTTAGTTTTTTTATTGAAGCCAATTATTAATCTTTTCTTTTCTGTTTTATTCAAGTAAGCCCAAGGTATAAAATTCCCTCTTATTCCTTTTTTGATCCCACAAATTTTTATGATGCCATCATTGTCATTATCTTATGAAATTATTAATTGTATCTATAATTTGCTGTTTCACCCAATCATTTTTAAGATGAGATTGTTTAGTTTCCAATTACTTTTTGGTCTATTTCCCCTAACTTTTGTTGAATTGTTTTTATTGCATCATGATCTGAAAAGAAAATTTATATTTCTGCTTTCTTATTTAATTTTGGGTCTTTATTCCTAAATATGTCAATTTTTTGAATAGGTTCCATGAACTGCTGGAAGAAAGATATTCCCTTCATTCCATTCAATTTTCTCCAAAGATCCAAATACCTAAATTTTCAATATTCTTTTAACTTTTTAATTTCTTTCTTATTTGTTTTGTGGTTTGATTTGTCTAATTCAAGGCGGTTGGATCCCCACTATTACAGTTTTGGGGCTTTTTCCCTTGCAACCTTTAACTTCCCCTTTAGGAATTGGGGGCCAACCATGGGATTTGTTTTAAATTATATTTGCTTTTGTTTATTCTTTCGGATTAATTTCCCCTTTCTTTTTAATTGTAATTTTCTTTTCTTATCTGATAAGGATCTACCCCTCTTTTTTCTTCCCTCCCTTGATTTTCTCCCCTTTTATTACTCTTTCCCCTCTTTAATGTGTTTTTTTAAACAAATTATTTATTTTTTTACCATCTGCATTGTTCCCCCTTTGGGGTTCTCCTTTTAATTTTTAGAATTATAAATTTTTTCCTCCCCTTTAAAGATTTGTTTCTTATTCTTCCTCCCCAACCTTTTTCCCCTTTTTTATTACCTCTTTTAGTATACTACTTTATAATTTTCCCCTTTGGTTTCCTCCTTCCATTATTTTTCCCTTTTCCTCCCCTTTTTAATAGGGAGAAAATTTTCTCTAAAACAAATGAATTATTTTTTCTTTGAACCTCTTAAGAAATTCACACAAAGTTTCCCTCCTAAATTCCTCGAATATAATTCACCCTCTTTTTGGGGAGGGTTTCTTTTCCTCCTTCCCACCTTTTTATTTTTTTCCTTTTATTTTTTAATTATATCTAAATCAAATTATTCTTTTTTTTTTATTCCCAAACGAAATCTTTTCAAAATTATTTTCCTTTTCTGATCTTTATTCATTTGGAGTTCAAATTTTTGTTTAGTTCTGGTTTTTTTTCCCAAAAAAAATGGAATTCTTTTGTTTTTTAAAGCCCTCTTCTTTGGAAGAAAATTTTATTTATTTATTTTGGTGACCAATTTTGTGCTTTAAATCATATTCCAGGTTCTTTCCTTTTAAAGAATCTTTAAAATCCTTTTGTGGCATATAAATTTTTTTTTTTTTTTGTCTTGTAAAATTTTTCCTTAATTGATATTCTTTTTCCCAACAATTTCTTTTGTTTTTATTTTTAGGTTTTTCGAAGGTTCTTATTTTTCAATCCTTTTTCTTTTCTGATTTATTAATTAAATTTTTTAATTTCTTGAATTTTTACCTTTTTCATTATTTCGGAAAGTGTTCCTCAAGTTTCTCTCCAAACTATTTTTCCCAAGCTTTTGTTTTTTGGAGAGATAAAAAGGGCAGTTTGTCATTTTTTGTTTTTTCTTTGGGTGATTCTTTTCTCAATGAATATTGTTTCATTTTTATTCTTTTTTAAAGTTTATTTTTCCAAAATTTTACTTCTTCGAAGGGAAGGGTTTTTAAATATTGTTTGGCGGGGAATTTTTTCCTTCACAATTTTTTTAGTGGGTTTTTCTTTTTTAATTTTGGGATCCTACTTTCTTGCGTGTTCGAAACGACCCTTTTTTGAGTTCGCCTTTTCCAAAAAAATCCTCTTTCTGTGATTTTAAATTTTTCCCATTTCAACCTTTCCCCTTAGTTTTTACTTTTTCCTTGATTTCAAATTGTTCCCGAAGGCCTCCCTTTCCATTTATTCCCTTCTTTTAGCTTTTAATGGTCTCTTCAGAACATTTTTGGGGCATCTGACATTTTTGGGAGGCCTTTCAGGTTTGCGGGATGCTTTTTTCTAGAAGCGTGCTTTTTTACTTTTTTTTTTCAAAGTTTGGGAGCTTAGGCAAGGGTTACCCTTCCTCTCCCGGCGGGAAAATTAAACGATTTCCCCATAATTTTCTTTAAAATTTCCCTTCCCCAACAGGAATATTCAGCATTTTGCATCAAACGCCAACTGGGTGGGTTTTTCCCCCTTTAAACTGGGTAAAAGTGTCACGGAGGCCCGGAGCCCTTTGGGATTTTTAGCTGCCAAACAACCCCCAAAATTGAGGTTCGTTCAAATCCCCAAAAGCTCTATGGCCCCAAGCCGAGCCCCCCACTGCGCAGATTTGAGGCTAACCCGGGCTGTGTCCTCCTACTGTGCAGGATCACAGCTGCCCCAAGGAAAAGCCCGTACTGCAGGTTGGGGCTGCGCGCTTGTGCTGAGATCTGTGCTTTCACTTTCGGTTTGAGACTCTCCTCGGAACTTAATTTCTCTCCCCGTCTGTGCTGATCTCCCCCCTGGCCCCGGAACCAACCTTTTTTGCCGAGACTGCAGATTTTCTTCGGCCGGTGAGTTATTCTACTTCTTATCTTTACGAATTGTAGCAGTCAAGACTATTTTTGAGGCTCGATATAATATTGATAAAGAGGGTAAGAGAAGAGCTTAGAAAGTCGCGTGTGTCTTCTCCGCCATCTTGGCTCCGCCCTCTGTTTATAAAATTCTGAACCATATCACAACAATTTGTAATGAACTTTGTTTTACTTCCCTTCTCAAAGGATGAGCAAGGGGATAAGGGATGAAATGGATGAAAATAAAATAAAATTGAATTGAGAAAAATCAGCCTTCTATTTTACTTAATAATAAATAATATTCACAAGTTCTATCAAATATAGTTATCTCCCTCATAATAGTGTTACAAAATGCACTGTTAACTTTAAATTTTTGAATGGGTTTAATAGTCACAAACCCAGACTATTAGTGCACCAAGAATTTAACCAATGCAAAACAATACCATGTATTGCCTCCAAGAAGCAGTGGAGAGTCAGGGAAAAATAAGAAACAGATGCTAGAATGCTTTAATTAGTCCCTGGTTTAATAGTGTATGAGGAAAGGGATCTTCATATAGTTGTCATTAATCTTTTTTTTTGTTTGTTTGTTTTGAAGCTCCAAAACTTGGTATAGGTCATAGTACATAATGAGCATTTAATTCTTTAATTCTTTGCTGTCCAGTTGAATTGAATTGAAACCATAGATGAAAGTGCAAAAACCAGAAGAAAGTAGTTGTCAGTGCAGAATGAGAGATACAAAGGAAATGAGAAAGATCAATAGGAAGATAAAGACTGGATAGTGAGACATCAAAGCACATTAACTAGGGATAATAAAAATAAATGGTTTCTGACTAGAAGCCACTTTATCAGTCAAGGTTAGAATCAGGAAAATCTAAGGGAAAGATTTCATCCCAAATCTGAATTATATTCTATCTCAGTCAGGCTTAACAGACAGAAAGGTAGATGGTCTATAACTTTATTTCACTGAAGTTGGATCTGACTATATTAGTAGTGGCTCAGTGGATGAGTAACTGCTATATTAAAATATCCTTCTCTCAAGTCTTTCCTGTTGAACATCGACTTTTCTTCAATCTTAAATTCTAAAGTATACATCTAAAAATAATTTTGTAGCTAACGATTACTGGTGTCTATTATAGAGGAGGAGAGGAGTAAGATAGATAAAACACATAGCATGTGTTTAACAAATGTTTCTTGATTGATTGATTGAATGTGATAAATGGAAAGGGAACCTATCCAAAAATCATTTCATATACTCCAATCCAAATATATTGATTGCTCATCTTTAATCTTTTTTAAAGTACTTAAAAAGAATACTTGAGAGCTAACTCAGTCAATGCCTGATCATTGTCCTATACAAATTATAGTGGATTTCTATACTTGATGTATGTCCCTTCATTCTAATTTTCACTGAAATCATCAAATTGCTATGGCCTACTTTTCCTTATATATTCCTCTTGAGTACTAGCTAAACTGGAAGGGAATTTCTATTACTTCATATTTTTCATCTCATAAAAATGTCATAAATCCAAAATTTGTTTTATTTTTCCAAATAAGCTGTTCACACCTACATTATAGGAAGAAAAAAGATGGTGATATCATGGGATTAAGAAGAGCTGTCACTGCTTGTTTGCCTTGGAACACACTACTTTCAAGACAATTAGCAAAATTCAAAAAGAAAGCTCTGGTGGAGTTGGAAGAAAAATCAATAATTCTATTAAGGAAATAAACATTTAAACCAGACTCAGAGAGATGAAATGGGCTGCATTGTTCCTAAAATTACAATATAAACATCAACCTAATAGATAGGAAAAATGTTAGGAAATGCAGTTTAATTTCTAGAGCTCCCTTCATTACTATTCCCCTCAAAGAATCATTTATGACATTATGGCAAAGTAGTTCAATTTGACTTCAGTTTGAATACTGCCACTGACACAGGTCTGCATAGAGAGGAGTTTGTTTGTTTGTTTTGTTTTGTTTTAAGAAATGAGAGGGAAAAGGAGGCAAAACATAGCTATGAACAGTATTTATTTGAACCACATAAAATATATACATTAAATAAAGATATCTATTAAAATAGGATATAATCTACTTAATGAAAAGGACACTCATATAATTAAGATATAATTTAAAAAAAACCATGATTTTTAGTTCAAAGTATCTTTTCAAATGGTATCATAAAAAATCCCCCCTTTTCATTACCATTTTAATTTTTCAAATGATGAATATTTATTTACACTTTTTAAGGGTTTGTTTGAAAGTAATTTTTTAAAATAACTTTTTATTGACAGAACCCATGCCAGGGTAATTTTTTACAACATTATCCCTTGCACTCACTTCTGTTCCGATTTTTCCCCTCCCTCCCTCCACCCTCTCCCCCAGATGGCAAGCAGTCCTATATATGTTAAATAGATTACAGTAGATCTTGGATACAATATATGTGTACAGAACTGAACAGTTTTCTTGTTGCTCAGGGAGAATTGGATTTAGAAGGTATAAATAACCTGGGAAGAAGAACAAAAATGCAAGCAGTTTACATTCATTTCCTAGTGTTCTTTCTTTGGCTGTAGCTGCTTCTGTCCATCCTTGATCAATTGAAACTAAGTTAGATCTTGCCTTTGTTGAAGAAATCCACTTCCATCACAATACATCCTCATATAGTATCGTTGTTGAGATATATAATGATTTCCTGGTTCTTCTCATTTCACTCAGAATTAGTTCATGTAAGTCTCGCCAATCCTCTCTGTATTCCTCCTGCTGGTCATTTCTTACAGAACAATAATATTCTGTAACATTCATACCCCACAATTTACTCAACCATTCTCCAATTGCTGGGCATCCATTCATTTTCCAGCTTCTGGCCACTACAAACAGGGCTACTACAAACATTTTGGCACATACAGGTCCCTTTCCCTTCTTTAGTATCTCTTCGGGGCATAAGACCAGTAGAAACACTGCTGGATCAAAGGGTATGCACAGTTTGATAACTTTTTGGGCATCGTTCCAAATTGCTCTCCAGAATGGCTGGATGTGTTCACAATTCCACCAACAATGTATCAGTGTCCCTGTTTTCCCACATCACCTCCAACATTCTACATTATCTTTCCCTGTCATTCTAGCCAATCTGATAGGTGTATAGTAGTATCTCAGAGTTGTCTTAATTTGCATTTCTCTGATCAATAGTGATTTGGAACACTCTTTCATATGAATAGTAATAGTTTTAATTTCATCATCTGGAAATGAGTCCTTTATCAGAACCTTTGACTGTAAAAATGTTTTCCCAGTTTATTGTTTCCCTTCTAATCTTGCCTGCATTAGTTTTGTTTGTACAAAAACTTTTCAATTTGATATAAAAAAAATTTTCAATTTTGTAGTCAACAGTGATCTCTAGTTCTTCTTTGGTCATAAATTCCTTGCTCTTCCACAGGTCTGAGAGGTAAACTATCCTATGCTCTTCCAATTTATTTATGATCTCATTCTTTATGCCTAGATCATGAACCCATTTTGACCTTATCTTGATGTACGGTGTTAAGTGTGGGTCAATGCCTAGCTTCTGCCATACTAATTTCCAATTTTCCCAGCAATTTTTGTCAAATAATGCATTCTTATCCCCAAGACTGGGATCTTTGGGTTTGTGAAACACTAGATAATTAAAGTTATTGTCTGTTTTCTCCTTTCAACCTAACCTATTCCATTGATCAATTAGTTTATTTCTTAGCCAATACTAGATACTTTTAGTAACCGCTGCCTTATAATATAATTTTAGATTGGGTACAGCTAGGCCACCTTCATTTGATTTTTATTTCATTAATTCCCTTGAAATTCTTGACCTTTTGTTTTTCCATATGAACTTTGTTGTTATTTTTTCTAGGTCATCAAAATAGTTTTTGGGAAGTCTGATTGGTATAGCACTAAATAAATAGATTAGTTTAGGTAGTATTGTCATCTTACTATATTTACTCGCCCTATCCAGGAGCATTTAATATTTTTCCAGTTAGTTAGATCAGACTTAATTTGTGTGGAAAGTGTTTTGTAGTTTTGCTCATAAATTTTCTGATTTTCCCTTGGTAGATAGATTCCTAAATATTTTATATTATCAGTAGTTACTTTAAATGGAATTTCTCTTTTTAACTCTGACTGTTGGATTTCGTTAGTAATATATAAGAATGCTGATGACTTATGTGGGTTTATTTTATAACCAGCAACTTTGCTAAAATTGTGGATTATTTCTTTTTTTTTTTTTATTTAATAGCCTTTTATTTACAGGATATATACATGGGTAACTTTACAGCATTAACAATTGCCAAACCTCTTGTTCCAATTGTGGATTATTTCTAATAACTTTTTAGTAGAATCTCTGGGGTTCTCTAAGTATACCATCATGTCATCTGCAAAGAGTGATAATTTGGTTTCCTCATTGCCTATTCTTATTCCTTTAATATCTTTCTCAGCTCTTATTGCCAAAGCTAGCATTTCTAATACAATATTAAATAGTAACGGTGATAGTGGGCAACCTTGTTTCACTCCAGATCTTATTGGGAATGGTTGCAGGTTGTCCCTATTACATATGATGCTTACTGATGGTTTTAAAAAGATGCTACTGATTGTTTTAAGGAAAAGTCCATTTGTTCCTATACTCTCAAGTGTTTTTTTTTTATTTAATAGCCTTTTATTTAAAGGATATATGCATGGGTAACTTTACAACATTAACAATTGCCAAACCTCTTGTTCCAATTATTCACCTCTTACCCCCCACCCCCTCCCCAAGATGGCAGGATGACCAGTACATGTTAAGTACATTAAAATATAAATTAGATACACAATAAGTATACATGACCAAAACGTTATTTGTTGTACAAAAGAATCAGACTCTGAAATATTGTACAATTAGCTTGTGAAGGAAATAAAAAATGCAGGTGGGCATAAATATAGGGATTGGGAATTCAATGTAATAGTTTTTAGTCATCTCCCAGAGTTCTTTCTCTGGGCATAGTTGGTTCAGTTCATTACTGCTCCATTGGAAATGATTTGGTTGATCTCATGCTGAGGATAGCCAGGTCCATCAGAACTGGTCATCATATAGTATTGTTGTTGAAGTACATAATGATCTCCTGGTCCTGCTCATTTCACTCAGCATCAGTTCTTGTAAGATTCTCCAGGCCTTTCTGAAATCATCCTGTTGGTCATTTCTTACAGAACAATAATATTCCATAATATTTATATACCACAATTTATTCAGCCATTCTCCAACTGATGGACATCCATTCAGTTTCCAGTTTCTAGCTACTACAAAAAGGGCTGCCACAAACATTCGTGCACATACAGGTCCCTTTCCCTTCTTTATAATCTCTTTGGGATATAATCCCAGTAGAAACACTGCAGGATAAAAGGGTATGCACAGTTTGATAACTTTTTGAGCATAGTTCCAAACTACTCTCCAAAATGGTTGGATTCGTTCACAACTCCACCAACAATGCATCAATGTCCCAGTTTTCCCGCATCCCCTCCAACAATCATCATTATTTTTTTCCTGTCATCTTAGTCAATCCGACAGGTGTGTAATGGTATCATAGAGTTGTCTTAATTTGCATTTCTCTGATTAATAATGACTTGGAGCATCTTTTCATATGACTAGAAATAGTTTCAATTTCTCCATCTGAGAATTGTCTGTTCATATCCTTTGACCATTTTTCAATTGGAGAATGGCTTTTTTATAGAGTTAATTCTCTATATATTTTGGAAATGAGGCCTTTATAAGAACCTTTGACTGTAAAAATATTTTCCCAATTTATTGCTTCCCTTCTAATCTTGTCTGCATTAGTTTTGTTTGTACAAAAACTTTTCAGTTGGGTATAATCGAAATTTTCTATTTTGTGATCAGTAATGATCTATAGTTCTTCTTTGGTCATAAAGACCTTCCCTTTCCATAGGTCTGAGAGGTAAACTATCCTTTGTTCCTCTAATTTATTAATAATTTCATCCTTTATGCCTAGGTCATGAACCCATTTTGACATTATCTTGGTGTACGGTGTTAAGTATGGATCAATGCCTAGTTTCTGCCATATTAGTTTCCAATTTTCCCAGCAATTTTTATCAAACAGTAAGTTCCTATCCCAAAAGCTGTGGTCTTTGGGTTTGTCAAAGACTAGGTTGCCATATTTGTTGACTGTTTTATCCCTTGAACCTAACTTGTTCCACTGATCAACTAATCTATTCCTTAGCCAGTACCAAATAGTTTTGGTAACTGCTGCTCTATAATATAATTTTAGATCTGGTACAGCTAAGCCACCTTCATTTGAATTTTTTTTCATTAATTCCCTTGAAATTCTTGACCTTTTGTTTTTCCATATGAATTTTGTTGTTATTTTTTCTAGGTCATGAAAATAGTCTTTTGGGAGTCTGATTTGTATAGTGCTAAATAAATAGATTAGTTTAGGTAGTATTGTCATCTTTATTATATTTGCTCGCCCTATCCAAGAGCATTTAATATTTTTCCAATTGGTTAGATCAGACTTAATTTGTGTGAAAAGTGGTCTGTAATTTTGCTCATAAAGTTTCTGATTTTCCCTTGGCAAATAGATTCCTAAATATTTTATATTATCAGTAGTTACTTTAAATGGAATTTCTCTATGTAACTCTGACTGTTGGATTTTGTTAATGATATATAAGAATGCTGATGACTTATGTGGGTTTATTTTATAACCAGCAACTTTGCTAAAGTTGTGGACTATTTCTAATAACTTTTTAGTAGAATCTCTGGGGTTCTCTAAGTATGCTATCAGGTCATAGGCAAAGAGTGATAATTTGGTTTCCTCATTGCCTATTCTTATTCCTTTAATCTCTTTCTCAGCTCTTATTGCCAAAGCTAGTGTTTCTAATACAATATCAAATAGTAACGGTGATACTGGGCAACCTTGTTTCACTCCAGATCTTATTGGGAATGGTTGCAGTTTGTCTCCATTACATATGATGCTTACTGATGGTTTTAAATAGATGCTGCTGATTATTTTAAGGAAAAGTCCATTTATTCCTCTACTCTCAAGTGTTTTTAATAGGAATGGATGTTGGATTTTATCAAATGCTTTTTCTGCATCTATTGAGATAATCATATGGTTTTTGTTAATTTGGTTATTAACATGGCCAATTATATTGATAGTTTTCCTAATATTGAACCAGCCCTGCATTCCTGGTATAAATCCTACTTGATCATAGTGTATTATCCTGGAGATGATTTTCTGTAGTCTTTTTGCTAATATCTTATTTAAGATTTTAGCATTAATATTCATTAGGGAGATTGGTCTATAATTCTCTTTCTCTGTTTTCAACCTACCTGGTTTAGGTATCAGTACCATGTCTTTGTCATAGAAAGAATTTGGTAGGACTCCTTCATTCCCTATTTTATCAAATAATTTATATAGCATGGGGGCCAACTGCTCTTTAAATGTTTGGTAGAATTCACATGTAAATCCATCTGGTCCTGGGGATTTTTCCTTAGGGAGTTGTTTAATTGGCTGTTCTATTTCTTTTTCTGAAATAGGACTATTCAAGCAATTTACTTCCTCCTCTGTTAGTCTGGGAAGTGTATATTTTTGGAGGTAGTCATCCATTTCCTTAGGTTATCAAATTTATTGGCATAAAGTTGAGCAAAATAATTCCTTATTATTTCTCTAATTTCCTCTTCATTGATGATAAGTTCTCCCTTTCCATTTTTAAGACTACTAATTTCATTTTCCTCCCTCCTTTTACTAATCAGATTTACCAAAGGCTTATCTATTTTATTGGCTTCTTCATAGAACCAACTTTTAGTTTTTTTAATTAGTTCAATAGTTTTTTTTTTTTTTTACTTTCAATATTTTTAATTTCTCCTTTTAATTTTAGAATTTCCAATTTAGTATTTGATTGGGGGTTTTTAATTTGGTCTTTTTTTAGTTTTTTTAGTTGCAAGCCAAATTCATTAATCTTTTCTTTCTCTGTTTTATTCAGGTAAGCCTCTAAGGATATAAAATTCCTTGTTATTACAGCTTTGGCTGCATCCCACAAATTTTGGTATGACGTCTCATCATTGTCATTATCTTGAGTGAAATTATTAATTGTATCTATAATTTCCTGCTTCACCCAATCATTCTTTAAGATGAGATTGTTTAGTTTCCAATTACTTTTGGTCTATTTCCCTAATCTTTTTGTTGAATGTAGTTTTATTGCATCATGAACTGAAAAGAAAGCATTTATTATTTCTGCTTTCTTGCATTTAATTTTGAGGTCTTTGTGTCCTAATATATCGTCAATTTTTGAATACGTTCCATGAACTGCAGTGAAGACAATATATTCCTTTCTATCTCCATTCAGTTTTCTCCAGAGATCCAACATACCTAATTTTTCTAATATTCTTTTATCTTTAATTTTCTTTCTTATTTCTTTTGTGGTTTTATTTGTTCAATTCTGGAGGAGTCAAGTTGAGATCTCCTACTTATTCAGTTTTGTTATCTTTTTTCTTGCAACCTCTTAACTTCTCCTTTAGAAGTTGAATGCCATGCCACTTGAATATATGTTTAATATTGATATTGTTCGTTGTTTATGCTACCTTTACAATGTAGTTTCCTTCCTACTTTTAATTAGATCAATTTTTTTTGCTTGATCTGAGAAAGGATGCTACCTCTTTTTTGATTTCACCTAGGCATAATAGATTTTGCTCCAGCCTTTTACCTTTACTCTGTATGTAACTTCCTGCTTTAAATGTGTTTCTTAAAACATTTGTGGTTCTGACTTTTGATCCAGTCTTGTACTCTCTCTCTTTATGGGGGTTCCCATTCACATTTATGGTTAGAATTACTAAATGTGTTTCCTGACATCCAATAACCCCCAGATTATGCTTTCTTATTCTTGCCTCCCAACCATCTTTCCCTTTTTATGTACCTCTGTATCTGATGCTTACCTCTTTATAAATCCCTCCTCCCCTTTGAGTCTTTAATTCTTCCTTCCTTATTACCTTTTTTCTTTCCTTTTCCTCTCCCCCATTTTAATGGAGGCGAGAAATTTTCTTAAAACAAATGTCAATTATTTTTCTTGAGCCTAATCCTGAGAGTTAAGATTCACACAATGTTCATCCCCCTCTAATTCCCTCAATATGATAAGTTTCCTTTGCCTCTTCGTGGATGTGTTCCTCTTTTATCCCTCCCTTCCCACCTTATTTGCCATCATCCCTTTTCCATTTTACTTCCCTTTTATGTTATATCAGTACAATCAAAGTATACATGTATTCTTTTTCTTATCCACAACGAAATACAATTCCCAAGATTTATTTTTACCTTTTCTGCACTTTGAGTTCTATGGTTGGAGATCAAATTTTTTTTTAGTTCTGGTTTTTTCCTTAGGAACAAATGGAATTCATTTGTTTTATTAAATGTGCATCTTCTTCCCTGAAGAAACTCAGCTTACTGGGTAGTTTATTCTTGGCTGCATCCCAAATTCTTTTGCCTTTCAGAATATCAGATTCCAGGCCCTTCGGTCCTTTAATGTGGAGGCAGCCAGATCTTAGGTAATCCTTATTGTGGCACCTCGGTATTTAAATTGTTTTTTTTTTTTTTTTTGGCTGCTTGTAAAATTTTTTCCTCAATCTGATAGTTCTGAAATTTGCAAATATTCCTTGGGGTTTTTTTTTAGTTTCTTTTCAGAAGGTGTTCGATGAATTCTTTCAATGCCTCTTTTACCTTCTGATTCTATTACATCTGGGCAGTTCTTTTTGATGATTTCTTGCAAAATAGTATGTAGGCTCTTTTTTTCATCATAGTTTTCGGAAAGTCCAATAATCCTCAGATTATCTCTCCTAGATCTATTTTCCAAGTCTGTCGTTTTTCAAGTAGATAATTCATGGTTTTTTCCAGTTTGTCATTTTTTTTTGTTTTTGCTTGACTGATTCTTGCTGTCTCAATGAATTATTAGTTTCTATTTGTTCAGTTCTTATTTTTAAAGAATTATTTTCTTCATTAACTTTTTTTACTTCTTTTGTATATGTCCAATTGAGTTTTTAAATGTATTGTTTTGGTCTGTGGAATTTTTTTCCATTTCACAAATTTTTTTTCTAGCGAATTATTTTCTTTTTCCAATTCACAGATCCTACTTTCTTGCCAGTTCTTTGTCTTTTCCAATTCACAAATCCTACTTTCTAGTGAATTCTTTATTTTTTCCAATTCACAATTCTTATTTCCTGAGATTTTTTTATATTTTCCAATTCGTATTTCAGGAAATTGTTGCTCTCTTGTAAGGCTTCTCTTTCCTTTCCACATTTATCTTCTAACTCTCTTTTGAGACTTTTAATGGTCTCTTCTATGAGAGCATCATGCAAAGGAGGACAGTCTGATGCATTTTTGCTGTTTGAGGTCTTTTCAGGTTTGCTGACCTGCTCTTTTTCTGCATAGAAGCTGTTGATAGTTCTTTTCATCTTTTTATTCATGTTTTAAAGCCATTAGGGTAGGTCTCCTAGGCAAGGGGGTTACCAGCTTCCTCTGCAGAGCAGGGAGAGATGTAAACCGATTTCTGTCTCCAAGGTATGGGAGTGCTCTGAGTGAGAGTTTTCCCTTCCCCCAACAGGAAGTGGATTCAGCACTGGCCGAGCTATCAAACTGTTAGTAAAGGCTGAGGGGTTAGTGATTGCCCTCGGCTAGAGACTAAGGGGGAAAGTGTCACTGCCCCAGGCCGGAGCCTCTTGTGGACTGTGAGTATTAGCAGCTGACCACAGACTGCCGATTCTAGTGAACTCTGCCCCAGCGTCTCTGCCTGATGCAAATCGGCCCTGGAAACCCTCTATGGCCCCAAGCCGAGCCCCCCACTTTGCAGATTGTAGGCTAAGCTGGGCTGTGGCCTCCTGCCTTGCAGGATCACAGCTGCCCCAAGGAAAAGCCCCATACTGCAGGTTGGGGCTGCGAGCTTGTGCTGAGATCTGTGCTTTCTCTTTCGGTTTGAGACTTCTCAGAACCCAATTCTCTCCCAGTCTGAGCTGATCTCCCCTGGCCCCGGAACCAACCTTTTTGGCGAGACTGCAGATTTTCTTCGGCTGGTGAGTTGTTCTACTTGTTATCTTTATGAATTGTAGCAGTCAAGACTATTTTTGAGGCTCGATATAATATTGATAAAGAGGGTAAGAGAAGAGCTTAGAAAGTCACGTTTGTCTTGTCCGCCATCTTGGCTCCGCCCCCCACTCTCAAGTGTTTTTAATAGGAATGGATGTTGGATTTTATCAAATGCTTTTTCTGCATCTATTGAGATGATCATATGGTTTTTGTTAATTTTGTTATTATAGATTATGCTGATAGTTTCTAATATTGAACCAGCCCATTCCTGGTATAAATCCTACTTGATCATGGTGAATTATCCTGGGATGATTTTCTGTAGTCTTTTTGCTAATATTTTATTTAAGATTTTAGCATCAATATTCTTAGGGAGATTGGTCTATAGTTTTCTTCTCTGTTTTCAACCTACCTGGTTTAGGTATCAGTACCATGTCTGTGACATAAAAGGAATTTGGTAGGACTCCTTCATTCCCTACTTTTTCAAATAGTTTATAAAGCATTGGGACAATTGTTCCTTTGAATGTTTTAGAATTCACATGTAACCATCTGGTCCTGGGGATTTTTTTGGGAGGTGATTAATAGCTTGTTCTATTTCTTTTTCTGAAATGGGACTATTTAAGCAATTTACTTCCTCCTCTGATAATCTGGGAAGCCTATATTTTTGGAAGTAGTCATCCCTTTCGTTTTGGTTATCAAATTTATTGGCATAAAGTTGGGCAAAGTAACCTCTTATTATTTCTTTAATTTCCTCTTCATTGGTGGAAAGTTCTCCCTTTTCATTTTTAAGACTACTAATTTGATTTTCCTCTCTCCTTTTTCTAATCAGATTTACCAAAGGTTGATCAATTTTATTGGTTTTTTCATAAAACCAACTCTTAATTTTATTTATTAGTTCAATAGTTTTTTTTAGTTTCAATATTATTAATTTCTCCTTTTAATTTTAGGATTTCAATTTTAGTAATTGTTTGGGGGTTTTAATTTGGTCTTTTTCTAGCTTTTTTAGTTGCAAGCCCAATTCATTGACCTTCTCTTTCTCTATTTTGTTCAAATAATCCTCTAAGGATATAAAGTTTCCCCTTATTACCGCTTTGGCTGCATCCCACAAATTTTGGTATGATGTCTCACCATTGTCATTATCTTGAGTGAAGTTATTGTGTCTATAATTTGCTGTTTCATCCAGTCATTCTTTAAGATGAGATTATTTAGTTTCCAATTACTTTTTGATTTATTTACACCTAACTTTTTGTTGAATGTAGTTTTTATTCCATTGTGAACTGAAAAGAAAGCATTTACTATTTCTGCCTTCTTGTGTAGGTTCCATGAGCTGCTGAGAAGAAAGTATACTCCTTTCTATCACCATTCAGTTTTCTCCAGAGATCTATCATACCTAGTCCTTCTAATATTCTATTTACCTCTTTCATTTCTTTCTTATTTGTTTTGTGAATTGATTTATCTAAATCTGAGAGTGCAAGATTGAGGTCTCCTGCTATTATAGTTTTGCTGTCTATTTCTTCTCGTAACTCTCTTAACTTCTCCTTTAGGAGGTTAGATGCTATACCACTTTGTGAATATATGTTTAATACTGATATTGCTTCATTGTCTATAGTACCTTTTAGCAATATAGTGTTTCCTTCCTTATCTCTTTTAATTAGATCAATTTTTGCTTTTACTTGATCTGAGATAAGGATGGCTATCCCTGCTTTTTTGACTTCACCTGAAGCATAATAGATTTTGCTCCAGCCTTTTACCTTTACTCTATATGTATCCCCCTGCTTTAAATGTGTTTCTTGTAAACAACATCTTGTAGGGTTCTGACTTTTGATCCAGTCTGCTATCTGCCTCCTCTTTATGGGGGAGTTCATCCCATTCACATTTATAGTTAAGATTACTAATTCTGTATTTCCTGCAATCCTAATATCCCCAGATTATGCTTTTCTTTTTCTTGCCTCCTTCCCCACTTCCTTAGTATTAAACTTATTGGTCCCACTTGTGTCACCCAGCTCTCCCTCTTTAGTGTTCCTCCCTCCTCCCTTTGAATCCCTTCCCCTTTCTTGTACCCTTCCCTTATTACTCTTTTTCCTTTTCCCTTTTCCTCTCCCACTTTTTAATGAGGTGAGAGAAGATTCTCTGTAAAAACAAATGTGTCAATTATTTCTTCTTTGAGTCAACTCTGATGAGAGTAAGATTTGCACAATGTTCCTCCCCCTCTTTAAGTTCCCTCAGATATGATAGGTTTCTTTTGCCTCATCGACACATGAAGTTTCCCTCTTTCTATCTCCCCTTTCCCCTTTTTCTGACACTATCCTTTCCATTTCTACTTCCCTTTTTTATGCTATATCAGTAAAATGAAATTATACATGTGATTTTTATATATATGCACAACAGAAATACAGTTCTCAAGAGTTCTTTTTACCTTTTTCTACTTGTCTTGAGTCCTGTTGTTGGAGATCAAATTTTGTTTAAGTCTGGTTTTTTCTTTACAAACAGATGGAATTGCTCTGTTTCATTAAATGTCCATCTTCTTCCATGGAAAGAAATGCTCAGCTTAGCTGGGTAGTTTATTCTTGGCTGCATTCCAAGTTCTTTTGCCTATCAGAATATCAAATTCCAGGCCCTTCGATCCTTAATGTTGAGGCAAGCAGTCTTTGTTGACCCTTATTGTGGTACTTGGTATTTGAACTGTTTTTTCCTGGATGCTTGTAGAATTTTTCTTTAATCTGAAAATTCTGAAGTTTGGCCACAATATTCCTCAGAATCTTTATTTTAGGGTCTTTTTCAGAAGGTGTTTGATGGATTCTTTCCACGCCTATTTTACCTTCCGGTTCTATTACTTCTGGACAGTTCTCTTTAATAATTTCCTGTAAAATAGTATCTAGGCTCTTTTTTCATCATAATTTTCGGGTAGTCCAATGATCCTTAGGTTTTTTCTCCTTGATCTATTTTCCAGGTCCGTTGTTTTTTCAAGTAAATATTTGACATTTTTTTCCAATCTTTCATTTTTTTGGTTTTGATTGACTGATTCTTCCTGTCTCAATGAGTAAGTCATTTCTATTTTTTCAGTTCTGATTTTTAGTGTTATTTTCTTCATTAGCTTTTTTTACTTCTTTCTGTATATGTCTGATTGAATTTTTAAATGAGTCATTTTGCTCTATGGAATTTTTTTCCATTTCACTAATTTTTTTTTTTTTTTTTTTTTTTTTTTTTTTTAGTGAGTTATTTTCTTTCTCCAATTCACAAATTCTGTTTCCCTGCACTTCTTGGGAGTTTTTTAACCTTTCCAATTCACATTTCAGGGAGTTGTTTTCTTTTCCACTTTGTCAAATTTTTATTTTAGTGAGTTATATGTCTTTTCTGTACCTCTCTTGCATAGCTTCTCTTCCTTTCCCATTTTTTCTTCTAGTTCTCTTTTAAGGTTTTTAATGTCTCTTCTAGGAGAGTCTTTTTTTGGGGACCAACAATTGTCTGGAGACTGTCTGTTATTAGTTTCTTCAGGGTTGAAAAGTGTTCTCTTTGTGAGTGAAACTATCAATTGTCCTTTTGATTTTCTTACCATTTTGTTAAGCCTTTAGGGTCTGCCTTCAGGGCCAGGGGTTTCCAGCTTCCTCTGCAGAGCAGTGAAAGGTGTTAAGGTGCTGTCCCTAGTGGCTGCAAAAAAAAGCAGAGAGGTACTGGAGTGCTCTGGGAAAGAGTTCCCCACCTGGGAGTAACTTAGGTCTGCAGGGTAGAGCTGGGAAAGTGCCCTGCAAAGAATCCCCACTGTGTGAGATAATGACTGCCCTGGGGCTAGATGCTGAGCAGTAAGAGTTTCACTCTCCCAAGCCAAATCCTGCCCTGGGGCTGTGGGTATTAGCAGTTGAGCAGTGAATGGATTTGCAGGGAGGGAAGTATCTCTGCTCTGGGAAGCACAGTCCTGTTGGGGAAGTTCTATTGCCCCAGGCCGAGCCCTCCACTGTGCTGATTAGAGGCTGCCCAGGCTGTGCCCCCTTTGCCCTATGGGTTTGTAACTGCCCTGGCAAAACCCCGAACTGCAGGATGTAGCTGCAGGGCTGTGTTTCAGTCTCCTGAGTCACTTCCCGGTTTGAGTAGCTACAGCCAGTGTTAGGTTCTGGCATTTTTTTAGAGTACCCTCTGTTCCAGGCTTTAATTTCTCTGCTAGTTTACTGCTTTGTAATCAAGGCAGAGCAGTTAGCCTATAGCAAAGTGGTCTCTATAATGTCTCTAGCCACAGAGATCACCCCTGCTCCTGGTCTGCTCAGGACCCTAAGCCTCTCCCTGCATGAGCTGGTCTGTTTCTGTCCCCTCAGGACAAACCTTTCCTGGTGATCTTCCAGATTAACTTCAGCAGGTAAGTTGTATGCTTCTGATCTGCATGGATTTAAGCAGTGAAGAGCTATTTCTGAGGTTGGATAAAATAATTGGTTATGAGGGAAATGAGAGGAGCTTAGAAAGTCGAGTGTGCCTTCTCCGCCATTTTGGCTCCGCCTCCGGGCTCTGAAAGTAATTATAATAAGAATTATAGACAATCTATCACTTTAAAAAGAATCTTAATCAATACAATTATGGGTAGAATCTTTAGCAAGAATGTGAATACATTTCTAGTTCCAGTACACAATATTGTATCCACCACCACTCCAAAGCATTTCATAATGTTCTCAGAAAAATGTGTTGACTTGCTGTCATATGAAAAAAAAATAATTTTGCGAAGTTCTTTTCTTGGATTTTTGGGGCTGGCAGCTCTGAAGGAAGAGTGCTAGTTTAGTTCACATGAATGGAACCCCCTAGGAGCTATTGCTCTTACAAATCCAGACAATCCAAGTCAGGAAGGGATATTGGTTTGGTTCTGACACCCAATCAAAACCTAGTCAAGTAGGATCAGGACACAGCCTTAAAAGAATGAGATTTTTTTTTTTTTTTAATGAATTAGATCAGTTGTTCATTTTGACAACGCTTCTTGTAGCATGACTTTTGGCCTCTGAAAATAAATTTCTCTATTTGAATTCTCCTCACTGATGACAAAATCAAGTTTTCCCCCCAGTACTTTGAGCACTGGGTTTCTGAGAGATCATGGCTCTTGCTCTAGTTTGGTTTCTGATTTATATTCTCTTGTATACTAATTGGGATGTAGGTTCTATGTTTCTTTGGACAACTTGGTTGGACTAAATGATGACTGAGATGATTAAAAATTCTAGAGCTAAGATTTTATGTTCCTTTTTCACTTAGGAAGAGATTATCACTCAGTTCCCATGACTAACCTAATCACTAGGATATGTTAATCCCTTAAAGGAGACAACATTTCTCTTTTCCAACCCTATACTTTGCAGCAGGACTCAGGTCCTGTTAAGTATGTTTAAACTAGTAACAATGGATGTGAGACACAATGTGTGACAAAGTCTCAATTGAATTCAATTGAAAAAAATCAAATCAAATTTAATTTAATCAGTGTGAGCAATAAATGAGCAAATCAGCAGATCTGGATTCAAACCTTTCAAGCTAATCACTAGCTATGCCATTTTAGGATAAATACCTCATTCCTATGAGCATCAGATTTCTCAAGTATAAAATGTGCTATATATAAAACAACATCTTTAATTTAATAATTGTAATGGTATTATTATCTTTAAGATCAATTTTTATTAATTTAATTTTTGACAATTTCTTTCTATGTTCACATAAATTATTATTTGATTTAAGTCTATCAATAGTTATATAAAAGAAGCAAGGAACTTATTATCATCCTCAAATTAAGATAAAAAGAAAATATATTTAGAGAATTGAGGTGAGTTGCCTAAGGTCCTAAAGTAGCAAATAGCAAATTTAGAGTTTTAACTCAAATCTTTTGAATATATAGATAGGATTCTTTGCACAGTTTCTCTCTCTCTCTTTCTCTCTCTCTCTCTCTCTCTCTCTTGTCTTTCTCTCTCTCTCTTTGTCTTTCTCTCTCTGTCTCTCTCTCTCTCTCTCTCTCCCTCTCTCTCTCTCTCTCTGTCTGCTTCTCTGTTTCTCTGTTTTTCACATACACAAAGACACTAAAATAATATTTGTGGAAGTGCTTTGAAATGTGTAAAGTGGAATACAAGGATAAAGCATTAGAACTATTAAGATAAAGGGTAAGATTCACTAGTCCATAGTTCCCAGGGGCCTACTCAGCGCCTTTTATGAATAGAAAGTACATTGGCTCTTCACCAAAAATCCAGCACAGTAGTTGTTTGTAATGTTCCTTATACCTTTTGACCAAAAATCCCATAATTTCATCCTTCAGTTGCATAAAAATCTTGGATAGATGCCATCCATTCCTGAACATTTATCTACATTGGGTTTGTCAATTAAATCTAGAATATTTTTTGCATTTACCACTATCTGATCTATTACTGGTTACTTGTCTGCTTCCTAAAGCAATTTAGAAGTAGAAATCTCCTGAATATCATCTTCAGTTGTAAAAAAAATCAATGTTGGCCTTAGTCCAGTGGTAATATGGAGTTGAAATCATTAGTTACATTAATAGTCTTAAAGACATGTAGTCCTAAATTCTTCCCTATGTTTCTTAATGGCATTTGTTATTTATAAGAGTTTCATTAACTATTAAATTTTAAACTGTGTATCCTACTGATTACTACAAAAAGACTCATTTTTTTTGTAGAACATTTGAATTTATGATATAGTAATTGGAATACACAATGCATTATAAAATATTTATATTCTAGTCTTGGCTTTGTAATAGTTAACTTTGAGATTTTGGGTAATTTATGGGAGTTGTGCAAAATTTGGGTAACTAAATATGGCACTAGATAGATTACTGGGATTGGATTTAGGAAGACCTGAATTCAAATCCAGTTCCAGACAGACACTTACTATGTGACCCTGGGCAAGTGACATAAATCTGTCTTCCTTATTTTCTCTCTGTAAAATGAGCTGGAGTAGGAAATGGGGAATCATTTCATCATCTTTGCCAAGATAACCCCAAATAAGGTCACAGAGAATCAAATATGTGGAAAACAATGACTGAAGAGCAACAACAAAATATTTACAATTTTGCTCAATAAAGGAAATAAAGCTGTACCCAGTAGCTGCTTAGTAAATCTTTGTTAAATTGAAAATGTCTGCTTTTCCTTCCATGTGTACTAATCACTCTCTTGCTTCTACACACACACACACATACATACATACACACACACACACCTGCCTACTTCCTGCTTATTTTCTTGTCTGAATTCAAATATCAACTTCTAAATGACATTTCTGAACATGCACAATACTTTTAATTTCTTACTGAATTTTAAAAATCTATTAATCAAACAATCTTGTATACAAGACCTAGTGAATCAGAACATCTATCTAGGACAAGTGCTCAAAGTAACCAATGATCTGGGCCACTAAATGCATAGTAAAAAGACAGTAGATTGTCATGTATTTGAGAAACTATTCAAAGCTTTTAATATGTCCAAACTCTTATTAATTATAAATCCAATCCTTTTTCCATTTGTTTCTTAAAAAAAAAAAAAAAAAAAAAAAAAAAAAAACTTTTCAAGTGATCTTCCATTAATTTTTTGCTAATTTTGGAATATTGTAATATACAAAGAATTAAAATTGCAAATTTACTTATACAAGTATTTTAGTATTAGGGGGCTAAGTACACATTTATTGTGATTACCTATATTTAGTATTAGGGGGCTAAGTACACATTTATTGTGATTACCTATATTTCAGGACAAAGGTAACAAATACCAACAAGTACTTATTAAACACATATTATATGGTAGGCACTATGCTCCATGCTGAGGGAAATAAACAAAAATTATATAGTCCTTATACTTAATGAGTTTTTGTTCTTTATTTGATCATCCCTGCTATCATGCTAGACAATTTCACTTAGAGACCCTAATTTCCACTGCTTCAAATATCAATGCTATGTCTCCAAGATGTATATACATATATCCCTAGCCTCTTTTTTTGAGTGACTAATCACAAATTTCTAACTTTTTCTGAATATCTAAAACTGGATATTCTAGTCTGACAATGGGAATTTTCTTTTTTGAGTCTTCAGTAATTGTGACTTCTGAGATGGAGGACCTACAATATACACCAGCCAGTAGCAATTGATCAGTAGTTGGAACCGGTGGTGGAGCAGATAGCCAGCAAATGAACTACAAGAGTTGTGCCCCTTAATGTTACGTGCCACTCTCACACCTAACTACCACTAATTGATCCTGATTCCTAGGTCTAATCAGAGAAATTTTGGTAAATATTATAAATCTTACCTCTTTTTGAGGTCTCCATAAATTCTCTGCCCACTATCTCATAAAGATGCAGTTTGAGCACAACAGAGTACCCAAGACTTTTGGCATACAAGCTTAGACTTTATTCACGTGGTTTACACCTTACTCTATGACCTCCTGCAGTATCTTAATAACTCTCCCCAAGGCTGAGCTCCAGGTATAGAAGGTGGAAAAGAGATGGAAAAGAGAGGTCTAGTGCTTCCTCCTCTGAGCTTATATAGGGTCTATGAGGTCAAGGCACAAGCCAATTGATGATGGAGATTACATCTTGATCCTGACAAGATTTCAGAGTGTTTAGGATTCCCCCTGTGGCTGGAGGTCCCACCCAATAAGGATTCCCTGTTCTCATACCCAATGACATCTACTTACTTATATCCCAATTGTACTTGCTAGACCTCTCTAATGGACCCTTACACCTTCCTAATGTTTATATAAGCCAGGAAGAAAGCAAGACCTGTGAGTTAGTAGATAACTGAATCCTAGAGCTCAAGGACTCTGATTCTTTGCTTTGCTATGAGGTAGTGATTGAGAGAACAACTTCTGCCAAGTGGACAAGAAACCCTAGCTAAAACTACAGAACACTCTGAGGGAGAAATAGAAGTTGGTATATGTAGCAGTCAAATGATATCATTAACCCTAAGACCAAAGTAGAGATTTTGCATGAAGCAGAGTCTCAGAGCTCTAGAAAGTGAAATAGAAGCAATCTCTAAGTGATATAATATAGGATAATAAATACAGAGATAGATATATAATATATGGAGGAATGGTCAGACTTGTCAAATATTATCCAGAGATAAAGAATGATTGGGGTGAAAAGAAACCCTTAGATCTGGAAACTGAGAAACTAACTTCCATCAAAAGAAAAGCCACCCTACCTAAAGCAGCATAATATCTTGAGGGAAAGATAGGAGGTGTCATGTGCCAACTAAATGACACTATTGCTACCAAATCTAATAATTTCTTTTCATCCATAATCCTTTTTTACCTTTCCAAAATATCTCCATGATTAAGTTTAGATCATTTTGTTTTGCATATGATGGTATTTCATTTTCTTTGTATACATTTTATATGCACCTACTTAATTAGGGTAGACAACATATAGATATTTAAGTAATTACAAAATATCTACAAAGTTACTTTGTGGAAGAGTTGCACTACTCTCTAGAAGAATCAATGCCACCTATTTTGATCTGATATATCTGATCAATCAATATTATTTTATAAATTATTTTTATAAATTTGAATCAGTTACTGATATATGTTGAAAAATGATTTTAGATTGTCTCTCCTGAATCTATTTCTCATTTCAGTTGTTTTTCCTATGAGATATTTTATATTTTCTTCTTTTTTTTTTTAATTTTTGGGAGTTTTGTTTCATTGATTCTTAACATTTCATTCAGTTATTCATTTCCATCTGCCATTCTAATTTTTAGTTAATTATTTTTTTCTCAGCTTTTTTACTCCTTTTGCATTTGGTCAATTGTACTTTTAGAGAAATAGTTTTGTTTATTTTTTTTTCATTTCACCAAATATATTTTTAAGGAGTTGTTTTCTCCAGGATTTTCTGTATTTCCTTTTCCCAGCTCCCTTACAAAGCTTTCCTTTCCTTTCCCCATTATTTTCTAAATCCCTTTTAAGATTTTTTTTAAAATTCTTCCAAGAGATCCTTTTGAGTTGAAGATCAATGTATTCTGCTTTATGTCTTCATCTAGAGACAATTTGCCATACTGTCCTCAGGGCTTGATTCTGTTCTTTCCTATCTCCATTATAGCTATCTATGATCAGAGAACTTATTGCTTTTTTGCCCATTTTTAAAGGCTTATGTTTGCTTGTAGGGCAAAGGGGAGATTGAACTTCAGTTCACTCTCTCTGTAGGATGACAAGGGCTTCTTATTACCCTGGTACTGTTGGTGCTGCCAGCTTCCTTCCTGTTCTGGGTGTCCATGGCTAATTCCAGCTTGTTATATTGGGATTCAGCGTATCATTATTTGCCTTCTGTAGTTGCACTGGAGGTTTCACAGCTAGTCTGCTGATCCATTAGCTTCTAAACCAGCACAGAGTAACTAATACAGTTTTATTTTGGCTAAGAGCTTTCTACTATTTTCCCCAATGGGTCATGCCCCCCCCTCGTCCAATTGAGATACATCTTTCCTAAAGTCCTTTCAAGATATCTTCTGTTAGATATTTGTTACACTTAGAATATTTGTGGCTTCTGTCACTAAAAGATCTGCTCAGAGGCTTTATCTAGGATTGATTCTAAGGGAAGTCAAGAAGAGCTTTGGCAAAGTCCTGTCTACTCTCAGCCATCCTAGCGCTTAATAAACTAATCTCACCATAGCCCCCCTAAACACACACACACACACACACACACACACACACACACAAATAGATTCTTTTTGTGACAAAGGCCTTTCACTATACTTTTATCTTAGTTATCCAAAAGCCCAGATCAACTATGTCATGGCTTGTAAATGTCATCTATTGTCATCTAGTGAAACATCAAACCCATTTTGTTCATTCTTATATTTGCTTCATGATTATACTTCCTTTTCAAAATCCATGCCAGGATCATTGAAGTAAGGATCAAAATCTTTTGACATCATTTCCATACCTCACCCTTCCTACCCCAAACTTCCTGGAGAAGAATTGTGTTTTTTAAAAGTCACATCTCCCACCAGTTTTAATTGGCTTGATTCTCAGTTTTTCTCTGACTCTCTGTGAATCTGTGTCTATCTCTGTATCCATCTCTGTCTTTGTCTCTGGTTTTTTTCTTTCTCACTCTGTCTTTCTGTCTCCGTCTCACTCTCTCTATGTCTCTCTTTTTCCTCTCTCTCTCTCTCTCTCTCTCTCTCTCTCCCCTTCTCCCCTTTCTCCTCTTTCCTCTCTCTCCTCTTTCTCTCCTCTCTCTCCTCTCTCTCCTCTTTCTCTCCTCTCTCTCTCTCTCTCTCTCTCTCCGCAATTCAGTTTTATGAACATGAAACAATTTACAAATGTTTTGTAATGCAGACTATACTATTATTATATTTCTCATGACGGGCCTAAATACTTATTTTTACCACATTCCTATTGATTTCTAATTCTTAAATTATTCTGCTTCTAAATAATGCTTCACATCTTTCAATTGTATTATTTATTTTAATATTCTTTATCTTTCTCTTTGTCTCTTTTCAATTTAGTTCACTTTCTATATATTTGATTTTTTAATCCTTTCAAAATGTATTCTTTACCTCATTCTTTCTTTTTAGGTACTGAGATAAATGCAATTAGAGTTACAGAAAATTCCTTTAATTTTTTTAGTAATTTGGTCCACCCAAATTCATTTAATTAAAGGTTATTTCCTATAGACAATCAAAACTTTTCACTTTAAAAGTTAAGTACTGATATATAAAAAGTGAAAATAGTTTCCTTTTTAAACATCAGTAACTAAAACTGAGGAGTACCTTAAAGACCTTTCTTTTTTTTTTTAATTTATTTATTTAATAGCCTTTTATTTACAGGTTATATGTATGGGTAACTTTACAGCATTGACAATTGCCAAACCTCTTGTTCCAATTTTTCATCTCTTTCCCCCCACCTCCTCCCCCAGATGGCAGGATGACCAGTAGATGTTAAATATATTAAAATATAAATTAGATATACAATAAGTATACATGACCAAACCGTTATTTTGCTGTACAAAAAGAATCAGACTCTGAAGTATTGTACAATTAGCCTGTGAAGGAAATCAAAAATGCAGGTGGGCAAATATATAGGGATTGGGAATTCAATTTAATGGTTTTTAGTCATCTCCCAGAGTTCTTTCGCTGGGCGTAGCTGGTTCAGTTAAACACCTTTTAGTAAAAAACAGAGATCATACAAAATTTTTGAGAAATCCTATAACCTACAATTTTCATGAGAGAAAATAAAATTATATGTTGCAAATATTTGCAAATTTTAATTTCTAATTTTAAAATGTGAAATAAATTCCAAGATATACAGTTCAATATGAAATTTAATCATTTCTCCCATTATCATTTGCATGAATTTTCCCTGAACCTTGATTCTTTAAATCAAATTGAAAGGATTTCTGCTCAAATTGGGAAATTTTATTTTGTTTTTGAATTGTCTCTAAATTTTATTCCTTTTATTTTAAAGGTTAATCTTATATACTTGAAAAAGAAAAAGCAAACAAACTCCAATCAGCATTATACAATACTGATTAGACTTCTGGGATCCATTCCAAAATTAGTTTTAACAGACTTTTGGTACAAATTTCTTAGATTCAAGTTTTCTAATCCATAGAAATTTTTCTTTCCCATCTAGATATTTTCTTCTTTCCCCAAAAATGAAAAAAAAAAAAAATTGTGGGTTGTTTCAGTTCCTATAAGTAATCTAAGTAAAGCTCAGAAAAAGGAGTTAACATGACAGTCATTCAACTACTAGGAATAGGTTTTAATTTGCAAATTATTCATAATATATTTTTCTTCCATAAAATCAAACAAGCTATTAAAAATATCTTTTCTATTCTGAAACTTAGCTCCACAAAATACAAGGTTTCGTATGTGTTTCATATATATAAGACTATACACATCCAACCCAAAACAGACCTTGATGAGTTTGTTAAGAAGCAAGACGAATCAGTAACACCCATATCAAGTTAACAGAACAACAGACATTGGTGATTCCAGGACCAAAAATAAAGGCGGGAATAGGGAGAATTCTGAAAATTATCCCTCAAAGATAGGGAATTATCAGAAAGAACTCTCCACTTCACAGCAAGGTCATATGGAGATATTTAATAAAACATCATCAAAACAAAAGTTGTAGATGTGGAAAAGGAAGAGTCAAACCTGCCTTTCAAGTTTTTACTGATATATCATTGTCATTATGCAAAGAAGAAAATAAGAATGCATGATATAGACTTGAAAATTAAGAGATTTGTTTTTGGACATATTAATTTTTTGATGTTCTGGCATGATGTTCAGAGGGAGGTGTCTATTAGTGAATCAGAAATCTAGTACTGGATGCTCAGAAAAGAAATTGCAATTAAAAATAGAGACTTGGGAGTAATTGATACAGAATCAATATTCAAAGTTGTTGGAAGAGATGCAAGCAACAAAGGAGAAGAAATAGCTAGCAAGGATAGAGTCAAATGTACAACCTTGGGAAATGACTACATCAAGAGAATATTAGAGGAACTCTTGTTTTGTTGGGGGCAGTTTATTTTTGTTGAAGCAATTGGGATTAAGTGACTTGCCTAGGGTTACACAGCTAGGAAAGTATTAAGTGTTTGAGACCATATTTGAACTCAGATATTCCAGACTTCAAGGGTGATACTTTATCCATTGTGTCATCTAGCAGTCCCATAAGAAGAATTCTTAAAGGAAGTACAGAAGTTATCACTGTGTTAAGAAAATTCACTGAATGTTATGTCACAAAAGAAAATTCACATATAATTTTATATCATAGCTATTTTCACTTCTACTGTTCTAATATCTCAGTATACCATAAATGTATCTGTATTATAGGAAGCTATACCTGCTTGCTAGACCAGCAGAGAACAAGCTTTGAAAGATGTAAACATTACGTAAAGACAGGAAGAATGGGCCTGGAGATGGAGAGCACATATGCCAAACTGGCAGACTAGTTAATTCCAGAAAGTCACCTCACTATCATTTTAGTTATCAGGTATTCATTTTCTTGTTTCCATTTAAATTATTAAAACATGGAGGTGTTCCAATCTACATTAGTAAAAAAATGTTGTTAACAATAGAATAATAAATTTTTGAACCATTATTGTTTTTGTTTATATCCTATCCCTGTTAGAACAGTTAAGTTGCACAGTGGATAAAGTGCTGTTTTTGAAATCAGGAACAATTATGTTCAAAGCCAGTCTCAGACATTTAATTTTTGTGTAGTTCTGGGCAACTCATTTAACCTCTGTCTACCTCAGTTTCCACAACTGTGAGATGACAATAATAATAGTACCTATTTCACAAAGTTGTTTTGAGAATCAAATGATATAATGTTTGTAAATAATATAGTGCCTTGTATATAACATGTGTCTAAGAAATGCTGGTTTGATGATCTTAGAAAAAAGACATAAAGACTTGTACAAAATAATGAAGAGTGAAATGAGGCAAACTAAGAAAACATATGTGGTAACAGCATTATTGTTTTAAGAACTTTGATCAAATAAGTCATTTTGACTATTATAAGTACTCAAATTAACTACAAAAAAAAGCATGATGGAAGATGCTGTCTGCATCCAAAGAAATAAATGATAAATAGAAGTGTGTACTGAATGATTTTACATACTAAGTCTAAAGATAGCCATCTCTCAGAAGCAGGGAGGGGAGGAAGCGATGGGGGAAAAAAGAAAAAAAAATGCATGATAACTTCATTATCTTTAAGTGTAATAAGAAGTTGTACATAATAGATTTGCATTTTCATGTACAATATTATGTTATAGAAATGCTTATTTTAGTTAACAAATTAGAAATAAAAAAAATCTTTTTTAAAATGCTTCTTCCTTTTCTTTCTCTGGAATACAAAATTCCTTAGACAAGAGACTAATTGTTTTTCATCTTAATATGTCCCATAATACCTACCACAATCCTTTTTACACAATAGGTACCCAATAAATGTTTATAAAATCAACAAATAGATATGTGATTAGAATATCAAGAATTTTCAAGCTGATTATGTGATTACATTGGTATAGGGAACTGGGACTATGATTCTATTATCATGGAGAACTCCCTCTATCAATGCCATTCAACATATATTCTCAAACTTATAATTGTAGAGAATTATCTAGAACAATAGCAAGATATGTAACTCAGAATCACATAAAAATCTGTACTATAAGTAAGACTTGAACTCATTTTTTCTTATGTTTAAGGTCAGTGCTTTATTTACTGTAACAATATACTTCTTTTGATAATGCATTGTCATAAATATCTTCAATCATTTTATTATTGGTTTGTATCTTAAAGTCTAACAGAATAGATCATTCCCTGAAAGCTAAAATGGTAGACAAATTGGATTTTCTTGAGGAAATCACATCAGAATTTTGAGTGACTAACCAGGGTTAGAGGTTGTATAGCTTCCTACAATATAGTTATTCACTGAAAACTTAATTTAATGAATGAAATTAAAGTTAGAGTAAGCATACTCCATTTTGGTTTATTCTGTCTTTTGTATAGATCTTATAGTTAAATCCCTTGGGATTGTCTTGAATGAATGCTAATATAATGATCTTCCTGAAACATATTAAATGAGCACATTTATTATCTTTCTTCTTTTTCTTTTGCTCTCCCTGACTGTGCAAAATTATTTCAACATAATCTCTCTTACTCTGAGAAAACAGTGACCCTTATTCATGTAGGATCTGACAATTTAGAGGAGGATGGAGGCTATTTAGTTAAAATTCTTAATTTTACAAATGAAGAAATAAGGAAAATTGGCCACAGAGTTGTTCATAATGATTAAGCCATTTCCCCAAGATTATGTACATAGGAAGAGAGCCCAATTTCATACATATTTCCTTTGATTCTATATTCATGATTGTTTCTATTCTTCCATGAATCCCATTGTAAAGTTTATATGCAAACAGTGGTTTATTTCCAAAGCAACCAGACTCAAAATAGAGAAAACTTGAATTCAAACTTATATGTCTATATCTATTTATAAATAGTTTTGTATACACACACATAAACACTTGTATAACAGACAATTTAAGTTTAAAAAAACTAGTTTGCAGTTACCATACACAATATTTTAAAAAATTTATGAAAATGCTTTCTCTTTATTTCATTGCTTTTTAAATTCCCTCTTATGTAGTATATTTTTAGTTAATTGTTTTTTGGGGGGCAGCTAGGTGGTGTAGTGGATAGAGCATTGGCCCTGAAGTTAGGAGGAACTGAGTTCAAATTTGATCTCAGACACTTAACACTTTCTAGTTGTGTGACTTTGGGCAAGTCACTCAATCCCAATTGCCTCCACAAAAAAAAGGTTTGTTTTTTTTTTTTTTAATTTAGTACTATTTTTATGTAGTAAAATTCACTTCATTTCCCCAATAAATCTTAAACTAAGTTTAATTCAGACAAATGAAAGGTGGTTGGCCAAAGTTAGGCCTGAAATCTGTTTTTCCAAGCAGAACTATAGAGTTTCTCATGAGATCAGTACATGACTGAACAACAGTTACTTGCTATGCCAATGAAATTAAAATACAACAATAGAAATCACAAATGATAGGTAAATTGAATAAGAAAATGCAAAATTGGGGGAATGTTAGAAAATAAGGATAGGAACAATTGTGTTGGAAAGAAGCTTCATGATCAATTATGTCAGCAAAACTGGGAGACAACTTACTTTTCTAACCTAATTGGTTGGGAATATTTCATAGTCTCATTTAAATCTAGTTATAATGGCTGGTGGAGTCTTTATCCAGTTTTGGAAACAATTGCTCTAAAATATTCAAGCTAGATAGTCATCAGCTTTAAATACATGTGCTAAACAATGGAGTTACAAATATTAAGAAAGGCACCCTTTATTATCAAGGAGCTCATAGTCTAATGGGGGAGGTACATGAAAACAACTATGAACAAATAAACCATATCCAGGATAAATAATGATCAAGAGAAGGAAGAACCTAGCATTAAGTGAGCTTCAGAAAGGCTTTATATAGAAGGTGAAACTTTTAGCTTAAAGGAAGTCAAAAGATAGAGATGAGGGTGTAGAGTATTTCAGGTATCAGACAGCCAGAAAAAAATGCCTAGAGTCAAGAATTGGAGTATTTTTGTTCAAAACACAATGAAGATGTAAATTTATTTTGATCACAATAGCGTGTGTGTGTGTGTGTGTGTGTGTGTGATATTAAGTATAAGAAAAGAGGGCAAGTTATGAAGAACATTGAATACAAAACAGAGGATTTTAAATTAGATCCTGGAAGTGATAGAAAACCACTGGAGTTCACTGAGTAGCAAGTATGACCTGATCAGACCTAAACTTTTGGAAAATCCAATAGAGCTAAATAAGTAGATTTGAAAATCATGATTAATAAAATAATTGAATTTGTGAGTGATGAGATCATCAAGAAAAATAATGAGTGAGAAAAGAATAAAAATCAAGATAAAAGATCATTTTAGTGCACTCAATGGTTAGTGGATATAACTTGGATGAAACTCTATCAAAGACTGAAAGGAAGAGTTCTATAGGAAGGAGGAGAAATAGAATCAGTATTGTGAAAACCTAGAGAAGAGAGAGAATCAAAGGATGAGTAAAAGTATCAAAAGCTACAGAGTTCAAGAAGGATGAAGACTCAAAAAAAAAAAAGACCATTAGACTTGGAAATTGAGAAATTATTATTAACTTTGAATAGAGAATTTCTATTTTAATGGTCGTATAAATATAGCTGAATGCCAGTTAAAGGCTGTCAACAAATCAAAAAATACTTGTGTCTATTTTATATCAGACATCATATTAAATCTTGGGGATGCAAATGCAATGAATGAAAGAGTCTTTACTTGTAAAGACCTTACATTCTAATAGATAAACAACAAAATTTAAGTGTAAGTATATTGAGAATAAATCTAGAGAGAATAAACACATATTATTCAATACAAGATAGCCTGAAAAGGAATGTATTTAACAATTGGAGGGTTTCTGGGAATGTTTCCTATAGGAGATGCTGATTGAGTTGCACAAAGTGAGAAAGGGAAGGATTCTATAAGGCTAATGTGAAGACGATGTATTCCAGACAAAAGGAAAATCAATAAAAAATGTCATGAAAATGAGCTATGAAGTATGTTATGAAAGATATAGTAAGAATGTCAATACAATGTTGTCACAAGGTATTGAAGGGGATGCAATGTCTAATGTAAATGGAGAGTTAGGATAGAACAAGTTTTTAAAAGGTTTTATAATATGAAGAAAAGTTTAAAATTTATTCTTGAGGAAATAAGAGTATGCAACACGGACTGCATTTCATTTCATTTCTATTCATTTAAATATCTATCATAATGATTATATATTAGCTAAAGTCACACATTATGCCAGGAGCACAACAGTTACATTTTAAAAATTTATATAAACTTGTGTAGTTGACAAACATAAAATGGAGGATTATACAATACCAGCAGGTTTTTTTGTTTGTTTGTTTTGTTTTGTTTTTTAGCATTAACAAACTTTATAACTGATCTACAATTACCTCCTTCTAAAATGTAAGCAGAGAGTAATTAGTTAAATTCCTAATTCTTTCTTATTATGGAAATTGACTTGCATCTCACATAATCCCTTAAAGTTAATATAGTGACATTAATGATCAGAAAATCTGTAGTTATCTTCTATGGACACTTCCTTTCCCAAAATAATGGTTTATTTATTTAACTAATGGATGTTGTCTTCTTGAGTTGTCATTCACACATGATAACTATCCTTGCTAAATCTAGAAAGTACTTCTGAGATTTTTTTATTTGTGTGTGTATGTGTGTGTGTTCCCTGGGCAAATAATTGTTAATTTTAAATATATTTTTGATATTTTAGCAATGCTAAATCAAAGAATTTACATAAAAACCTCTGAAATGGATAATAAAAGTATTATCAAAAGGCACAAGCTCCAAATTTGCTGGGCATTGATTAATACTGTCAAGTATGTGTGTGTGTGTGTGTGTACTCACAATAAAGTTTTGTTGTTAGATGACAGATTACATTAGATTAAATATGCAGCAAGAATTCAAGATTCTGTGACAATCAATAAGATCATAGATTTAGTGTGTAAAAATTTTAGAAGTCTGTCTAGTCCAACCCTATCATTTTAGATATAAGAAAATAAAGTCCCAGAGAGGTTAAGTTACTTGTCATAAGACACAGATCTAGAAATATTAGACTTGAGATTCAAACTCAGATTCTCTGATTAAATGCATCATTCTTTGTTTTGTACCATGCTACGTTCATGGGAAACATCCCACATGGATAAAGATTATAAATCTTTAATAGCTTAGCAGAAAGTCTATATTTAACATCTCCTGGTCATCCTGCCATCTAGGGGAGGGGGTGGGGGGGTAAGAGGTGAAGAATTGGAACAAGAGGTTTGGCAATTGTTAATGCTGTGAAGTTACCCATGTATATATCCTGTAAATAAAGGGCTATTAAATTAAAAAAATAATAAAAAAAATAAGAAAGTGTCATAATTTTATAAATTGTTCCATCCATAACATTGCCACTCCATCCCTCAACACACCAAATAAATAAATAATCAATAATTTGTGGCTACTTCCCTTATGATAAAGCTATCTTAATTAGAATACTTTATGATAATAGACAAAACATTAAGTTTTTACCCTAGTCAACATCTTTCTGGTATGACCTTCAAGTACCCAGAATCATCTCCATGCCCCAATGAATTATCAGAATAGATTTTTTTGGTGGGGTAGGTTAGTAGCACGCAGATCTAAGATTTGAGATTGTATTACCAAAGGGAGCAATCAGTGAAGAAACTACTTCTATTAATACAGATCAATTATTGCTCTGCAACTCATAGTATTAGAAAGGTACCCAAGGTACTTCCAATGTAAATTGCTTTCTGAAACTCACTCAGTAAATGTCAAATGTACAACCTGAGGTCAGTTTTTTCTTAATATGCAACCCTGTGTAAAAAATATTCTCATGATTTATGTGATATATAAATAATATAATATAATATAATATATAAATAATAATAAGATATAAATAATATATCAGATATCATGTAATGTACAAAATATATTATTTTCTCATTTTATAGCTATTTTATTTATTTAAAAATCATCTCCTAAATTAACATCATTAACTGTATATTCCATTCAATACCAAAAAATTATCCTTACTTTCAAAAATCTTACCTTTAGACAAAGGATCTCATAATCTTAGAAAAGAGAGAAAAATATAAAGATGCAAACATAGAAAGGGGACATAGAGAAAGAGACAAAGACAGAGACAGAGACAGAGACAGAGCCAAAAAGCTAGAGCCAGAGACAGGGAGAGGAGGTGGGAGAGAATTGTCACAAATTTGTTAGTTTCAGCAAGGAGCATCTCCTCTTCCTGTAAAAGTATAAGGAAAAGGAATGGAGAGATGAGGATACTAAGCAGAATAAAGAAATAGAAGAAGCAGAAAATGGAAGAAACCTTAGGCTTGTTTTGCTGGGCAGAGCTGTGATTAATGAGATTTAAAAAACAAACAAATAAACAAAACAAAAAAAAAAAAAAAAAAAAAACCAAGATTCTCCTTCAATATAAAGAAAAAATGTTCCAATAAATACATTTGTATAAAATATAATTAATATAGCCTTTTTTTGAGTAGTCTTTCAATTTTTACAAAAAAAAAAATATAAACAGGATGCTTTGGGTTTTAGTGACTTCCCTAACAATAGAGGGTTTCAAGGACAGTTGAATAAGTATGCCAATACTTCATTGAACAACTGTCAAAGAGGCAGTAAGGTAGCACAGTAAACTCTTCTTTATTCCATGAGTTCAGATCCTGAAACAGTCTTTTTTCCTCCTCAAATACTACTTTCATGGAAAGTTCAATCTTCATATTAATATTCCTTCAAGGAAACTAAATTTTCCAGTCCTTTGATTTACTTATTTCCTATGGTCCTTGCCATCTCAGTTAAATGCAGAAATAGATATACTGTTGTCAATAGTTATACTATGCCAAGGATTCCTTGCAGGTTCTTTAACTGAGAAATTCCTTTATCTGATCTTTATAATTTGTTATTTCATTTTTTCTCTGTGTCTTATAACCCATTAACATGCTCTTTTTCTTCATTGTGATGCCTGATTCCCTTCATTCCTCAGTTGTCTTTCAAGTCATCACCCTTACAGCAACTACACTTTCCTTTTTTCCCTATCTTGATTTTTTAGTAAATGAATTCACCTCTACATTATTTTTTACTATTTATCCTATCACTAATTTTGCTTTGCCTAGCCTCACCTTGGGTTACTTCCATCCCATCACTATTTCACTTCTATTCATGTGCTGCTAAATGAAGATGGAGAAAAGCACAGAATCATGCTTGCTGATTGGATTCACTAAAATTTTATATTACATAACCTCAAAGAGGCTCTCATTGCAGATAGGTAATCCTTTTTACATCTCCCTAATCAATTCATTTTTCCCATGGAACACAATGGTTTTTCCAAAAAAATTTATTACTCCAAAAAACCTACCATGATTCTGCTATATCCATGTCACTACAAAAATATTCAGACCTTTTTCATTCTTCTCCTCCCTTTTGTGGTTAAATTCTGAGAAAGTTATGTACCATTTAATATCCCACAATGTAATGATAAGAACAATCCTTATTGAAGTCCTATCCATAAGATACTCATGTCTTGATTCTGTGTATAGTCATTGATGGAATTCAGTCTTGAGAATTTTGTTCCTCTTCATTTCTTTCCTAGTTTTCCTATGTGCCTTTATGCCTCAGCTAAAAGCTACATCTTTTACAAGAAAGCTTCTCCAACCGATCTCCATCAATGTTAATACCTTTACTCTAAGATAATTTAAAATTTGTTAGCATTACAGCTTGGCAATCAGTATAAACTGCAAATTTTGCCTTATTTTTTTTTTGATTGTCTAGACTCTGAAAAGGACATCTCAGTAATGCAATGACAAATACTAGGCTTGGAATCTGGAAGGCTCCTTGTTCTGATTTTAAAACTGACTTGAGATATTTACTTGCTTTGTGAACCTAGGCAAGTCACTTTACTGTGTTGACCTCAATTCCTAATCTATAAAATGAGCTGAAGAAGGAAATGAAAAAGTACTCTAGTATCTATACTAAGAAAATCTCTGAAAAGGGGTCATCAAGAGTTGGATGTGATTGAAACAACTGAACAATAGAAGATTTAATAAAATTATAGAGAAAATGTTAAGAATGCAAATCAATTCAGAAGTGTGTCATGTGTATAGATCCCTCTACCCCAGTGATGGTTCTTAAACACATCTATTCTTCTGCTCTTATAACTATTATAGTTTTCAGTGATTGTACTAGAGGAGTAGATCTATTGAAAGCCCCTTCTTATTGAAACATTTCCAAGATTTATGAATAAATAAAATAAATTAATATCTTGCATATACATGTTTCTGATTATGCAATTCATGTTTTTAAATGTAAGATTTGGTTATTTTCTTAAATAATAAATGTTGAATTCTGCCCTAGAAAAGGTTGCTTGAATTCCAACACTCCTTTTTTCATTACCCCAAATAGTAAACATTTCTTTGAGTGCCCACTAAGTTCAGGATACTGGTGTAGGTACTAGGGACAAAGAAAGGCATATGGAAAATGGAATAAAAGGAAATGAGTTTAAATTAAAGGAGAAATTTCAGTTAGATAGATTCTTGGCTATGACAATAAAACAGTAGGATGTAGTAGTGCTGAAAAATTTCTGCAAATGAGAGAAAGAAAGAAAGAGAGGAGAGAGAAAGAGAGAAAGAGAGAGAGAGAGAGAGAGAGAGAGAGAGAGAGAGAGAGAGAGAGAATATGCTCATAACCATTTGCTTTAGTATTTATCTACCTGAAGGCAGAAAACTGGACCGAGTAGCTAATGTCTTAAAGTTCCTCCTGTGATTTGGATATAGCATGAAATAATCATTCATCTTATGCTAGCACTAAATTGCCTCTATTCTGACAAGAACTAAAGATCTTCAGAAGAGGCAATTAGCAGAAAAAGAATGTCCTGGGGTCCAGATTTGTACTGTGACAGTTTAGCACACCCTTACTAATTCTGAGGATGCACACTTCTCTTACAATGGCTCTGAGCATTTTGAATCTAATTCCGTTTTTTTCCCAGAAAAATCAATTAAAAGGCCATGCTGAAAGACACAGAAGGCAAGATTTCTAAATGAAGGTGCAGTTGAATGGGCTGTGCATTCCTCAGTATAATGTAGTCATTTTCAGCCCTCCAAGCAGGAGATGAATGGCCACATATGGAGGAGGTAATGATATGGACAGAACTCAGGTACTGCCATAAAATCGGGTGAACTCTAAGAGGAATCACATAATTTGCAGATCCTGCCCAATAGCAGGACATGATTATGCAAATCAATAGGATTAGTTCTGTAATTTTACTATTGAGAAGGATTTTACAAAAATGCATAATATGGGGCATTGTTTTGAATCCCATAGACAAGCAAATATAAGTTGCTTTTATTGCTATTTTCACTTTATAGTATGCTTATACTCATAATATCTTTAAGGCAAAGCCAACTAAAAGTTATACCTTTAAAAAAGACATTCCACCATGTCCAAATAACCCTCTCCTTTTGTCTATTTTCTTTTTTACACTATCATAATGGTGAGCTACATCAATTTCCTCACTTTCTGACTTAACTATTAGATGATCAGAGGACAGCTTCATCTCACAATTGTATTTATTACAAAAACAGTACCTCCTGGTACCTCACTTCCTGCTTAAAGCTCAGGCAAGGTTTGCTTGCCATGGTTTTTAGTAATTTCTAATACTACTCTTCTTCCCTCATTTAATTCCATATTGTTATTTTTGGAAGTCTTGAAAAAGCAATATAACTATTATTTCATAAATGTTTGTCTTTCTGAACAAACTGAGTATACAATTGGGAAAATAGTGTTCATGCTCTTAATTTCTATTTCAATTAACAGCTATATTAAAAACTGACAGATAAATAATGAAAACAAAATGTTATGAAAACAGAGAAGCTCAACTGAATGGGTTGCAATTAAAAGCTTATCAATGCCCACTTTTGTTATCATTCAGTGGTTCTCTGAAACCTTCACAATGTGCTTAATATTTCATGCAACCCACAGCTTCCCAATGATTTTTTGCATTACATCAAGGCAAAAATAATTAATGGTCATTAACAAAATGCATAGGAATGTCTTGTTTACACAAATATTATTGCACAACTCAACTTCTGAAAAAATAATTACCTGCTGCACACTATGGGAATTTTTTTTATTGTTATAGATACCTTCACAATGTATTCTTTTTGAGGAAATGCTTGTTAAACATAATGTTGAACACCTGAAAGTCCTTGTTCAATACAAGAGTAATTAAGAGAGTGAATGGTTATTATGTTTAGAGAGCTGGTTAGGAATACACTCTGCAGATTGCATGAAATGTAAGATGGTCATTGCAGTGAAAAACATGGTATAAATTGTGTGCTTACATCATATTGTGACAACATTTCTGTATCTTTGGTTAAAGAATGTTTCTTCATCAGATCAGAACAAAGGCACCAGCTTATTGATATCTATTGTTGCTAGATATGGTCTTCCCTCAGAACAATTTGATAATCATTCCTAGAATTATGACTCCTTAGAGCTACAACTATAGACATTATGAACAAATATATATTGTGTTTGGGCATTCTGAATCTTGCACATTTTTTTCCCAAGAAAAATTTGCTTCAAAAGAGACAATTGTGAGAATGATGCAGAGAACAGGTGTCAAATACCCCACAGACAGCAGTACTGTCCAAATTAAATCAAAATGTGATTGAGAAATATTTAACAAAATAAATAAAAATACAATGAAACATGGATAATGCTAATTTGTGGTTTTTCTAAGTCAATATGTGCATCCAGGGATCTTCATGTGTGGTTTGGTTTCCCTCTCTATTTGAATTTGTCACCATTGATGTAAGGATAGAGAAACCATGAGAAATCAATGTGGACTTCATATTACTTGACTAATTCTCCTGCTAAAAAATAACTGGAGCAAATAGGATTCATGAAACTACTTAGCCCAAACACATGCATGCACAAGAAAACACTTTCCTGTTCTTAATTTTTGCCTCCTATTAATCTTTTTAATCTGGTCTTTAAACAATTTGGCATTAAATCTCTTGGCTTAAATTTATGGACTTAATCTGCTATGGATAATGCCTCCTGTAGGAATTCTAAAACTGAAAAACAATACCTATATTTTCTTAAACATTGATCTTTGAAGCATTTAAGTGTAAATCTAATTCCTCTGTGAATTCCCAGCATGTCATTACAAGGATTACTTGAAAACTTGTTTACTATTTTTTTCCCTTTCTCCTTTTTTTCCTTTTACATTTATTACAGATTCCTCCAGGACATTACTTGTGAACCTGAAAGATATTGTGCTTTGTACTGATACAAAAGACTTCTAGGAGTTCTAGTCACAGATTTAGTGACTTTTTTCCTGTATCTCCTTCTGTTTCATTGGTATACTAGGAACTGATGAATAAGGTTAAATGGTATGATCTGGGCTGTACCAACTAATGCAGAAGTACTTTGAATTTCAGTCCAAAAAGTTAGCTACAACTCGTTAACAATGCAATGTATCATAGCTCAAAACAACTATATAAGAAGCAGTAATAAAAGTATACAAGACAGGCATTGCTCCTTGGAATCCAAGAACAGGAGGATAAGAATCTCAATATCCTGATCATAGAACTGGACCGACTAATTCAAACCCCTCCTTTTTAAGTTGAGAAAATTGATGCTCAAGCAAATTAAGTGACTTAGCTAAAATTTTTTAAAAAAGTAATAAAACAACAGTGGCATTTGAATAAATTTGAATAAATAAATAGTTAAATGTTTAAAAAGGAGCATCTTTGAGAGTAAGTTTCATAATCCATTCTTTATATTTGTATTCCCAACTTCTAGCATAACATAGACAAATGGCAAATAAGAAATGATTGATTATTCAATAAAACTATAAGTTGTGATTAGTGAGGGCTTGCTAATTATGATATTATCTTTCCCCCCTCAGTAGTATTTCCCCCAAAATATGTCAAGATTCATTTTTATGAAACTTTGCATTCCAAATTTTTTTTCTCTCCTTTCCCTACCTCCCCCCCTCCCTAAAACAGTAAGTTATCTGATATAGGTTAAAAATATGCAATCCTTTTAAACATATTTCCATATTTGTCATGTGCAAGAAAAATCTGACTCAAAGCAAAACAACCAAGAGAAAGGAAAAAAAAAACAAATAAATAAATTAACTACAATAAAAAAAAAACTGTGATTTTATTCACATTTAGTCTCCATAGTTCTCTCTTTGGATTGAATGGCATTATGCATCCCAAGTCAATTGGAAGTGTCTTGAAACACTGCATTATTGTGAAGAGCCAAGTTCAGCACAATTGATCAGCACATAATCCTTATTGTTTCTATGTGCAATGTTCTCCTGGTTCTGTTCACTGCACTCAATAGCAGTTCATGTAAATCTTTCCAGGCTTTTCTGAAATCAGCCAGATTTCAGAATAGCATCATTCTGAAACTTCTCCATAGGAATAAATGTGTAAACTAAAGAAAAGAAAACCACTTGTATAGCACAGGAAAATAAAGGAAAGATAAGGAAAATAAAGATCAATAGAGAAAAATAACATGAAATGATACAGGTTAGAGGAAACTTTATTTTAAATGCTCTAGAATCATATAAAGAGTACAGGAATAGGAAATTTAGATTTTTCCTACTCATTTTCTCTTCTAACAAAGTAACTTCTACCTCTTCATTTCTCCCATGAGTTTAAGGCTGATTCTCCTCTTTTACACTTAGTCTTAGATAAAAATGAATAAGGGAACCTGATTAAAGAAATAGATCTATTCATTTTGATAAGAAATAAAAGGAGATTTTTCCTTGTGATTTGTTGTATTGGAGATCTACTAAAACACTACTCTCAATCATTATCTGATTCCTGGTTCTACTCCATAAATTTCAGTGTTTGAACTACAAGATGGACATTACTGTGCTTCAACGCATTATCCTTCTTCTCATAAACCAGTTTTCCATAGAACAAATCCAATTCTATGGGAATCTGCAAAACTAAGTTCTTTCATAGCTGACCCTCTGAGTGCCACCCATATTCTTGGTATCATTTTAGTCACTCTGACCATACCCATAAATCTGGATCTATGCTCCATATGTGAAAGGGTATTCCACAGTTCTTAGATATTCAGAGACCTAGAGAAACTCGGTGGCACAGTGGGTAGAACACCAGCCCTGAAATCAGGAGGACCTGAGTTCAAATTTAGCTTTAGACACTTAACACTGCCTAGCTGTGTGAGCTTGGGCAAGTCAATTCACCCTAATTGCCTCAGGAAAAAGACATAGTCAGGGTCCAGATTCCTCATCTTCATATCAAAAACAAAGGAAGAAAAAAAACAGATGAAGGAAAGAAACAGAAGAAAGGGGAAAAAAAGAAAGGATAGAAGGAAGGAAGAAGGAAAGAAGCAAAGGAGGGAGGGAGGGAGAGAAAGGGGAAGAAAGGGAGGGGAGGGAGAAAAGGAGAAAGGAAGAAAAACAAGCACAAAAATAATAAATAATGCAATACTAATCAATGGGTAACAACTTCCCCAACCCAAAAAAAGTATCATTGATGAAAACTTAAACAAGGGATAAATGCATAATTATTGTCATATATGCTCAATCTTTCCTTTCTTTTTCCTTGCACTGCCTACCTGCCTATCTCCCTTTATTTGAGATGTCTAATATGTTTCTTTTTTTTTAATTTTTTTTTTATTTAATAGCCTTTTATTTACAGGATATATGCATAGGTAACTTTACAATTAACAATTGCCAAACCTCTTGTTCCAAATTTTTTCCTTCCCCCACCACCTCCCCTAGATGGCGGAAAGTAGATAAAATATATTAAAATATAAATTAGATAAAATAAGTAACTAAAAGTTATTTTTGACAAAAAGAATCAATTCTAAATAGACAATTGCTTGTGGGAAATCAAAAATGCGGTGTATAAATATAGGGATTTGGAATTCAATGTTTTTAATTGGTTTTTTTTAAGTTTCATTCTTTCCCCAAAAGAGGTTTCTTTTTTTCCCTGGGCATAAAGGGGCTTTGGTTTTCAAGTCTTATTTTGGCCCATTTTTTTTAAAAAGGAAAAAATTTTAAAAATTTTTTTTTGATTCATTGTTTGAAAAAGGGGAAAAATTTGTGGGGGCCCAGGTCATCGGACGGGTTCACATTTGTAATTTTTTGAGATAATTAAATCTCCTGGTTGGTTTTCCCTCACCAACAATCATAAGTCCCAGTTTTTCCCTGAAATATTTTTTTCCTTATTTAGAACAGGTTTTAAATTTTTTTCTTAATTTTTCCTTATTAATAATGCTCATCTTTCCTTTTGACTAAAAAGTTTCAACTTCTTTGAAATTTTTTCCTTCCAAATTTTTGGGGAAACTTTTTATAAATTGAGTTAATTTTTTAATTTTTGAGCCTTTATCAAACCTTTTTGACTGTAAAAAAATTTTCCCAATTTTTGCTTCCCCTTCAACTTTTCATTAGTTTTTTGTACAAAAAACTTTTGGGTTAAGTTAATGAAATTTTCTTTTTTTGATTGGGATCCCCTAGTTTGCTTTTTTCATTTGGAATTTTCCCTTCCAATCTGAATAAATATCGTTTTTTAAAATTAATAATTTCATTTTTAAATGCCTATCGGCCCTTTGACCTTATTTTTCGTTTAATTGGTTCCCTATTTCTGCCATATTGTTTCAAATTTTCCCGTTTTATAAACGAAACATTTGGGGGATCTTTGGTTTGTATAAAGAATTAAGTTGAAATTTTATCCCTTTCCCAATTTTTTAATCAACTTTTTCCTGTTACCCAAATGATTTATCTTGTTTAATTAATTTTTAATCTGTCGCTAATTCATTTATTTTTTTTCATTAATTTCCTAAATTTTGACCTTTGTTTTCCATATGAATTTGTTGTTATTTTTTCTTCAAAATATTTTTTGGGTCGTTGGGTTAGCGCTAAATATAATTTAGTTTTAAAGTGTATTTCATTTATTTTTTTTTTCTACCCTTAAATTTAATTTTTTTTCCAATTTTGTGTTATTTTTGTAAAAGTGGTCTGAATTTTGTAAAAAGTTTTGATTTTCCTTAATATTCCAAAATTTTATATTTCAGTAGTTACTTTAAAAAATTCTTTTTGTAAAATTTTTTGGATTTTTTGGGATAATTTAAAATTATATTATAGTTTTAAAGAACTTGTAATTGGGATTTTTAAAAAAAACCCTTGGGTCTTGGGGTTTTAATAACCACATTACAAAGTGTAATTTTTTCCATTTTCTTTCTTTTCCTTTAATTCTTTCATTTATTGCAAAAACAGCCTTTCCCTACAATTTAAATTTCAGTATATGGGCACTTGTTTCCCCGCTTATTGGGGAAGTTTGTTTTCTTGATGTTCTGATGGTTTTAGATGTGCGATTAAAGGAAAGTTTTTTTTCCGGTGTTTTTTTAGGAATGGATTTGGATTTTTAAATGTTTTTGCTTTGAGATATATTTTTTTTAATAATTTGGGAATTATATTGATAGTTTTTAATATTGAACCAGGTTTTGGTATAAATTCTTGATTGTTTTTTGGAGATGATTTTGGGCAATATTTATTTAAGATTTTAGCTTTTCTTAGGGAGATTGGTTATATTTTTTTTTCTTGTTTTAGAGGTTTAGGTATGTACATGTTGTGTTGAAGGGAATTTGGTGGACCCTTTTTTCCTTTTTATCAAATAATTTTATTGCTTGGGGCCAATTGTTTTTTAAATGTTTGGTAGAATTCATTAAATATTGGCCTGGGGTTTTTTCTTGGGATTGTTTAATTACCTGTTTTTTCTTTTTCTGAAATGGGTTTGCAATTTATTTTCTGTTAGTCTGGGAAGTTTTTTTGGGAGGTAGTCATCCATTTCACTTGGTTTCAAATTTATTGGAAAAGTTGAGAAAATAACCTTTTATTTCTAATTTTTTGGTGGAAAGTTCTCCTTTTTCTTTTTAAGAACTATTTTTTTTTCCTCCTTTTTCTAAAGATTTCAAATTTATTTTTTTTGCTTTCTAGAACCAATTTTGTTTTTTAATAAGTTATGTTTTTTTTTTTTTACTTTCAATATTTTTTATTTTCCTTTTAATTTTTTTTAATTTGTATTTATGGGGTTTTTTTAATTTGGTTTTTTGTTTTTTTGTTGGCCCTTTTTAATTTTTTTTTCTTTTTTTCAAGTAAGCTGGGAATAAAATTTTTTTGGCTGGTATCCCCTTTTTGGTTGATGTTCATCTTGTATTTTTGAGTGAAATTTAAATTGTATTTATTTTGCTGTTACCCAATTTTTTAATAAAGGGTTTTTAGTTTCCATACTTTTTGGTTTTTCCCCAACTTTTTTGTTGAATGTGTTTTTTTTATTGATTTTAAAAGAAAGATTTTTTTTTTTCTTGCTTTTTTGAGGTTTTTATGTCCTAATAATGGTAATTTTAATAGGTTCCTAATTTTAGAAAAAGTTTTTTTTATTCCTTAATTTTTCCAAAAGATAAAATACCTTTTTTTATTTTTTACTTTTTAATTTTTTCTTTTTGTTTTGTGGTTTGTTTGTTAATTTGAGGTGCAAGGTTGGATCTCCTCTAAAAGTTTTTTGTTTTTCTTTTGCAATTCTTCCTCTTTGGAAGTTGGATGCCATCCACTTTGTTATGTTTTTATTGATAGCTTTGTTGTTTATGTATTTGAGGATGTAGTTTTTTTTTTTTGTAATTTTCTTTTGCGATTGAGATAAGAATGGATTTTTTTGATTCACCTTGAAGATAATAGATTTTTGCCTTTTATTTTTTATATTATTCCCTGCTTTAAATGTGTTTTTGTAAAAAATATTGTGGGTTTTACTTTTTGATCCAGTTGTTATTTCCCTCCCTTTTATGGGGAGTTTCCCATTCCATTTAGGTTAGGGCTTAAATTGTTTTTCCACCATTAATAAAGTTATGTTTTTTTTTGTCCCCAACCCTTTTTCCCTTTTAAATTTTAATTTTTTGTATCCGATGTTTTTATAATCCCTCCTCCCCTTTGAGTTTTCCCTTTTCCCTTTTATTTTTTTTTTCCTTTCCCCCTTTTTAATGAGGCAAGAGAAATTTTCTAAAAAAATGTCAATTTTTTTTATATTGAGAACTTGATGGAGGGTAAATTACAAATTTTTCTAAATTTAAATGATAAGTTTTTTGCCTTTTGTGGGATGGTTTTTTTTATGTTTCCCACTTTTTGCCACTCCCTTTTCCATTTCCCTTTTTTGTTATATGAAATTTTTTAGTGTTTTTTTGTATATCCAAAAGAAATACAATTTTAAGGTTTTTTTTATTTTTGCATTTTGGTTCTTGGTTGGAGTCAAATTTTTTGTTTGTTCTGGTTTTTTTCTTGAAAAAATGGAATTTTTGTTTTTTAAAGTCCATTTCTTCCCTGGAAGAAAATGTGTTAGTTGGGTGGTTTTTTTCTTGGCGGTTTTGTGTTTTTGGAAACCTTGGTTTTTTTTTAATGTAGAGGGGGCCGATTTGGGTGATCCTTTTTGTCCCTTTTTAAATGGGTTTTTTTTTTTTTTTTTGGTGCTTTAAAATTTTTTTTAATTGATTTTTGAAATTTGGCCCAAAATTTTGGGTTTTTTTTTAGGGTTTTTTCAGAAGGTGTTGATGAATTTTTCAAGCCTTTTTTATTCTGATTTTACATTGGGCAGTTTTTTTGTGATTTTTGTAAAATTATTGGCTCTTTTTCATATAGTTTTCGGGAAAGTCCTAATCTTTATTTCCTAGATGTATTTTTCCAAGTCTTTTTTTTTGAAGTAGATAATTCATGGTTTTTTCCAGTTTGTTTTTTTTGTTTTGTTGCTGATTCTTGCTGTCTAATGAATTTTAGTTTTATTTGTTCAGTTCTATTTTAAAAATTATTTTCTTCTTAGTTTTTTACTTCTTTTCTGTATATGTCAATTGAGTTTTAAATGTATTGTTTTTTTGTTTGGGAATTTTTTCCATTTACTTTTTTTTTTTTAGTGTTATTTTTTTTCCAATTTAAGATCCCCTTTTCTTGAGTGTTCTTTGTCTTTTTCAAACAGATCCTACTTTCTTAATTTCTTTGTCTTTTCCAATTCAAAACCACTTAGTGAATTCTTTATTTTTCCAATTACAATTTTACTTTCCTGAGATTTTTTTATTTTTCCAACAAATTTTTGTTTCCCTACTTCCTGGGAATTTTTAATTTTTCCAATTTATTTCGGGGAAGTTGTTGCCCTCCTGAAAGGCTTCTTTCTTTCCCCATTTATCTTCTAATCCTCTTTTGAGACTTTTAGTCTCTTCTTGGAGCATCATGTAAAAGGAGGACAGTCTGATGATTTTTTGCTGTTTGAGGTCCTTCAGGTTTGGCCTTTTTTTTCTGATAAAGCTGTGATCGTTCTTTTCATCTTTTTATTCATGTTTTAAAGCCTTTAGGTAGGCCCCAGGGAAGGGGTTACCAGCTTCCTCTGCAGAGAGGGAGAGATGTAAACCCGATTTCCCAGGCTCTAGGTATGGGAGTGCTCTGGTGAGGTTTTCCTTCCCCAAAGGAAGTGGATTCCCTGGCCGAGCTTAAAAACTGTTAGTAGGGCTGGGGATTATCGTTGCCCTAGGCTAGAGACTAAGTGGTAAAGTGTCACTGCCCCAGGCCGGAGCCCTCTTGAGGGACTGTGGAAGCAGCGACTGCAGACTGCCACAAACTCTGCCCAGTGTCTCGCCTGTGCAAATCACCCTGAAAAGCTCCTTATGGCCCCAAGGGGAGCTCCCACAGGTAGATTGAGGCCAACCGGTGTGTCCTCCTGCTGTGCAGGATCCAACTGCCCCAAGGAAAAGACCAGTACTCGGGTTGGGGCTGCCTTGTGCTGAGATCTGTGCTTCCTTTCGGTTTGGTTCCCTCGGAACAATTTTCTCCCAGTCTGGCGTCTCCCCTGCCCCGGAACCAACCTTTTGGGATGCAGATTTTCTTTGGTGGTGAGTTGTTGTATTCTTATTTTATGAATTGTAGCAGTCAAGACTATTTTTTGAGGCTCGATATAATATTGATAAAGAGGGTAAGAGAAGAGCTTAGAAAGTTGCATGTGTCTTCTCCGCCATCTTGGCTCCGCCCCCCTAATATGTTTCATAAATACTCTTTTCCTCTAAAATGCAGCTATAGCATTGTCTTCTGCATGAGACTTTAAATATCCCAAAGGTAATACTTTCCCTCATTAATTAATTGCTTTTAACTCCAATGTATATATCTTTTATTTATTGATCTTGTATTTAGATAGATAGACAGATAGATAGATAGATGGATACAAATCAATATATTTAGGATTGGGGTTAGAAGTTTCATAGAGATCAAAAATATCACATAAAATATAGGAAAGATATAGTATAGGTATGTGTGCTGCTGAGAGAGAAAGAGAGGAGAGAGAGAGACGCACAGAGACAGACAGACAGACAGACAGACAGATACAGAGGGACAGAGACAAAGAGAGACAGAGGGAAGAAAGAGTGTATGTTCTTGTTTTCTCTTCCATCAGAATAGGTGTCTTGTGAGTAGAGATTTTCATGCTGTGTATTTATGTTCCAGTGATTGATCAGGATTTACCAATTCTGAAAGCATCTTTCTGGAACTTTCTCCATAGGGGGGAAAATATATACACATATATATAAACCACAGAAAGGAAAGAAAGCACAAGGGAAAAAAAGAATGATCAGTACCTAGCAGTAAATGCTTGTTGATTGGTTCACAGATCATTTTTTTGCTTATATACAATCATTCATAACAGACAATCTTAAAATCTAACATTATAAGTATCACTGCTGTTATCTACATATGTATGTACATACAGTAGAGCAAAGAATAAGTTCTTGTTAATTATGTTAAATATGAGGGGCAAAGATACAACTTCTGCATAGCACTACCTTTCTTCATTTCAACTCATAAATCCTGGAGTCCTCATACAGGGTTTTATGCAGGTCATTTCTAATCATAAATTTATTTCCCAACCACACAAGAAATAAATTGACTTTGTTATGGATAACCTTCATAACTGCTTCATCTGAAGGAAATGAAACATCCCAGATTTAACCTTGCCATCAAGACTGTCACATTCCAAATTGTTAATTTTTTTCTTATAATGATTATGCTATGTGAATGATGTTTCTGCTTTTTAAAAGCACACCACACAGTTATGATGATACAATGTGCTTATAAGAGATTCTTCTCTATATTACCTTTAATATAAGAATATTTTTTTCAAATAATTTTTCAAAAAAGCATGAAAAAATTATCATACTTGAAATTTTTGGTGTAAAATTATTTGGTGTAAAATATCCATTCATAGAATGGATATTTAAAAAATGGAACATAGCTACTATGAAAAACAAAGCAAATTGGCCTATGTTTAGCAAAATTGAGGTCCATGTTAGTCATAAGATTGTTTCTACATATCATTTCTGAAAACACAGGGGCATTTTATCATGCCTACAATCCAAGTTTTAAGTAAAAAGTTTGATGAATAGCCAATATTTTATTAAAAATTTTAGTATGTAATTTCCTACCTTCTTCTCAGAGGCAGAAGCAATAAGATTAACCATATTCTGCTGCATTATTCCTTTTTATTCAATAGCACAGAAACCTTGTAGTATCCTGGGTCACACTCTGTACTTTACTTTCTTGTCCTCTGTTTCTGCTATCACTTAATTGTGAGAATTTGTATGAGTCACTTTTAATTCTCTAGGTCTTGCTTTTTTTATATGTAAACTAAAGGTATCTGTCAAAGATTTCTTCTGCCCAAAGTCCTATGATGATCCCAGTAATCTTGAATCATATTTCACTTATTATGTCTTACTCTATAATAATTGATATTCTGATATTGATAGATGTGTTATGACCCCCTCTGCTAAACTATAAACACACTAAAGGCAAGAATGTAACTTTGGATTTTATTTGTATTCCATTTAATTTTCCAATAACTCAAATGCTATTTTCTATAGAAATCATATCCTGATCTCTTGACTTGCTAGTTCCTTTTCCTTCATTTGTATTTATTTTGTATTTAATTTTCAATGCATGTTTTCCCCATACTACCCCCCAAAAGGCTATACATTTCTTGAGGACAAGAGGCAGTGTCCCACAAGCTCTTAGAAGAGTAATTAACTTTTCAGAGATACCTAGTAAGTGATTGTTAAGTAACTTATTTCCTCAAAAAAAATTTATACCTATGTCTACATATAGGTAGAAATATCTATATGTAAATATAGATATAAATATGGGGTGAGGCACCATTTTGGTTCATGAGTCTTTGGGTTCTCTTATTTTCTATTCCTAATCCAAATTTTCTACCTTTTATTTTTTTAACTGGCATCTTCTGTTCTCACCTTTGCCCTGAAGTCACCAAGAATCAGTATAGAAAGTGAATTAATTTAGAGAACTAAATTGATTTCTTCATAAATTTTCTCTACCTCTTCAACCTCTGTTACAGACGTTGATTCATAAGTGGCAATCATTTTCATCATGATCTTTTTATCAATACTTATCATGAGCATTGCAAAGGAAAGTGGGCAAATGTCACATGAAATGGTGTTTCTTGTACATTATAAAACCAACTCTAGCTATTCCATTAATGTCTTCTCTGAGGAAGACAAATGAGTCAACACTTTTTTTTTTTATCTATGACTTCTTTCTCCTGGTTTTGTTTATGGTGAGATTGTCAAGATTTTATTTCTAAAAGTATGTCCACCCATTGCTCATTTTACAAGAATCTTGCATTCAGAATACCAACAGCTAAGACAGAGTTATACAAAAGTTTGAGGGGCAGTTAGGTGGTACAATGGTTAGAGCACTGACTCTAGAATAAGGAGAGCCTGAGTTCAAATGTGGCTTCAGGCACCAGTCACATGACTCTAGGCAAATCACTTAACTCCAATTACCTTACTCCACGCCCCCCCCCAAAAAAAGTCTAAAATATGTGATTCTTGATTTTTTTCTGCTTTTCCCATCAGTTGCTCAAACAATAAACATGGACTATCACACTAACCTCCTAATTATTCTTCTTTCCTCACTTACTTTCACCTCAATTCAAGTGATGCCCATATGTAGTTGAAAAAATAATTTTTCTATTCCACAGTCCCAGTGAATTCTAATTCAAAATACAAGTTTGGTTTGCTTTTAGAACTCCTTATAGTCTGACTTCAGATGATTTTTGCAAGCTTGTAAGACAGTTATTAAATTGTGTCTTATTCTTCATGACTACACAAACCTCTTTCTATGAGATTTTCTTGGCAAAGATACTGGAGTAGTTTGCCATTTCCTTGTCCAATGATTCACTGAGCCAGAGGCAAAAAAGAATTAGGTGATTTGTGCAAGACCATGCAGGTAGGTAGTTTCTGAGGGTGGATTCAAACTTAGTACTTCTAGACTGAGTTCAGCTTTTTATACACTGTACCATCTAGCATTTGGACATTATTCTTCCTTAATTTCAGTCAAAATGGCCTATATATTGGTTTTTATACACATTTCTTCTTCCATCTCCAGAGATGGCTAAGTGGCACAAGCATTGGGTCTAGAGTCAGGAATAATCTGAACTCAAATCCAGTCTCAAACACATATTTTGTGACCTCAGACAAGTCAATTAGCTTCTGTTTACCTTCAATTCCTTCAACAGTAAAATAAAAATAATAACAGCATTTCCCTTAAAGGTTGTAAGAGTAGAACAAAAATATTTGTAAAAGTCTATCATGGTGTATTAATCAATTCTTATTCCTTCCCTTCCTGTATGTTTCATTGGATTTCTTCCAGGCTCAGCTCAGGTACTATCTCCATCATTATACTTATTGTAATATATCAAATTGTCAATATTCTCCCAATCCTGCCACTCTAGAAGTTATCTTGAATTTAATTTGTAAACATGTTAATTATTACTACATATATCTAATTGAGTATAATTGAAGTCAAGAATTATTATATTTCTTTATTTTTATAACCTTAATATTAAGCATCTTGTCTGACACATAATGGACCCTCAATAAATGCCTATTATGAAATAAAAGGTATTATTTATTTTGAAATTTTAACTTAGGTTTCCAAGTTATCAATATTTACATTAAGAATGCAAGAAATGGCCCAAGATTCTTTTCCTTTTTCAAATCATTCTTAAACAATAAATGTAGCAAAACAGCACTAATGAACTAATGAATCAGAAACTAAATGCTAGTAATAAGAAAAAAAAAAAAGAAAGAAAGAAAAGCAAGTGTAGCCTCTGATCTCCAGAAATTCGTATTTTAACAGATATAGCAGGTTAGGACTAAAATTTTAATTCACATTTGGATAGGCTCATTTGGGCTTGGAATCAAAAAGAAATGAATTCAAATATAGCTCAGAAACTAGCTGTGTGACTCTGGGCAAATCATTTAGGTTGTCTTTGATTTATTTTACTCATCTATAAAATAAAGATAATAATATCTATTTCCTAGGATTTTTGTGAGGATCAAATGAGATATTTTAAAGTGTTTTGATAATTTTTATTCACTATATAAATACTAGCTATAATAATTATTATTATTTTGTATTAAAAGAAGCTTCAGAAATCATCATCTAGTCCAACCTCCTAATTTTACAAATTAAGAAATTGTTGCCCATAGGCCCAAGGTAATAAAGAGACCTAGTATAGAGATTGCAGAAAGAATAATGTTCTCTGATTCCTAATCTAGAATTTAAAATAAAGAATAAAGTTCAACAGATGCTCACTGCCTTCATATTATTTTATGTAAAAGAGCATACTAATGCAAATGAAAGAAATGCCTCATATGCTTAGAATTAATAGAAATATGACATATTGTCTATTGTGATCCCAGTTAATAAATTAAATTCTCTATGATATTCAAGTAAAATAAGTTCAAGTTATTTTTATTATATTTATTTATTTCCATATATATATCATATTATCAATATCAATATATCATATTAACCTAGATATTTCAGTTTCCCTTCTTACAGGGGAGCAAGAAAATGGAGTTACATAATAATTAGCCAATCAGAAATTGAGACATTGATCTGTTTGCCATATTAGTGATACTAGTCAACTGACTTTAGCCAATTTTGGAGATTCTACTGGAATCTAGTAACTACTAGAAACCACAGAACCAACTTTGATCAGCTCAAAAACAATTTTGAGCAGCAGCTACAGATCTGAAACCTTCCTCAGAACTTTCCAAACATGCTGATCCTTGTCTTATTGTGTCTACATGTGTCTTCTCCCTTAACCTACATTCCCTGCCTGAAAATTTTTAGAAACTATCATTTTCTCACCCCTTTTCCTCTCCCCTTGAATAGCTGAGAACTCCCTTTCTCTCTACGCTGCTTGAGCAAGCTTTTCTCACACAATAAATGCTTTTGTAATTTTTGCAATCTGTTTCATTTCAAGATGTTCTTTCTGGGCCCAGTGAGTCCTTCTTTTAACACTACTAAAATATTACCCCAGCTTTGTCAGAGAAAATCATTTTAGTCAGTGCATATTAGAAGAAATCAAAGAACATAGCAAACTTAGAACTGACATCTGATAGACTGTAATGGAGAAGAGCTCAGCAAACAAGACCAATAGTCTCTCAATTGGATGCTCTGTAAAACTGGAAGTGTGAGTTGCTCTGAACTCATCAGTGTCCTAGATGACATGTAAAGAACAAATTAATACATGCATTATATGTATATGTGCATTATGCATATACATATATGTATATAAATAAAATGTATATATGCATATATGAATACATTATGCATATGCATTTGTATATGGCTTTGCGCATATACACATGTGGTTTGTATGTTATATAGACAAGATGGATTGTGTACATGTGTATACATGTGTATACATGCACATGCACATATATGTGTCTATGCAAACATGCACAGATAGATGATCAGGATACATTCAGATTTACCAGTGAATTACAAAGGTGATTTTCCCCCTGTGCTCTTAGCACATTGTTAAGAAAGCCTTCTCCCTTCTTTTTTTTTTTTACACTCATAATTTATTTTTATTTTTCAATAATTTATTATTACTTCATCAATGTATTTTATTTGTCATTGATTCAAAAGATCATTTCATAGTTACTTGTCTAATTTAAGGACAGAGTTTTAAAAACAGACTTTTAAGATATCTTGAAATTTAAGATACTATGAATCATTTTAAATGCCAAATACATAATAATCTCTGGATGTCTCTCCCTTGATAACTCCAATTAATATAAATGAGACTTGTTAATAGGGTTAAATATATTTCAATATATTTTCTTCTAATCTGAAGGATTAAACAACCTCAAGCTTCCTCTTCAACCTTACCATCATCCACTTACCTGTATCTTAATTTGTTTGAAAGACTCCTAATACCAGCCATTCTGGAGAGCAATTTGGAAGTATGCTCAAAAAGCTATCAAACTGTGTATACCCTTTGATGTAGCAGTGTTACTACTGGGCTTATATCCCAAAGAGATTTTAAAGAAGGGAAAGTCACCTGTATGTGCCAAAATGTTTGTGGCAGCCCTGTTTATAGTGGCCAGAAACTGGAAACTGAGTGGATGCCCAATAATTGAAGAATGGCTGAATAAATTGTGGTATATGAACATTATGGAATATTATTGCTCTGTAAGAAATGACCAGCAGGATGAATACAGAGATGCTTGGAAAGACTTACATGAAGTGATGCTGAGTGAAATGAGCAGGACCAGAAGATCATTATATACTTCAACAACAATACTATATGATGATCAATTCTGATGGACGTGGCTCTCTTCAACAATGAGATGAACCAAATCAGTTCCAATAGAGCAGTAATGAACTGAACCAGCTTCATTCAGTGAAAGAATTCTGGGAGATGACAATGAACCATTATATAAAATTCCCAATCCCTCTATGTCCACCTGCATTTTTGATTTCCTTCACAGGCTAATTGTACACTATTTCGAAGTCTGATTCTTTTTGTACAGCAAAATAACTATTTGGACATGCATACATATATTGTATTTAACTTAGACTTTAACATATTTAATATGTATTGGTCAACCTGCCATCTGGGGGAAGTGGTGGGGGGAAGGAGGGGAAAAGGTTGAACAAAAGGTTTTGCAATTGTCAATGCTGAAAAATTACCCATGCATATATCTTGTGAATAAAAAAGTTATAATAAAAAATAAAATAAAATATCCAAAGTGAAAAAATAAAGACTCCTAATAAACTAAAAATAGACTGACTTGTTCATGTGTCCTAAGTGACATATAAAGAACAAATTCATATATATATATATATATATATATATATATATATAAAACATTCTACATTAATTTACTTTTGAAAATTATATAAATTAGGGAGGATTCTAGGAACATGACAGAATAGGTTAGTAAATTTTGAGCTTTCCAGATTTTCTCCATAAACAGACCAAATTTGCTTCTCAGGGCAAACATAGAGTGGTGAAAAGTCAAGACTTGCGGCAGAACAGGGGTTCTATATATTTTGAAACCTCCTCTTCTGGCATGTCCAATGTTCTACTGGCACTTGGCAATGTTCTGTCTTGTTTTGTTTTACTTTCCTTTTATGTTTTGCTTTTCTTTCTATTCTGAAGAAATTTCTAAAAGAAATTTTAAGTAAAGAAAATGTATTTATATTTTCTGGGTGATCCCTAAGAATGAAATCTGCAGTATACACTGAAGTGACCTTTCTCAGATCTGGTCAATCTCCAAACCATTATATGTTCCCATGCATGCAGATGCAATTCAAAAAGTTTAGTTTCATCTAGAATAAATCTTATACTTTCTTGTGAAAAGTACAAAACAACAATATTTATGGCATGGATTTCTTCTGATAATTCTGGTCCCAAAGGAAATGTGCTCTTTCCAAATACTGACCATTTTTTTCAACAGAATCAGAAAAAATTCAAGTGTAAATCTTTAACACCATATGTGAATTTTCATGGATATCACATAGATCACCACATATGTACTGGGCAGTAGTTCTGAGAAAGAGAGGGTTTTTGTTTTTGTTTTTTGGGTTTTTTTTTTTCTTTTCTTTAAAGTTTGCCAATAGGCTTTATTTACTTAATGAAAGTTTCTCATTGTTTTTATACCATTCTTTGCTTAATTAAGAAACAGCCTGTATCCATGTAGGAAGTAACTTTATCAGATTTCCCAAGCAATCAATCACAAAAATATGCCCCAATGATTTCAGTTATAGGATCATCAACTTCTCAAGATATGAACTCCCAATATCTGCCACTCACAGAATCATGTGTGCCAGAGATAGCTATATGATATTAAAAAATAACAATAGGTACATTTATGTAACACTTTTAAGATTCAATAACCACTTTACTCATTGATATTTTTTACTTTGATTTTATTCTCACAACAACTTTTGGAGGTGGGTACAATTATTATTATCTCCATTTTATAAATGAAAAATTTAGGCTTAAATAGGTTTAATCTCTTGTGTAGATATCTATTAAAATTTTTAAAATAGAATTTAAACTTAACTTTTACTGACTTTTATTACCTATCTCTAATCATTACAAAGTGCTGTCTCTGCCTTAGTATAGTTTTAGTGTCACCTGATACGAAATGTTGAAGGAGACTTTAGCCTAATTTAACTCTGTATTCTTGCAAGGAATTATATGACACTGAATAGCATCTCCAAATACATATAGATATTACCGTTATTCTTTATTAATTTTTAGTTAGCCTCAGAATAGATCCAGTTTCCTCTGTTATCATTTTTTTTTCAAAAATGAAACATACAACTAACCAATGAACTTTAAATTTAAATGTGATTATTAAAAGTGAACTTCTACATTGGCAGAGAAAACAAGATTGTGTACTATTGCTTCTTTTCAGATTTTTTTTTTTTTTGGTTGAAATGAAGAGGACTGGCATCACATCAGATAAGAGTAATACCCAGATAATTGTACAGTGTTTTAAAGTTTTGAAATTGCTTTGCAAATATTATTGAATTTTTATCACCATAATCCAGGGAGGTTCATTGTCATTACATACCTATTTTGCATATGACGAAACTGAGACATTCAGAGAAAATAATTTGTCTAGGATCACGGGTTCATATCACAGATAATAAGCTGCTTACACTTAGACTCCCAACTGCTATATATGCAACTTTATGATACTATTCTATCTCAATATTAAAATCTCATCTATGCCTAAGAATTTTGAGCCTATTATGTCATTTACCTTTTCTTTTTATCCCATTTAATTTTCTTTACTTCAATATTGAAAAAGTTTTGAGTATGTCCTCAGTCACAAAAATCAATTCTGCGTTTTTTGAGGAACTAAGTAGAAAGTGTCCCCAACAATTAGTCGGCCACTTAGTAATAAATCCTTTTGTCACAGGAACTCAGGCTTGAATGACTAATTCCTTCTATTGTTTTTTTTTTTTTTTTTTTTAATAGCCTTTTATTTACAGGATATATACATGGGTAACTTTACAGCATCAAAAATTGCCAAACCTCTTGTTCCAATTTTCCCTCTTCTCCCCCCGCCCTCCCTAGATGGCAGGATGAATGATTTAAATACATTAAAATATAAATTAGATACAATAACACCCCATAAACGTTATTTTGCTGTAAAAAAATCAGACTCAAATATTGTACAATTGCTTGTGGAAGGAAATCAAAATAGGTGTGCACAAATATAGGGATTAGGGAATTCAATTAATGGTATTTGTATCTCCCAAGTTCCCCTCTGGGCATATAGTTCAGTTCATTACTGCTCCTTTGGAAATGATTTGGTTGATCTCGTTACAGGAGGTGATCCATCAGAACTGGTCATCTATATATTGTTGTTGAAGTAACAAGTCTCCTGGTCCTCCATTTCCTCAGCATCAGTTCTTAAGTCTCTCCAGGCCTTTCTGGGAAATTATCCTGTTGGTCATTCTTACAGCAGTAATATTCCTAATTTTCATATACCACAATTTTTCAACCATTCTCCAACGTGGACATCACAGTTTCAGTTTTTCCCCTACAAAAGGGCTGCCACAAACTTCGTGCACATACAGGTCCCTTTCCTTCTTTATAATCTCTTTGGGATATAATCCAGTAGTAACACTGCTGGATCAAAGGTATGCAAGTTTGATAACTTTTAGCATAGTTCCAAACTCTCTCAAAATGGTTGGATTCGTTCACAACTCCACGAAAATGTAATTCAGTTTTCCCCATCCCCTCCAACAATCATCATTATTTTTTCCTGTCCTTTGAATCACAGGTTTTAATCTTGAGTTGTCTTAATTTGCATTTCTCTGATTAATAATGACTTGGGCATCTTATCTATGACTAAAAGGGTTTCAATTTCTTCATCAAATTGTCTGTTCATATCTTTGACTATTTTTCAATTGGAGAATGGCGTTTTTATAAATTAGATTAATTCTTATATATTTTGGAAATGGGGTTTATCAGAACCTTTGACTGTAAAATATTTTCCCAGTTTATTTTTCCTTCTAATTTTCCATTAGTTTTGTTTGTACAAAACTTTTCAGTTTAGTATAATTAAATTTTCTTTTTGTGATCGAATATCTCTAGTTCTTTGGTCATAAAAGACCTTTTACAGGTCAAATAAAACTATCCTATGTTCCTCTAATTTATTAATAATTTCATTCTTTAGCCTAGGTCATGCCCATTTGACCTTATCTTGGTTCGCTTTAAGTATGGATCAATGCCTATTTCTGCCATATTAGTTTCCAATTTTTAGCAATTTTATCAAACAGTAAATTCTTATCCCAAAGCTGGGATCTTTGGGTTTTTCAAAAGACTAGGTTTTATATTTGTTGTGTTTTATCCCTTAACCCTAATTATTCCACTGATCCAATCTATTCCTTGCCAATACCAAATAGTTTTGGTAACTGCTGCTCTATAATATAATTTTAGATCTGGTACAGCTAACCACCATCATTTGATTTTTTTTATTAATTCCCTTGAAATTCTTGACTTTTTGTTTTCCCATAAGACTTTGTTTTTATTTTTTCTAGGTATTAAAAAAGTTTTTTAGTCTATTGGTATGCCTAAATAAATAGATTAGTTTATAATATTTCATCTTTAATTTATTTGCTCACCCTATCAAGAGCATTTAATATTTTTCAATTAGTTAGATCAGACTTAATTTGTGTGAAAAGTGGTCTGTAATTTTGCTCATAAAGTTTCTGTTTTCCCCTTGGAATGATTCCCTAAATATTTTATATTATCAGTAGTTACTTTAAATGGAATTTCTCTTTGTAACTCTGACTGTTGGATTTTTTGTATATATAAGAATTTTGATGACTTTGTGGGTTTATTTATAATAGCCTTTGCTAAAGTTGTGTTATTTCTAATCTTTTTGGAATCTCTGGGGTTCTCTGATACCATCATGTCATCAAAAGGTGATAATTTGCTTCCTTTTTCCTTTTTCTTTAATCTCTTTCTCAGCTCTTATTGCTATAGCTAGCGTTTCTAATACAATATTAAATGTTGGTGATATTAGGCCTTTTTCCTCCAGATCTTATTGGATAGTTGCGTTTGTCTCCATTACATATGATCTCGTGGTTTTAAATAGATGCTGCTGATTATTTTAAGGAAAAGTCCATTTTATTCCTCTCTCTCAAGTGTTTTTTAATAGGAATGGATGTTGGATTTTTATCAAATGCTTTTCCATCTATTGAGATGATCATTGGTTTTTATTAATTTGGTTATTAACATGGCCAATTATATTGATAGTTTTCCTAAATTTGAACCCCTCATTCCTGGTATAAATCCTAGATCATGTGTATTATCTTGGAGATGATTTTTGTAGTCTTTTGCTAATTCTTTTTAAGATTTTCATAATATTAGGGAGATTGGTCTAATTTTCTTTCTCTGTTTTCAGCCTCCTGGTTTAGGTATCAGTACCATGTCTGTTCATGAAGGAATTTGGTAGGACTCCTTTTCCCTATTTTATCAAAAATTTTATAGCATTAGGAAATTGTTCTTTAAATGTTTGGTAAAATTCCATAAAATCCAGGTCCTGGGGTTTTTTCTTAGGGGTTTTTAATTGCCTGTTCTGTTTCTTTTCTGAAATGGGACTATTCAAACAATTTACTTCCTCCTCTTTAGTCTAAGTCTATATTTTTGGGGTAGTCATCCATTTCATTAGGTTATCAAATTTATTGGATAAAAGTTGAGCAAAAATTCTTTATTTCTCAATTTCCTTTTTGGTGGAAGTTCTCCTTTTCATTTTAAGACTATAATTTCATTTTCCTCCCTCCTTTTCTAATCAGATTTCCAAAATCTTATCAATTTTATTGGCTTTTCATAGAACCAACTCTTAGTTTTATTAATTAGTTCAATGTTTTTTTTACTCTCAATTTTTTAATTTCTCCTTTTAATTTTAAATTTCCAATTTATATTTGATTGGGGTTTAATTTGGTCTTTTTTAGTTTTTTAGTTCAAGCCCAATTCATTAATCTTTTCTTTCTCTTTTTATTCAAGTAAGCCTCTAAGGATTAAAATTCCCTCTTATTACCATTTGGCTGCATCCCAAAATTTTGGTATGATGTCTCATCATTGTCATTATCTTGGTGAAATTATTAATTTTATCTATAATTTGCCTTCAAATCATTCTTTAAGATGAATTTTTTAGTTTTCAATTACTTTTTGGTTATTTCCCCCTAACTTTTTGTTGAATGTAGTTTTATTGTCATGATCTGAAAGAAACATTTACTATTTCTGCTTTTTGCATTTAATTTTGGGTCTTTTTTAATATGGTCAATTTTGAATGGTTCCATGAACCTGGGAAATATATTCCTTCTATCTCCATTCAATTTTCTCCAAAGATCCAACATACCTAAATTTTTCTAATATTCTATTTACTTCTTTAATTTTTTCTTATTTGTTTTGTGGTTTGGTTTTAATTCTGAATTGAGGTTGGATCCCTATTATTACAGTTTTGTTGTCTTTTCTTCTTGCAACTCTCTTCTCCTTTAGGAAGTTGGTGCCATCCATTGGTGCATATATTTTAATATATTGCTTCTTTGTTTATCTCCCTTTGCAGGATGTGTTACCTTCCTTATCTCTTTTTAATTAGATCAATTTTTTTTGCGTCGGACAGGATTACCTGCGGCTTCACCTAAAAGCATAATGTTTTGCTCCGCCTTTTTCTTTTACTCAATGTTCCCCCTCTTTAAATGTGTTTTTGTAAAAACATATTTAGGGTTCTGACTTTTGTCCAGTCTGCTTCTGCCTCCTCTTTTGGGAAGTTCATCCATTCCATTTGCAGTTGAATTCTAAATCTTTTTCCTGATCCTAATAACCCCAGATTGTGCTTTCTTATTCTTGCCTCCCCAACCCTCTTTCCCCTTAAACTTATTCCCCTCTTGGTTCCCGATCTTTCCTCTTTATAATCCCTCCTCCCCTCTTTGGTTTTTTCCCTTCCTTCCCTTATTTCTTTTCTTTCCTTTTCCTCTCCCCCATTTTTAATGAGGCAGGGGGAATTTTCTCTAAAACAAATGTCAATTATTTTTTTCTTTGACCAACTCTGATGAGGGTAAGATTCCACAATATTCTTCCCCCTCAAATTCCCTCAGATTGTAAGTTTCCTTCTTCTTTGTGGGATGTGGTTTCCCTCTTTTTTTCCCTCCTTCCCACCTTATTCTGCCATCATCCCTTTTCCATATCTACTTCCCTTTTTATTTTCAGTACAATCAAATTTTTTATTCTTTTGTATATCCACAACAGAAAACAATTCTCAAAAGTTATTTTACCTTTTTCTGCATCTCTTGGTTCTATTTTTAGATCAAATTTTTTTTTAGTTCTGGTTTTCTTCAGAAAAAATGAATTCATTTGTTTCATTAAATATCCATCTTCTTCCCTGGAAAAGAAAATGCTCAACTTGCTGGGTTGTTTTTCTTGGCTGCACCTCAAGTTCTTGTGCCTTTCGGAATATATATTCCAGGCCCTTCTTTCCTTTTGTAGAGGCAGGATCTTGGGGGTCTTTATTGTGGCCCTCTATTTAAATGGTTTTTTTTTTGTCTTGAATTTTTCCAATCATGTTCTAAAATTTTGCACAATATTCCTTAGGGTTTTTATTTTGAGTTTCTTTCAGAGTGTTCGAGAATTCTTTCAATTTTTACCTTCGTTCTATTACATCTGGGCAGTTCTCTTTGATGATTTCTTTAAAATTATCATCTTTTTTTCATCATAGTTTTCAGAAATCAATTCCTCAGATTATCTCTCTGAATCTATTTTCCAAATCTGTTTTTTGCAAATAGATAATTCATGGTTTTTCAGTTTTCATTTTTGTTTTGTATGTTCTTGTTGTCTCAATGAATCATTAGTTTAATTGTTCAGTTCTAATTTTTTAAAAATTTTCTTCATTGCTTTTTTCTTCTTTCTGTATATGTCAATTAGGTTTTGAATGTATTGTTTTGGTCTGAGTTTTTTCCATTTCACTAATTTTTTTTTTTTTTTTGAGTTATTTTCTTTTCAATTTACAGATCCTACTTTCTTGGGGTTTCTTTTCTTTTCCAATTCCAAGATCCTACTTTCTTTTAATTTCTTTTCTTTTCAATTCACAAATCCTCTTTCTGTAATTCTTTATTTTTCAATTCCTATTTAGGAAATTTTGCCTCTTGTAAACTTCTCCCTTTCCCATTTATCTTCTAACTCTTTTTGGGGCTTTTTTGGTCTCTTCTATGGGGAGCATTATGTAAAGGAGGAAGTCGTGCATTTTTGCTTTTGAAGTCTCTTCAGGTTTCTGATTCTTTTTCTGCATGAAGCTGTAGATCGTTTTTTCATCTTTTATTCATGTTTTAAACCTTAAGGGGTTCTCCCTAGGCAAGGGGTTAGCTTCCCCCGGGGCAGGAAAGATGTAAACTGATTTCCAGCTCCCTAGGTTAGGAGTCCTCTGGTGAGGGTTTTCCCTTAACAGGAAGTAAGTGGATTCACCTGGCCCAGCTATCAAACTGCTTAGTAGGGCTAGTGGATTGCGATTGCCTAGGCTAGAAGACTGGGGTGGAAGTGTCACTGCCCAGGCCGGAGCCTTTTGGGACTGTTTTAGCATGACCCCCAGACCACAGACCACAGACCGCAGACTGGGCCGCACACCCAGACCCCAAACCGCCACAAACTCTGCCCAGCTCTCTGCCTGTCAAATCGCCCTGGAAAAGCCCCTATGGCCCCAAACCGGCTCCCCACTGTGCAGATTGGGAGGGTAACCCGGGCTGTGTCCTCCTGCCCTGCAGATCCCCAACTGCCCAAAGGAAAAGCCCGTTGCGGGGGGCTGGGCGCGGCGAGTCTGTTCCTTCACCCTCAGTTTGAGACTCTCCTTGGAACCTAATTTCTCTCCCAGTCTGCGCAGATCTCCCCCTGGCCCCGAAGCAACCTTTTTGGGGAGACTGCAGATTTTCTTCGGCCGGTGAGTTGTTCTACTTCTTATCTTTACGAATTGTAGCAGTCAAGACTATTTTTGAGGCTCGATATAATATTGATAATGAGGGTAAGAGAAGAGCTTAGAAAGTTGCGTGTGTCTTCTCCCCCATCTTGGCTCCGCCCCAATTCCTTCTATTGTAGTGATGGTGACAATGTCATGGGAATAAAGGAAAGATTGCTGATAATTTTTTTAAAAAATTACATTATGTATAAACTTTAATTTGACTATTGTTATGCTAAAAATGAATTTTTCCCCAATAATAAATAATCAGATATACTTCTAGAGGAGTTAAATTGCATAGATCTTTTGTTCATATTATAAAGAAAACTAGAAGAAAGATGCCATATTCAATTAAAAGATTTACATTAACTGATGCAAAGTGAAGTGAACAGTACCAGAACACTGGAAAAGGTAAAGTTAATATTGTATGATGATCAGCTGTGAATGACTTATCTTTTCTCAACAATACAATGGTGAAAAACGATTTCAAAAGACCCATAAGGAAAAATGCTATCCACTCCCAGAGAAGAAACTGATAGTATCTGAATTCAGATAAAAGCATATTATTTTTCACTTTATTTTTTCATACTTTTTTATTTGTGTTTTCTTTCACAGCATGATAAAGATAATTTTTTTGCATGACTATACATGTAAAAAACCTACATAAAATTACTATCTCATGAAGGCAAGGGGGGAAAGAAGAAAGGAGAGAATTTAGAGCTAAATTTTTTAAAGTTATTTTTACACTCAATTGGGAAAAGCAAAAATGTTATCTTAAAACAAAAGAAAAGAGAAAAAAATGAGTATTTACAAAAAGATGACCATAAAGATAATTGAATTATATACCAAACATTCCATGTTAATTCAATGAATGCTGTAATGGTATGTGACTTCAAAAAAAGTTGAAATGGCACTGGTGAGAAAAATATGGAAAAACATGGCTCAAAACAAAGAAACAAAAAAAAAAAAAAAGAGGGACATAAAGTACCTAAAACTCTTATACCTGTAGATCTTGAACAGTTCATGCAAGAAAAAGAATTGATAAAATCTGCATGTAGCAAGATCCAAATAGTCTTATGCAGATTACTTATGTTTTTAAAACAGTGAAAGAATCATTTACATACAAATTATTCTTGAATTAGTTGTCTTGACATAGCCAAAACACCAACTAGCTAAAACAGATTACAATAAACAAGAAAAAAAATGACAAAATAATGTGACATTTTAAATCATCCAAATCTTTATTTAAAAAAAGGAAATAGAAACAAAGAGTTTTTTTTTTTTTTTGGGGGGGGGGCGAACAACAAAATAGGTAACCTTTTGGCAAATTAGATTACAAAAAGGAAAAAAGAAAACCAGACAACTACAATCAAAAATGAAAAGGATAAAGTTACTACCAATGAAAAGAAAATTAAAACAATAATATGGATCTATTTAGCCCAATTGTATGCCAATAAATATGATAATCTTAGTGAAATGGGTTAATACTTAACAAAAATATACATTGCCCAGATTAACAGAGGAGGAAATAAAATACTTCAGTAGTTCCAGTTTAGAAAAAAGAAATTGAATAAAGCATTCATCAATACCCTAAACAAAAATCTCTTGGGCCAGATGGATTTACAAGTGAATTTTATCAAACATTTAAAGAACAATTAATTCCAATGCTATATAAATTATTTGGAAAATAAGTGAAGACAGAGTTTCACCAAATTATTTTTATGACAAAGTTATTGTGTTGACACTAACAAAAAGAGTAAAAATGCTATGTTGTGACCCACACTCAGTTCCCAAAATCCTCTCTCTGGGTGCAGATGGCTCTCTTCATTACAAGATCCTTGAAACTGGTCTCAATCAACTCATTGTTGGAAAGAGTCTTGTCCATTAGAGTTGATCATCATATAATCATATAATCTTGTTGCCATGTATAATGATCTCCTGGTTCTACTCATTTCACTTAGCATCACTTCATGTAAGTCTCTACAGGCATCTCTGTTGCTGATCGTTTCTTACGGAACAATTATATTCCATAACATTCAAATACCATAATTTATTCAGCCATTCTCCAACTGATGGACATCCACTCAGTTTCCAGTTTATTGCCACTATGAAAAGGACTACCACAAACATTTTTCTTTGCATGTACTTGGAAAATAAAAAAAATTAAAAATAATTTCTGGGTTATGAAGAAGATATTATTACATATTTTATTATGTTCCTGTTTTGCAAAGAAAATTAGAGGAGAATGGGCTTTCATCTTCATATAAAATGGAGCAGAATGTGTCTAGTTATAACTTCATACATGATGCAACTTGTCAACATATTTCCAGATAGAATATCTACCAATAAATGTGACTTTAACACTAAAAAAAAAGAAAGAAAATGAACAATAGAAATTACATCAATACAGATTTAACAACTTTATATAGAAGTTTAACTGAAATAAATTAATTCTTATAAGAACACCAAAAAGTCAAAAATTATTTGAGAAATGAGGGAAAAAATCATGTTTAAAGGCAATACAGATTATAAAATGAAGTCCATTAAATCTTATAAAGAGGAATGCTGGATAAAATATGATCACTATTGACTCAATAAGCTGAGAGGATTAATAAATGGTAAAAATTAGCATAGAGAAAGGTTGTCATGATATCCCACTAAATAAAAGCATCATAAAAGCATAAATGAATGGAAATATAATGGTAAAAACAACATAAAAATTTAAAAGATCTGTAAAAAATACTATAGCAAACTATTTTCATCAATAAGTGGAGTCACTTGGCTATATTAATCGGGGAAATAGAATTGGACCTGAGGATAATAGAAAAAATCATTTAAATTGGAAAGAGGTTATGTAGGAAAATATATATGTGAAAATTGAGAGATTATTAAAAGATTTTATAGAAGATATCTGAAAAATGGAAAATACCAATAGAATGAAAAAATCTTGGATATGATGGACATACACAAAGACACACACACATACACACACATACACACACACACACAAAATCCAGAGACCAGTAAGAATTACTGGCCAGTATGAACAAAATGTGAATGTGTGAACACAATGTTCATGACAACATGTGTGTGTGTGTGGGGTGTGGGTATGGGTGTGTACCAAGGGCATCATTGATTAAGTTATTGCTATAGGTCTTAAACCAAAATCAATCTGATTTTTATTGGTCACCAATGAGTCCTGGTCCAATCTCATTTGGTCATTGTTTGAGTGCTATTTGATTCAGATTGAATATAATCATAATAATTTCTGCTTTTGCTAGACCAGAGGGTCTGGCTCTCCCAGATTCATTCATTTATTTATGGGGGTTTTTTGGACCAGGTGAAAAAGGAGATTCTTTGCCTCAGTTGCTACCCAGCCTTAATCACTGAGAGGGTATTGCCCCAGTCAAACTGAGACTTGTTGAAGAAATTAACTTTAAAAGTCAAAGATATTCCATTTCATCCAGAGCCATCTTCAGTTGTGTTAATCTATATGTTTCCACTAGATCCAAATGAGTCTGGAAGAGAAAGTGAGGCTGGTGACCTTTCACAGCCCTTACTTACTTAAATCCAATTCAATCACATGTCATGGCAACAGCTCCTGGATCTTATAGTCCTCTTCAAGAATAAAGGGCAAACAGCAATTAATAAAGGACAAATAGGTTTCCATGAAAAATATTTAACAATTTTTATTGACTAACATGATCATTTTGATACTGATGTATGATTATTACACATTAATTATAAAAATAAAACTTTAGAACAAAGTAGTTCCTTAAAAGCTCTTTAAGAAAGATTCCCCTGAGTGTGAAGTAGCAAAAGGAAGTAAAGGTGGTTTTCAACTTACTCTTTCACCCAAAACTTATCCAAAATGAAAAAGTACCAGATTTAAACTTGATTGGTAAAAACAAGAAAAATTCACTGTCATTTTCTATTCCAGGTAAACAGAGGGAAATGAAAAATTTTGTTGACACTGAGGATAGGATTAAGCCAGGTGTCTTCCATGCTGATCATCCCAACTCATGGAAATGCTACATCAGGGCAAGGATAAAAGTTTCAGGATCCAAAGAATCTAAATTTGGCTCAGGTGCTGGAAAATGTGCAAACTGTCAGCTCACTGAAAAATGTGCATAATGTTGGCTCAACAGATCACTAACCAGTTCTAACTCACATAGTCAGGAATGACTAAAGTAAAACCTACATATAAGAGTGACATTTCTAGGTTACAAGAGTCTATGAGTCCTAAAATGTATAGCCAGTATGAAGCCAGAGGTAAGAAGCAACTATGTGAATCAAATCCTAGAAATAAAGGTGGGGGGGGGGTGTCTCAGTCTCAGTTTCCAGCACTGTCTGCAGTTTAAAAAAAATTTAACCACAGCAAGAACACCAGAGAAGCCTTTAGTTCTGTCAATATGAAGGATCAACAGAGCCTTCTAGCTGGTTAATAATAGTCGAGGACAGCAGCAATCAACTAGAACTCTAAATGATTCAAACACATAGGCTTGTTGCTTAAAACGAACCAAGTCGGGAGCATGAAATTCGGCACAGGTGATCAGAAATCAGATATTGTCCTAGATCTTACCACTTTGTCAGGACTAAAAGAATGCAAGCCAAGCAACAGTTCTTTGTGTGATTAGGGAATAACATAATATTCAATATACCAAGAAAATAATAACAGAAAAAGTCAAAATTTTCTTGCCAGAATTATGAAGAGACTGACTCTAATATAAATCATGAAGTTAGAAAGTTCACTGGAAGAAAGATAAAAGAAATGAAAAAGAATTTCTTCATAAATTTTTAAAAAGTTTTTGTGATGAGAGGAGTTCTTAAAATACAAACTCAAAAGAAAAACAAATTTCAGAAGAAGAATTTTCAAAAAGAAGAGAACAGCTCCAACACAACTTCGCAAGGAATTCTTAGAAGACATGAAGTAAAAACTTGTTTTTTTTTAAAGAGTGTAAAAGAATTTTTGTTTGTTTGTTTTTAAATAAATAATGTAAAAATAATAAATAAATAAATAAAAATAATAAATAAAAAAATAGAGATGAGATTTGTGGAAGTAGATTCAAAATGTATCTAAGCAAGAAACTCCTTGGAAATTGAAATGATTCAAATAAAAATTATTAACTCCTTGAGAAAATGAGACAGATTAGACAAATAGAAGAACATGTAAGAAATATTATGAAAAAGGAAAGAAGGAAGGAAGGAAGGAAGAAAAGATGATTTAAGTGTCAGTGAACTAGTCATTGAACAAAAGTTATTAGGGGAACAAAAAGAGCCCCAACATCTTTCTTCAAGAAACCACAAAATACAAACATTCAGATTTCTTGGAACCAGAAGGCAAAGTATAAATAGGAAGAATAACACTGCTTACCTCCTGAAACAAACCCCAAAAGAAAAATCCCAGTAACACTACTGCCAAAATTCAAGGATGCCAGATCAAAATATAAACACTGCAACTAATCAGGGAGAAAATAGATTTAGGAACTGAGGAGCCACAATCAGGATCGAAATAGATTTAGCAGTTACCAATATAAAAGAGTAGAGAGCATTGAATATGATATTCTTAGAGTCAAAAGATAAAGACTTGCAACCAAGAATAATTTACCTAACAAAATTGACTTTAATCCTATGGAGGGGGGCAAATATTTAACAAAACAGAGGATTTCCAAGCAAACCTAATGAAAATGCCATAGCTATTTAGAAGCTTCATTTTAGAAAATATGTTTGAAGATAATCGTGAGCAAATTATCGGAAGGGATTAAACAAGAAGATACTGTTTACATTTTATGTGGGAAATGATACATGTACTCCTATTGACATCAAGGAGAGAGAATCTAAACAGAACACTTGACAGTGATTTTTTTTTTTTTTTTTTGATCTTGAAGAAAATTAGGGAAAAAGGAAAATGATCCACTAAGATTAAGGGAAAAAAATATCTCACATAATTATGGTATATAAGTAGAAGTCTATACAAACAAAAAGACTGAGAGAATGGTTGATATTTGAATTCTCATCTGAATTGGTCAAAGGAGGAACGAATGCACATATACATAAAATTACATACAGAAATACTTTTCATTTATCAGGGAAACAGGAGAAAAAAGAGAATAGGAAGCAAGTAAAAGAAGGAGGAAGGTTGATGAAGGTAGTAATGAAGCCAACATAAAACATATTCTAATTAAAGATAAACAAAAATATTAATAGCAGCTATTTTGTGGTGACAAGAATAAGAAACTAGGGAATACCTTTTTATTGGGAATAGCTGGTATATAATTGTAATAGAATTGTGCTGTAAGAAACTCACAATTGTTTCTTACAATTGTAAGAGCAGATTTTAGAGAAAGTTAGGAGGCCTTACACCAATATATAAGATGAAAGTGAACAGAATCAGAAGAACTGATACATTGACAACAATGTTGTAAAGAAAAATAACTTTGAAAGACTTAGAGAATTTAATCAGCATAATGACCAACTTGGATTCCAAAGAAGTCATAATAAAATGTACTCAGAATGAAGAATATGTATGTGCATGTGTATTACATCAAGTGTATAAACATTACATGCACACACACACTCATATATACACATACACATTCATGAAGATATTTTACACACACATATTATCAGGGAAAACAGCATAGAGAAGGTTGGACTTGCTAAGGTTTTTGAATAATAGTTTTTAGAAAGAATCAAATAAAATACATGTGTTTATATGTATAGATGTATTACACCAAATATATACATATATGTGTGTAATGTATGTATTATGTATAACAACACATGTACATACATTACATACATTGCACATACATGTAGGTATGCACATGTTTTACTCATATATATTTTGGGTATGCACATATATGTGAGAGTTTACACTGAAGTATTAAATATCATTTTTAAAAACATAGAAAAACTAAGAAAAAAATGAGTTCAAAGTTTATTGTTGAAATTATCAGGGAAAGCAGGGTAAAGAAGGTAGGACTTAGGGCCTTGAATCATTATACTTCTAGAGAGAACCAGACAAAAATGTAAATATAATAAATAATAGAGACTGAATCAAGTAATTGAATAATGTTAGTTCTTCATGTGGCTGTTATAAAAATAAGGAACAGTGAAAGAGTACTCCCTAAGAGTCAGAGATTTTATGTTAGAACCCTAGCTCTGGTATTTACTATTCTCCTGCCACCAGGCAAATAACTTAACCTTCCCAGCTGTAATTTCTCCATCTGTAAAATAGGGCAGAGAGTATGTGTACTACATGACCTCCAGATCTCTTGTAATCATAATCTAGGAAAGTATTTAGTAAACCTTAAATCACTTGATTACTATTATTGTTAAATGTATTACTATTGTAATTCCTTCCTAAGTTCTCTAATGCACACTTGTTTGAATATTTTCATATTTTTTTAATTTATTAATGATCTTCCTTGTAATTCAATACTCAAATGCCCTAAAGTGTGTTTTTTCAAATTTTTTTGAAATGTCATATTTTCAGTGGGAAGAAAAATTAAAGCTTATTAAATAAAAATATTTACATCAATCTAAACAATATAAGGCTAGGCTAGGATTGCCTGATGGATAGGAATTATTTAATAAAGTACTTGTTGAATTGAATGGAATGAATTAATTGAGTAAAAACAACAACAAAATGGCTTAATTTTCAAAGTTTTCCAAATTTTTTACATAATTCAAGTAACACACTAGAAACAATTTTATCTCAGCCTTAAGTATTTCTACAGATGCTTTTAAAAAGTATTCTTCACCGTCTACCATTATGGCAAGTGCTCAGCATAACTAGCTTGCTTTGGATTGCACTGAATTTGCAATGGGATAGGTTTAATTTAAATTAAAAAGTCATTGTTATCAGTTCCTGCAGATGTAGGGAAAGTTTACTGTGCCTAAGTGTCACCCATAAAGTGCAACTGAATAATTCAACAATAAAAATGAAAGCTGTTTAATTAAAATGTAACCAATGAAAAATTTTCAAATGGAAAGATCATATTTCCTATCAGAGTCTAATGCTTTTTTTCTTTCTCCATTTCCAAATTCAAAGAATTTAACATTTATAATTCAAAATGTTTTAGAAAAATAAAGTAAGAGAATATATATCAAAATCCTGTGTGTGTGTGTGTGTCTTTGTGTGTCTTTGTGTGTCTCTATGTGTGTGTGATGGTGGGGGGGGGTAGGGAACAGAGCTTTTTAAAAAGCAATTTCCTTTATCTTTTTTTTTTCATTGCACAGTGAATTTAAATCATTCCAAACAGCACATTATGAAGGCGAGCAATCAGCCCAACCAAGCTGAAAAGAGGAATGAATTTTCCTGTGAAATAAAGGGGGGAAAACAGTTAAAAATGAAATATTTTGTGTTATTTAAATTGCAAATGTAGTTATTTTTATCAATGTCTCCAATGCAGTTTGGCAGCTTTGAATAAATGATGAAAGTAACACCCCCCTTTCCCCCCACTGTTATCAACAGTTTAGACAGTGCAATTAATTATTCCTAGGTGGATATAGGTTTTTTCCTCTTCAAAATTTTGGCAGTTGTTTTTATGTTCAATGTTTCCATCTACTTCCTGGTAGATCTGATTATTTCATAAAAGATAGTGTCCATGGCGGGGTGGGGAGAAGCAAGATTAGTACTGAGAAAATAATGAATTTATACAGAGAATTCATCAACATACCTTTTCCTACCTTTTCCCTCATTGTACAATGAATAATATTTCAACCTCATAAGGAACATTTTACTCTCCATGCAGAGTAATTTGAAATTGAAAGTAATTAAAATATTTTTAATTCAAAATATTACTAAATCAGCATCACTTTTTGCTACATGGTATTTTAAAGTCAAAGAACTGCTATCTGAACAAGTCACTTAACATGTCTCAGTCTCAGTTTCTTTATCTGTAATGTGGAAATAATATCTTCCCTTCCATGGGTGTGTTATGAGGAAAATGTTTCACATATTGTGAATTGCTTTATAGATGTGAGCCATTATAATTTGTTATTGTTCTTTCTTATCACTCCACTCAGAGGGCACATGTCTTTCTATACAACCAGCATTGTCAGTCCTACATTTTCCATGCAGATTTGCAAAAAATAAGCTTCAGGTTTTAGTTAGAAGAGAAAAAACACGTTATCTTGGGTATGTAGTCACTTCAATTTTCTGGTCCTCATTTTTCCATATCTGCAAAATGAGGCAGTCCAACTGGAGCATCTCTTGGACTCTTCCCAGCTTTGTAGTTTCTGTGATTCTATAATGAAATTTACATAGCATCACAGATTTGAAGCTAAAAAGAATCCAAGAAGCCATTTAGTCTAGCTTTCTAATTTTTCAGATAAAGAATATGAAGACCAGAGAGTTGAATAACTTGCCCAAAATCACATAGATAATGAACATCATAGAATCTTGTCTTGATTTTTTATGAGAATGTTATTTGATTTCCATTGGGCCTCAACTGAGTTCTAAATCCTGGGCTGTTGTGTCTCTGGACACCTCCTCTCTGGAGGATCTCACTACCAGCCCAAGTCCTTGGTCTTAGAAGAGGAGTAAAGAGGTAGGACTCCCATGAATGGTCAAGCATGGAGTTCGTTTATGGACATGGGTGGGACCGTATAAACAACTTGCTCTTGTGTGTAGATGACTCTTTGGTACTTGGTGTGACACTTCCCACAATGCCTTAATTACAACATAGCTTGTCATGGCTTCTGACTTCTGAGGAAGGTGGAGGGCCCTTAGGGGAGATAGGGAGCTGAATCAGATACTGTCAGCAGGTTCCCAGTAGACTGAAGGGTCTTATACCTCACCCAGAGTTTCCCCTCTATCTGTGGCCCTCTGCACTAAGCTGGTAGACCGATACTTAATTTCTTTTTTAAGATAGATTTTTCTTGATAGTATTTATTTCATAACAACTAGATTTTTTCCCATATCCATCCTTTTTGCTTCTTCCAGAAAAACATCTCAATACTCAATTTCAATGCTGGTTACATTATTTTTACCAGTGAAGGCAGATCATAGTGATATTGTATTTTTATAGCTTCCTAAGAATGTTTTTATACAAAATATTAGTCTGACTCCCATTTTAAAAACACTGATATTAGTTAAACAGTAGAAATCCCTCGTTTGTAGGGAATGATTCTGAGATAGAAAATCCTTCCAAGGATTTCAGTGATAATAATAATGATGTATCAAAGTTCTTTCATTGTAGTAATGAAAGGAACACCCAAACTAATGAGAACATAAATTTACCAAGTTCCCATCCTTTAGGACCTATCCAAATTTGACCTCCTGTAGAGATGAGGGAAAATGGTTTTCAATTTATAATTGTAGATAGAATCATAAATTTTTGAGCTACAAATGATCTTAAACGTCATCCAGTTCAACTTTCTCAATTGATAGATAAGAAAACTGAAATATGAAGAGATTAAGTCACTTCCCTAAGTTAACCCAACCAGAAAGTATCTGAAGTGGTATTTGAATGCATATTTACCTAATTCCACTCCAATACTGTATTTATTATGTTCCTTTGTCCCTGTACAAACCCTATCTCTAGTACGTTATACTTTTCCCACTCAATTTCAATAAGTCATTTCTCTGTTACAAAGAGAAAAGGTACACTAGTTAGCATCTCTGATCCCTTCCAATGACAGATGGATGGTCATGTGATCCTAAGCTTCCCTTAACATCTTAGCCTGATGTGACCTCTTTTTCTCTTCTGCAGGAACACTTACCTCCTAAACATTTTTTTGGAAGTGAATAGCATATTATATGCTTTATCTTTCTGATATAAACTGTTAGTTAAAATAACTTTTTTTGAGGTACATATGTTCTCCAACTAAATTGTAATATTTTTGAGGGCAAAAATTATGTCCTGTACTTCATATTCTCTACAGCACTTGCCCCAGGGTTCTACATGCCATAGATATTGAATCTTTATTGCTTGAACTGATACTTGTGAGAGCTCACAGATATATATGCCCAAATTACAAAAAAAGTAAACATCATGACAGACATTCAAACCTATGTCCTAAGATTCTGATTTGAATTTTTTTCCATTTGCCATGTTGTCCCCTTCTTTCAGGATGCTACTTGTGAATTTCCAGCTGGGAAAGCTATCATAACTTTCTTACCATAAAAAAGATAAAAATGCTTCCATCCCACATGACTGAAGACTAAGCTAAGCTTCAATGATCAGGAAATGTTCTTATTGTTTGACCTTAACAGGAAAGGCCATTGGTAAATGGAGTTGCTAAAGACTGTTTCATTCACCACAACAGTCATTTCAAGGTTTAAACAAGATTTACCATATGTTCTATGATGAATACATTTATGAAGGTCAAATAAACAGAGACATTTTTAATACTTGTTTTATGGCCTTTTATTTCACTATTTGGACTCCAATGTGTTGACCTTTCACAAAATTTCCAGAACATTTTTAGCCATATATTTAATTTAGATGTAATACATACCCACAGAGTTATAAAATTATTTCCCTTTGTGATTAATTTCATTCTCTAATCTGCTTAGTATGACTTTTTAAAACATAATTCAGCAAAGGATAAGAAAGAATGCTATTGACATATTTAAAATAATATTAAATTCTTTACTCTTTAGGTCATTTTTAAAGGATAGTTTCTACTTTCCATACTTCCCATTTATATTTGACATTGAAATGCCATTAATTATTGCAAATGAACAGATGAAGTTAAAAACAGTCTATTCATAATCCAGTAATTTGAAGGAACCATGATTTCATTATTGTGGATACCAATTCCACTAATATAGATAGCTACCCCTCTTACAAAAATAAGTCTTTATAATAAGATAAATAGCCTTCAGATAGTGAGCCTCTGTTCATTTAACAAGGCTGATACTAGCATATCCATTTGGGTCGGACCTGACAGAACTTACTTAACAACTTATTATTAGTATAATCTTTGAGAATCTAGTGAGCGACCTCAGTTCCTAATGATAGGAATCAATTCATGCAGAAGCAAATTCATTCATTAATTTATTTATTTACTGAATAAATATTTGCTTAGCTAGTTTTATAGAAAAAATAAAATTACTTGCCTTATTAATCATTTTGCCTCTTTTGTCTCCAGATAATTATCATTACATCTAAAAGCAAAGCTATCAATGGTATTTTGATTTAAATTAAAAATTATTGAAAGATAATTTGACATCATATAGAGCAGGGCTTCTTAAACTTTTCCCATTCATTATCCCTTTCCCCCCCCAAGAAATGTGCACATGATCCTGAGAATATAGATATATAAAATAGTTATACAAATCAAAGATTTACTGATAATAAATCAATTTTGTAACTCCTCACATTCAGTTACATGATCCCATATGAATATCAAATCACAGATTAAGAAGCTGCGATATAGATAATTAACCTTTGAATCAGAAATACCCATTTTAAAGTTTTTTCTTGGACACAAATTAGCTGTTTGACCATTGATAAATCATGTAAAACCTCAATCTCTGCTTCCCACTTCCATCAAGCATTTTTCTAAGACTGTCAGACTGTGAGTTACAAACAAGACTCTCAAAGACAGAGAAAAAGAAAAACGGAGAGTCAGACAGGTACAGACAAAGAGAAATAGAGAGACAGAGAAACACCAAGACAAAGAGATACACTGAAGACACAGAAAGAACTAAAAGAACAAAGATCTCTTTCCTTCTCTTATCCTCCACTCCACCAAAAAAAAGTAAATCTTGATAAAGTTCATAATCATTGCTCAAACCTTTGGGATTGTTAAAGACAATTAATAGAATTTGGATGTCACAATAATTGAAGAAAAGTACAACTGGAAGATTTCTAGTTCTTCTTCACATTGCAATTTAGCAAACAAACCAACCCAGCAAGCACAAGTATTCAAAATATCATTCAGAAATGCCCTTTAAACATTCCATCACATAGTGGAACTAACTCAAGGATAGGGATACGCTTTTAGAACCCCTCAGTGAGCATTGTATCCTGAGGATGTATTGTTTTAAGAAAATGTAAGCCAGCACTAAAAAAATCAAAGCAATAAAATCTGAATCTTTTAGAGATATACCATTTTCTTTTCAGCTCTTGAAATGAGATTTTGAAAACAGCATTCCATTGATGTGGATGATGCAAGTGTGTTGTTACCTTACAAAGAAAACAAAACTCTACTCAACTTCATGGTTCGTTTGCTTATCAAAAACAGTATTCATGAACATTTATGAATGCTTTTGTACATTCAGGCTTCTGGGAAGAAAAACTGTAAAGTAGGAGTACTGTATATTTGGAAAAGGGGTCTTTTTTCCTTAACTGATCAAAGTTAAATCTAGCCAACATGAATAACACCACACTGTGGAATTTTTCCCTAACAACTTAGGCCTCTGAATTTCTCTTTCTGGATGCATGCCCAACTGTCTCAAATTGGTTTTATGATTCTTGTTTCTCTTGAAATCTTTGACATTCAGTTTCATATTTTAACTCTGCTTTGTGTCAAGAAACGATACCTGAATTTCTTATAAGCTGCTTAACTCTCTCAACATCAATTCATGACTTTGTTTGAGGACAGCTGACAGTTTCAGTGATAAACAGCACAATCTATCTGACTCACTTCTCTTCATTTATCCCTTTGAAATAAAATAATCAGTCTAGCCCACTGTGAATCTCTGGAAATGTACATCAGCAGTTTAAATAGAAAGGAATAAGGGAAGAGATTTTCTTGCCCTCAAAGTCACGTTTTCCTAACTGTACACTTAGATTTTTTAAATACATAGAATCCATAATAAAACTTTTCAAGCTTGCTGTGAAATGCCATAGAATTGGTTTAGAAGATTAAGGTCAAATCTAATGTGTCACTTTGAAAATGAAGGGAAGAATAGGACCCAATAGGGGAAAAAAAAAATCTTTCCAACATCATCAGGATTTTGTTGAAGAAAATGCATGGTTGTGCTCAAAGTCACTCTTTAAAGTTGATGGATTTCAGTAATTAGCAGTAACTACTTAGACTGTCCTTTCTAAATGTGCCATATGGGTTATCTATCTATTCATGTTTTCTCCCATTTTAATTGTTAGTTAGAAGCTTTCAGTGTTTTATTTTGTTTTTTAATTCTCTAACCCTCTCCCAATCACACTCACACACTTTTCCTCCTAAGACTTAATCCTATGTCACAAATTAGTAAGTTTTTTAAATTATTTCAATTTATTTGTTTTTTTATGATTGGATGACCTTCTTGAAATTTGAAATTGTATCTGAGTGTCTCCAGAAATATGGAGAAATAGAAAATTTCTTTTCTGAATATAAATCTTATGAAACTTGGGGTCTTTTCATTTCTTTCTATCAGCTTTTCAAGGCACAACATTGCAGAAGCATTAAAAAGAGGAAGGAAATCTTCCACCAACCTCATAGCCCCACTTCTTCTTATGTACTCCCAAATATATAACTAATTTCAAGTAAATGATTGTTCATTTGTTGCCAAGTAGCCCATGTGTTCAATTAAGATGGTGTGCCAAGAAACACATCTTCATCATGAGTATGTATGAATCCTGATTCATAACTAATGTTTTGTTTGTTTGTTTTTTCAGGGTAAATGGCCCAAAATATGCCTGTGGCAAAAATCACTAAATTCCCCTCAATTTCTTTGAGCTTGTGATGGAGACCCCAAAGCTATTGCTGAGAAGGCTGCTTTTTAGGGGAAGAGCTTACCTGAATTGCAGCAGATGGGAGACGAAGCTGCCATCTGGGAGATTTCAAGTTTATTTTTTAATCTTAATTTTGAATTTTGTTTTTATATCACATTCATTTCAAATATATCCCTCACTCATTCACTAACATAATGTCATCCCTTTGAATAACTATTTTAAACAAATTTTTGCTAAGTGCTAAATTCAGTTGTTTCTATGCTACTAAATAATTAAAAGTACTTAAATTGTTCCTCTGAATTTCTGTGGCCTGAATCAAAGCCTCAATTGTCTCTAAATAACACTTCAATTTTGGCTATAAAAATCCTTATTTTTTTTTTTTAGTGAACATATCATACTCACCATAATCATAATGGTATCACGCAAAGTATAGTGCTATTGAAGGCAAATGCAGTGAAAGCCAAAAGTAAGAATAAATAGTATTTTCCTGAAAGCACTGGGTATAGAATCAGGAAGACTCATCTTCCTGAGTTCAAATCTGGCCTCAGTCACTTACTGTGTAACCCTGAAAAAGTCAATGCTCTGTTTGCCTCAATTCCTCATCTGTAAAATGAGCTGAAGAAGGAAATGGTAAACTTAACAAGTATCTGACAAGAAAATTCCAAATGTATTCAGAAAAAGTCAAATACTACTAAAACAATTTGACAACAAAAACTTTTCCAAAGTGAACTTTCACAGAGTTTCCTCATCAAATAGTACAAAAGCCTGACTTCTGTGTTATAGACTAACTTTGTGTTCTTTACTAGAAAAAGTTTGGTGGCATAAATCTAGAGCCAGGAAGTTCTGAATTTAAATTGAGCCTCATATACTTACTAGCTATTTGTTTGAATCCAAGCAAATCATCTTTGTTTGCCTCATTTACCTCATAAATAAAATGGTGATAATTAAAGTGCCTATCTCAAGGTGGTTGGTTACAAAAATCAAATGTAACAAAAACCAGTTGTAAAGCACCTACCAAAGTGGTGCCTGGCATATGATAGGCACTTAATGCTTGTTTCCTTCCTTTTCATTCATTCATAAATTCTCGTGATTCTTTATTTTTTTTTTACTCTAAAATGGATAAAGTAAAATTCATATAAGCTTTTTGCTCTTCTATCAATTTCCATCATTTAAAAAAAAAGGCTGTAGATAACAATTCTTGAGGTGAGGCAAGGAGTCAAGGGGAGGGGTGTTATGAAGACAGATTACCACAGGAATTATTTAGGATTTTCTTTCTTGATTGAATAAATTTAGTTCATGAAAAGAAAGTTCAACTACCTGGAATTATCCAGTCTCTGAGATAAGCCAGGTAAATGGTAATCATCCATTGACTATTCTAATGGATCACCAATAATAAGGCCTAGGCCAAGTCCCATTTGGTCATTTTCTGGGTCCACATTGACTCAGATTGAATGTAATTAGCAGCCATTTCTTCTTTGGCCAGAAACCCTGAGGGTCCTCCCTTCCCAAATTTATTTATTTAGATTTCTCTTTTGCACTAGGTGACAGAGGAGATTCTTTGCCTCAATTACTACCTAGCCTTAATTGTTGAATAAGTGTGGCCTGAGAGCTGTTGAAGATCTTAGTTTAAAAAGACCAAGGTTTCCCATTTCATCCAGGACCATTTTGCCACTGGATCAGAGCCAGATGGCTCTGAAGGGGAAAGTGAAGCAAGTAATCTTGCACAGCACTCATTTAAATTCATTTCACTTGCATGTCATGGTCCTCTTTGAGCATGAACAAACAGCAATAACAGCAGCAACAACTGGCTTAGCATTTAGATAGAGGAGCTAGAACTGGAAGGCAGACACACAAGCAAGAGAAAAGTGAGGCAATTGAACTGGGCTAGAGCAGTTAATCCTGATCCACTTTTTTCTTTTTACTCAATCTAGCAGGAAATATTCAGAGTTTCCTTTCATTTAACCTACTTTTGCCCTGGTGAAGCTAAAGCATAGTCTGCTTTATATGAAGAGTGTTCTATAATGGAAGAACTGGGTTATAACAAAAGAAAGGGTTGTGGGACTATAAATCACTTGGTCTCCTGCTGGACAACTTATTGTTATTCCTTAAACCCCAGAGGATGCCTGCCCACAGCTATATTTACTGTTTCAGAGTCAGGGGAAAAAAAAAAAAAGACATGGCAAGGAGAGAAGGAAAGGAGGATAGAAATGTGCAGGGGAAAACCTTTTTTCTTGATTCCTCTATCACCATGTTAGAGTGAGGGTAGAGGAGTTAAAAAGGGAATACAGGATTTTTTGCATGCTATAGGGGCTCCAACCTTTTTTTTTTCCATTTTGTAAAAAAGTAATTTATGCAGTTTCGGACAATACCTCTGCAACCAGTAGAAGGGAAAAATCTTTGCTGTTCTGATTGCTATTGGAAAATTGCAGGCTACTTTGACCAGATTTCCCCTTGAAACAAAGTTCCATCTTTTTAACACTAATAATTTTCAAAAGATGATGTTAAAATATATGCGTTTGCATGTATGTGTGTATACATACATTAGGTCTTTTGACATATAAGTGCTCAACATTGAAAATTTAAGAATAGAATTTCACAAGCCAATATGAGTTGTTTGAGCATGATACTAGAAAATTATTCCAGCTACTTATCCATTCCATTAAGGCTGCATACACTGTTTGTCTTCCTATACACATATTTATACATATATGTATGGTGTATATATAGATGTATGGACAACCCATGTTCCATATATTATAAAGAAATACATAGAACCCTGGACAAATATGGATCTGAACAAAGTCAAATCTGCATCCTTAGATGGTAGATTTAGGACATGCAAAGAGGAAAAGCTGTTGTATAGAAAATTAATTGTATTTAAAGTTAGTTGAATACGGACTAATTTACTAATTCACTAATAATATCAACTGGTACTAAGCACTTTATCACTCTGAGTCAGTGTCCTCAATGGGGAAATAGGGACATTTGAACAATTCAACATACAGGGATATAGTGAATAATAAATGTTAATATGAATGTAAATGTATTATGATCTTAAAGTGTTATAAAAGTAAACAGGGAACATATTCTTAGGCATTATGTTGGGTCCTCATTGTTCTAAATTGTAAAGGCACCAGTCTGCTCTGGAATTATATGTGTTTCTATACATGTAGTGGAAACATAAACATCAGCAAAAATATGGATATGATTAATTGAGTTATAGCTGGGTCTAGGCCATACATGCCTTTGAATATAAAATTTAAAAGAAGAAGGGGCAAGTAAAAACAGAGACTGAGAGATGCAGATAGGAAAGGGGCTACAGAGAAAGATTCAGACTTAATTCTTCCCAGGGGAATCCTACAAATTGATGAAGTTTGAAGTGCATATATTGTTAGGCATTCCATGGAATGTATGTTTTCTTAAGGAAAGAAGAATCATGAGTCTCCTAACATGGCAGTGATCAGAAGCAGTAAGAGTATCATGCAATTCTTGAATTAAGCTGTGAACTGCAAAAACTCATGTCAATTGTAGGAATTCTGGTAAGAAGCCTCCTGGATATTAAGGAAGCCTTCATAGACAACAATGGCCAAAACCCCCTGAAAACTAAGGGAATAGTCAACAATTGAGGGAAGGTTGAATAAGTCATGGTATATGTTTCATTACTACTATGATGTAAGAAATAAGGAATTAGGTGATATCAAAAAGTCTAGGTTCATTTATGGAGAATTCTCAAATATCAGTTTTTCTCATGACTCTAGTCAAAGTTTTCCTTGGGAATATCAGTCAGACTTTGCCTTTTGCATCCTCAGCTATCATGTGATCATAGTTTTAGAGCTGTAATGTTTTCCAACCCCCCCTCCATTTATACAGATGAGGAATTTGAGGAACCCACAGATTTCTTTTTCTTTTTTTTCATAATTATAACTTTTATTGACAGAACCCATGCCTGGGTAATTTTTTACAACATTATCCCTTGTATTCACTTCTGTTCCAACTTTTCCCTTCCCTCCCTCCACCCCTCCCCCAGATGGCAAGCAGTCCTATACATGTTAAATATGTCACCGAATATCCTAGATACAATATATGTGTGCAGAACCGAACAGTTCTCTTCTTGCACAGGGAGAATTGGATTAAGAAGGTAAAAATAACCCGGGAAGAAAAACAAAAATGCAAACAGTTTACATTCATTTCCCAGTGTTCTTTCTTTGGGTGTAGCTGCTTCTGTCCATCATTGATCAATCGTAATTGAGTTAGATCTTTTCTTTATCGAAGAAATCTACTTCCATCAGAATATACTTATTTCTTTTAATTATTTCCAGTTTTTGGCCACTACAAAGAAAGCTGCCACAAACATTTTTGCACATACAGGTCCCTTTCCCTTCTTTAAGATTTCTTTGAGATATAAGCCCAGTAGTAACACTGCTCTATCCAAGGGCATGCACAGCTTGATAATTTTTTGAGCATAGTTCCAAATCACTCTCCAGAATGGCTGGATGTATTCACAATTCCACCAGCAATGTATCAGTGTCCCTGTTTTCCCACAATCCCTCCAACATTCCGCATTATCTTTCCCTATCATTCTAGACAATCTGACAGGTGTGTAGTGGCATCTCAGAATTATTTTAATTTGCATTTCTCTGATTAATAATGACTTGGAACATCTTTTCATATGACTAGAAATAGTTTCAATTTCTTCATCTGAGAATTGTCTGTTCATATCCTTTGACCATTTATCAATTGGAGAATGGCTTGATTTCTTATAAATTAGAGTCAATTCTCTATATATTTTGGAAATGAGTTCTTTATCAGAACCTTTGACTGTAAAAATGCTTTCCCAGTTTATTGTTTCCCTTCTAATCTTATCTACATTAGTTTTTTTAACTTGATATAATCAAAATTTTCTATTTTGTGATCAATAATGATCTCTAGTTCTTCTTTGGTCATAAATTCTTTCCTCTCCCATAGGTCTGAGAGATTACCTATTCTATGTGCTTCCAATTTATTTGTAATCTCATTCTTTATGCCTAGGTCATGAACCCATTTTGATCTTATCTTGGTGTATGGTGTTAAGTGTGGGTCAATGCCTAGTTTTTGCCATACTAATTTCCAATTTTCCCAGCAATTTTTGTCAAATAGTGAGTTGTTATCCCCAAAACTGGCATCTCTGGGTTTGTCAAACACTAGATTATTAAAGTTATTGGCTGTTTTGTACTTTGAACCTAACCTATTCCACTGATCAACTAGTCCATTTCTTAGCCAATACCGAATGGTTTTGGTAATCGTTGCTTTATAATATAATTTTAGATCTGGTACAGCTAGGCCATCTTCATTTGATTTTTTTTTCATTAATTCCCTTGAAATTCTTGGAGGTCCACAGATGTTAAATGATTTGTCCAACATTACAAAGCTAGTAAATGACCAAACCAAGATATGAATCCAGATTATCAGACTTGAATTCTAGCACTTACTTCATTTGCAATACAATGCTTCTTTAGAACAGAGCTTCTGATTAGGTGTCTAGAGAAAAGGTAAAAAGATCTTGAGCTACTATTGTAAGCTCTAAGATCAACAATACACCAAATGGAAAATCGGGTTATTTTACCCTTAGAGAAAACATAAACACAAAAATCTCATACTTGAGCTCATAAAGTCAAAACAGTTCTTTCCTCTCTGCTGGCTTTTTAATCTCCTAAGGAAAGATCTGATAGAATCCTACAGATCCATCATACCTCACTAGAGAATTATTCCTTCTCCCTCTTCTGAATCCCATCTTGCCAGAAACTTACATGATCACTTATAATATTACCTTGATGCACCCTTACCCCCTCCCTAGGGAAAATAATTTAGGACTGTTAGAAATTGAAACACCTTTCCTTAGACATTTACAATACACATAACTCAGATTGCTAGTGTAAAGTCAAAGTTCATTCCATCATGTTGAAAGTGCTTCCCTTGCTTCTCCTTGGTTCAGACTCTTGCTTAGTCCTTGAATTACTAAATTCAATCTATTCTCTATTAGTGAGTCTTATTGTAACAGAGAAGCAGAAAGAGGCAGAGACAGAGACAGAGAGACAGAGAAAGGCAGAGGCAGAGACAGAGGTAGAGACATTCAGAGAGAAAAATACAGAGACAGAGACACAGAAACAGAGACACACAGATTGATAGACAGAGGCACAGAAACAGAAAAACACAGAGAGGCAAAGACACATTAACATATAAATGAATGATCTCTAGACAGAGCATTTGTAGTATTTACTACATGCCAAGCATTATGCTAAATTCTGAGGTTGCAAATATAAAAAAACAAGGCTGTCTCTTTCCTCATTTTCTAATACATGAATACAAATTGGAAAGGAGAGTTGAAAATAGGGCAGGAGGTAGGAGGAGGAAGAAGAATATAAACAATAGACAAGGTTGCCAGTAAGGAAGCACAGTGGTCAATAAGATAGGTTGAGTTAGGAATAAGTGAGTGTGGCTAGAGTCCCTCATAAATTATATTTATATTTATGATATTTACCAGTAGTCATTTGAGACAGGTAACATAAATATTATTCCCTGTCTTAGAGATTAAATAGTCACCCATTTTTACTGGGTTACCTAGCACTGTGATCTAGGGTCTAAGAACATGTGTCCAAAATGTGACAATGCTAGAAATGCATGGTACAATGTTGGGAAGTAGGTATCTCAACACATGATATAATTTCTTCATAAAAGTTTCTTTGCATAGAAGTAAGTTAGCTTTGTGCATACTAACTGCTAAAGCAGAAAGAATTACCAAATATGGTAGAAGGATGCAAAAAAATCAGTTAGAATTTAATTTGTTTTTCAGATGTTTGGGTAGATTAATTAGTTTCAAGCAGCCAATTGTGGAGCTGCTTTAAATGCTAAAACTTTTTGTGAATATCTTTGGATTTCTTTAAGACTCCAATTCACATCTTGCTTTTTTACAACTTACTTTTGTTTTGTTTTTTTTTAATACAGTATCCAAAAGCACATGATTTGATGAAGCAGAAAATCTATTAATATGTTAATTTGAATAAAATGATAGTTATTTTTAATCTAGATGGCTAAAGTATCTTAATGCAAAATTTCATAATTATATTACTATACACTTACATTCATATAATGTGAGTATGTTTATGGGAAGATAGAAATAATCAATGTAGTTTAGAACAGTCTTTTAACACATCACATAATCTCTTGGATAAGTTGTTTAATTTTTTATAAATATGAAATATGGTCCAGTATCTGAAAAATATATTTCTTCAGCCAAATTGATGCACTAAAGAAAAATGTAATGGACTGCTCATGGCAACACTGAAAAGTTTCAAAACAAAAGTTAGTTTGGGTAATAGAAATATTCTCCTACTGTTTTTATAGCAACTATAGTGATAGCCATCAGTTTTTATTAATCACATCACAGTGAATTAGTGCCATGATTTTTATCAAGCAGGAATACCACAGGTGAAATACAATACAATGTGAAGTCAGATACTAAAAAGCTAATATTTATTTGTAGACCCAAGCAAATTGTAGTGAATTTGAACTAATGTATAATAGAAATTATGGTGAAATCAATGGGTGTACTTTTTCTTAAGTCGCTTGATAGTATTAGAAAACCAGAAACTACTGGTGCATTACTAATCAGGAGTTACTAAGGGATTCAAAAGAACTAAGAGAGTGAGGCAAATTTACACGCTAAATAATAAGTATGAAATTATTTATGTATGATTTCAATCTTAATTGGTTCTGAGAATTAATTGGCTGGTAGAAAAAGCTAGCATAATGCTTTTCATTTGAAAAGAACAATTAAAAACCCAAAACGTTTAGAGCTGATGATAACTGTCATTTACTTGATTTATTCCTGAGGAGATTTAGAGATTTTGTTTTGCTTTGTTTTGTTTTGAAATATTAGTTCATGTTGCAATAACTACTATAAGTTATATAAATGCTGTCTGCATTTATCCTTTAAAATTCACTTTCATTTGAGTAAGCTAAATTTTTGTACAAATTTTATACAATCATGATTAATTTTCAATATTAGTGAAGGTAGTTTTGTTTTAATTGAAAGGAGGCAATTATATAAAAATGAAAATCATCTTCTAATATTTACCCATTACTGAAATATTAGGTTCACTATATATATATTATAAGCATAAGAATGTAAGTTCTCTGCAAGTAGTCATTATTTTATTCCTTGCTTTTATATTCATGTGTCTGACACATAATGGGAAAGAAATAAATTTTAGTTTATTGAATGACATAGATCAACCTAAATTGTTCTGTATCAAAATATATTATGGGTTAACTTACAACGATTGCACAGAAGCATGTATTTTACCTAAATATAAGGAAGAATTTTGTAATGATTAGAATCAGATCAATATGAAATGGGCAGCCTGGTGAGGGTAAAGTAGTGTTACTGGTACCTGAATGAAAGAAGCTGAATTGTCTTTTGAATACTGGGGTTGGGAACAGGATAATACATAAACATATATAATGAAAAGAGTACTGAATTTTGTGGTAACAACATTTGGGTTTTTCTGTTACTCAGAAGTATGTGACCTTAGGTATGCCCCCTTCTTTTCTTAGAACCAGTTTCTTCAGCAATATAAAATAAGAAGACTGGATTGCACTGTTTCTAAGGTCCCTGTATAACCTACAGTCCAGCATCTCAAAGAGTGCTATTTTCAGAGAATCTCTTTCATTCATTATGGCTTCCACCCAAAGTTTATTCTGGTGAAATACCATGATTTAACTTTTGACTATGTTCAAACATTTATACAATCTAAGTAAGCACTCAAGGTAATAATACATTTATTGAATTGTCTTTATTACTCAACTATTCCCTCTTGCCCCCCAAATGCAAAGGATTATGTATAAAGATATGTATAGAAGTACAGATACAAACCAAGAAAACACATTAAGGATTCAGAATAATCTATAAATAAGCAACAGAATTCCAATTCTACCATAAATTCTGCTTTCATTTGAGTCCTGAAGCTCTCTATATTCAGTTACCACATGACTTGTACTCCTCTTAGAAGGCAATTTAACTTGGCTTTGATAGAAAGACTTGAAAATATTCTAATGAGTATCTACCCAGCATGCATGCAATATTTTCCCAAACTCCCAAATATACTTCCATCTTAAAATTGAGACTAAAATCAGAAAAGAAATTACCTAAGGACTTAAAGACAAAAGTCCTCATTGTATGAATCACTTACAATAATGGAAAAGTCATAATCCTTGCTTTTTTTGCTCTTCCTGGAACAAGAAGTCATATGTTCAATATTTTACTGCTTCCATTATATATTATGATCAAAAAATTCTATCTCAGGTTCAATCGTGTAACTCTAAAATCTTGAAGTTACTTGTAAGACAATCCTTAGGGATTGTCAGAATTACCCAACATTTCTGGGGTTTAAAATCTCACATGAACTGGAGTAGGTCAGATCCCTCTACCGAGTGCCTCTCTAAGAGTTCTATCAGTGATATAATCATTGTCAAAAATTTTGGATGAGATTATCTGCTTTCGATTCTGTTGTCCCTGATCCCTATTTCTAAAGTTGGAGCCGGAATGGGGAAGATGTTAAAAGAGATCAGAAACTTGAGTTCTAAGAATTCTCTTCATGTTTCACATGGACCGTACTATAGGCATCTGCATGTGATTCTGCTACAAGGAAGCCATAAAGAACCTCTCATGGTGGTGTTGGGTAGATCAGGAGTTACATAAACATTGTTTGATTTACAAAGGTCTTTATGGAAGTAAAATGGTAAAAGGAAAAATAGATTTCAAAAATACTGTTAATTCTGTTATAAATTGGTATAAAGACTTTTCCTTAAATAATCCATCTTCCTAGGAGTATGAGTGAAGCAATTCATTTGAGAAAAGCTTCCATCAGTGAACTCATCATCCAAGAAGTGGCAAGGAACTTTCCTACAAGCTCCATAGGAATAAACTATGGCAAATCTCAAATAAAAGGTTACTTTACAATTTGCTCATCAAATTAACCTGAAAATTTCTTTAACAAATTCCTTTCCAACACTTTTTCTGCAATTTTTACTAATTAGACTATAGATCTTTAGCTAATTCATCTAATTTTACTGTTATGTAAAATTTGTTCACAAGATAATTATATAAATAAGCCAGTTATATGTTAAACATATTTCTGAAAAATGGAATCTTAATGAAAATGACCTTACACATCAAAACAGTTTTGAAAGATAAAATGAAAAATTAGTGATGGGAGCAACGCAGCAAAGAGTATATTATATCTATAAGAAATGTTGGGTTTGGTCTTATTAAATTTGTTCCAAATTGATAAGTCTTTGTATTCACCAAGAATGCTTGTTTTCACACTCAGCAACATCTTTGACAAATTTAAAACTCCTTTGAAATTCCCTGAGCAACTCACATAAAACATAATACTACACCATAAAATACAATGTTGAAAAATAATGCCTTAAAGTTATGCCAAAAAATTCACTTTGTCTTTTTCTCTCTTTTTCATTATCAAATAGAGTTCCAGTAAAGTTGCCTCTAAGCTAGACAATTCTGGAGATATTTCTTACATTGTATAAGTTACAAAGACTTAGACAACAAATAAGTTCTTAGTCTTCCCATTCTGAGGAGGCAGAATGACTTAATGAAAAGAGCAAAAGAATGTGAGTCAATGTTGTTTATAGTCAAGGATCTATTCCTCTTCTATAAAATGAAGAGGTTGGACTGAGTGACTTCTTAAATTCCTTTCATTTCTAAATATGTCATTCTCTGACATTATTTCTATGATTTTGTGAAAGTAACAACCTCTCTGTGACTGTTTTCTTGTCTATAAAATTTTTCCATTGGATGAAATAGCTATAGTTCTTCTACATCTAAAATGTTATATGAGGGCTGGTGGAGAGTCAGCAAATGGGAATATTGTATCAAAATTGTTAATAACAGAAACCTGAATGTGCACTTTTTGTTAGGTAATCATGTATATTGTTCTATTTATTCCAGTGAGCTTTTTCATTTTATTAGGCAAATATTGTTTTGGTAAAAAAATTCAGACAATTTTGAATCACAAATAAAAACGAGAGAAACAAGACTTAGCACATTATGGAAAGCATGATAGTAGAAGAAATTTAACTTCCTGCCTATACTCCAGACTTATTTAAGTAATACAGAAATGAACTCGATCCTTTTGTTCGAATATTCCTGTTCATTAGATTTCAGAAAAACCTGAAAAGACTTGCATGAACTGATGTTAAGTAAAGTGAGAAGAACCAGGAGAACATTGTACACATTAACAGCAAGATTATATTATGATGAACTATAATAGATTTAATTCTTTTCAACAATAATTACAGACAATTCTAATAGACTTGTGATGGAAAGTGCTATATGCAATCAGAAAAGTAACTAAAGAGATTAAATACAGATCAAAACATAGTATTTTCATTTTCGTCCTTTTTTCTTTCTCGTGTTTTTCCCCCATTTCTTCTGAGTCTTCTTTTAAAACATGACTAATATGGAAATATGTTTTAAAAAATATTCCTGCTCACTTGATTGTGCCAAGCTCAGAGTACCAAACTCTGGAAACTGCCTTCTTCCAAAAAGAAAATATGTGTTTTATTGATGATTCTTTTTTTTTTTTTTTGAAAGGGATAGGAGAAAAGGAATGGAAGGCACCTTTATGGAACCATACCAATTCTCAGACTCCATAATTGTGATCTTCCCAGCATATGCATATGGTTTAGAGTTTCTCAATGGACACACTCTCTTTCCATGTACATGTTGCCCTTGCTTTACAAATCATTCAACATCATTTCAACAAATCACTTATTAAACAACCACTACTATATGCCAGTCTTTGTACTAGGTGCTCAGGAAATAAGACACTTTCCTCCATCATCAAATATTAGCTCAAACACTGTTATCAATCTTCCTTTAAATCAAGAAATTTGCAAGGTATCATCAAAGAGAAATCCAGCAAAATTCTCAGAAAATTTAAAGAGAGAAAGAATACTTTCAGCTAAACCAGGAATTCTTAACCTAAGGTCTATGAACTTTTGGGGAAAAAATATGTTTTTATGAACTGTTTCTCATCTTTGTTTTATTAATTTTTAAAAATTATTCTGATAAGGACTGTATTTGGTTCAACAGACTGTTAAAAATGTTTAATGGCACAAAAAAATGTAAAGAACTCCTAAAATAAGGGAATCTGGAGAGATCCATAAGGAAGTTAGTAAATGGAATTAGTCTTAAAGACTGAAAGGATTTCTATTAGCTGAAAAAATTCTCACAGTCCTGGGACTTATGCAAATGCTATGTTAAATTATTTTTATGACATTAAATACAATTTTTTGTAAAAATTTATATTTTTGTTTTTAACCAACGTCAAATCTACTCTTCTTAATGAGCTTTCTTTGATTCCCACCAGTTTGTCTATAATTATTATTAGCAAAATGCACGTTTGCAAAAATATTTTACACTTTTAAACTTCACAGGAACCCTATGAGGCTCTTTCCAACAGATAACATTTTCCTTTAACTTATCAGCAAACTAGCATTCTGAAGAGTAAAGCAATCACATACCTAGTTACTACTAAAGGCAAAAATCAAACCCAGATTTTTAGAATTACTAATTAGTTTCATTTATATAGACATCAGATTCCTCTCCCAGCTTGGAAATTCAATGCAAGTGGGACTCTATCTTGTCTAAACTTTCTTTCTCTCCCAGTTCTCTATATCTAATAAGAAGATAATATATATTTATTCAATTTAATCAACTTAATATGAAAAGTTAACATATTAAAAAGTAACAAAAAATGAAGTTTGTTCAGTCTCTACACTCTTCTGAATTAAAAAAAAAAGTTAAATATGATATGTCCACTAATACCTAAACTGAAATTATCAAACAAATATCTATAATAGATACTTCTTGGTGTTAGAAAAAATTAGACTACATTTAAGTTAGCAATTGAATGCAGAAGACTCAGTTAACCATCACCACCTGGCTGAGCTGTTCAAATCCTACTGCTCTTTTATATCTTAATTTAATCCCCTTTCAAATTATTTGTTCATATAACGGGCATTTTAATCTCCTTATTTTTGGCTGTCTCCAATTCCATAGTTGTTATTTTCACTGTGTCCTAAGTCTTAATGCTTTTAAGGAGATGTGTATACAAAGAATAGTTTGCATGATATTTTGAATTAACAGACTAAAGTCCTCATTCAGAAATCTTCAGGGTTTTTTTTCTCTTTTCATATCGAGTGTGTGTGTGTGTATTTGTGTGTGTGTATTTGCTAAACAAGCAAATATATTCACTCATTATGGATATCTTTTCACTCTTATGAAAAAGGCTGTTCTAGGAAATGAAAATATATACATGAATTATGTTTTTAGTGTTCCCTCAGCTTGACTTCCCTCAAGAGAGGGCAAAGAACACACCTCTAAGTATTCCATATAGCTTCTAGCTTCTACAGAAATGAGTGAGTTTCATGATCCCAGAGGGCTCTCAATAAATAGTTATTCATTCATGAGGATTATGCTAAGCAAAGCAGACACTGCTGATAAAATTGTGATAATTTACTCATAATCAAATGGCATGAGGATGGAAAAGGATGCTTTGAATGTATACAATTTTCTTATCCATATATAAACATATGTCTTTTGTTTGCTGCCCTGTATGAAGCCGATATTTGACAAGAAAAATAGGGAGAAGGAAAAGGAAGGACATTGTTGCCTATTGAGCACATGTGAGAAAACGCCTGTTGTTTTCAAGATGAAACATTAAAAAGAAAATTCTCCAGTCTATAGATGAAACATTGATAGATGCAAACACAATCAATTTACTATTCTTGACTTGTCCATTGCTGAGGCTGCCAATGGGAATAAGTCTCCCTGGCTAATCTTGGAGAAGTACCAAAAGTGTATGAATTTACCCTAAGATATTTTTTCTTTTAAGGCTAAAGGCAAAGTCTCCCGATTTTGTTTGGCCAGATGACATTTGGATCTAACTGATCAGAAAAAGATGGCTAGTAAATCCCTCTAAAGACTTTTTTGGGTGGAAGTTTGCCACTCTTCAGTGGCAAATACTGCCTAACAGCAGGTGCCTTATCAGGATGGCTGCCTCTAGCTATTTTTTAAGTGTCAGGAAAAATGCTGGAGGTGCAGAATTGTAGCTCCCATCTGGTATTGTTGATTTTGTTATTTTATACTGCAAGCTCAAATTTTGGTCCCCTAAAAAAGAAAGAAGAAAAAACATTGTAAAAGCCTCTTGTAAACTATCATTCCAAGAGCTACCTTAGCTTTTCTATATCTAATTAATTAATTCATCAGTCCATATGGATTTCATATCTACTATGTGTCAGTTTCTGTGCTAGAGGATAAAAATGAAAAAAAAAAAAGTTGCTGTTTCAAGAACTTTATAATATACTCATATACCAATATATAGATAGATAGATGATGTATGTACATATACATTATGTATATACATATATCTATATAGATTTAACACAATAAATACATATATTTGCATATGCATGTGTAATGGACTGAAGCTTGAGTTGATGCACTGGGGTCCCAAGCACATGAGGCTAAATAGTAATTGGATCATACTCTATTAATATATATGCTTGGAGAAAGGATGACCCCCGCCCACTCTTTGTACAAGTCCTGATGTGTTGTATAGGAAATGACGATTTTGGTGGGTGGAGGCAGAGGGGCAGGAAGAGAGGTGGGGAGAGAAGGCTGACTGGCTTCTGGTCTGGCTGGCTTCTTGACTCAGCTGTACACATTGTGATCGTGAACTCCCCTTCCCCTTTGATCCTTCTTCACCTCTACTGAGAATAAAGATTGAAGATTTTCCCTTAACCTGAATTCCTGACTCTGGATGATTTTAAAAATGCGGTCATCACATGCATGTATACATACATATATACAAATCTGTATATGTTATGATCTGCAATGGTGGAAGCAGTATACATGCTGACAAGTTCATGAATATATTGACTTTTATTGTTTATTTAGTATTAATATGTGAACCAGCAATTTATTCAAACACTTCATACAAGTGAGGGTAAGAAGGCAACCATAGAAGTGTGTTTAAGTATGTAGAAACTAAATGTAGTCAAGATGGGACTAGATCTGTGACTTCATTAGTATAGGGAAATCCTAGTTAGGGAAAATATCTCTGACAAATTGGCATCTCTTATGTAATTTCTAGCCTGTTTTTCAGGGAACTGAGAATTTAAATGATTTGTTCAGGATTATACTCCCATTATAAAAGTAAGATTTCAACCCATGTCTTACTAAAATTAAAAGAATTGTAATTTTTTTTAGAACTACTGCTCTAGTCCATTTTTCTGATAGTTTTTCAAGATTTCATTTAATGTATTCATGCATATCTAGCTTAGATTGATATTATTGCCAAGAAGAGGAGAAAGGGTCCCAGTACAGAGAAATGAGACATGACAGATAAGGAGAAGAGGAAGGGAGACAAACAAAGGGACAGAGAGAGAGAGAGAGAGAGAGAGAGAGAGAGAGAGAGAAAGAGAGAGACAGACAGAGACAGAGACATAGAGAGAAAGAAGGAGGCAGAAACAGAGAAAGACAGAAACAGAGACAGAAAGATAAAGAGACAGTGAAAGATGGAGAGAGAGGAGACAGAAACAGAGACTGATAGAGACAGAAAAACAAAAGAGACAGAGATAGAGATAATAGTCTGGTAGACAAATAGATAGATGGATATATAATGGAACATTTACTAAGCATTACTATGCTTCAGACCCTGTACAAAATAATGAGGATATATAAACAAGAAAGAAAATTTCTACCTTCAAGAAGAGCCCATTCTATTAGGGATAGACCATACTTCCTTTTGCAAATAAAACATGTAAATTTGTAAATATTAGGTAGATCATGAATAGAAAAAAAAAAAAAAAAGACAGACATGATACCTAGATAGATAGATAGATGATAGATGATAGTTAGATGTTAGAGACAGATAGAGTTTAGAGGAATGAGTATAACAATTGGGGTCAGAATACCTGGGTTGTTGGTATACTTGTGGCTTTGGATAACTCATGTCATTTGACAGAATCAGAAACCCCTTACTTGTGGAAAAAAAAAATATAAAGGGGATCTGGAAAGGAAGGTATTTTACATATAGAATATAGTTGGAAAGGGCCTGAAAATATAGATGTCTGATGCCAAGCAAGATAAACTCCACCATCTGAGCCAGAAGAAAAAGAAACTGAGTCCAAGATTGAGGTGGGAGAGTGAGGATGATGGCTAGAGTGTAGGTAGTATGTTAAGGTGATGACTAGGAAAACCGAAGGTGCTATGGAAATTCTGTGCAAATTTTTCAGGATAAATAGAATTTATGTGAGTTAGCTGAAATTGTCACTTTCCCACTGTGCCATGACACCACTTGTGTTAAGTGTCTGAGACTGGTTTTGAACATAGGTCCTCTGCAATTCCCTATTAATATAAAATTTATTGTGATGATATATTGAAATAATTTTGATTATTTTTATATAAAATCTTTCCTTTGAAATGGATTCTGTGGTCTTCACACTGGGTTTTCAAAAACTGAATGAATAAATAATTCCTTTCTCTGCTAAAATATAACTGAATATATTTCATGGAAATATAGATTTTCGTGTATATTGGGGAAATAGCAATAGAATAACCTATTGAAATCAAACATAGAGAGAAAGCACCTATTTATCTAGTGCAGTTTAAACTACACTTTCAAAATAAAATCAGATTTTGCTACACTGAGATTATAGATTTCTTTTTAAAATGCTATTTTGTGACCATCTCAGGGTTAGAAAAAGGAGGAGAGGATCATGAAATAAAGGAAGATATAGTTATCATGAGGGACTTTGTTGTTTGTATCAATGCTGAAATAACTTCCTCAGTTATCTGACCAGAGTGGGAACTACAGCCCCTGGTTACATTTATTTAAATGGCAATGGGAAGCACTTTCTTTCTACCTTGATAACTAATCACATTACATTTACTTATTTTAAGTTTCTCATCCTCTCTCATAAAAATTGAACAATGAAGATCATGGGATCATAAATTTGCAGTCAAAAGAGACTATGGGGGTTATTTAAGCTAATCTTCTCTTTTTACAGATGAGGAAATTAAGACTTAGAAGTTTTTTGATGTATTTAAGTTCATACAGTCAGTAAGCAATGAAGCTGGAATTCAGGCTAAATTTCAGTAATGGCAAGTTCAGCTCACTAAGTCTGATATTCTTTCTACTGCACCAAACTTAGATAAATATCAACAACTTCAAAATAAACTTAGATAACCTGTTCCATATGATCACATCTACTTTTATAAAGTATACATTAACATGAAAGAGAGGAAAAAAGAGAGAAGAGGAAAAGAGAGAGAAGAAAAGAAGAGAAGAGAAGACAAGAGAAGAGAAGACAAGAGAAGAGAAGAGAAGTGGGGGGGGAAGAGAGAAAAGGAGGAAGGGAAAGAAGAAGGGAAAGGCAGAAAGGGAGGGAGGGAAGGAGGAGAGAAGATTTGCAGTGCCCCCCCAAAACTTCAAATACTTAAGTAAATGATCACGATTCAGTTAATAAATACAGGCCTTCTTTCCTAATATGAAAAGCATTCTGAACTCAGTAAAATGATTTTCTGGCACTTTTTAAAAATCCATGGATCCACAGCTAAAATAGGAATAGTTTCATTAAAAAAGGTGACTCTAATATAACATTTGCATAGTATGTATGGCATGTGTTTTAGAATAGGAAGAACATGCTACTAAAATATTCATTCTTTTTGCTGTGGTTTGCCTGACATAACAGATACTCTATATGGTTCAAAATGATACCATTTCTCCTATTCTTGGGGACCTAATCTCTTGGTGACAGTGACAAAGAATTGATGAATGATTCAGTAGAGAATTACATGGTATTTAGCTCTCCTCTGACATATGACATTTTGGGTTTGGAATGATATATCATGGGATGATATGTCAGATTTTCCTTGGGGACCCTGATCTTTCCATGGAAATACAATGGGACTATCAAAAGTACCTCTAGAACTAAACTATAAACCTATCTGGCTTCTAGAAGTGACTGGATATGTAGTTTGACATTTCCTCAAATTTTCCATAAAGTGAATTCACTCAGATAGTATATTTTAACCATTCTACATTCAATCTTACTTTGATTACCTTCTAATTAGCCATCATTTTCTTTCTAATGGCTAAATATTTTATATTCTCCTCCTTAATGATATGACTTTTAGAGGTTGGATATGGCAGACATTTTAGAATCATGAGACATGAAATTCAAGGAAGGCTAAAGCTGTCAAGTTATCACTGAAATATCTATTACTTTATTATGTTAAGGTCTGTTTTGAAATATTTCCAATCCAAAACATATACACAGAGATATGAAGATGCCTGAAAGGAAATTCTATTCTCTTGTATGTGCAGAAAATAAGGAATGATTCTCATGATAAAGAGTTTAGGACCAGCACTTTTTGTAATGGCAAGAAAGTGGAAACTAAGTGGAAGCCCATCAGTTGGAGAGTGGCTGAATAAGTTATGATATATGAATGTTATAGAATATTGTTGTTCTATAAGAAATGATTAGCAGAATGATTTCAGAGGGCCTGGAGAGACTTACATGAACTGATTATAAGTGAAGTAAGTAGAACCAAGAGAACATTTCTTTACAGTAACAGCAAAATTATATGATGATCAATTCTGATGGATGTGTTTTTTTCAACAGTGAGATGGTTAAGGCCCATTCCAATGGTCTTGTGATGAAGAGAGCCATCTGCACCCAGAGAGAGGGTTGTAGGGACTGAGTATGGATCACTACATAGTATTTTCACTTTTTATTGTTGTTTGCTTGCATTTAATTTTCTTTCTCATTTAATTTTCTTTTCTTTTTTTATCTGATTTTTCTTGTACAGCATGATAATTGTGGAAATATGCATAGAAAAATTTTATGTGTTTAACATATATTGGATTACTTGCCATCTAAGGGACAGGGAGGGAGGAAGGGAGGAGAAAGAAGTTTGGAGCACAAGGTTTTGCAGGGGTGAATGATGAAAATTATCTATGCATGTGTTTGAAAATTTAAAAAAAAATTAATAAAAATCAATTAAAATTAAAATTAAAAAGTGTTTAGGACCTTCCTTAGTGAAAAGGCCATATACTCCACTAGCTCTGGCTCAATAGGAGTTTAAAGAAAATTTATGTTGGAAGGCAATTTCACTGAGAGATCTTTCTTATAATCGAAGAGAAACCCATTTGATCTGCTGAGGAAAGGTCATTCTAAAGTAATCTAGAAAGACTACTTTGGTTTCTTTGTTGCATTTTGTGTGCAAAGTGTCTTTTTGATATGGAGGTGTTTTGTGGATCTCTACAAATATGGTGGAGGACAACTAGATTGGCACAAAAGGAAATAGCAAACCACTTCCAAAAAAACCCCAAATAGGGCTACAAAGAATCAGGTATGGCTGAAACAAGTGAATAAAACCAAAGACATGTAGTAGAATTCTTAGCCCCTGGGAAGGAAATTTATTGCCCAGGATAGTTCAGCACCAAAGACAGATCCTAAATCTAATCAGTAACAAAGGTTGGGCAGCTATCCTGTGATTACTGACAGAAGTCAGGAAACTTTTCTTACCCTTTGAAATATAGCATAACCCTGTGCACACATCTATGTTAAGCCTTTTTTTTTTTTCACAAGTAATTATCTATTCAGCATCCTTTCTATGCAGAAAGCTGATTAAATGATTCAGTCAAAGGAAGGATATAGAAAAGAGAAGTCACAATCCTTACCTTTAAAGAATAATCCAGTTGCAGGAGGCAATACATATGTCCATTTAGCTACTGGCAATGAACAAAGAACAGTTGGAAGCAATCACTGTTTGGCAGGAAAAGTGGTTTCAACCTTCATCACAAGTCACCTTTAGCAAACTGGAACTTAGCCAACCAAAATCTCTCCGAATGGTCAATAAAAAAGTTTATCTTATAGTTTTCTTGTGATTTACTTTTGATTTTAATTTATTGAATTATGATACTTGTCATTTCTCTTGATTTCTCTGATGTTATCTCTTGAAATATCTAATGATATTTTATACAGAATTTTTTACAAACTAACTTAATATTTTAAAATTTTCTTCTAAAATAGAATATAACTTCAGGACCCTGGAAAGTTATACAATCATAATATTATAAATATAATGATAGAAAGGACTTTAAAAGTCAGGTAATCCAACCCTCTCACTTTATTAATGAGACAAATGAATCCAAGAAAGTAAGTGATTTGCAAAATGCCAATAGATAGTCAGTCATAGAGCATGAATTCAAATTCAGATCTCAGTTCATTTCTTTTCCCCAAACCTTATTGAACAAACTTAACAGTAAAATGAGATTTCAAGTTAAAATAGTGTGAAAGAATATAGAAAAGTCCAAATATTCCACATATATACCAGCAATAATCTAAAAATAAGAGCAAAGTAAATAATGATAAATTATTTTAAAAAGAACTAAAGTATGCACCTTTTTGAAATCCAGAATTAAATAGAACAACAGCTGTTAAGGGCCAGAACTCTGAACTGAAACAAAAGATTCTTACAAGATGTTAACTAGGTGGAATTGATAAAGAATGGTTGTTTAGCATGATGCTTAACAATTCTCTAGTTCAGTACATGTATTTAGTACTTAATATAGTTCTACAAGATTCACATCTAGGATAATGGAGTATATAACAGCCAGCAAGGACTGGGCATTCATTCCATCTTCAGTCAAGCTTCTGGTGGCTCTCCTGAGTGACAGAGAGACAGATTCATTCCATTGTCCACCTTTGTGGTGGCTAAAGGCTGAAGCACAAACCTTTAGATTCAGGGAAATTCAGAAGCCAGAGAAGGCAGGCAGGAGTTCAGGCTCTTGAAACCAATGAGAGAGATAGGCCTTTAAGAAGGCTAATCCAGCCCCAGAAAGGAAATAATAAAGGGTTTGACCTTTAACACTTGGCTGTATTTGTGGTGATTACTGAACTGAAACGAAGGCTGCTCCCAGAGACCCCAAGAAAACCAACAAAGAACATTACAAACAGACATAAATTTTAAGCATTGAAATAGAGATCACATCTACAAAGCAGTATGAACTCAGATGAGTAAGAAAGACCTCTGAATTAGAACATTAACCTATAATGTTATTAGCGTGGAGATAGAAGCCTGAAACAGTATTTATACATGAAGACATGGTTAAACAGCCAACAATAAATCCTTGACCAATGATATCTGGGGGAGAATAGAATACTGCAGAGCTATTACTAGGGATATCCACAAAGTGAATAGAAGAACGGAACAATTTCTTGACCAGAGATACAGCATAAAATCAGGAATACCATTGTAATAATCTGAAAGGTAGAAACCTGGGTATTATGGGCCAGAACTTGAAACAAAGTGCTAAGTCACTGGAATTGATAGAAACAATGCTTATGTACTTGGTTCACACCTTTGGAGTTCACACCTTTGGGAGAGTTCACACATTAGCTCATACATTAGAATTCATATCTCGTACACCTTTAGAGTTCACACCTTTAAGAGATCATATATAAGGAGCTCCCACAAGTCAACTGGAGACTTTTGGGAGATTCACAACTCAGGATTCAGTCCAGGAAGACTAAAGCTGGCAGAGGCAGAGGCAAAGGACTAGTGGCAAGAACTCTTAGAACCAAGGAGAGAGATAGGCCTCTAAGAAAGCTAACCAGGCTATTTTGAAGAAAACAATAAAAGATCTGGACTTTTAACTCCTGGCTACATTTGAGGTGATTATTACTCTGAACTGAGACTTAAGGCTGCCTCCAGAAGCTCCCCAAGAAACCTGCTTCCAGAGAACAATATATTTTACAGGAGAACATCATACCTGGGTTCAGAAAAACTAAAAACCCTGTCTACTGCCTTGGAGATGGAAATTAGTAGCAGAAATAAAAGAATTTGGTGTTGAAATACAACAGATCTTGACTATCCATCCAGTGGTACAATTTGGAAAAGAAGCTATCCCTGGCAAATGTCTACTACATGGAAATGAGTTTTAGAGATATGAGTAAAGAAATGATATCACTAAACTATGAAGACACAGAGAAAGAGATACTTAAAAACCATAAAAATTTAATAGGTCCCCACCAATTATAAGCAGAGTCTCAGGATGGATGTGGGAAGTGAGAGAAAGTGCCTTTGTCACAAGGACAAGAATATTGGAAGAATTGAAGCCTAAAATAATGGTGGTAAGGATAATTTTAAAAAAAACCCTCTGGAAAATGAATTAGGAGGAAAATAATTCTTTTAAGTAAATGAAAAAAAAGTAAGGAAATAGCTTATAAAAAAATCAGGAAATTTACCATAGTGGACTTGATGAAAATTTAAATATATCTAAACAGTATTCTATGATTATTGTTGGCAAGAAACATTAGAATAGAACAATTTGAATGAGCTGAAAAGACAAAATCTAAAGGTTTTTACTGTCAAAAACAAGCATTGATAATGTTAGACAAAAACAAAACAAAATAAAAACAAAACCAAACCCTGAATATCATATTTCAATTAATCATCAATGAAAACTGTCCAGATTTATTAAAATCAGAAAGAAAAATGAAAAAAAAAATTAGCACTTTCTGAAAGAAATCCTAAAAGCAAAATTCCTAGGATTGACGGGAAAACCCATAGCTTTCAGATCAAAGGGAAAGAAAAGCTAAAAAGTGCTTATATCTGTTGCTTAATAAATTCTTGTTAATTGACTTGTAATGATTAAAATCATAATGGTGACCTCATGGTTCACATGCCCATTGGAAGAGGGGTATTTCTGAGAATAGCAATCAAGGCAGATTAATCAACAATTAAGTAGAGAAAGAATATTACAATGATGGTCTGAGCTTATTCAAAAGAACTTTGTGTCTTTTATTTCTGTTAACCCCACCCATAGGTAATCTATTGAAAGAATTTTTTGATGACCTAAAATGGAATAGAGCAAAATTACTTCCTTACCTGGGTGGTATCTGAACATGAAATTTAGTCCAATCTCATTGTAAGTAAAATCCTTCAAGAGACTGAGCTTTTGGAATCAGGATTTAAGGAGAAAAAAAGAGGGGAACTAGTCAGGATCTCCACAGATAATTAACTATTAATAATCAAAACCTCAGACTTTTTGAATTTTAATTAACAAGCAATGAGTATCTTTTGAGACTTAACAACAATGTCCATAAAGTAAAAAAGGTGGGGTTTCTAAAGAGCTCTACCAGGGGTGGGACTGCAATCAAAAGACCAAACTTGAACAAAAGACCTACTTAAGAAAAAAAAAAAAGCCCATTTAAGGTTGAGATTTCCCAATCAGTGTTCCTTTCAGCTTGCTTCAGGAAGTATGATATCCTCTATTAAAGAAAGTAAGGCTTTCTCTGCCAAGATCTACCTCTATAGCCTGTTGTGCCACAGTTCCTTTTAATGTCCTGACTCAATTTCCCTAATTGTCCTATTCAGTTACTCTGCCTCAGGTTATAACCATTCCCTCTTAAAGTTAGGAAGGTCTTATATGTTAAACCTTAGGCTATAATCATTCCCTCATAATGTTTGATGGGATAAAGATCTTTATCCATTTTAGACATCATTAGCATATCAGGAGCCTCTCCAGTACCTCCCTCCATTATGTCATCCTAGGTGCCTGCCTCCATTATGTCATCCTCATTTTAGGTTCCTCCCCCATTAGGTCATCTCCATCCAGGTACCTCCATCATTATGTCATCAGTCTTGTAAGCCTGTAAAAGAATCTTGTATCCAACATTCAGGGTTGGATTCTTTGAGTCGATTGTCTCATTCAGCTCTGGGACCAAACATGGATTCATTTGGTCCCAGAAAATCTCTCCATTAAATAAACTATTAAATTGTTCTCTAATCTCTATCTTGCTCCGTTTCTCTGGCATTACACCCCAAGACTACATCATACAGACATGGAAAAAATAAATAATCCGAATAAATGGCTTTCTATTAGTGAATCCCTTTGCCAAAACGGTGCTTATTAATTATCAAATTATTTCTACATCAGAATGTAGAGGACTACAACTATAACTGAACATATGGAGACAATACTTTATTGGAAAATATCTTAGAACTACATAGGATTGACTTCTTGGTTTCACCCATTTCCCACTTATACACACACAGAGAGAAACACACAGACACACAGACACACACACACACAATGTCTCTATTCAATAGCTAAGACTATGATTCTACTTTTTTTTGTTGTTGTTATTATTATTATTTTTTTTTATTATAGTAACTTTTTAGTGACAGAATCCATGGCAGGGTAATTTTTTTACAACATTATCCCTTGCACTCACTTCTGTTCCGATTTTTCCCTCCACCCTCCACCCCCTCCCTAGACAGCAAGCAGTCCTATTTATGTTGAATATGTCCTGGTATATCCTAGATACAATGTATGTGTGCAGTTCCAAACAGTTTTCTTGTTGCACAGGGAGAATTGGATTCAGAAGGTAAAAATAACCCGGGAAGAAAAACAAAAATGCAAACAGTTTACATTCATTTCCCAGTGTTTTTTCTTTCAGTGTAGCTGCTCCTGTCCATCATTGATCAATTGAAACTGAATTAGGTCTCTTTTTCAAGAAATCCACTTCCATCAGATTACATCTTCATACAGTATCGTTGTTGACATATATAATGATCTCTTGGGTCTGCTCATTTCACTTAGCATCAGTTCATGTAATTCTCTCCAAGCCTCTCTGTATTCATCCTGCTGGTCATTTCTTACAGAACAATAATATTCCATAACATTCATATACCACAATTTACCCAACCATTCTCCAATTGATGGGCATCCACTCAGTTTCCAGCTTCTAGCCACTACAAACAGGGCTGCCACAAACATTTTGGCATATATTGGTCCTTTTCACTTCTTTGGTATCTCCTTGGGGTATAAGCCCAGTAGAAACACTGCTGGGTCAAAGAGTATGCACAGTTTGATAACTTTTTGGGCATAACTCCAGATTGCTCTCCAGAATGGTTGGATTCGTTCACAGCTTCACCAACAATGTATCAGTGTCCCAGTTTTCCGCATCCCCTCAACAATCATCATTATTTTTTCCTGTCATCTTAGCCAATCTGACAGGTGTGTAGTGGAATCTTAGAGTTGTCTTAATTTGCATTTCTCTGATTAATAATGATTTGGAACACTCTTTTATATGAGTGGTAATAATTTCAATTTCATCGTCTGAAAATTGTCTGTTCATATCCTTTGACCATTTATCAATTGGAGAATGGCTTGATTTCTTATAAATTAGAGTCAATTCCCTATATATTTTGGAAATGAGGCCTTTATCAGAACCTTTAACTGTGAAGATGTTTTCCCAGTTTGTTGCTTCCTTCTAATCTTGTTTACATTAGTTTTGTTTGTACAGAAGCTTTTAATTTGATGTAATCAAAATTTTCTATTTGTGATCAATAATGGTCTCTAGTTCGTCTTTAGTCACAAATTTCTTCCTCTTCAAGTCTGGAGATAAACTATCCTATGTTCCTCAATTTGTTTATAATCTCCTCTTTATATCTAAATCATGGACCCATTTGATCTTATCTTGGTATACGGTGTTAAGTGTGGGTCCATCCCTAATTTCTGCCATACTAATTTCCAGTTATCCCAGCAGTTTTGTCAAATAATGAATTCTTATCCCAAAAGTTAGGATCTTTGGGTTTTTCAAACACCAAATTGCTATAGTTGACTATTCTGTCTTGTGAACCTAACCTGTTCCACTGATCAACTAATCTATTTCTTAGCCAATACGAAATGGTTTTGGTGACTGCTGCTTTATAATATAGTTTTAGGTCAGGTACAGCTAGGCCACCTTCATTTGATTTTTTTTTTTCATTAATTCTTTTGAGATTGTTGACCTTTTATTATTCCATGAATTTTGTTGTTATTTTTTCTAGATCATTAAAATATTTTCTTGGAAGTCTGATTAGTATACCACTAAATAAATAGATTAGTTTAGGGAGTATTGTCATCTTTATTATATTCACTCGACTTATCCAGGAGCACTTAATATTTTTCCAATTGTTTAAGTCTGACTTTATTTGTGTGGAAAAGTTTTTTTGTAATTTTGCTCATATAATTCCTGACTTTCTTTTGGTAGATAGATTCCCAAATATTTTATGCTGTTGACAATTATTCTGAATGGAATTTCGCTTGCTGTTGGATTTTGTTGGTGATGTATAAAAATGCTGAGGATTTATGATGATTTATTTTATAACCTGCAACTTTGCTAAAGTTATGGATTATTTCTAATAGCTTTTTCATAGAATCTCTAGGGTTCTCTAAGTATACCATCATATCATCTCCAAAGAGTGATAGTTTATTTTCCTCATTGCCTATTCTGATTCCTTCAATCTCTTTCTTGACTCTTATTGCCGAGGCTAGTGTTTCTAATACAATACTGAATAATAATGGTGACAGTGGGCAACCTTGCTTCACTCCAGATTTTACTGGGAAAGATTCCAGTTTTTCCCCATTGCATATGATGCTTACTGATGGTTTTAAATATATGCTCCTGACTATTTTAAGAAAAAGTCCATTTATTCCTATACTCTCAAGTGTTTTATTAGGAATGGATATTGGATTTTATCAAATGCTTTTTCTGCATCTATTAAGATGATCATATGGTTTTTGTTAGTTTGTTTATTGATATAGTCAATTATGCTAATAGTTTTCCTAATATTGAACCAGCCCTGCATTTCTGGTATAAATCCTACTTGGTCATAGTGCATTATCCTAGGAATGATTTTCTGTAATCTTTTTGCTAATATTTTATTTAAGATTTTAGCATCGATATTCATTAGAGAGATTGGTCTATAATTTTCTTTCTCTGTTTTCAGCCTACCTGGTTTAGGTATCAGTACCATAGTTAATGGCTTGTTCTATTTCTTTTTCTAAGATGGGACTGTTTAGGATATTTACTTCTTCCTCTGTTAATCTGGGCAAGCTATATTTTTGAAGGTATTCTTCCATTTCATTTAAGTTGTTGAATTTATTGCCATAAAGTTGGGCAAAGTAATTCCTAATTATTGCTCTAATTTCCTCTTCATTAGTGGCGAGTTCTCCCTTTTCATTTTTAAGACTAACAATTTGATTTTCAGCTTCCCTTTTTCTAATCTAATTTACTAAGGGTTTGTCTATTTTGTTGTTTTTTTCATAGAACCAACTCTTAGTTTTATTAATTAATTCAATAGTTTTTTTTTACTTTCAATTTTATTGATCTCTCCATTTATTTTTAGAATTTCAAGTTTAGTGTTTGACTGGGGGTTTTTAATTTGTTCCTTTTCTAGCATTTTTAGTTGCAAGCCCAATTCATTGACCTTCTCTTTCTCTATTTTATGCAAGTAAGCCTCTAGAGATATGAAATTTCCCCTTATTACCACTTTGGCTGCATCCCACACATTTTGGTATGATGTCTCATTATTGTCATTTTCTTGGGTGAAGTTATTAATTATGTCTATGATTTGCTGTTTCAAATCATTCTTTAGTATGAGATTATTTAGTTTCCAATTATTTTTTGGTCTACTTTCCCCTGGCTTTTTGTTGAGTATAAATTTTATTGCATTGTTGTCTGAAAAGGATGCATTTACTATTTCTGCCTTACTGCATTTGAGTTTGAGGTTTTTATGCCCTAATATATGGTCTATTTTTATATAGGTTCCATGAACTGCTGAAAAGAAAGTGCACTCCTTTCTGTCTCCATTTTGCTTTCTGCAGAGGTCTATCATATCTAACTTTTCTAATATTCTATCAACTTTTTGACTTCTTTCTTATTTATTTTGTGGTTTGATTTATATAATTCTGAGAGTGCAAGGTTGAGATCTCCCACTATTATAGTTTTGCTATCTATTTCTTCTTGCAGCTCTCTTAATTTCTCTTTTAAATTTAGATGCTACACCACTTGGTGCATATATGTTTAATATTGATATTGCTTCATTATTTATGCTACCCTTTAGCAAGATATAGTGTCCTTCCTTATCTCTTTTAATCAGATCAATTTTTGTTTTTGCTTGATCTGAGATCAAGATGGCTACCCCTTTTTTACTTCACCTGAAGCATAGTAGATTTTGCTCCATCCTTTTTACCTTTATTCTGCATGTATCTCCCCTCTTCAGGTGTGTTTTCCTGTAAACAACATATTGTAGGATTCTGGCTTTTAATCCATTCTGCTAATCCTTCCTCTTTATGGGGGTTTCATTCACATTTATGGTTAAAATTACCAATTCTGTATTACTTGACATCTTGTTAACTCCTATTTATGCTTTTCTCCCTTCTTTCCCCCTTACCCCCCTTCCTAGTATTAAACTTGTGAGCACCACTTGCTTCTCACAGTCCTCCCTTTTTAGTATCCCTCCTCTCCACCTTAGAGTTCCTCCCCCATCTTACTCCTTTCCCTCACAGTTTCCATATTCCCTTCTGCTTAGCTTATTCCTTCCCTTTTCACTTTTACGTTCTCACTTTTCAGTGAGATGGGAGAAGTTTCACCATACATTGAATATGTCTAAAATTTTTTCTCTTAAAAGTCAATTCTTATGGCAGCAAAATACCCACTATATTCATCCCCCTCCATTCTTTCTCTCAGATATAATAGGTTTCCATTGCCTCTTTGTGAGATATAGTACCCCCACTTTACCCTTTTTCTGATACAATGTCCTTTCCACCTCTAATTTCTAGAACAAGGTATACATGTATTTTTTATACATCTTTACAGTAGAAATATAGTTCCTAAAATTTCTTTTTTTACTTTTTTAGGTTTTTCTTGAGTTCTATATTTGCAGATCAAACTTCTTGTTAAGTTCTGATTTTTTCACCAAAAATAGGTGAAATTCACTTATTTTGTTGAATGACCATCTTCTTCCCTGGTAAAAGATGCTCATTCTGGCTGGGTAAGTTATTTTTGGTTGCATACCGAGTTCTTTAGCCTTTCAGAATATCATATTCCAGGCCCTTCGATCTTTTAATGTGGATGCTGCTAGATCTTGGGTGATCCTTATTGTGGATCATCTATGTTTGAATGGGGTTTTTCTAGCCGCTTGGAGTTATTTTTTCCATCGTTTGAGGATTCTGGCATTTGGCCACTATATTTCTTGGTGTTTTGATTTTAGTATCCCTTTCAGTGGGTGATCGATGAATCCTTTCAATGTCTATTTTACCCTCTGTTTCTATGACTTGTGGGCAGTTCTCTTTGATAATTTTCTGGAAAATAGTATCCAGGCTCTTTTTTTCATCATATTTTTCTGGGACTCCAATAATTCTGAGATTGTCTCTCCTAGACCTATTTTCCAATTCTGCTGTTTTCCCCAGAAGGTATTTCACATTTTTCTCCATTGTTTGGTTTTTTTGGTTTTGCTTGACTGATTCTTCTTGTCTCCTTGAGTCATTCAATTCCATTTGTTCTATTCTGATTTTCAATGAAGTGTTTTCTTCACTCACTTTTTTTATATCTTTTTTCTAATTGTCCAATTTGTTCTATGGAATGTTTTTCCATTTCTCCCATTTTATTCTTTAGTGAGCTGTTTTCTGTTTCCAGTTCACTAATCCTATTTTTCAAGGATTTGATTTCTTTATCCACTCTGTCTTTAAATGAGTGAGATGACTTCTCCAGACTCTCTTGCTAAGCCTCCCTCTCCTTTTCCCATTTTTCTTCTAGCTCTCATGTGAGAGCCTTTTTAATTTCTTCTATGAGAGATTCTTCTGTGCTGAGGAACAGATGATGTCCTCCTGTGAAGATTCACCTGGAGACAGTCTGTTTTTAATCTCCTCAGGGTTTAGAGTCTGCTCTGTGTCCATATAAAAGCTGTCAATCGTTAAGGTCCTTTTCAACTTTTTGCTCATTTTGTCAGAGAAGAATCAGAGACAAACTAGCAAAGAAAAAAAAGGAAAAAAAACCCAAATGGAATCTGCTTTTTGCGGGGAGGGGCTGGGTGGCGTTACCGAGCTTCCTCTACAGACTCGGGGGCAGCAGCGAGGCACTAGCAGGACTGTGCTGCACCTGTGCTCTGAGACTCTGAGAGCGTGTTGAGACGCTGTGGGGGAGGGTTGGCCAGGTCCCAAGGAACTCCAGCTGTTTGGGGTTGTATTCTTCACCCCCAGTGTTTTTAGCTTCTCTGCTGGGCTACTGACTTGTTGCCAGGGCAAAGTATCCAATCCTGTAGCGAAGCTCTCCCCGCAGAGACGGCTGAGATCACACCCCAACCCACTCCGGTCTGCTCAGATGTGAGCTGCCTGCTGAGCTCCTGCTGCCGCTGCCGGCCCTCAGCCTGTGCCCGATCTAAAACTGTCCCACCCTCGAGCAAAAACAGACCTTTCCTGGCAAATCTCAAGGATGTCTTCTCTTGGTAACTATTTGTGGGTTTTTTTTTCAGTCAGGCATTAATTCAGAGGCTTGTAATGAGATGGATTCTGAGAGAAAATGCGGAGCTTACACAGCTGTGTCCCTCCTTGCCGCCATCTTGGCCAGAAGTCCTATAATTCTCCTTAATATAGAATCATTCATTGTTTATCAATAGCAAAAGATCCTTTGAGTTTTTGGCAAGTTTGGCTAGTTTAAAATTAATGACGAGTCCTTGTTGGTTTCAGTCATCTGGACAACTTTATATTAGTTCTGTCATTCATTTTTTTTTTTATAATTTGCTTTATCAGAAATAAATAGCTATATCTCAAAACAACAAAGTACAACTATAATGAGGAGAGAAAAGGGAGAAATTAGTATTGATGCATTATAATGAGTGAACAAATTTCTGTTATGCTCTCTTGTTGTTCTGGCAAGTAATGTATTACCTTATTCATGGAAAACACTCAATAGTTCTTCCTGAAAAATAAATGAATATTTATTTGCAAATATATAATTCTCATTTCTTTATGTATCAAGAAGCTTATTAATTCTGAATTTAATTGTGGTAGAGAGGAAAGTGCATTGCTTTAAGTGGGAGTTAAACTAGATAAACTTTAATATATGTCCCACTTATACTAGATATATGTTTCACCTATTCAAATAATTTAAAACCTGTCATGACAGAACTAATATTTACCAGAATTTCATTGATATAGCTTCTTTCTCCTTATCTGTCACATGAAGAGTAAGTCTGGATCCCACCTCCTTCCTTTTCCTTAGAGATTACCATTATTAAAAAAAAGAAAGAAAGAAAAGACAAAACTGTCCTAGGACATGGTTGACCTTAGCTTCTCTTATAGAACCTCCTGGGCCCCTAATGGGAAAAAATCCTTTGCAATTGTGGCTTCTTAGACTTTGGGTTTTTTTTGGTTTTTTTAAAAGTCTTTCATCACATACTGCTCTGTGTCTAGATATGTTTCCATATAAAAATGAATGGGCTGCATCAAGAAAAGTTGTCAGAGAAAAAAATTATAATTAATTAAATACTCCAAAGATATAATAAGATGTCTGACAATTTAGCAATCTGGAAATTATTAAAACAATCTGGATAATAATTCATCTGAAGTTTCAGAGGAGTGATAACTGAATTGTATAGGAGGTAAAAAAGATGACCTTTAAAAATTCCTTCCACCCTTAGGACAAATGATTCCAGAAACATATTATTTCCACTAAATCCTGTTTTTCCATATTTCATAGTTGAGGATTATTTTTATGATAATAGTAATTGTGTTAATGATGATAATGTTGTAATAAAATTCTAAATTCTTTATGGTATTTTGTAGTTCATAAAAACACTTTCACATATTTTGTTTAATGTTGACAACAATGCCAAGTCAACGTGGAAAAAGTTATTGATAGAATTCATCATTTCCTTTTTCTTATATGAGAAAACAAAGTCAAAATTCTCACTTCTGAGACAGTTGTTAGAAATCTGGGATCTTGTGGGAGTACATAAGATATGAATAGTCAGTCATTTTAAATAACAGTAACAGTAAGTGCAGTGAGAGGAGGATGAATGGGAAAATGGAGTCAAAGAGAGGAAGAGAGAGGCCTTTTTTGTTACAAAGCATATAATCAGCCTGGAGAATTTATAGCAGCAAATATTTTGGCTAGCTGTTTGTGGGGGAAAGCCTGACTACTTTTATGACAAGCTGTATATGTGGTTCTACTTGCTGAGATATGGATAATCAAATCTCACGCTTCAGAAAATAAGCTCAGCACTGCAGGGGTCAGGAAGATATTTATTCTTGCATTCCTCTATAGCATTTGACAATTTTTCAGCTGCATTATGGGTTCCATTTGGTGCTTCTTTACTCTTCTTTGAAGCATCAGCATCAGTTTGGTTAATAGGTGTGATGGGGCACATCTCTGATAGGGAAGGGCAAATGATACTTCTATTCTGAAGAGGTTAAGTAAGATTCTAAAGCTTTATTTAATTGCTTCTTGCAGCTTCCTTATTTGCTTGAAATTTGTGAGAACAGAAAAAATATATATTCTATAGACTTAAAATGGATTATCTACACTTTGAATAAAATTTTCTTTTTTTTTTTCTTTCTATAAGACACATTTATTTTGCTACTTGGGTTTCTCTTGACATCAACTCATTTTTATGTTGGTTGAGACAAATGGGGAAAAAGTATCATAAAGGATAAATCTTTAATCATCTCTAGGTCTATTTAGAAGAAAACTTGTGGTTCCCTCTAAGAGTAAGTTGAAAATAGCTCAGAAGTATGCCTGCACCATACCTACAATCAGTAATGACTTGTAAGGGATAAATGTGCCAAAAGGGAAATCCATGCATCCTTTTTGATTTATGGCCTCATTTTTAATGACACAGGACAAAGAAATAGCAACAGAAGGCCATTGTAAATCTTTCTATTTTTCAGCCTCAGCTTTCAGAGGGTGAGAATAATCAGATAATTTAAAGCTGCTTGAGTTTTGATGAGAATGGCAACAAGGTTAGTGCTTTTACATACCTTAGAGACCCTTGTTGAAGTTCCTATCCTTAACATACTGTCTTAAAGAAGGAAAAACTGAGCAGAACACTCCTTGAATAGGAAAATATAAAAGAAGAGGTAAAAGGTGAGACATCTATTTTAGAATACTGCTGACAAATTTATCTTGGGTGGGATATTCAGAAAGACATGTCCCAGAAAAGCCTGGGAAGATACATGTATGGTATAAGTTTTTGCTAATTACCAGCATCTAACTGAGATAAAGGACAAATATGATGATAATAATTAGGAATAGTCAGCTGAGCTTAAAGTCTATATTCTCAAGATTTTCTGCTGGATCAGAAGACTGCTATGAAGAAGAAGAAATCTTCACAGAGGGAATCTCTAGAGGTGTCAGAAAACAAGTGATGGGAATGTTCCCTAGCTTCACCCCAACCCAAGGTTAAAATGTCAAAGATATCAATAAAAACATATATGAAATAAAAGCTCAGGACACTAATAAATATGTATGACTATCAGGACAATCAGAAGTTATAAGTTTCTCATGTTTATAAGTCATTCTTAATGAAATAATGAAAAGACATATGTAAACACTAGCTACAGAACTCACAAATAGAAGCTGAAATTTTGTCTTCAAACTCCGAGAAGCTGAGACTATCAGTTAGCAAGGAAGATAACATTTGAGGTGAATTCTTTAATATGTAACCTAATTAAATGGCACATAGTAAAAAGATTACAGGTCAGATTGAGGCAACACCTCTTCTCACATTTTGTCATATCGTTAGTGGCTTCCCATTATGTGCCATCTCTAGTTTTTAGGTGTCTGGCTAGTAGTCCACATGTTTGCTCTTTTATTCATCTTTTCTTGAAAGCCTCAAAACAAATTCCTGTACTATACTGTTATTCCTCAACCCCTTCTTTCCCTTGCAAACAGAATAGAATGCAGTCACCTTGTTTTTCCTTTCTTAATAAAATTTACCAAATTCAGAAAAGTCTTGCATTCTCAGAACTTTTAGATAACTTAATTGTCTTTTCCTGCTTTCCCTTCCTCTCTTTTTCTCTCTTCTCATCCTTTCTTTTCACTATTCCTTTCTTCCCCCTATCTGTCCTGTATCTTTCCCTCCCTCCTTTCCAACTCTTTCCACATTTCCATCTCTTCCTGTCCTCTCACCACTTATTTGAGGATTTTATTTTGTATCTCAGAGTCTTAGGCCATGACTATTTAGGCCAATTCAGTTCAGTGAAGCCAGATATGGAAACCCATTTCTATTCTGTGTTTTTTGCAGGAATATATATACCTTTAGACTTAATGTTTAATATTAATTAAAGAAGGTATGCATTTATTCATTTACATTCCAATAAAAATTTCTCAAAAGTCCTCATGGTTACTAGGTTATTAGATAGAAGGTAATTTTTTTTAAATGGATTTATAAGTAATCAGTCCTTTTCCATGTCTGATGTTTAGCAAGAAAAGGTCCTGAAAGTAGTATGTAGAGGTAGAGACTGAAGAATTAAATTATCAAAAAGTTTAAAAAACAAAGCAAGTAGAAAAACCAAAACACACTAGTGTAAGATAGTTACAGAAAAATCAAATTTCACTATCTCAATTTTGCCTCAAGTAGAAAAGCAAGAGATTTTAATTTTTTTTTTTTTTTGCGATTTTTTTTTTTTTGGAATTTATTTAGAATTTATTTTTTTTTCCTCAGATGGTTTGGGGCATTGGTATGAGAGGTATATTTGGGCAAAGATTTTAGACTCACATCTGGAATAGATTTTGTTGCTAAATTTTCTATTTTTCTTTCTTCCTTTTAAGCAGATCATTAGGAAAATCTTGTCAATTTTTGGAAAAGAGAATGCCCAAAGATCACAAAATCTTTCATGAAGTAGCAATTTAGCATTTTGTTTTGACATGTAGATGGTTTTACCCATTTTTTTTTTTATTAACATACTCTGGTCTATAATGAATGTTTCATCTCCACCTGACTACTGCTATTATACATATTTTGATTCCCTTTGAAATGGATTTTATAGGGTTAGCATTAGTAAGAGAAAATTCCATTAGTGCAATTTCAGAAGATTCAGTATCCTGAGATAGGTACAGTGTTAATGCCCAATTCTGGGAAAATGGGAGAGAGCAGTCAGTTTTAGCCTTTTCTGAAGCATCTCTAGGCATATACTCCCACCATATTTTTCTCCTCTTTTTCTTTCTTAGAACCAAAATTCTATAGTTTGCATTTTAGAGAATAACAATAACAGATAGATTTTTGGAAATGCAGTACTATAAACTTATAGGATTTTTAATGAATAAAAACTAATTCATTCATTTTATATTAGCTAAGTAAAGTGTGCCTGCCCTGAACAAGTGTGAAGGATTTGGCTGGACTGACTTACTTATCACAGTGAATTAAATTATGTGCAGACCTAGTTGTGAAACACAGACCAAGATATTTGAAAAGCTATAAGATGTTAGTAATAAATCAAGATATAAAAAACCATGGACTGAAGGGAGAACAAGAAACAATGTACAAATTAAGGACTACTTTACTAAACTGCTTTGGAAAAAAAGAAGTCATTTATTAGTTGGAGTATCTATGTATGGTCTTTTTTTGCTTGTTATTTTAAACCTATTAAGGCAGAACTATGTGAAGACTAATAAAACATTTGCAAGATAACATGATAAAGAAAAGAAGATCAGATTAAGAAGAGATCAGATTAAAAGTGCTGACCAGACCAGAGAAAAATGTTTTGGTACCTGGGAAAGACTAGTGGGTTTAAAGTCAGATGATTGAGCTTGAATCTTAGGTTTGCTACATGCTATTTTCAGGATCTTGGAGAAGTTTTTTTTACTTTTAAACTACAAAATTAGGGGAAAGTATTGGGTATTATAGCATTTCTTCCAGATTTAAAGCTATCATGATATTACTTTTTTTGTTTTCCTTTCAAACTCATTTCATCTTGTATTTACTGAAGTCTACTTCCTCTAAATTACAACATATCTCTCTCTCTTCTCTGCTCTCTCTCTTCTCACTCTCTCTTTTTCTCTCCTCTTCTCTCTCTCTCTCTCTCTCAATTTTTTTGAATAAAGGAAAAATGTATTTTACATTCTTGCAAGAATAGGTGCCTAGGTTAGTAGATACACCTTTGAATCTCTAAAGTAAATATTTTATTTCCAATCCTATTTTTATTCCCCATTAATTGGATGGGACACAATATCTCAAACTCTAAGTCTGGCTATTTTCTCACAATTCCCCAAAAAAGGAACAGAAGGAGTGATCAACATACTTTATGATTTTATGACTTCCAGACCTATTTTTTGCTGTAGCAGGAACCATCACATCTTTAAAATTAACTCCAGTATTTTTTCCAAACTTTTGCTACTTTCACTCAAGGAACTTCCATCCCAAATACTGTTACTTTTGGATATATCCCCTTCTCCTATTTCTTCACCCTCTTCAATTCACATGATTTCTATCACCAATAAATCTCAACCATGCATAACTCATCATACTAGCAGGCCCCTATCTGAATTCAACTAAAATTGGCTTAGGTGTCAATATTTCAAATTATAACTTTAGAAGAAACTAAAAATAAATTCAAAGAGGGTTAAAAGTGATTTTTTGAAATTGGGTAGCGTAGCATTACAATTGTTTTAAAAGTGATAAAGAATGACAGGTATAGGTGCGAGACATTTGAAGGGAGCCACAAGTACAGTAGAAATAGAATGTTACATTTATAATTATTTTTAAATCAATGTTATTTTTTGATCCAGTGACAAGTTTAAATGTTCAAATACATGAACAAGAGCATAAAGCAAGAAAATTAGAAAGGTGGACAATGTGGGATAAAAGCCCTGTTTTGTACTGAATTAACATCTATTAAAAAGATGGGAATGTTGATTCTAAACACACTATTTCAGCATTTACAAAAACACTCTTGTTTCTGTGACTCTTTTGGAATATCTCTGAATATTTCTCATGGACTTAGTACTTTCATTGCTGCCTTCGATTTTAGAGTAATCTGTATACTTTTGCTTCCTTTTTTAATCTCTGCATCTCTTCATGTATTAATTCCTACATTTCTTTTGATTCTTTGTATATATCATTTGTTATGACATTCATTTGCTCCATTTTGTTCAATCTTTCCCTAATATGAGGAACTCACATTGGAGTTTTGAAGTAATTATAGTTCTCATTAGGGAATGAAAATAGGGTGGGACTTCAAGAGAAATGACATAAAAAGGCAAAATAAGATTTGAAAAAAATTCAAAATGAATGAGGATAGCATAAATCATTGGGTAGAGGGATAGAACTGGAATCATAAAGTATTTGAATCCATGTCAGATGCCTTAGAGTTGCTTTGGTTCACATAAGAAGCTCCTTAACTTCACTGGTTCTCAGTTTCCTCATATGTAAAATGGAGAAGGAATAAATTATTTTCTAAGGTCCCAGCTCTAAGTCTGTGATCCTGTAAATTTATGATCCTGAGAAAGAAGAGGTGCCTATGTTAGGAGATAAGTACTATTGGGAAGACAAAGCTCTAAATGTAACTTGTTTTAATTTTATTGTTATTCAGTCATTCAGTGATATCTGTCTTTTTATGAACTTGTGGACTATAGTATACTAGGGTTTCTGTCATCCACTTTCTCCTGAAATATGATCAAACTCATGTTCCTTACCTCCATGACACTATATTCAACTCATCTTCTTCCATTTTCTTCTGTTTTTGACCTCAGTCTTTCCCAGGATCAAAATATTTTCCAATGAATCCTATGTTCTTATCATGTGGCCAAAGTGTTTCATCTTCTGTATTTATCCTTTAATGATTTTAATTTTTTTCTTATAACTTTTTATTTACAAGATCTATGTATGGGTAGTTTTTCAGCATTGACCCTTGCAAACCTTCTGTTCCAACTTTTTCCCTCCTTCCCTCCACCCCCTCCCCCAGATGGCAAATAGATCAATACATGTTAAATATGCTAAATTATATGTTAAATACAATATTTGTATACATATCCATACAATTATTTTGCTGCACAAGAAGAATCAGACTTTGAAATAAGGTAAAGTTAACCTGTGAAGGAAATAAAAAATGTAGGCGGACAAAAACAGAGGAATTAGAAATGCTATGTTGTGGTTCACACTCATTACCCAGAGTTATTTTGCTGAATGCAACTATTCTATCCATTATTGAACAAATGGAACTGATTTGGTTCATCTCATTGTTGAAGAGAGCCACGTCCATCAGAATTGATCATCATATAGTATTGTTGCTGAAGTATATAATGACCTCCTGGTCCTGCTCATTTCACCCAGCATCAGTTCATGTAATTCATGCAAGATGCTTTTTCTGCATCTATTGAGATGATCATATGATTTTTATTACTTTGGTTATTGATATAGTCAATTATGCTAATAGTTTTCCTAATATTGAATGAGCCTAATATTGAATGCATTCCTGGTATAAATCCTACTTGGCCATTGTGTATTCTCCTGGGGATGATTTTCTGTAATCTTTTTGTTAATATTTTATTAAGATTTTTGCCTCAATATTCATTAGGGAGACTGGTCTATAATATTCTTTCTTTGTTTTCAACCTTCCTGGTTTAGGTATCAGTACCATGTCTGTGTCATTAAAGGAATTTGGTAGGAGTCCTTCCTTCCTTATTTTTTCAAATAGTTTATGTAACATTGGAGTTAATTGTTCTTTAAATGTTTGGTAGAATTCACATGTAAATCCATCTGATCACAGGGATTTTTTTCTCAGGGAGTTGATTAATAGCTTGTTCTATTGCTTTTTCTAAAATGGGACCATTCCTCCTTTGTTAATCTGGAAAGCCTATATTTTTTTAAGGTAGTCATCTATTTCACTTAGGTTATCAAGTTTATTGGCATAAAAATGGGCAAAATAACTCCTAATGATTGCTCTAATTTCCTCTTCATTAGTGGCAAGTTCTCCCTTTTCATTTTTAAGACTAACAATTTGATTTTCCGCTTTCCTTTTTCTAATCTAATTTACCAAACATTTATTTTATTGGTTTTTTCATAAAACCAACTCTTAGTTTTATTAATTAATTTAATAGTTTTTACTTTCAATTTTATAATTTCTCCTTTTAATTTTAAAATTTCAAGTTTTCATTGGGGATTTTAATTTGCTCTTTTTCTAGCTTTTTAATTTAAAAGCCCAATTTATTGATCTTCTCTTTCTCTATTTCATTCAAGTAAGCCACTAAAGATATAAAATTTCTCCTTATTACTGCTTTGGCTGCATCCAACAAATTTTGGTATGTTATCTAATTGTTGTCATTCTCTTGGGTGAAATTATTAATTGTATCTATGATTTGCTGTTTCACCCATTCATTCTTTAGGATGAGATTATTTAGTTTCCAATTACATTTTGGTCTATTTGCCCCTAGCTTTTTGTTGAATGTAGTTTTTATTGCATCATGATCTGAAAAGAATGCATTTACTATTTCTGCCTTCCTGTATTTAATTTTGAGGTCTTTATGTCCTAATATATGGTCAATTTTTATATAGGTTCCCTGAACTTCTGAGAAGAATGTGTACTCCTTTCTGTCTCCATTCAGTTTTCTCCAAAGATTTATCTACCTAACTTTTCTAATATTCTATTTACCGTTTTAACTTCTTTCTTATTTGTTTTGTGGTTTGATTTACCTAATTCTGAGAGTGCAAGGTTGAAATCTCCCACTATTATAGTTTTGCTGTCTATTTCTTCTTGCATCTCTAATTCCTCCCTTTAGGAAGTTAGATACTATACCACTTGGTGCATATATGTTTAGTACTGATACTGCTTCATTGTCTATGTTACCCTTTAGCAAGATATAGTTTCCTTCCTTATCTCTTTTGCTTGATCTGAGATAAGGATGGCTATCCCTGCTTTTTTGACTTCACCTGAAACATGATAGATTCTGCTCCAGCCTTTTACCTTTACTCTGTATGTATCACTGTGTTTTAAATGTGTTTCCTGTAAACAACATATCGTAGGGCTCTGGCTTTTGATCCAGTCTGCTATCTGCTTCTGCTTTATGGGAGAGTTTATCCCATTCACATTTATAATTAAAACTACTAATTCACTATTTCCTGCCATCTTATTATCCTCACATTATGCTTCTCTTTTTGTTTCCCTTCTTACCTCCCTCCCCAGTATTAAAGCCTGCCCCTCTTTAGCATCCCTCCTACCCCCTTTGAGTCCCTTCCCCTTTCTTATACCTTTCCCTTATTATTACTCTTTTCCTTTTCCCTTTTCCTCTCTTAGTTTTTAATGAGGTGAGAGAAGTTTCTTTGTAAACGAAATATATCTATTATTTTCTTTTTGAGCCAAGTCTGATGAGAGTAAAATTCACACAATGTTCCTCCCCCTCTAAATTCCCTCAGATATGATAGGTTTCCTTTGCCTCTTTGTGGGATGTAATTTCTCTCATTTTATCTCCCCTTTTCATTTTTTCCATTAGTATTCCCTTTCTACTTCTACTTCTCTTTTTTATGTTACATCAATAAAATCAAATTATACATGCACTCTTTTATGTATGTCCATAACAGAAATACAGTTCTCAAGAGTTCTTTTTACCTTTTTCTGCTTCTCTTCAGTCTTATAGTTGGGCAAATTTTTTTTTTTTTTTTTTTTTTTTTTTTTTTTTTTTTTTTTTTTTTTTTTTTTTTTTTTTTTTTTTTTTTTTTTTTTGTTTAGCTCTGTTTTTTTTTCATTAGAAACAAATGGAATTCACCTGTTTCATTAAATGTCCATCTTCTTCCCTGGAAGAAAATACTCAGATTAGCTGGATAGTTTATTTGTGGCTTCATTCCAAGTTCTTTTGCTTTTCAGAATATCAGATTCCAGGCCCTTCGATCCTTTAATGTGGAAGCAGCTAGATCCTAATTTTTTTCCCCTGGCTGCTTGTAATATTTTTTCCTTAGTTTGATAGTTCTAAAGTTTAGACAAAATATTTCTTGGAGTTTTTATTTTAGAGTCTCTTTCAGAAGGTGTTTGGTGAATTTTTTCAATGCCTATTTTATCTTCTGATTATATTACATCTGGGCAGTTCTCTTTGATGATTTCCTGTAAAATAATGTCTAGGCTCTTTTTTCATCATAATTTTCAGGAAGTCCAATAATCCTCAGATTATCTCTCCTAGATCTGTTTTTTAGGTCTGTTGTTTTTCCAAGTAGATGTTTAACATTTTTTTTTCTATTTTTTTATTTTTTGGTTTTTGCTTGACTGATTCTTGATGTCTCAACAAATCATTCATTTCTATTTGTTCAGTTCTGATTTTAATGAGTTATTTTCTTCATTAGCTTTTTTTACTTCTTTTTGTATATGTCAAATTGAATTTTTAAAAGAGTTGTTTTGCTCTTTGGAATTTTTGTTTCCATTTCACTAATTTTTTTACTGAGTTATTTTCTTTTTCCAATTCACAAATCCTACTTTATTGGGAGTTCTTTATCTTTTTCAATTCACAAATTCTCTTTCCCTGGGAGTTCTTTACCTTTTCTAATTCACATTTCAGGAGTTGTTTTCTTTTTCTATCTTATCAAATTTTTCTTTTAGTGAATTATATACCTTTTCTGTACTCTCTTGCAGGGCTTATCTTCCCTTTCCCCATTTTTCTTCTAGCTCTCTTTTAACATCTTTTATAATTTCTTCTAGGAGAGTCTTGTGTGATGGGGATCAGGTTGCATCCCTCTTTGGGTTTTGTCTGGGGACTGTCTGATATTATTCTCGTTGGGGTTGGAAACCTGCTCTCTTTTCATATAGCAGCTATATATAGATAGGGTTCACTAGGATTTCTACTCACTTTTTTAAAAAGCCCTTTGAGTCTGCCTTCAGGGCAAAGAGGTTACCAGTTTCCTGTGCAGAATAGGGATAGATAGATGAACAGTAGCTGTCATGTAAATGGGGTGCAAAGAGCTGCCGAGCTTCAGAAGTGCCCAGGGAAGAGCCCAACATTGGAAGTGTCTCAGCCATGCTACAGAAGTTCCACTGCCCAGGCAGAGACCCCCCCCCCCACCTCCAACCGCACTCTGTGCAGATTTGTGACTGTCTTGGGCAAAAGCCCTGTGCTGCAGAATGTGCTGTGGTCCATGTTGAATCACTTCTGGTGCTGGGTGGGTGTAGCCAGATCCTGTTAAATTCTGGCATTTTTTGGAGTACACTCTACCTTTGGCGATTGTGTAACTTCTCTGCTGATCTACTGCTTTACAACCAAAGCAGACAGCCAACCTGTGGTAGATTCCTCCCTGCAAATTTTCCACCCATGGAGACCACACCAGCCCCATCTGCTCAGTGTGCTAGCCTCAGTGTTCTGCCTCCCTGCCTGTACTAGCCTGTTCCCATGGATAAGGACAAACTTTTTCTGGCGATCTTCCAGATTATTTTTAGCAGTTAATTTGTTATATTCCTAATATTTGTGGATTTTACCAGTCAAGCACTATTTCTGAGGCTAAATTTGGTAATTAGTAGTGAGGGTAGAAAGGGAGCTTAGAATGCTATGTGTGTCTTCTCTGCCATCTTAATTATTTTAATTTCTTTACATATTTGTTACTTGTATGTCCTTACTGCCCAAAGAATTCTCAGAAGTCTTTACTAGAACCTTAATTTGAAATTATCATTTCTGTAGTGCTCAATAAACTGAGTCCAGCTATCTCAGCTATATATTGTTATTGTTGTTCAGTTGTTTTCAATTAAATCTGATTCTTCATGAATTCCTTTGAGATTTTCTTGGAAAAGACATTGGAGTAGTATGCCATGTTTTTCTGCAGCTAATTTTATAGATGAGGAATTAAGGCAAGCATGATTAAGTGATTTACTCAGTGTCACATAGCTAGTAAATATTTGAGGTCAGAACTGAACTCAGAAACATGAATCATTCTGACTCCAGCCCAACATTTTATCTACTATGTCACCTAGCTTCCTAATCATACAAACAGGCCTTTGCCAGCCAGGTGATGCCTCTGCTTTTTAATATGCTACATAGATTTTCTATAGCTTTCCTTCTAAGGAACAAGTGTCTTTTAATTACAAGACTATAGTCATCATCTGCAGTGATCTTTGAGCCCAAGAATATAAAAAGTGACACGGTTTCCATTTCTTCTCCTTCTATTTGCCAGACAATAATGGGACCAGATGTCATTGTCTTTTTTTTTTTTTAATGGTAAGCCTCAGATGAGCTTTTACAGTTTCCTCTTTTATTCTTATCAAGAGGCTTCCTAATTCTTCTTCACTTTCTGCCATCATTTTAGATCTTCTGAATATTTGAGATTGTTGGTATTCATTTTGGGACCTTAATTCTGATTATCCATTTATTCATTCTGGTATTTCTCATGATATTCTGAATATAAGTTGAATAAATAAGGGGACAATAGGCAACCTTGTACTCCTTTCCTAAATTAAACTAATTAATTGTTTGATATTCAGTTCTAACCATTGCTTTTTTAATCATATATGGATTTCTCAAGATGTAAGCAAGATTATCTAGTATTCATTTCTGTGATGTTTTGCTCACATTTTCTGTGATCCATAAAGACACAGGGTTTAGTATAGTCAATAAAGAAAAAGATGGATGTCTGTTTGTTTGCTTTTCTGAAACTCCCTTGCTTTCTCCACAATCTAGTAAATGTTTATAATTTGGTCTCTACTTCCTCTTTCTCTTTGAAAACCAGTCTGCATTTCTTTCTGTTAATTCTATATTCACATATTGTTAGTTTGGTTTGCAGGATTTTAACCATAACTTTACTAGCATGTGAAATAAGTGCAATTGTTCAGTACTTTGAGCATTCTTTGGCATTATCCTTCTATTGGATTAGAACATACACTATATACTTATTGTGTATCTAATTTATATTTTAATATATTTAACATCTACTGGTCATCCTGCCATCTGGGGGAGGGGGTGGGGAGGTAAGAGGTGAAAAATTGGAACAAGAGGTTTGGCAATTGTTAATGCTGTAAAGTTACCCATGCATATAACCTTTAAATAAAAGGCTATTAAATATAAAAAAAAGAACATACACTAACCTAAAATGCTGAAACATTTTTTTTTAAATCATTAAAATGTGGTGAAATACCAAATTCAAGTTTCTAAGCAGAGAAGTGTGCATTTGTCAAGTCTCATCAGTCATTTTGCTTTTTTACTCTTATTTTTCTTTAGGATGCCTTTATAGCTATTTCTTATACCAGATATAATCCTTTAAATAATTTCATCACTTCTATTACATATTTATAAATGTTGTTATTTAGGTCATACTTTTGTGGTCTGATAATTTCCCCTGTGCTTTCCAATTTAACTCTAAATTTTGCAATAAGTTCATTATGTAAGTGACAGTTCTAGATCTTATTCTGACTGTATAGAGTTTCTTCAACTTTGACTACAAAATATATAATTAATCTGATTTTGGTATCCACATATAGAGTCACCTTTTGGCTTGTTGGAAAAAAGTGTTTGCTTTGATGAGTAATTTATATCTTGACAAACTCTATTAGCATTTTCCCTGCTTCTTTTAGTATTTTAGGATCAATTGTCTTTGTTATTGCAAGTAGTATTCCAATCCTTTAGGATTAATGTGACATCTTTTTATCAATGTTACATCTAGAAGATATTGTAAGTTTTAATTCATCCCAATAACTTTGGCCTCTTCAACATCAATGGTTGGAGAAAAGAGTTTTATTATTGCTATGTTCCATGGTTTGACTTGGAATCAAACAGATTATTTTTTTCCTGCAGATAGCACCTCAATACTGTTTTTGCACTCTGTTATTAAGATGAGATCTTCTCCAAATCTTCTTAAAGATTCTTGCCCAGAGTAGAAGATGTAACAATTACCTGAATTAAATTTACTATTCCCATTCATTTAAGATCACTTACAACTAAAATATCAATGTCTAAACTTACCATCTCCTGTTTGACCAAATCCAGCTTGTTTGGATCTTTCATAGATCATACATTTCTGGTTCCTATATGTTACTGATCTTTAAATCATTGGATTTCCTTTTACCAAGAGCATTTATCATTGAGTTGTTTTGGTTTTGACTTAGGTATTTAATCCTTTATGGATATATTTTTAGTTATCCTCTGCTCTTCCTCAATAATGTGTTGTATATTTTTCCAATTTGAGAGGCTATTGATATATAACCCATTATTCATGGGTATCCATCCCTATTACAAATAAAGAATTTGGTTCTGTCAATCATGACAGTTTGTGATGAGCTTATCTATGATGTGGGGCACCAAAGATAAATGGAAAAAATCTACTGGGGATAGGAAGACAAAGACCATTTACAAATTATGAAGAGATTAAGGATATGTCATAGAAGGAGGAAATTGTGCAGGATCCTGAATATATTCAAATTATAGTTCCTTGAAATACAGGCAGATGGAAATACTACATAGGCTGCTGTCTAGGTAGAAAAACAGTCTCTGGAATTGGAAATCTGTCTCATAGAGTGAAATATATTTTAATGATTTTCAAATTTCACTTGAAAGACATGTGAAAAATATAGGTAAAAATCATAATTCTGTAATATCAAATATCAGGCATATTTGTCACCCACCAGTAAAGAGTAAATTGGTGCTAGATTTTCCATTTTGAATTAAAATGATTTTATCTGAAATTAAATTTCATATTAAAATTGACCGGAAACTGAAGTTACCATTTTTAATTGCATATTCTAATTATTGTTTGGAAATTCATCTCTATAATACAGCAGGAGATATCAGAAAGTATGCTGCTGTTGTTCAAACTTCATTTTGAAAAAAAATAACTTCATTTTGACAGCCCAGGATAATATCTTGATTTGGATGTGAATTGGATTTAAGTGAGGCATAATTACCCAATTGTTAGCCTCACTCTCTCTTGCAGTCATTAAAGTCTAGTACCAAGACAAAAGTCAGGACATTGGTCATGATCCAGAATACAGTGAATGACCTTGGTATCTTGTAGGTCTGACTATGCCCTAAGTGCTCCACAATTCCTGTTTCAGATGCCTTTATGGCTGCTTCATATAATCTTTGTCTTATTTTTTTAACTCAACTGAGGCACTGTTATCTACTTGAGAGACCTTTTCTAATCCCACCCACCTTTCCTTTTTTTTTTCCCACCCACCTTTCAACCATTATTACTCTTTTCCCTAAATTACTATAATACTTCATATATATTTGAATTAATTTGATTTATAGTTCTGCTACATAGGCACTTCTCTTCTACATTAGAAAGTAATCCTCTTGCAAGTAGACACTTTAATTCACTGTATTTGTACACTCAGAGCCTAGCACAGTTATATATATATATATATATATATATATATATATATATATATATAAATATATATATAAATATATATATATAAATATATTTCCTTTCCTTTTTATATATAGTATATATATATATATAATAGGTTATATATAATAGGTAATTATATATATTTATGTATAATAGATAATTTATATATATATAGGTATATATATACCTTTATATATAATATATATATTTTTTATATTTATATATAATAGGTAATTAATAAATCATTTTTTTCTTTGATTGGCTGATTAGCAAAAAGGTAAGCATGAAACCCAAATCTATAATTGATAATATATCTTTCCAATTTTAAATTGATGTAGTACTAGCATATAAAATTGATATTTTTTTGCATCTTCAGCTCATTTTGTGTGTAATCATATTTTCCTTGCTTTAGTGATCAGTTCCATATGCATTTTAAGCAAGTGGGATATTAGCTATAGTTTGCTTTTCTATGGTACTAAAACACAAAAGACAGCCATGCACTTTATTTTATTCTATGTCAAGATTACAATTATGATGGTTTCATGTGGGGTTAGATTACAAACCTGCGTCAACCCTTCTATTTCTTCAAGTCACATTGGTCAGGATAATAATACAATCAGAGATATTTCCAGTGCCCAGTTGTCTAGTGTTTTAAGCTTTCTGCAAGATATCTACAGCTACAATCATAGTCTCAAGACATACAATGACCTTAATGTAAAATACTCTGGCTTGCATTCCCATACTTAGCTAGTATGGGAAATTACTGTCACCATGATCATCATCATCATCATCAATAATTAATCTTATTATAATTTTATTTTGTTGCAGCAGTACACGCTTCTATTGAAATGCAGATGATTCAAAATATCAAAGTCTGACCAGATCAAACATCTATGATTTCCGCATAAATGTGATTTTCATTTCTCTTTCTTTTTAAAAAAAAAATTCTGTGGGGTGTTTTTAAGAATGGATTTTACTTAAAGAAACATGCAAAATTGGCAGTTCTTCAATAGAACTCTTCAGTGGTTCACAGATATTGTAGAAGTTGTTGTGTGGTAGCCAAATATTTCAAGGATAATTCAAACTTTCAATGAAATAGGATCAATGGTATCAACACTGAGTAAAATGTGGACCAAGACAACCAAATTACCAAGAATTTCTGGTTACCTATAAGCCAAATTAATTTTTAAAAATGAGTAATAGCCTTTAGAGGGTCATCAAAGGTAGAAAAGTAGTTGTGATTCTTCTACAGTGCGTGACAGACATTTTGAATTTGGAAGAATAGTAAGATGAAGTTAAAAAAAATAAACAACTAACATTTGCCATTGTGGGGGAAATCAAAGCAAAACACAAAATTTATCATGCGTCAAGAAACACAAAGACAGTAGAGAACCAAATATTAGAAAAACATAATTCTTCCCATCAGAACTTTTTTTTTTTTAATTCAGTGACCCAAACTTTTGTCAATAGTAGTCCAGGTGAAGTTTATAATATCCGGGTATCTTCATCAAATTGTAAAATATTCACCCTCCAACTTCCCTGCCCCCACCAAAGAAATATGTTTCTGGGATTTATTACTTCTAGTTAATCTGGAAGTCCTAAAAATGAGTTTTCCTGACACCAGAATCCACACTCTATCCATTCTACCACTTAGCTTCCCCAACAAAGAAAATTTCAACTAGTAATATACCTTGTAATCTTGACAATCCAAATTACCATGCATCAAAAGTACACTCTTTGTATCCAATGGTTTCATGATGAAAAATTAAAGAATATGTTTCAAATTTGTGTGAAGTCAGTGCCAAATCTTGTAAAACAAATGACTGCAACTTAAAGAGGATACATTTCACATTAAAAGATTTATTTAAACTATGTCTTTCTTTGCTACTCTGATCAAGATAATGATACAAGACAGTTCCAAAGAGCCCATTATGAAAAATGATATCCACCCTTCAGAAAGAGAACTGATGAACTCTGAATGTAGCCTGAAGCATATTGTTTAAACTTTCTTTAGTTTTCTTATTTTATTTTCATCTGTATTTTCTTTTGCCACATGGCTAATATGAAAATATATTTTTATTACTTCATATGTATAATGTATCATATCAATAGTATCAAATTGCATGAGAAGAAGGGAGAGGATTTAAAACAATGTTTTTTTTTTAATGTTAACATTTTTGCATGTAATTGGGAAATACTTATTGAAATAAAATATATATTTAAAAATTAATACAATAAATTAAAAGTAAATTTGTCTATTATTTGGCCCATAATAAATTTTCTTTTTCTTTTTTTTTCACAAAAAAGTTATTTATATTTTGCCACAAATAATTCACCACATTTTTGGTATTTTATCAGAAGTATAAAGAAGCACTTTGAGAACCTTGGGGCACTGACTCTTACTAAATAAATTATAATATTCTAATATATGACATAGTCTCTGTTTACCCAGATATCTCTTTCAGATTTATATAATATTTCAGATTCTACAAAGTGGTCTTCTCATAGACAATTTTGAAAGATAAGTATGAAAAGTATTTTTAGTTTTCTCATCTCACAAATTAACATAACTGAGCTTAAGAGAAATAAGTAACTGATCTATGTTCTCACATACAAATAAAAAAGCAAGGATTTGTACTTAAGATGGTACAGAAGCTCAATTAGAGAAACTAGATTTACATTTCATCTCTGCTCCTTGCTATCTATGTAAACTTGGTAATATCATTCCTCAGGTCTTTATATAGATAGAGATAGAAATAGATATAGAAATGATAGCTATAGATATAGACATATATAGATATTGATGATATTGATATTGATATGTTGAATTATAATATATATATATATATATAATGATATTATAGTTGTCTCTAGTCTCTGTCTTCTGATTCAAAAAACACGATACTTTCTATGATTCCTTATTCTTTTTTTTTTTTTTAAATAGCCTTTTATTTACAGGATATATGCATGGGTAACTTTACAGCATTAACAATTGCCAAACCTCTTGTTCCAATTTTTCACCTTTTACCTCCCACCCCCTCCCCCAGATAGCAGGATGACCAGTAGATATTAAGTACATTAAAATATAAATTAAATACACAATAAGTATACATGACCAAAACGTTATTTTGCTGTACAAAAAGAATCAGACTCTGAAATATTGTACAATTAGCTTGTGAAGGAAATAAAAAATGCATGTGGGTATAAATATAGATTGGAAATTCAATGTAATGATTTTTAGTCATCTCCCAGAGTTCTTTCTCTGGGCATAGCTGGTTCAGTTCATTACTTCTCCATTGGAGATGATTTGGTTGATCTCATTGCTGAGGATGGCCAGGTCCATCAAAACTGGTCATCATATAGTATTGTTGTTGAAGTATATAATGATCTCCTGGTCTTGCTCATTTCACTCAGCATCAATTCATGTAAGTCTCTCCAGGCCTTTATGAAATCATCCTGTTGGTCATTTCTTACAGAACAGTAATATTCCATAATATTCATATACCACAATTTATTCAGCCATTCTCCAACTGATGGACATTCATTCAGTTTCCAGTTTCTAGCCACTACAAAAAGGGCTGCCACAAACATTCGTGCACATACAGGTCCCTTTCCCTTCTTTATAATCTCTTTGGGATATAATCCCAGTAGTAACACTGCTGGATCAAAGGGTATGCACAGTTTGATAACTTTTTGAGCATAGTTCCAAACTACTCTCCAAAATGGTTGGATTCGTTCACAACTCCACCAACAATGCATCAATGTCCCAGTTTTCCCGCATCCCCTCCAACAATCATCATTATTTTTTCCTGTCATCTTAGCCAATCTGACAGGTGTGTAGTGGTATCTTAGAGTTGTCTTAATTTGCATTTCTCTGATTAATAATGACTTGGAGCATATGACCCCTTATTCTAAAACTTATCTCAGCATCTGTCCTTTGGAAATTTGTCAATCTAAAGCACCCTCAATAGATTCTCACACAAAAAAAATTCCCCAATACAGTATGTTTTTAATGAAGGAGAATATTTTATTTAAATTTAAATTTAAAAAGAAATATGTTACCTAGCTTACCCCTCAGTAAGAAAATTGAATGTTTACAAGTACAAATTCCAAAATTTAAAAACAGCCCAATTTTCTTGCTTCTGATTTACTTTAAAACCATAATAAATGCAATGTAATATATCTTATAGAAAAATAGTTAATACATTTCATTAAGGAAAAAGAAGTTATTTTCATTTACATAAAGTGGATATTTTCTTATTTTAGTTTCTGTTTTCCACAGATAATTCATAAAATTACAAATTAGTTTCCAATGTAAAAGTAATCACTGTAAAATGACTAGATAATTTAAAAACACAAAATAAATAGTGCAATTAGAATGCAACAACAGATGTGTCTAAAAGATTAGACAATTAATCAGCCTATAAATATAAATAGTATTATGAATGTAAAAGAAGACAATTAAATTAAACTTAAATTCATTGTATTTCTCTATAGTAGGAAGTGCTTCATATTCAGAACCTAGATACCTATATTCAAATTTCATTTCTGACAATACCTACATCACAATGCATAATCCAACCTCTCTGAACTTGTTTCCTCAAGTATAAAAAGGTAATTCCTAGGTCACAAAGTCATTATGCAGAAAAAAACTTTGAAATATTAAATTGCTATATAAAGGTGATTGCTCATTGTTAGTAATAGTAATAAGGAAGCAGTATGGTGTAGTCGTTAAAGAACTAGGCTTAGAGAAAGAAAGGCAAGAATTCAAATTATGATTTTGATACTTCCTAATATATGTGATTAAATCTCAGGAACTTTCACTCTGAGTTGTAGACAGGTTGCAATCATTGTTGATGGAAAGAGTTTCCTCAACAAGAAAGTCAGCCCCTTAGTGGATTGATATAATAATTATCACACATTAATGTTATTCAATGTATATTTGTTTTGTCATCCTTGTGGGTTTATATACTTGTCCATGAAAATACCCTGCTTACTTAAATCTCTCCAAAGGACACAAGACAATACTTGACTCATAATGACAACAGATATTTATTCAATGTGTTACAAACAAATAATTTTAATAAGAATTCATTACGAATATGCTATTCTAGGCACTAAAGTCATGACTACATGAATGTAAATAGTTATGCATTGTGGAATATAAGGGTTGTGAAATATGTATTCTAGAGGAAAAATAAAGTTTTCCTACTTGTTACCTCTTTTTACCTGAACAATTTCTATTTATCCCCAGATAGCCAGGTATATAAAATGAATTATAAACCAAACATTTACTGTTAATAAATCATAGTTTCATGATCCTCATATTCTATTATGTAACTCTATATAGAATCACAAACCACAGTTTTAAAAGTTTTATTCTAGAGGGAGCACTAACAACTGGGGAAATTAGGAAAGGCCTATTGTAAGACATAATATATAATGCCAGGAGGTGAAGTAAAATGGAAGACCATTCTAAAGAAGAGGATCAGCCTGTATAAAGTTACTGAGGTGAGACATGGACTATACACACAAGAAATGCATGCACAGTAGTCTAATTAGAGGCTAGGAGGCCCACAGGGGAATGATAAGAGCTTGCTTACAAAGGTATATATTAATCATCATGACTATCATCATGATCATAATATTATCAATCACAGTATGCTATAACAGTGGTTTTAAAATGAGTGAAGTTAATAGGAGGTAAAATAATCTGGAAGATTTATGAGGATTAAAATTCAAGCAGATTCAAGAACAAAGATGCCGAGTTAGAAGTAGTTCCAAAGTTCATAATCTTCATCCCTTAATTTCTCCCTCCCACTCATGCTAAATCTTGTAATTTCTATCATTACAAGAATTCTTATTCTATCCTCTTCTCTCCAATCATGTCTTCATTACTTCTTCCCTTGAGTTATTCAGTCTACTTATCTCATTTCCCCACCCAAATCCATTCTTCACAGTCATTAGTGAGCCTCTCTAAATTGAATTTCTTTCTGACCATCCTCCAACCTTCTACCATTCAATGAATTTATTGATTCCCTAATATGACTATGATGACTATGATTAAATAGAAACTCCTCTGTTTGACATGTAAAACATTTGGCAATCTGATTTCTTCCAATATTTCCTTGCCAAAAAATATATATTTAATGGAGAATTCATATAGGGCAAGCACTCACAAGGTAGTCAGAAAAAGGAATATGAAGGCACTCTCAATATCTCTCTTCAGAACTCTGAAATTGATTGTATGACATGGGAGACACTGGCACAGGACTGCCCAGCATTGTATGTCCTCATCAGAGAAGATGTTGTGCTCTCTGAGCAAAGCATAATTGAATTAGCTCAAAAGGAACATTAGATTTGCAAAATTAGAGAAGTCACCCCAAATGTTCATTGGACTATTTATGTCCAAGATATGGCAGACCACTGATGGTACTTTGAGTGGCATTGCAGGAGAAAAAAGGAGTTGAGTAGGATTCCAAAATTGTGGACCTAAATTACCAAAAGGATAGTTGTTCCCTTTGTAGAGGACCACAGATAGGGGAACTCTAGGAAAGTTATACCTGAAGCAAAGATACTTACAACAGGGTGTTTACTCAGTGTTACTGATGAGATAATGGATCTCCTGTTCAAATATACTTACTGTGATGTAATGATGTAATTACTCTAGTTGGCATATACTTAGTGTGATATGGTAATGTAATGGTTCTACATTTGGCACATGCTCAGTGTGCTGTAGTAATGTAATTGTACTAAGATATTTAAGAAGTGAGAGGAGTGGAGATGAGAGAGCATATGCTTGAGCTCGATCTCAGACCCAGACTCGAGACTCCATCCTTGATCATCCTCACAGTGGCTTTCCTACCTCCATCACTTCTCCACCCAACACCAAGGCCCATCCAGAGATCCTCCAGAAAGCTAGTCTGGATACTACATCCCATAAGTGAAATAATGATGGTTTGAAGATGAGCATGTTTAGAGAATAAGGGGAAGGGAAGGAAAGGGAAAGTAATAAGCATTTTTACAATACCTATTATATGCACTGTGTTAAACACTACTAATATTTTATTCAATTTTTGCAATAACCCTGCAAGATGGTTAAAAAGGTAGGTTAAAATAAGCAGGTAACCTATATCAATCTATAATAACTTCAGAGAGTATCATGATTTACCTGAATTATAGAACATTTGCAAAGACAGCAGCAAAGGCACTCATCTTTGTAAATCTTGACATTCACAAAAGACACTTGAAACAAACATCATAATGCTTTACAGTATACCAATAACATAATATAATACAAAGTATGAATAGCTTGTAGGCCCCTAGGATTCCCTAAAATTTCGTTTAAGAAATCTTCAATGTCAAAATGAGTTTGTTATAACATTAATTATTTGTCTTTTTTTTTTAACTAATTCTCTTACCAGTATACACTTGAGTTTTTCAGAGACTACATGATTTGTAGGTGAAAGATTTCATTACTATCATAAAGATTGACTTAATATTTTGTCTTTAGAATTCTACATTTGTGTTACAAATGGACAAATCTACAAAAATGTCTGGATGTGATGGTTTTCTTAAATTCATCTAGTAATTATCTTATTTTACATGAATATATGACAACAAATGTATTGCTAAAATATTTGAAATACCATTTTTTAAAATCTCATCATTTACCAAAAATTGTGTTGACATTTCCACTGATGGTATAAAAACAATGGTGGGTATAATCAAGGAACTTCGTCAAGAATCTTCAATGGCATCAACTACATTAGCAAAAATCATGTTATTGACTACTATATACCTAATTTTTTAAAAGCCTATTTTACCAAAGAATATTCATGATGAAGTAATAAAAACTATTATTTTATCAAATTGCTACTCTTGAGTATACATACCTTTAATAGTCTGTGTGGGGAAAAAAAAAGGGAAATATGCCTACAGTATTTCTGTTATATATGGAAGTGTGATGGGTACATAAAACATTTGTGAGGTTGAATTTTGAACTCAACTACCTGTCTTTTTTTAAGGGACATAATTTTAACTTGAAAGAACAAGTGACAGGCAAACTATGGTTATTCAGACTTGGGTATTTGGGAGACATTTTCTCAAAAATGAACAAAGAGAACCTGTCACTTCAAGAAAACAACTGACAGTATTTGTTTTCAATGATAAAATTCAAGCTTTCAAGAAAAATTAGAATTTCTGAAAACATACCAATCACACATGTTCTTCAAAGTTTTGGATTGTGACTCTTTATTGATGTAATTGGTCATTTTATTTATGAATGTGATTCTCACATAATAGCATGTACTAATATTTCAAAGATCTAAGTCAAACCATAACTTCCAAATGAACATCATGTTATAGAGTCATATATAGGTAGAAGATCTGTTTAAAGTTGCTTTTAAGAGGTCAATGAATTTTAAGGAGACAAAATATAAAAAGAACATGGATATGATTTTAGTTTCTACATAACAACCAACCCTAAGAAACTTTTACTTGTTCAGTTTTATCAAATCAAAGTAGAATATCCATTATTTTCTGAAAAAGCTATTCAAAAATATTCCTCCCTTTTCTAATATGCAAACATACATGTATACAAACATATACACATACATAAATTTCTATATGTGTGTACATATGTATATATACATATATGTGTGTATATATATATATATATATATATATATATATATGTAGTTTTTGAAGATTTAGAGAGTTCCTAATTCCAAAATATTTGGGAATCTTTTATATAGTGGAAAGCAAGCTGGATTTTGAATTAGCAACAGCCTAGTTTTGATCTCCCTTCTGATACAGAGAAGTTGTGATATCTTGGACATAATTTCTCTAAACTTAACTTTCCTTGGATATAAAATGGGAATAATATTGTCTATATTCACACCAATCTAATAGAATTATTGTGTTCATCAAATGACATAATGAACAAAAATGGAAAATAAAAAAGAAAACTTTAAATACGAATCAATATCATTGCTTTTAAAAAATTTTGTTTGTTTTAACATTAGTTTGTTTTTTTAATGTTGAAAGTCTCCATCTTACTAATACATTGTTGGTGGAACTGTGAATACATCCAACCATTCTGGAGAGCAATTTGGAACTATGCTCAAAAAGTTATCAAACTGTGCATACCCTTTGATCCAGCAGTGTAACTACTGGGCTTATATCCCAAAGAGCTCATAAAGAAGGGAAAGGGACCTGTATATGCACAAATGTTTGTGGCAGCCCTCTTTGTAGTGGCCAGAAACTGGAAACTGAGTGGATGCCCATCAATTGGAGAATGGCTGAATAAATTGTGGTATATGAATATTGTGGAATATTATTGTTCTGTAAAAAATCACCAACAGGATATTTCAGAAAGGCCTGGAGAGACTTACATGAATTGATGCTGAGTGAAACGAGCAGGGCCAAGAGATCATTATATACTTCAACAACAATACTATATGATGACCAATTCTGATGGACCTGGCCATCCTCAGCAATGAGATCAACCAAATCATCTCCAATGGAGCAGTAATGAACTGAACCAGCTATGCCCAGAGAAAGAATTCTGGGAGATGACTAAAAACCATTACATTGAATTCCCAATCCCTACATTTTGCCCACCTGCATTTTTGATTTCCTTCACAGACTAATTGCACAATATTTCAGAGTCTGATTCCTTTTGTACAGCAAAATAATGGTTTGGTCATGTATACTTATTGTGTATCTAATTTATATTTTAATATATTTAACATGTACTGGTCATCCTGCCATGTGGGGAAGGGGGTTGGCGGAAGGAGGGGAAAAATTGAAACAAGAAGTATGGCAATTGTCAATGCTGTAAAGTTACCCATACATATAACCTGTAAATAAAAGGCTATTTAAAAAAATGAAAGTCTCCGTCTTAACAATAATCAAAAGGAAATTTTACTATGAAAGATAACAGTTTAAGTCATTTTCAGTTCCTATTTAAGATTTCCTAAGGAAATTAAATATATTTACAAAATACAATCGGTCATGCATGGACTGTAGGAACTTAAGAGAAAATCTACCTCATAGTTTATCCAAATTTCTCTTTCACAAGTGTATTGCACATGCCTACAAAGTATTTCTAATAGGCAAAAGGTAGAGGCACATGAAGCATTGGGACAATTTGGTAAACATTCAAATTTTAACAATTTCCTTTCGATGTCTCTTACCTCCTGATATCCCTATCTGTGGATGATTCGGGCTTTCAAATACCTCTCTTTTAAAATAGTTCATTCATCTCAGACCTCTCCAAAAGGTTCCATCTTTTAAAAATAATTTAATCTCTTCTTTTTCACCATGCATCAATTTTTTCAGTCCTTCAATGTGTTTTAAGGATTAGTTGAAAACTATGTTTGGTTTGTGAAGAAGTCTTAACAGGGACATGAAAGATATTTTTAAATACATGAAATATACAAAAAGTTTCCTAAGCTGTACAGCAGTTCTAAAAGCCAAAGATCTGTCAGGCAAGTTCCCTGGTTTCCTTACCCTGGAGGTGTTCAAAAGAAGTTTTAGTGGCTGTTTCTTCAAAATACAAAAGGGATGTTCATTTAGAACAAGCAAGTCTACATGAAATCCAAAGTACCATCTATCTTTCAGATTCCGTGATTCTATTTCTTAATCCCACATCTAAGACTTTTCCCATTGTACTGGGTCCATATACAAATATATGTAGGTGATTGGTCCTCTTAACTAATAACTAATAATAAAATAACAGTTTCACTCATCTCTATCACAATTGCTTGAGAAGTTTTCTGTAACTTTAAAAATTTATTCTTTCATTTACATGTGTAAATCTCATGCATATTTCTCGGTACCACATTGCAAACTGCTTTAAAATAACCAAGGAAAAGCTGTCTTTTGTGTGTGTGTGTGTGTGTGTGTGTGTGTGTGTGTATGTGTGTGAGAGAGAGAGAGAGAGTGTGTAACTTTGACCTTTCCACTGGGTCATGTTAAATATTATAGCAGTAATTTTAGGGAAGGCAAGTGGTAACAATGAGACATCTACATTCATTCCTCCCTGTGTTCTCTCTGGGTACAGATGGCTCTTCACCACAAGACCACTGAAACAGGTCTGAATCACCTCCTTGTTGAAAAGAACCACATCCATCAGAATTGATCATCACATAACCTTGTTGCTGTGTTTAAAGTTCTCTTCTATACCATGCACATACCACAACTTGTTCAGCTATTCCCAAATTGATGGACAGCAACTCAGTTTCCAATTGCTTGTCACTACAAAAAGGGCTGCTACAAATGTTTTTGCACGTGTGGGTCCTTTTCCCTTTTTTAATTATCTTTTTGGAATACAGGCATAGTAGAGACACTGAGATATTTCTGGATCAGAGTATGTACTGTTTGCTAGCCCTTTGGTCATAGTTTCATATTGTTCTACAGAATGGTTAAATAAGTTCACAGCTCCATTAACAATGTATTAGTGTCGCAGTTTTCCCACATCCCCTCCAACATTAGTCATTGTCTTTTCCTGTTATCTTAGCCAATCTAAGAGATATACAGTGGTATCTCAGATTGCCTTAATCTGCATTTCTCTGGTCAATAGTGATTAGACCATTTTTTCATATGACTAGAAATGATTTCATTTTCTGAAAATTGTATCTTGATATCTTTTGATTATCATTGGAGTATAGTTTGTATTCTTATAAATTTGAGTCAATTTCTTTTGTATTCCATAATTTATTCTAGATCTTCTTTGGCCACAAATTTCTTCTTTCCCTACAAATCTAAGGAATAGACTATCCTTTGTTCTTCTAATTTGTTTATAGTATCACTCTTTATATCCAAATCATGAACCCATTTCAAACTTACCTTGGTATAGGGTGTTAGGGATTTGACCTTAAAATTTAGAAAAAGGTTATAGAAGAATGGGAGCTATCTTGGTCTAAAATATAATTTTTTTGTAATTGTTCTAATATTTGCTTCCAATAAACATCTGAACACACAGCTGAGTATCACAGCAGGGCTCCCTTCTATACAGAGTAAAATTTAGGAAGAAAAATGCTTGTGTACCAATGGGACCCCAAAAGAAAGACAATGCAATTGTCACAATCTTTGGTCACTACAAATCAAATCTATTAATTTTGTTTGTTTTTTAACCCACTCCAGTCACTATCTTATCTTCTACCACCTGCCCTTCTCTTACTCTTCTCCAAGTTTTTCTGATCTACCTTCTATCCAGCCTCTCCCTTTTCTTTCCTTTTCTCCTCCTACTTATTTATAGGGTAAGATAATGTTCTATACTCAACTAAATGATCAAGGTATTCCCTTCCTCCTTGAGCCAACACTGATGAAATAAAATTTCAGACAATGTTCATCCCCTCCCTTCTTTCCCTCTATTGTAACAGGTCTTTTGTACCTCTTCGTGTAACCTAATTTGTCTCATTATACTTATTCTTTCCTCTTCTGAAAGTACAATCCTTTTTTCACCCCTTACTGTCTTTTTCTTTAATATCATCACATTAGAGTCCATTTACAATCCCACCTTGAGCTAGAGAGTAGTTTCATTGCATCAGACTCTGTTCAGAGGCTTTGTTCTATGTGGTTTTTGAGGGAAACTGGAACAGCTTGAGCAGCTTCCTGGCTTCATTCTGCCATCTTGGATCCTCTCTCAGAAGTTCCAACTCTTATTTTTCTAGAAACAAAGCCTCCATGTCATATCCTGGTCATCTATGTTATCTACTGTAATGACCGCGCTAGTGCCCAGGACACCTCAGAATCAGCTGGATTCAGAATAAGCAAAAGACCTCAATCTTTATTCTTGGTCCCCTTACACAGGATTGAACAGGATGGAAGCAGAATCTCTGCAACCACCTTCTCCCTAGTCTACTGCCAAGAGTGTGTGTCCCTGGCTAGCTTTACTCCATCCTCTAGTCCCTCCTACAATCCTCTTATACACCAATCATTGAGCCAGTACGGATAATGGAAAGGACCATTTTTCAAGCATGTGCCCATAGAATACTGTCCAATCAGAAGTTAGCCTCAAGTGCTCAGCAGTCCTGACCTCAGTGCATTGATTCCATAATTTCATACCTCTACAATCTACTTCCTGAATTTTATTTTCATCCCTCTCCCAATAGAATCTTGAATTCTGGTCCTAAGTTGCTAAATTGTTATAGGTGGACTTTTGCTGAATCATACCAAGAGTCAAGTCCACATCATTTCCCAGCCTTCTCAAAACCATGCCATCAACACACACATATATCTCTTCTTCCTTCCAGCTTTTCCATATGTGGTCTTCCCCAATAAGGTCCTAGAGGACAAGAACTATCTTTACTTAAATCTATGGCCTTTTATTTATAATATTATTTATGTTAGAGGGAACACTTATATTGGGAAGCAGGTAGGTAGCTGAATAGTTAGAATATTGGACTTAGAATCAGAAAGACTTGAGTTCAAATATGGACCTCAGATACTCATTACTGTATAATCTTGGACAAGTCACATGACTTCTGTTTGCGTTAATCCACTGGAGAAGGAAATGGCAAATCACTCCAGTATCTTTACCAAGAAAACCCTGTGGACAGCATTTGAATGTTAAGGTCTGTGAAATCAAAAAAATTCAGACATGACTAAAAAACAAAATACTTAAATTCTCTAAGTTACCAAAATGCATCTGAACAATGAGATGGCATTTCTTCCAGTAGGTAGACAGATAGACAGACAGACAGATAGATAGATAGATGGATAGGTAGACGGATAAATAGAAAGATGTTCCTAGAGGAAGATTTTAGAGTTTTACTCTTGTTCTTAAGCTGTCAATTTTTGCGTCAACAATTTGGATGGAGACTTAAGGGGCATTCTTTTTTGTAGATGAATCAAGATACAGAGATATAACTAACACAATGAATAGTAAGTCAGAATTCTCTTCCCAAAAAATACTGACAGGCCATGTAACATTAGACTGAGCCAAGTAAGATGAAATTAATAAGGATACAAGGATGATCTTATACTTGACTTCTAATAAAATTCATAAGTACAATATGGTAGAAATATGGTTATATAAAAATTTGTCTGAGAAATATATGAAGGGTTTAGTGGGCTATGATTTTAGTATGAGGCAAAAAGTATGACAGAATTGCCAAAAACTGCCAACTATTATGACCTTAGGCTGTATTAAAAAATGAGTCATGTGTCCAGAATGAAGTTTGTATTCTGCCTTTGTAAAACCACATTTGGAATATCGTATTCAGTATTGTAAATGACAATGTTAGAAAATATTGTTGCTCTAGAGAGATGCCAGAGAACAGTAACCTAGACGGCAAAGGACTTTGAAAGCATACTACAAAGGGATTAATACGAGAAACTAAACATGTTTACCCCAGAGAAGAGAAGATTGTGGGCTAGTTAGTATAATTATTTTTAATGAAGTGTCATCATATGGAAGAGCAATTAAACTTGTTCTGTTTGTACTCAGAAGGATTAAGTATAGGCAATGACAATGTAAGAGGAGTTAGAGAGGGAAACTTGATTATGATGTAACAAGAAACTTCATTAATATCATGAAAACTATTCAAAAGTGGAATGAGCTAACTCAGTAAATAACAAGTTTTCCTCATTATATAATACAAAGTTACATCTCTAACTGATAATATTCTGCTTTCTGCTGAAACTGCTTTCTAACAGGTGTTATTTTCCATTGATATTGTCTCTCAGCTGTTCCATGCTGTTGTTGTATCTCAATTACTTCTCATGGGACATGCCTGGTGCTTCAAATGGTCTTCCATTATTCAGATGTCTTCTAGGCTGCCTAATACTTTATAAATTCTCTAGGGAGTCTATGATTAGTAAGCCTTTTCCCTGCAAGGAGTCCTACATCTCTATTGACTAGTTCTCTCTGCCACCTCCACTATCCACTAGAGAAATCTTACATCTTTTCCACTGGAGACCCTTTTTTGCCTGAGAAATTTTTATCTGATTCTGGGTATATAGGTATATAAAATGAATATACAAATCAAACATTTCCTATTAATAAATCCTCCACATTCACTTACAAGCCCCCCTTGTAGGGTCACAACCCACAGTTTAAGAAGTTTTACACTAGACAATGTAGTGGTTCATATATTTTATGCTTTAGGAGAAGCTCTTTCATGTTCCCCCCATGCCAGCAAAAGAATCAGACATCCTTCACCGATGTCCTCACATAAAGGCTGGATGGCTCCTTCTCTAATATGTCATAGGTATGTCATAAGTTGAGTGGGCCTGGATAGTCTCTGAGATCTTCTAACTCCAAGAGCCTTGAATTCTTTGAACTATTTAGAATACATAACAAGGTAGAAGATATGCTTACATTTCTGTACTGCTCTAAATGTTGCCAAATGTTTTCTTCAGGGAAACTTAGGAAATGACACAAGGCATTCTCCTTTTATCATTGACAAAATGGATTCAGAAATATCAAGTGCCTCAGGATAAAATATTAGTGAAATGACAGATGCCAGAATTAAAATGGGATCTTCTGGATTGAAATCCAATTCTTTCACTATACCAAATTATCTTTAAGGAACTGTTTAAAAATTCTTCACAATCATGAATATTTCAATAAAGATTTATTAAAACACAGGACTCCAATCTAAATAATATGTTGTATAATTCAACATAAGTTTTATAAGAATGTTAAATCTGTGGATGGAGAGTATAAGACAAGTGCCAATATGCACTTATCTATCTCCACTTCATCTAATTGGGCTGGGTTAATTTTATCACAAGATTTCCAGGGAAATTCAATTACGGATCAAGGATATGAAATCTGTCATAGTTATCCAGGCAGCAGAGATAGTTGATGATCCACTGCAGAAAGCATAAAAATCTTTTATTTCAAGGTCTCCTGGTTCACAAGAGAAAGAAAAGTGAACTTGAAAGTGTATATGGTAGAGTAGGTTACACTTGTGCAATCCACCATTGTCATCTTTGAGCACTTATTCAGTTGTTCTTAAGTTCTCACTGATTAAGTTTAATCTTTGCAGTTGCAAAGGTTCACAGACAAAGATTTGAGTAAGTCACATTCTGTTTGGCAAAAGGTTGGAGTATTTGCCTATAACATCATGCTCAATTTTAATTAATGGAACACTGCTAATTTAGTCCTCAGGAAAAAAATATTTATTTTCAAGGTGTGCATTTCCAAGTTTGCCTCCATGTTTTGGCAATTCTGCATGCTTAGAAGTGAAACTTCTAGTATTTCACTGTACTGATGTGCACACTATGGAAAACAATTCCAAAGATTTATATGTGAAATAAAAACACATAAATGATGGAAAAATATTCTTATTACAACATAGCACCTTGCCAACAGAGGTTTGACCTATATATTATATTTCAAATATTCAGGATAATATTTTAGTTAACTCAATAAATGATGATCAAGAAACCTCCATGAATTTCTATAATCTAGTATATTTAACAACTAGGAATTTTTTCCCCTAGTTTCTACTTATTTGATTTCACTACTCTGAGCTGTGGACCTAGAAATAAGAAAAAAATATATATGTATATGTTTTTTATGTATAAATGTATATGTATGTGTATCAAATAATGACAACCAGATCATCTCCATCTCTCTGTTTCTCTGTCTCTCTAACTGTGCCTCTCTCTGTCTCTTCTCTGTCTCTTTCTCTCTTTCTCTTTCCTTTTTCTCTTTCTTTCAAATGTCCAGCACTCTAGTTCAGACTTCTTCCTCTTTAAAGGGTCCATATTTCCCTAGATCATAGTTCCTAGCTCATTTCTCTCCACACAAATCCTTCCTTCACATAACTGGTAATGTGATATTTCTAAAACATAGGTCTGACTATTACATTATCAGCTCGATAAACATCAGTGATTCATTATTTTTAAGATTAAATACAAAAATCTCAATGTGATATATAAAGTCCTTCATAAATTGTCTCCAGTTTATCTCCCTAACCTTAATATACATTGCTTCTTTTCAGGAACTTCTTTGTTTGACCAACTAAGTCATCCTTCCCTGTAATTTTTCTCAGCTTATGCCACATGTCTGGAATGTACTATTTTCTGACTCTTATAATCCATGGATTACTTCAAAGACAAAGATTTAAATCAAATGCCACCTCTCATACATTTTCCTGATTTCCCTGAGCTGTTGTCTCCCTTCAATAATAAATTAATAGTTTGTTTTGATTTTCTATGTACATCAATGTTTTAAATCTATTATGCTTGTTTGAATATATTTATTATTTTCCTCTATATTCCCCCTTTATGTTCCTTGAGGACAGGAACTGTTTGTTTTTTGTCTTTTATATGCTTAGCCCTTAGGACATTATGAGTGTTTAATTAGTGTTTATTGAGTACTTGATGGAGCTATATACATAAAAGTAATGTCTCAGTATCAAATGATTTAAATATTTTTAGGGATTTTGTAACATAATTCCAAATTGGTAACCAGAATGATACCATATTAATTCATATATCTAACCAAGTACATTAATGTATGTGTCTTTCTCATATCCATTATATTATTTATTATTTACATATTTTATTATATTTGCTACTTTCATGGCATAAGGTAAAATCTGAAAGTTGCATTTTAAATATCATATTTTTAATACCAGTATTCACTCAGGGATGATTTATTACAATGAATAATGTAGAACTAGAGTATCTGATGGATTGAAATTGATGATGAATTAAAGGACAATATGAAAGTTCTTGGTCTACATAAACAAGTAATAAGAATGCATTTTAAAAATTTAACAAAAAGGAATAATTAAGAAGTCCTGTAAAGAATTTTATTAAATAAAAGTATGATTACAAAGACAATGATCCAACCAATGGTATGCTTGTGATGCCTGTAGAACTTAGAAATGTTTCCCAGAATATTGGATGGAAACGTCTGTTGTAAATTTATGAAAGTACATAACCAGGAAGTCACATGGAATGGCCAGCATGAATGTGTGATATGAATTGTGAGAAAGATTATCCACATATATATATAATCAAAAAGCCATTGTAGAGTATTGCAAAATTCTCTGATTATTAGTAAGGTAGGATAATCTTTCATGTGGCTTTTTTAAAGTTTCTAATTCTTTTGAGTACTATTAATATCATGATCACTGTTTTCTTGCAGAAATGGTCATTGAATTAGATATCTGCATCAGTTTCCTACAAATTACAAATATCAGATGCTTTTCAATAAAAAGTCAATGTATTTTCCCTTTGAGCATTTTTCTTGACACTGGTTGCATTGCTTTGGTTTATGAATAATCTTTAAAATTGTATGTAACTTCAAACTCTATTTTATCATTTAATATAATTTCTTTCCCTTTTAGTTTGAATTTTTTTTCTTTAGCAATAGTTTTTTTGGGGAACTTTGGACAATGTTTTTTGTGATACAACTTATTTTCATCATATATTAACTTAGAATTTATTGTGGTAAATAGGAAAAGATGCTATTTTGCAAAAGTGCTTTCTTTTCTTCTTTATAATTCTTGATGACTACGGAGTTCTACTCCAAATTATTTATATTCTTAGTATTATCAAATCTCACCATGCTATATTCAATTGCATCTGGGTCTTGCAAATCTGGCTATTTCAGTAACTTATTCTTCTATTTTTTAAGCAGTACACAATTTTTAAATTATCATTATTGCTTTATAAGCTCTAATAGCATTAAGCCCCTTCAATTCTTCTTTTTTTAAATTCTTTTAAAAATTATTCTTGAGATGTTAGAACCCTTGTTCTTTCAAATGATTTTTTAAAAAAAAATCTTCAGTCGCTATTCATCTATGGGCTCTCAGTTCACTACTCCACGTTATAAGTATTTTGTGTCATCTGAAACATCTTCAAGCAATAGTTCATGAGTTCTCACCATTGTGTTTGCTTTTACTAGTTACCTACATGAGAAATAGTTCAAAATAAAAAAGTTAAATAATATAGAAATCAAAGTAATAAAAGAATAAGTACCACCACTATCACATATAAACTTTGAACTCACAATCCCAAAAGCTTAAGATAGGAATAGTAAAAATGTATAGGAAGAAATGCAAGGGACATCTGCAAGTATAGAACTTATGTGATAGAGGAGCCCACCCAAAGGGTTACATGTACGAAGATCATATGTGACCACAACATAGGTATGGCGAAGGGACTCAAGCCTCTAGTGATATAAAACTGCAGATGTCTTTGACTGAGGGCATCTTTCCGTTCTCTGCTGAAATAGCTCCCAATCAAGTGCTACATTCCATTGATAAGTACTCTCTCAGCTGTGCTGTACTGATGTTGCAACACACACACACACACACACACACACACACACACACACAAAGAATGTTTTAAGTGGAATTGATTTACTGGCCATTAAAGCAGCAGGGACCATCTGTACCATGTTCTGTCTAAAGCTTCACACATGGCAAATATTGGCCTCCTCAACATCATTTTATTATAATTTATAGACCTTGTTTTTTTTTTTTTTTTAATTCTTCTGACCTCTATAGAGGTATAACTTTTGTAAGGGGACAGCCTTAATTTATAATTTCCAAAAACAAGGTGATTAGCAATGTTGCCTCCTTGACCTATTTGGTAAGTGTAACTAAAAAAAAAAATAATAGGCCCATTCATTTCTATAGAAGCTTTACATATGAATCAATTAAGGCAACTATAATATAGAAGAAAGGTATAATGAGGTCCTGAATGTGTTGTTGTTCTTGTTATGGCATATTTGGCTATATTCTTGCAGTATGGAAGGACCTAAAAAGAGAAAAGAAAATATTATTATAGATATCTCCTAAAAGTTACTGATTTAAAATTGATTTCATGCCAGTTCCCTCTAGGCCAAACCTTACATCCTCTGTTTGACCTTCATAATTTGAACCCTTATTATCTTTCATTCTTCTTAAACTTTACTCCTCTACATATACTCTACTTTCTAATAACTCTAATTTCCTCATACTAAACACTGCATCTCTTGTTGCTCATTTTCATTCATGTCCCCCACTTGAGGCTTTATGGCCAAACATACTAGAGGAGATTGCTATTTCCTTCTCTTTCATTTTATAGATAAAGAAATTGAGGCAAATAGGATTGAGTGGTTTGCTCAGGATCACATAGCTAGTAAGAATCTGAAACCAGATTTGAACCCTGAATTCCTAAATAGAGGCTCACACTTTAGCTACTACATCATCTTGCTGCCACATAAAACATCTCCTGACAAACATATTTTCGCTAGTTTTCTCCAATATTTAGAATATCCTATCTCCTCACATCAACCCCTGGTTGCCTTCAATTCTCAGGTAAAATCCTTTCTTTTGAAAGAAACCTTTCCCAGTCCTTCTTAATGTTGCAATTTAATGTTATTAAATGTTAATTTCATCAGAGGATGTACTCCACGCATGAGCAGTACCTTCTCTAGGGCTAAAAGTAGATGCTATCCCTGGACGATTAAATCAAGCCACTCTAACCTCCACTCGCCCTGGAGTATATTTTGGTCAATGTTCAGACATTTGTGGCTCTAACCACAGCTTCATGCCTATTGTACTAGAAATGTCAACCCTAAAATATTTTGAAAACTGGTCGCATATAATGCAAACATCTTTGAGAAACCAATATAGTACTTAAGTATTAGCAGAGTTTGACAGCTCCTCAAAGCCATGCCTCAATTAGAAACATCAGCATGATTTCACGTTGCCAGCCTAACCATCATTAATATTTTCTACTTGTTCCAACTACGACTCATCGGTATTGAAATAATCTATATTTATCCTCCAGAAGAAATCCTCAAACTCCCAGAAATTTCGTTCCCCTGAGAGAAAAAATGAACGAAAATCTATTTGTCCCTTTCATCTGCCCTACTATTATAGGCATCTCTACCTTACCCGTTATCATAATTTTCCCTTGTCTTATTTTCACAACGCCTAAACATTGACTCCCCAATCGAATCCAAATCCTACAAATTTGACTTATCCGACTCATTACCAAACAAATAATAACAATACATAATAATCTGGGTGGAACATGAGCCCTTATACTTATAACCCTTATCCTATTTATTGCTACCATAAACCTTCTAGGTCTCTTACTTTACTCATTCACCCCAACAACACAGCTCTCTATAAGTATTAGCATAGCTATCCCCCTTTGAATAGGTACTGTGGTTTTAGGCTTCTGAAATAAACCAAAAGCTTCACTTGCCCACTTCCTACCACAAGGAACTCCAACACCTCTTGTTCCTATACTAGTTGTCATCGAAACAATTAGCCTCCTTATCCAACCATTAGCATTAGCAGTACAACTAACAGCCAACATCACTGCTGGCCATCTATTAATCCACTTAATTAGCTCTGCAGCCCTAGCGCTAGTATCTATTAACATTGTATTATCTTCAATTACACTCATCATCCTTTTCCTTCTTACCATTTTAGAACTGGCCGTAGCTATGATCCAGGCCTATGTCTTCACTCTACTAGTAAGCTTGTACTTACACGATAACACATAATTATATATTAAGATTGTAGTTATATGATGATACCTAATGACCCACCAAACCCATGCTTACCACATAGTAAACCCTAGCCCATGACCACTGACAGGAGCAATATCAGCGCTCCTCCTTACCTCAGGAATAATCATATGATTCCACTTCCACTCTATACTACTCTTATTTACAGGGATTTCAACAATGCTCCTAACAATATATCAATGATGACGGGATATTGTACAAGAAGGAACTTATCAAGGACATCATACCCCTGTAGTCCAAAAAGGCCTGCGCTATGGCATAGTCCTTTTCATTACATCGGAAGTTTTCTTTTTCCTAGGCTTTTTCTGAGCTTTCTACCACTCAAGCCTGTCCCCAGCCCTAGAACTAGGGGGCTGCTGACCTCCCGTAGGAATTCACCCCCTTAACCCACTAGAAGTCCCACTATTAAACACAGCCATTCTTCTAGCTTCAGGTGTCTCCATCACCTGAGCACATCATAGCCTAATAGAAGGTGACCGCAAACAAATAATTGAAGCCTTAACAACTACCATTGCTTTAGGTTTATATTTCACAATCCTCCAAGCTACAGAATACTATGAAGCCCCCTTTACTATCTCTGATGGCATTTATGGATCAACATTCTTTGTAGCAACTGGCTTTCATGGTTTACACGTAATTATTGGCTCTTTGTTCTTAATCGTTTGCCTCCTTCGACAACTTTTCTACCATTTCACATCTACACACCACTTCGGATTTGAAGCTGCAGCCTGATATTGACACTTTGTAGATGTCGTATGACTATTTCTATATGTCTCCATCTACTGATGAGGCTCCTATTTTTCTAGTATAATTAGTACTACTGATTTCCAATCATTAAGTTCTGGGTAAAACCAGAGAAAAATAATTAACCTAATATTAACTCTCCTAATCAGCTCTGCTCTGGCAACCATCGCAGTCCTCATTGCTTTCTGACTACCACAACTATATTTGTACCTAGAAAAATCTAGCCCCTATGAATGTGGGTTTGATCCCCTGGGCTCCGCCCATCTTTCTTTCTCAATAAAATTTTTCCTAGTTGCTATTACATTCCTATTACTTGACCTAGAGATCGCCCTTCTCCTACCCCTACCTTGAGCCATCCAACTACCTACTACCAGCACCATACTTATCTTAGCATACTCCATCATCATCCTGTGAACAGGAGGTCTCACATACGGATGGTTTCAAAAAGGCCTTGAATGAACCGAATAGGTTTTTAATCTAATTAAGATAATTGATTTCGACTCAATAAATCATGGTTCTACCCCATGAATACCTTATGCTCCCTATTAACTTAAACCTAATTGTAGCCTTTCTATTAGCCCTCACATGGGTTTTAATCTACCGATCACACTTAATATCAACCCTTCTATGTTTAGAAGGAATAATATTGTCCCTCTTCATCCTTATAACACTCCTAATTACCCACTTCCATATATTCTCAATATCTATAGCCCCATTAATTCTACTAGTCTTCTCAGCTTGTGAAGCAGGGGTAGGTCTCACACTATTAGTAAAAACCTCAACAACCCACAGTGATGACTACATCCAAAATTTAAACCTTCTCACATCAACCTTTATACTTATTCCCCTAACATGATGCTCCAAAAAATCTTGACTATGAATTAATACCACTACACACAGCTTTATCATTAGCATTTGAAGCCTAACCCCATTCTATCACAATTCTGACTTAGGCTACAATTACAATAACTCTTTCTCCTTAGACTCTTTATCAGGCCCCTACTTATTCTATCATGCTGACTTCTTCCACTAATAATCATTGCTAGTCAAAACCATCTAGCCCATGAGCCTTTGACACGAAAAAAAAAAATTTACTTAACTACACTTATTATCCTCCAACTTTCCCTAATCATAGCTTTCACCTCATCTGAACTAATTATATTCTACATCTTATTCAAAACTACCCTAATACCGACCCTTATTATCATTACACGCTGAGGTAGCCAAAACTAACGACTCAATGCAGGTCTATATTTCCTTTTCTACACACTAGTAGGCTCCCTCCCCCTTCTAGTAGCATTACTGTACCTACACAACAATCTAGGCTCCCTTCATATACTTACTATAACACTAGTATCACCTACGCTGGATACTTCTATATCAACTTCCTTACTCTGATATGCCTGCATAGTAGCATTTATAGTAAAAATACCACTATATGGCTTCCATCTTTGACTGCCTAACGCACACGTGAAAGCCCCCATCACGGGCTCTATAGTATTAGCTGCTATTCTACTAAAGCTAAGTGGTTATGGCATTATACGAATTACAGCCTTCACAGAACCAACTACATCAACTTTATGTTACCCATTTATAATTCTATCTCTCTGAGGCATGATTATAACAAGCTCTATTTGCTTACGACAAACAGATCTTAAATCACTGATTGCATATTCCTCTGTCAGCCACATAGGTTTAGTAATCATTGCAGCCCTTATACAATCTCCTATAGGCTTCATGGGCACCACTGTGCTAATAATCGCCCACGGTCTCACCTCCTCAATACTTTTCTGTCTAGCCAACACAAACTATGAACGCATCCACAGCCGAACCCTTATCCTAACTCGAGGGCTCCAAATAATTCTTCCACTAATATGCGCCTGATGACTGTTAGCAAGTCTAGCCAACCTAGCTCAACCTCCTTCCATCAACCTTCTAGGAGAACTCTTAGTGATTATAACTTCATTCTCCTGATCTAACTTTTTGCTCATCCTATTAGGTATCAACACAGTCATCACAGCCCTCTACTCATTACATATACTAATTACCTCACAATGAGGTAAATTTACAGACCATATACACCCTATCAAACCAACCTTTACCTGAGAGCATATATTAATAACCCTACATCTTCTACCCCTACTTATCATTTCCATTTGCCCCAAATTTATTCTCGGTATTACATATTGCAAATATAGTTTAATAAAAACATTAGATTGTGAATCTAAAATTAAGAGTTTAAACCCCCTTATATGCCCGAGAAAGTTACAAGAACTGCTAACTCTTGATCCCATGCTTAAACCACATGGCTTTCTCACTTTTAAAGGATAATAGTCATCCATTGGTCTTAGGAACCAAAAATTTTGATGCAATTCCAAATAAAAGTAATTAACTATTTATTGAATTCTTCCCTACTACTAGCCATCATTATACTTACTTTCCCCTTAGCCTATAACATGCTTCTACCTCACAAAACCAGCAACTTCCCATTATTATGTAAGACCATAGTCAAACTAGCTTTTTTCACTAGCCTCATCCCCTTAACCCTGTTCATCTACTCTGGACAAGAAGCTACAATTACAAATTGACAATGGTTTTCTATAAATATATTTAACCTAACAATAAGCTTTAAATTAGACTATTTCTCTATCATCTTTATCCCCATTGCATTATATGTCACATGATCCATTCTAGAGTTCTCAATTTGATATATGCACACTGACCCAAACATTCACCACTTTTTCAAGGACTTAATTATTTTCTTATTCACCATAATCATCCTTGTATCCGCAAACAACCTATTTCAACTATTCATTGGATGGGAAGGTGTCAGTATTATATCATTTATGCTCATCAGATGATGATTTGGGCAGAACGACGCAAACACCGCTGCCCTTCAAGCTGTCCTATACAACCGAATTGGAGACATTGGATTCATGCTAGCCATAGCATGCCTAATAATTAATAATAACTCCTGGGATATCCAATACATCTTCATAACAAATATCGACACATTAGCCCTTCTTGGGTTAATCCTTGCTGCAACTGGGAAATCAGCCCAGTTTGGCCTACACCCATGGCTACCTTCAGCCATAGAAGGTCCTACTCCTGTATAAGCATTACTACATTCTAGCACCATGGTTGTTGCAGGTATCTTCCTTCTAATCCAATTTAGTCCTATTACACAAAACAACCAAACAGCTTTGACTATCACACTATGCTTAGGAGGAATTACAACTCTATTTACTGCCATCTGTGCTATTACCCAAAATGATATCAAAAAAATCATAGCTTTTTCTACATCAAGTCAACTAGGCCTAATAATAGTAGCATTAGGCCTAAATCAGCCACACCTGGCATTCTTACACATTTGTACACATGCCTTCTTTAAAGCAATACTATTTCTATGCTCCGGCTCCATCATCCATAGCCTCAATGATGAGCAAGATATTCGTAAAATAGGAGAAATTTTACATCCTCCGCAATCATACTAGGTAGTCTCGCCCTTATAGGAACCCCATTTTTAGCGGGATTCTACTCAAAAGATGCAATCATTGAAGCCATAAATACATCACATGTAAATACCTGAGCTCTGTGCATAACACTCATTGCCACTATGCTTACAGCCTTTTACAGCATACCAGTAATTCACTTTGCTCTCCTAAATGAACCACAGTTCCTACCTCTTTCTCCAATAGCTGAAAATAACCCAAATATAACTAACCCTATTATATGACTAGCCCTTGGTAGTATCTTCACAGGCTTCCTCCTCACAACAAACATCCCTTCTACCACAATAATTCCTATAACAATACCTGCCTTATCAAAAATATCAGCCCTAATAGTAACTATTGTAGGCATCCTAATTTCAATTGAACTAAATATGTTAACTAACAAAATACCAATCACACCTCTAATCCACACACATAACTTCTCAAACATACTAGGATATTTCACACACATTTTCCACTGACTAAACCCTCTGGCAAGTCTACAAATAGATCAACACATTGCTATCATACTAATTGATCTAGGGTGATATGAAAAAACCGGACCAAAAGGCCAAGCTAACTTAGACAGTTCCATATCTTCCGCTATTACTTCTATTCAAAAAGGACTTATTAAATCTTACTTCCTCTCCTTCATAATCTCTACAACATTAATTCTTCTAATCCTATAACTAAAGACCACAAATAACTTCCAAAACTACTAAAATAGTAATAAATAAAATCCAACCTAATAACACCATAGCCCAACCTCCACAACCGTACAACAAAGACACCCCATTTCAATCCTGACCTACACAATAATTACCCAACGAATCAAATAATTCAACAGCTGTGACCACCTTAACCTCCCCCGATACTATAAATCAAACCATATCTATTAACAAGCTGAGTAACAGCATACTAAAAACCACTATATTGCCTACTCAACTTTCAGGGTACTCCTCCATAGCCATAGCAGCAGTATAACCAAACACCACCAACATTCCTCCTAAATAAATCAAAAATACAATTAACCCCAAAAATGTACTATTTAAACTGACAACAATAGCACAACCTAAGCCCCCACTAACCACAAGACTTAAACCCCCGTATATAAGGGAGGGCTTAGAAGCAAATGCCACAAACCCAAAAATTAATAACAAGGACAATACAAAAATAAGCATCATTTCCATATTAGTTTTAGTATGGACTTAAACCATAACCATTAAACCATAACCATTTAGGTCATAACCTGAAAAACCATTGTTGTAATTCAACTACAAAAACTAATGACCAATCTACGAAAGACACACCCCCTTTTAAAAATTATCAACCACTCTTTTATTGACCTGCCCGCTCCATTTAATATCTCTGCCTGATGAAACTTTGGATCTCTATTAGGGGTATGCCTAATTATTCAAATCCTCACAGGCCTCTTCCTAGCAATACACTACACTTCAGATACACTTACCGCTTTCTCCTCAGTAGCTCACATTTGCCGTGATGTTAACCACGGTTGACTACTTCGTAACCTGCATGCTAATGGGGCTTCTATATTTTTCATATGTCTGTTTCTACATGTGGGCCGAGGGATCTACTACGGGTCTTATCTCTACAAAGAAACATGAAGCACTGGCGTGATTCTCCTACTTACTGTAATAGCAACAGCATTTGTTGGGTATGTTCTTCCTTGGGGCCAAATATCATTCTGAGGTGCTACTGTATTACTAACCTATTATCCGCTATCCCCTACATTGGCACCACTCTAACAGAATGAATTTGAGGGGGTTTCGCAGTAGATAAAGCAACACTCACACGATTCTTTGCCTTTCACTTCATTCTACCCTTCATCATCATAGCACTAGCTGTTTTTCACCTACTGTTCCTCCATGAAACAGGCTCTAACAACCCCTCAGGAATCAACCCAGACTCGGACAAAATTCCATTTCACCCCTACTATACTATTAAAGACGCTCTAGGCTTCATATTCCTTCTCCTTATACTCTTCCTTCTAGCCCTTTTTCCACCAGACTTATTAGGAGACCCAGATAACTTCTCACCTGCCAACCCTTTAAACACTCCACCCCACATCAAACCAGAATGATACTTCCTATTTGCATATGCTATTCTACACTCAATTCCTAACAAACTAGTAGGAGTTCTCCCTTTACTAGCATCTATCCTAATCCTCCTAATCATCCCCCTGCTCCATACTGCTAACCAACGAAGCATAATATTTTGCCCATTCTCCCAAACCTTATTCTGAATCCTTACCACCAATCTAATCACACTCATCTGAATCGGTGGCCAACCTGTGGAGCAGCCATTCATTATTATTGGCCAACTAGCTTCCATGCTCTATTTCTTACTGATTCTTGTCCTAATACCTTTTGCAGGTTCCTCTGAAACTGTCTCCAATTTATTCTGCATATGTACCATCTGTACAAAATTGTTTGAAAATAATTTTCAATATTGTATTGTGATATTCTATAGAGTAAGTATTGTTTTTTGCTTGTATGTTTTTATTTCTGAATGTTTGTTTTTGTTTTTTGTTTTCTTTTGTTTTGCCTTTGTATCACCAAGCTTAGGATAGTGTATGACACATAGTAAACAATAAATTCTTGTTAATTAAACTTGACTACATCCTATAATCTAGTCTTCCAAATATGAGGGTATGGTGGAAAGTTGCAATTTAGGATTTTAGAAATTCAAGTAGACATGTAACTTCTTTATTATTTGGTAATTGTTAATACTATTTAAAGCCAAATACCAGAAAATCACTATTCTTGAATTTATTTTCAGTCTAAATTTAGTGGTGTTCTTAGAATGTAGAATACTTGTAGGCAGAGAAATTGTCTTAATTAATTTTGATCTTTTTAAATAATCAGCACAGGTACACAATAGATGAATAATAAATTAATTTTATATTCTGATTAAAGAATATATAGTTGAAATCTATACTTTGTGCTTCCTGCCTCAAAACAGAAAAGGAAAATTAGCAAGATGTAAATATGAAAAAATTAAACAAGGTATTTTAGGGATAATGTGGCCTAAATGAATTAGAGCTAACTTTGGAATCACTTAGTCTTCAAATGTTAGCTTTTCTGCTTGCAATTTTTCAACCAGAAAGGATATTATATATTAGATAGTCTGAGCTCTTCATATAACAAATGTGGAAGTTGTTTGCTACCAATTTGTCTTTAGACAAGTCATTTTAATTTGGTTCTCTAGGTCTTAGGCTTTATGTGTTTATATCTTGCCATAATTTTGATCTTTCAATATAACTTCATTTTTTTTTGTATTTGTATGCTCCGTGTCTTTTAGAGTACAGAGAACAGCAAAGCTTAATAAATATCTTGTTGATTTCTTGTTTATAGCTTCAACAATTGATCCAAAGATTCAACCTTAATCTCTGGGAATTCAGTAATGTTTCAACAACTTCATTTCAAATGTTAGGTGCCATACAGATTTCACACCGGATAAGCTTGGAGCAGGACTGATTATCTTTCTTGCCAATTCAAGCCCTTCAAACTTATGATTTCTCATCAGAAGATGGGGGCTCTGAATGACTAAGAACATAGTACCAAGACTTTTGAAAGAGACACTGGACATTAAGACAAATTAGACTTGAGTAAGGAAAACTCAAGTTCAACATTACTCTCAGGTACTTAGTAGCTTTCTGACTATAGGCCAGTCATTTAACCCCTCAAAGTTCCAATTCCCTCAGTTACAAAATTTAGATGACTACCTACTTCCTACAGTTGTGATCAAATGAGATACAGTGATTTACAAACTTTTAAGTATCACATAAATGCTAGCTACTATTAATAGAAAGAAACATGGGTAAGGCCAAAAGCTAAGTGTTTTGCCAAGGATTTTGGAAATTTTGTGATTTCTCCTATTTTTGCTGTGGTGAGACAATGGGTTCTAATGTAGTACTTCTAGGTCATTGTTCTTCATTCTCAAAGGGGATTAAAATGTCATTATTATAGAGTCAAATTACAATGACTAACTGATAGAGCAATATGATCTCAGAATGCTCTACCAAGATTGGGCAGAAATAGCCTATATGTAGTGGTTTCTCTAACTTTGTGTGTGCATCTTGTATTTCTTTTGAGATACTACTATTATGTTTTGCTTCTTCTCTGATGAGGGCACACTGTACTGGACAGTTTTCTGCCAGTGTCTCCCATGTCATGCAATTAATTCTAAAGTTCTTAAGAGAAACTTTGAGGATGTCTTTGAATTACTTTTTCTGACCACCAAGTGAGCACTTGCCCTCCATAAGTTCTGTATAAATAATGTTTTTGACAAGTATACATTTGACAATCAAATAATGTGGCCAGCCCAACAGTTGCATCCTTTACAGAAGAGTGTGAATGATTAGCAGTTTTGTTCAAGAAATGACTTTAGTTTCTCATATCTTTTCCTGCAATGTAGTCTTCAGAATCTTTCAAAGACAATTCAGACAGAAACTATTCAGTTTCCTGGCATGGCTGCCACATTGTCCAATTTTCATAGGCATATAACAGTGAGGTCACCACAACAGCTCTCTAGATCTTCAGTTTGGTAGTCAGTCTAATACCTCATCTCTCACATACTTTCCTTCAAAACTTCCTTAAATATGAGCTAGTTCCAGCAATGTGTATGTCAACCTTATTATTAATATGTATATCCCTGGAAAGTGTACTATCAATGTAAGTGCTAAGAGAGATGCAGAACATCTCTAAATTCAGTCTAAATTCAATTTTATGCTGATAATAGTAATTCAAAGCACTTTTATGAGCTCTGAAAGTTATTTATGGACCAAAACTTATGGTGCATATCAACTGTTCAGTACTGATGGAGTCACATTGATTAGTGATAGGGACATGATTCTAGAGAATCAAGCTGAATACTTCCATGGTGTTTCAAACAGACCATCATTAATCATTTCTGAAACCACTGAGGATTTTATCTTAAGTTGAAGTCTCTTCTGAAGAAGAGGTTTTGAATGCATCAAGATACTTTCCTTTAGCAAAGCATCTGAAGCTACTTCTATTCCAGCTGATATTTACAAGTAGGGGGATCCATTGTTCAGACAAGAGATAACCGAAATTTTCTTGATTATATAGAAAGAAGATGTTAGTCCCCAGGAGTTCAACGGTGCCATTATTCATCTCTGTAGAAGTAATAGATTGTCCTGTGACAATCACAGGGAATAGGAAGTGGGTAGTGTCTCTCTCTTAATATCAGCAAGATTCTTGCCAGAGTCCTCCTTAATAGGTTCATCCTGCACCTGAAGAAAGTTCATCTATCTGAGAGACAGTGAAGCTTCAGAAGGGCTGAGGATATATTCCTTGCTACTTGACAACTCCAAGAGAAATGCTCAGAGCAGAACAGAGGTCTATACACAATATTTGTAGATCTGACCAAGGCCTTTGATACAGTCAGTTATGAAGGCTTATGGAAAATTATGTCAAAATTTGGTTGCCCAGAAAAGTTCAACAATATTTTACATCAATTTCATGATTATCTACTTGTCCAAATTCTGGATAATGAATGATGCTATGGCACTTTCCCAGTCACCGATAGAAGGAAACAAGGTTGTATGTTTCTTTCCATGATTTTAGCATGATATTTTCAACCATGTTGTTAAACATCTTCACTAAATAAATTGCTAATTATGAACCTAAAGTCTGAGAATCATGCCTTTCATCTGATATTGTGCTAGGACTTGACCATACAGGTGGGAGAAAGCAAACTTAACCTTGGAAAAAGGAAATTAGGAAAATAAACAACTAAATTGGTGTCTTACTTGGGCTTACTTGCTGGAAGTACTTGCTGCTGATGTTTTTTGATGGTCTGACCATAATTATTCCCTTTTAATTGAGTTTTTGGCTGTCAAAAGTCTAAGTGATTTCACAATAGAATGTAAAAGAAAAAAAGGCTTAGAATTTCCTTTATATTGGAGTAAAAAATGAACCAAAGAGTACATCAGAACCTGATCAGAAGAGGAACTACATATCCCATTTCTGACTGTATTTGTGGTAGTGCCTCTAGTACATGTAAAATGAAAGACTGGATTGCAAGGTCTCTGAAATCCTCTTCTACTCTACATTGTGTGATTCAGGTTATATATCCTTCAGTCTAAGCATGGTAAAGTAGGTGATTAGAAGTAATATATTGGCAACCATCAAATTTAAAGCACAATTTCTGGATGTTAATTAATCTTGAAAATTGGCAAAGCTTAGGTGAGAGAGAGCACGATTGGAAAAAAAGCCTTCAAATTAAAAAAAATCAAGTTGAAGAAGAGAAAAAAAAATGGGTGAAACTATTTAGGAATAAACCTGAGTTAAACCATCAATATTTAAAAATAATTTTGAACTTTTTAGATAACAAGAGTACTTCCTAAATTGTTTCCCTTGTCAATATAAAAGCATGTCTACATATAAGTACATATATTTAAAATATGTGTGCATACATACATATATTTTAAAACTTGTGCATTATAAACAAAATCATTATTGCTTAAGAACATATGATAATTAAGCTCTTTTGTTTTATTTTGCTTCTGAAGTATTAAATGACAGCATCATAAAAAAGGAAATAAAACTCTCATTAATGTCATCTAACAATTGTCAAGTGAAGAATAATAATAAAATAGAAAGGAGTTATTGAGGAAAACATAACTGGGATTATTTTAAAGTAAATTCATGGTTAATAGACATTTTATAAAATTTATTAAAAAAACCTCTAAGAAAAATCCTCTATCTGAAGTGAGAACTTATGGAAAGTAAAAATATTATTTGGAAACATTTCATAAAATTTGGGACAGGACAAAGTCTCAAAGTTGCATGGGAAAAATCAGCATAAAACTTTACCAGAAAACAAATTGATGGACTATAACTATCAAATAGGTAATAAGTTATCATTATGGAAATTATCATCATTTTTCATAATATATAGAAGTGAGTGATCATAGAATCAAGTTTTCCAAGATTCAAATGCTGGAGAAAAAATTAAAGATAAAGTTCAAATACATACAATATGTACTCACAAATTGGCTTTTGTTGGAAAGTGCTTAGAGAATTAAATAAGAGAAGATAAATCTTTTTAATGATATCAAATAAGAAATAGAAAATGAGTGCGCTTTTTAAATAATATCCAACATAGAAGAAAATTGATTTTTCATAAGGTAAACGTTTTGTACACTACCCTAAAAAATAAAAGATAATATCTTTTGACTAATATAATCTAGACATACCTTTTGTTAGTTTAATGAGACAGTAGTATTCTTAATGAACTAACCTCCATGTATCAGAAAATTCAGATAACATACATGATTTTACTTTGGTAATTCATGGCAGTGATTTTTTTGTAATAAAAGCAAATGTGAAACCAAATAACTTAGCTGACACATAATAGGAACACATTGAATGTTTGGTGACTGATTAAAGATACAACAAATATTGTCAATAATGTTGAACTAATCAAGTTGCTATAAATGTAGAAACCTAAAGATGCATGGTAAGTTCTTAATAAATGCTTGTTGGTTGATTACAAGTAATGACATTTCCTAAAATTGTTTCTTCACTTTTACATTCATATTGTCTAATGTATCTTTTCCCAAAGTGTAGATATTGATATGCCATCAGGGTGTCTGCAAAGTCAAAACTTTTTTTTTATAATTATACTGATGTTTTAATTTTTAATACAGTAAATATTAACAGCTATGACCCATCCAAAAAATCCTCTATGTAGTCTTCAATGATTTTAAGAGTATAAAGGGGTCCTAGGATGAAAATATTTGAGAACCACTGCTTTAATTAAAAGGAAAATAAATACTGATATTTAAATTTTCAAAGTTTGATGTATAATATTTGGATATCAGATTCTCCAAATCTTCCAAAATATAGTTCCTTTTCTACATGCATATTTTGTATATCTCATTATAAAATATTTGACCAAGAAAATAAACTGAATTTGCTTTATAGAATGCCAAATGAATATTTCCACTTTAATCCTTTTGTTATTTGCCCCATTCTATCTCTAAGGAAAACTGGGGGTCAGAAAGTAATAATTTTACAAGGTAACACAAACAGTAAATGTTAAGCAAGATTTGAAGTGCACTGCAAGGCTCTTTCCAAGTCCTTCCATTAGCAATGGTCAATTATATAGATGAAAGCAGTGAGGATTAATAGTGGGAAAAATTAATACTAGTGAAGTGCAATTTATCTTTTATTTCACCCTATTAACATATATTTGCTGTTGTTATTCAGCCATTCAGTTGTATTGCACTCTCAGTGACTCATTACATGGTGTAATTTGGCAAAGATACTGGATTATTTTAGCATTTCCTTCTCCAGAAGAGGAAACTGAGGCAACCCACAATTAAGTGTCTGAGGCCGGATTTGAACTCATGAAAACAAATCTTCCTGATTTTAAGCACAGTGCTCTATTCATTGTCCCACCTAAAGATTCATTAGCATGTACTATGTGCCAGGAATTGGGCCAACTACTAAGGATACAAAAAAATGGCAAAAGGCAGGTCCTGTCCCCTAGGAGCTTCCAAATCTCTAGCTAATGGGAATTTTTTTAAGTATTAAAATTTACCACTCACCAGAATGACTTCTAAATTCAAGGTTATACCAATTTGTGTAATAAGTGGTGATATAAATAAAAATACAGAAATAAGATTATTTTACCATCCAATTACAGAAATTACATATCAATATGTCTGCTATAATATATTTAAATATGTGTATATATAAGCATATGTGTGTATGTACATGAACATATATGCATATATATACACACTATTTTTTATATGTTAGAGGAAATTTAAAATGTAGTTGCCTAGTAAAAAAAATCATCATAATTAACAGAAAAGGACAAAATAAACTTTTAAGAAGAACCCTGGAATTGTAAAATTGTTTAGCAGGTTGGTTAATCTATGACTATTGCCTTGCAGAGCTGATCACATCCAACTCTGTATTCTTGCATGTAAACTGAGTAGAGTAAACATATTTCGAGTGAGATTTCTTTCAAATTGAGTTTTGAAAAATATTGTGCAGAAAATGAAGGTGAAGACAATGAAGGAGTTGAAATATCATCAATCAGTAGTCGAGTAGGAGGACACAGAGCCACAGACACTTCTTTGTGAAAACTGTAATCAACGAAGCATTCTTCTGTCATCTAAATTTAACCAACCAAGTGTAGCATGCATCTGACAGTGATGAAAATAGGGATTACTATCTAGAATAAATCTACTTAAGCAGCTACAAAGAACATCAAGACAAGAAAGGCAGCCTTTGATGAAATCAAAATAAAGTTACCACTGGTGATTGGCAATGGTAATTGAAAATGTTAGTACTTCCCTGATATTTAGATCTAAACAAGCTTCAGATCTATATTGCCTGCTCCCTTTCCTTACAGGCAATAAATCAGAATGGTCCACTTTGTCACCAGCTGTGCACCATTTTATAAGGAGTACTGTACTGAAACTCAGAGTGAATCTTCAAATTCCTGTTTGATATTTCCTGATCTAAAAGCTCATACGTTTTTTAATTAGATCAATAAATTCTCTCTGGTAGCTTTACTATGACCTACTAGGTGCAACTATTAGAAAGTATGATTGAATAACACTGTCCTGCAAATATTATGTTCTTTTTCTTTGCTGTTAAGGAAAATAATCCTTTGGAAAATGTTTAAAGGTCTTTAGAATTGCAAAAAGCTTATTGTTACAATAACATTTAAAGCCAATTATAGGCAAATAAATAAAGATAGCTTAAAATATCTTTAAGATACTTTAAAAACAACTATAGTGGGATATATGGGTTGTATATAAATTCAACCAGCATAAGTTTTATTTTGAAATATAAAATAGACTCCAAATGGTTGGGGAAAGAAACTAATACAAATGAAAGGATTTTGAAGACTTTGAAAGGTAAATTGTATGATCATTAACACAATGTTTGGGCTGCTTGGTGGTTAAATTAACTATAAAATCAGCAGTAACTGTCATTACATTTGTAATTATTACCACCACAGAAGCCTAACTATGCATTCAATTCCAAAACTGAATTGTGAAATTTTGTTTTTCCATTTCTAATTGGAGGCCAAATGACACTGGAATCAGAAAGATTCTTCTTTTTGAATTCAAATCTGGACTCTCATATTTACTTAGTGATTCTGGGTAACTCACCTAACTGTTTATGTCAATTTCTTCATCTATAAAATAAGTTAAAGAAAGAAATTATAAACTTCAATAACTTTACCAAGAAAACCCCATATGGGTCCATAAGGAGTCAAATATGATTGAAATCATGCAATAAAAACAACCCCATAGACTTCAGTTCTGCTCAATTCAGTTCAACTCAATTTATTTCAATTCAATCAAACAAACATTTTTAAGTAATATTTATGTGCTGAGTAAATTAGTAAATTCTGAAGGTACAAAGGCAAAAATAAAAGTCCTGGCTCTCAATGGCCTTATAGTCAACAGAGAGGAAACAATATTTACTCAGAGAAGAAAAGATTCTTAAAAGGGAAGATTAGAAGGGAGATTCTTAAAAAAAAAAAAAAAATTGGCCATGAAGATGAACCTTGAAGAGAGCAAAACATTCCAAGAATTAGGAATGAGAAAGAAGTACATTCTAGGTATGTAGCCAGATAGGAAAGTCTGTACAAAGGCTTACAGATAATAAGTACAATATCTATTACAGAGAACAAGATGTAATATATTTTGTTTAAAAAAAAAAACAACAACAAAGAAATAAAAGCAAAACATGAAGGGCAACAAAAAAAATTAGGCACCTACTATGTGCCCAACACTGCTAAATAATTTACAACTATTCTAACATTTGATCCTCATGAAAATCCTCAGAGATGTGTGCTATAATGATCCTTCTTTCATACTTGAAGAAAGTAAGGTAGATAGCGATGAAGTGACTTTATTCACACAGCTAATTAGGCAGGATTTGAACTCAAATCTTCCTGACTCCAGCCCAGAGCTCTGTTCCCTCTGAAGTCAGTTAATTCCTTCTAGTAAATAATATGAAATAAGTTCAAGAGAAAAAAATCTGAAAAAAATTTAAATGCCCACTATGAAAATTTAGCCTTTTATTCTACAGGTAAAAAAGTACAGACATGTTTCCAAATTGAATTTAATAACTTAAATGATTAACGGTTATTTTGGTTGACATGTAAATGAAGTCATAAATAAGTTACATTTCTAAAGTGATTATTTGCTTTGCAAAATTTCACTTTAAGAAATCTAAAGCTTTGAAGATTCACACAAACCATCTGAACATTTGGAGAAAAGCCATTCATGTTGAATGAACAATTATTTGTTTTCTGCTTTTTCTTTTTAATTTTTTTTAGGTTTTAAGTTTACATGTACTTTCATTTTTTTCATGTGAGTCATGTCTATAAGAGAAAAATAAGAACAATATGAGGGGAAAGAGAAAAAAAAAGTGATTATAGTATGTTTTGATTCATATTCAGTCTCCATAGTTCTCTCTCTGGATAATGGCAATTTCCATCCAAAGTTTATTGGAATTGCCTCAGATCACTGATATGATGATGAGAACCAAGTCCATCATAGTTGATTATCATACAGTTTTCTTGTTTATATGTACAATGTTTTCCTGGTTCTGCTTGCTTCACAAAGCTTCAGTTCATATAAATCTTTCCAGACTTTTCTAAAACTGTTCATCATTTTTTATAGAACAATAGCATTTTATTATTTTATTATTTTCATGTACCATAATTCATTTAACCCTTACCCAATTGATGGTTATGTCCTTATTTTCTAATTCTTTTCTAATACAAAAAAAGAGCTGGTATAAACATTTTTGCACATATGGTTCATTTTCCCTCATTTATGATTTATTTGAGATAAAAACCCAGTAACATCTGGTTATTTTCAAAGGAATCAGAATGATCATCAAGTTTTTTTTTTAAATATATATATGTATATATATGCATATATATATTATATATACAATATATGTATGTATATATACATATATATATTGCATGCTAGACACTATGCTAAACACCAAGAATATAAAAAGCACAGAAAATCTTTCTCTTCAAGAAATTTGTTTTCTTGGAAGAAATAATATGTACACAAGTGAGCAAGACCCAAATACATAACAAAGTAAATTGACAAACTTTTAAGTTATTTAGAAGAAGAGATTAATCAAATCATTATATCTCTATGAGTCAATTTCCTGAGGATCTCCTCAGTATTTTATATTTATTATCTAATTTCTTCTCCTAATAACACTAATTAATAGTGACAACTTGTTTATATAGTGTTATACTGTTAGTGCTTTTAATGCATTATCTCATTTTCTCTTAAAGCTTCCCTATGAGATAAGGTCAAAGTATTTATATTCTTAATTTGCTGGTGAAAAAATAGAATTATTCACATAAAATCAACAGTGTAGCTAAGATTCTGATTCAGTCTCCTCAACCCCTAACTCATTGTTTTTGTTCAAATTTCATAGATAAGCGTTGAATGGTTTCTTGTGTGGGAATATTTAATTCAGACTTCTGTACCTCTATCTATGATTCTTAGTCTATCTCTTTTATTTTATCTGCACATTAATTGCATTTTCTATTCATTGCAAAATCATTATGATGTTATGGTTTGGGATTCAAGTACATACAACAAGAAATGAAAGTAACAATCACTTGATTTTTCTACAGTGACAAGCTAAGAGCTGCATATGTGAACTATTTTGTCAGTTTTATGAATACCCTTGCTGTGACTTTGGCATTGTATTTTGTTTTGTTTTTTCTATCAAAATTGTAATTTCTCTGTAATTATGTAAATTTTTGGATTTGATTGCCCATATAACAAAACATAATGTGACAGCTTACCACAAAGGCTTTGGAATATAATTTAGCTCATTTAAAAAGTAACTCAAGTTTGATACCTATTTTAAATCCTATAAAGATTAATTGGATAGTCTTTATTTTTTAAAAGGTATCTACTCCTATAATCTATTAGAACTTAGATATAAATAAGAGGATGTCTTACAGATTCTTATCCAATAATTTTTTTGAATAAATAAGGATAAAGAGAGCTAAAAAAATGTACACTAACAAAGAAAGAAAAAGGATCAAGTACTTATTTTGGTTCTCCATTTTAACATGGCCCCTAAATTGGTAAAACCTGGAATATATTTTTTTTTGAATTTTATTAAAAGATTTTTAGTGTTAAAAACTCCAACCTAATCTCATAACAATTCATTTCAGTCCATCAGCAAATGAATGTTTCCTTGCAAATTTCTGTACTATTTACTCTCCTCTCATTTTCTATAAGTTTCACTTAATCTCTTATAGTGAACATGTTTTATTTCATATGTATTTATTTCATATGGTGAAACTGTATTTTCTCCCATGATATCATTTGCACGTGAAGTTTTATTTTGTCTTAACAAAATAAAACTTTAAAGGAAGATCATTCCCCTATCTAATGGCTGGATTCAGCAAATATTATCTTCTTCCTTTCTTGAACATGGTCCAGGCTATAAATCTTACCAATTTACCCCATATAACATACTTCAAAAACCAACAGGAAGGGCAAAGTTGTTTAAGGCTATTCTGGCTGGATGCTCTGAATATCCTATGGTACCTAACCCATAGCTAGAAGTTAACTGGCTTCTTTACCTGCCCTTTGATAGGTTACCAAATGACACTGAAAATAAAGTGATAGCTGGTGCTATTCCAACCCTAATAGCAGAAACACTAGTAGCAAGAACCTTTTATTCTCCACCCCATGGGATTTGCATAATCACTCAGCATCATTATTCATACATTCAATTTGTCAGGAGGAATAACTAATAAAATGATTATAAAACAGTTTGTAATTACTAAGTACTACTGAAATATTAATCTGATACAACACTTATAATATGGCTTATATTATAATGTGAATGTGGGAGTGTGGTGGGTGACAATTCCTTCTGAAAGAAATTCATGCACTAAAATTCAATTCAACAACATATATTAAATACACACTATGTACAAAGCATTGCAAATGACTTTAAGGAAACAATAATAAAAATGAATATAGTTCTTGATCCTAAGAAGCTTACAATAGAATAGAGGAGAGCAGTTTTGCCCATATATGTGCTACAGAGTAAAGGAAACAACCACTTTGCCAAGAAACAGCCGTTTCATTGGAAAGGTGCCTTATCCTGGATATAATCAATTAGAAGGTGAATAATTACTCCTCTGGGGTACTGTTGAAAGAATTTGTGCTTCATGTGGCTGATACATAACATGATCTCTGATATCCCTTTGAACTTTATGATTTATGAATCTATAACTCAAAAGCAACATGAGATAGTAAGAAATACTCTGAATTTAGATTAAGCAGAACTAGTTTCAAATACAACTTCTGATCATATACTCAGAGGTTCTCCATCTGGGATCTATAAAGTTATTTTTTCTAAAATTATTTTGATAACTTTTTTAATAAAAATGCTTTCTTTTATAAATGATGTCATTTGTATTTTATTTATATATCTATATATTCATATATATATTGAATTTGTGAATTCATATATGAATTGAATATATATATATATTGAATTTATATATTCAAAGATATCATTCAAAAACAGGTCCATAGATTACAGCAGACTACCAAAGGGATTTATGACACAAAGATAGGTAAAGAAACTTTGATTTGGAAAAAAAAAGAAAAAAAAAAAACTTTGATTTGATGGTTATCTGTGTCACTTTGGGGGAATAATTTAATCTTTTTATAGAATTAATTTCTAATTTTCAAATCAGTATTATAATAATAACACTCATACTAAACACTTCTTTGAGTTATCAGGAGGAACAAATGAAACAATGAATATTAGGACTTTTTTTAGTTATCTGGTTCTTCTAAAAATAAATTCAATTCAATTGAATAAAGCAACTGCCTATTATATGCCAGTCATTGTAAGGCAGGTATTAATTCTATTCTCCCAATAGCAAAATTATAAGGGAAGAGGGTGTGTACATTGTGACAAGTATAATAACAATTACAAATAATTACCTTATGGTTACACATTTTGGAACAAAAGAACGCATAAGCATAGATTATTGCAAAATTATTAATATTTAAGTACTGTAGTCAGAAACTGACCAGTTTTGCACAGTTAACCATGCCCAAATTTAAGCTTCATTTCAGGTTACTCAAGACTTGTCATTAGCAACCTTTGACCCAAGAAAAGGTAAAATCAAATTACCTTTGACCTCAAATTACATGAACATTTGTGGAAGTTGATGAATCAACTCAAGGCCTTGCTATTTTATGAAAGCCCAGTTGCAATAATCTCCTCTTCTTACAAGCATGCTCTACTGGATTTTATAAATTTGTTCATTTTCCTCAGTGAAAATACAGGTTTAAATCATTCTGGAAGACAGCTACATGGTGCAGTGAATAGAGCACCAGCCCTGAAGTCAGGAGGACCCGAGTTCAAATATTATCTCAGATACTTAACACTTTCCAACTGTGTGACCCTGGGCAAGTCACTTAATCCAATTGCCTCAGCAAAAATTAAATTAAAAAGCTTTTAAAAAAATAAAAGAGAATACAGGTTTAATTATGTCACCATAGAATCATAGATTTAGAACTAGAGGAACCCCTACAGACCATGAGCTCAAATCTTTCATTTTGCAAATGAGGAACTGAAACCAAGAGAAGTTAGAGATAATTATGGCAGAGAGAGGATTTGAATTCTCTTTTTCCCCTTTTACATTTTTAGTAAACATCTTCCAAAATGGGTTTTATTTTAGACTGATTTTGATAGTCCCTGAATATTTGGTATTATTATTGTTGTCATTTTCTCCCCTAAACTTGGTTAGACCACAATGACTCATATAGAAGTAGGATTCCTTTCTCCTCATAGTAACTACAATGTATATAGGCCAGCCCCACTAAAATGTTAAATTGACTAGTCTGGGCCTCCTTCATAGCTAAATAAAAGGCTTCAGCCTCTGAGACTGGCAATCAATAAGCAATGACATTAACTCTCACTTCTGTCAGGAAAAAATAAACATGGACATTTGCAAAATGATCTTGACTTTGTGTAATTGTGTATCACTGATGTAGAGAGGGAAGGGAAATAGGGTTTCTCCAAGAGCAGTGGTGTGCATCATTTCCTTCAGGAAAACACATTTTCTATTACCTGCTGGGTTTATAACCTTACATACAACAGAGATATCTATTATTTGTAAAGTGTAAATGATTCACATTTGGCTTAAAGAGTTTTCTCTATTGCCTAGTCAGGTTGACCTCACTCTTAAAGAACAATAAATGAAGCCCAAGTACAGTTATGAAAACAGCATATGGGTCTATGTTTATTGATAATGAATAGTAGACATGTGTAACTGACTTCTGCTTAAGTTTTCACAGGGAACACAGCACATCCTATGATTTTTTTTCTTTGATCTCATCAGGGTGCAAACCAGTTTCATATTCAGTGGCTGTGATTTAGTTTTAAAAATTTTGATAAAAATATGCATTAGTTTGAATTATCTAATGCATCATTACCTCTAGAAATTATGTGACACAGTTGGTTGACTTATGCCAATAACATCATTTGCCATTCTCTGAAACTGCCATGTCTACTAACTCTCAAAAGAACTAAAACAGTGTCACTCAATTGCTACCTCATCATTTTAATTGAATTCCATTGTGAACCAAGACTCATTGACTCCTCCCCCCCCCCAAAAAAAAAAAAAACTAGCTAATTTGATTTTCCTCTCTATTTCAATTAATCATATTATGAGGCTCCCAGATATTCAGGCCTGACTCTTCCTTCCAAAACTTCTCTCTTTTCTAGTTTCCTGCCAATATCCTGACATTAATTGGCAAATTCTCTCCATTCTTACCTTACATTGTCTTTTCATTTCAATTCCCAAGCTCACTCCCTAAATTTAGGGTTTTTTGAATTACAACTGAATTATACCAACAGACTCCTAATCAGGATTCTAGTCTTTAATTTTTCTCTGTCCCAAAGCATTTTTGCATAACAATATTAGATTGATTTCTCTCATCTATGTTTTCTTCAACTCAAAAATGTTTAATAGGTCCGCATTACTTAAAGGAAGGTCAACTAAGTGGTAGAGGGGATAGAGTTCTGGGTCTGGAGTAAGGAAGACTCATCATTATGAGTTTAAATCCAGTCTTAGACACATATTAGTTCAAAGTGTACACTGATGGTTCTACTTTTAAGAGAAAATCTTTGATCAACTATACCACTAAATTAATTCTACTGGCACATTCTTCCACCTGCTCTTATTCCATACTTGCCACTTATGAATCCTTACCTGGAACTTCCATATCATGACAAAGTCTAGGCATGGTGTTCACTCTCTAACCTGCTCAACCTTCACATTGACATCCTGGCACTCCTGGAGTGATAATAAATATTATAAATATACTCCTACCCCTTTGTCACTTTCCCTAAACTAGTCATTTTGACCACCCATGTCATCATATGAATCATGTACTTCTATTGCATTTTCACTTATTCCCAGTCTTTCAACTTGAGCCTTCCAACTTATAACTCCAGATATACCTACCAATTCCACTGTGTTTTCAAGACTGCTTGCTAATGAAGTTGCAAATTCCTTTCATCATAAAGCTTCCTTTCTTATTCTTTCAATTTTTCTTCTACTCGCTGAAATATGTTTTTCACTTTATAAAATTGTATCCTTACTCACCTTTTTCAGCACTAATTTTACTTTAGCTCATGTGCCCTGATTCATTGGTCATGATATGGAAGTGAAAATAGTCCTTATTCTTCACTGCCATATCCAAACTCTTCCCCCTACCACCATAACTTCTCTTCCTTTTGGGGATCATTCAATTCACATTTATTACTGAATCAAGAGTCTTGTGTAATTTTCCAATGTTTAGAACATATCTTCCTTTTGCACAGAATTCAGTACCTAGTTCATAACCGTTTACTTCATCCTAACCATTGTTCTCATATTAGAGGACTTCATATAGACTGAAACTTTCTCAATCAGTTCCTTAACTTTCCATGAGATATTCTTCCCCTTATCTCTGCTACATACAGACATAATAACCTTGGTCTTTCTTTCATCCACAGATGTTCCATTTCCATGTTCATGAACTCTAAATCCCTTTATCTGTCATTTCATCTGTTATTTTGACATTTCAGCTTTCTTTCTTCCTTAAAACCCCTAACCCCGTGTTTTTTAAATCTCAAAATGATCTTTAATCCTTTAAAATCTCAATTCTTTCCTAGGATACCACACCTGCACTACTAAAACCCTCATACTATCTTCATCTTGATTTCTGAGGAAATAATTCAAATCTACACTATTTTTTCTCTTGAATTCCTTTCCCCATTATCCTACTACCAGCTTTGTCCTGTTAAGTCACAATTTGGATTGATTCCATCCTATGATGCCTTCACATCCATTCTTGTGCAGTTAAACAAACTGATTAGGGATCCTATACATTGATGTTATATAATCACACCTGGGACCTCACTATGGCAAGATGATCCTCTGTATTTCCCTAATCAATTCACTATCTAGTTGGCCATGATAGCTTTTCTATGCCATTTTATCCATCTTTAAACAGTCTCATGCTCCCCTTTCCCCAGCCTTCTCAGTTGAGAATCTTAACTAACATTTCAACGAAAAAATCGAAGACATTCACCAAGATCTCCTTTTCCCAGCCTCCACATCTTACAACAATCAAAACTTTTCTACCACTGTCTTCTGCTTTATTCCTTAAATACCTGGCCCTGACATAATAAAGTCCTCTACATGCATAAGCAGTACTATTCTATCCTGTCACCTTAGATAGTTTGTCCCTTACATCATCCCGACATTTTTACAATAACATCAATCTTTCCCCGTCTTCTGGCTGTTTCCCTGCTGTCTACAAATATGCTCATTACTTCCCCATCCTCAAAATATTCTCATGTGACATATCCATCCTTTCTAACTTTCATGCTACATTTGTCCTAACTTTTGTATTTAAGTTCTTAAGAAGACCACATATAATAAGTGCTTCTACTTCCTTTCCTCTTACTCTTTTTTTTAACTCTTTGCATTCTGGCTTCTTACCTCATTATTCAATTAAAAATGAGAGGAGCTTCCTTTATTATTTCTATATTGCTGATATGCAGATCTGTTTATTTATTTTTATTTATTTTTATTTTATTTAATAGCCTTTTATTTACAGGTTATGTGCATGGGTAACTTTACAGCGTTAACAATTGCCAAACCTCTTGTTCCAATTTTTCACCTCTTAGATCTGTTTATTAAACCTTGTTTTCCCTCTTGATCTCTATAATCTCTTCTTCAATTATCAGTTGAATAACTTAAATTTAATGTTTTATAAAAATGTTAAACTCAATATTTTCAAAATCGAATTCATTTCCTCCCTCTCCAAAACTCTCTGTGGTTCCTAACTTGACTAGTATTTTTAGGGCACAATCATCTTCCAAGTCATTCTTAATTCCTCATTTTCCCCCACTATACACAATCTATTATCAAATTCTATTAATTTTACCATCCCAATGTTTCTCACATATACCTCCTTCTCTAACACTACTATCACTTTAAAGCACAAGTATGACCATATCACCACACTACTTAATAAACTCCAGTGGCTGTCTATCCTATAACCTTAAAAAAAAATTCTATGATCTGTAGATTTTGAACACTACTTTCTCCCTTAAAAATAGTTCACTTGCCTTTCTCTAACTTCCATCTCATTCATCAATATGTTTCAATGATTATTGATAGCAGCTCAATCATGTCAGCCATTTTTTTCAATGCCTTCAGATATTCATCTGTTCCTGATTATTTGAATTTATTGAAGATATCTAGATATATTCTCATCATGTTCTAACTTGTGTTTAGGTAGACAAAGTTCATTGAGAAATACCATTGGACATGAAATTAGAATGACCTGAATTCAAATTTGATCTAAGATATTTGCCAACTATGTGATCCTAGAACTATCATTTGACCTCTCTCAATTTTAACTTTCTTATTTGTAATATGGCTATAAAAATAGCATCTGATAGATGGTTGTTTGGAGATCGATTAAGATAACACATGTTAAGATGGTAAATCTTTTATCACTACAGAAATTATATTATTGTTATCATTATTATTATTAATTTTATTTTGTTCCCAATTACCAAGCCATTTTTATGCTAACCTTGCAAGTCCAAAGTCTTTTCTTCTTGGTAGAGAAAAACAAAAACATAAGCCAATTAATTTTTGAGGTTAAAAAAATGCTTTTTTTAATTAATAAATTTTAAACAACCATATTTGTGTTGGTTGAGGTACTTGCATAGTACCTCAACTTCTATAGATGTTAATCATATTTCACAATTTATGAATTTTCAATAATATGTATGGAAAATTTCTGTATGCAAAGATAGATTTATTCAGACTCATGAACATATACACATTAGCTATTATGCATTGTCCTCAAATCAAAGAAAGCACTTGGGTCTTGATATAATTTGCTACTTCAATGTGTCAGAGGGAAAGGGGATATTGTATATCTGATTTAAAGTAATATATTTCATTTAATGTCAGTATGAGTCAGAGCCTGAAAGATGGGAAGAAAATTCTTCTTAGTAAACAAATAAACAAATTTTAAAATATAGGCATTTTCCATGGAAGGTTCAGTAACATAAATTAACTAAGTAGTGGCCTTTTTTTCCCTTTAAAGTGTCCAGCTTGTGTGCCCAAATCATAAAAATTCTTATTTTCATAGACATAATTTACCATAACTGCCACAGTTACTGTAATGTCCAATCATCATATGCTCCCAGTGATATATTAGGAAAGCAAATGCTCAGGACAGTAGGAAGTTGTAAGTGAATAATTACATTCAACTTTGACAGTTGGATTTTTTTTTGTGGCTCATTGAGATTGTTTATTAGAGTCAATTCATATTGTGGGGAGCCTTTAGACATAGTTACTCTCTAAGCCTGAAAATATTATAAATTTTTTTATAATTGGAAGTATTCAATGTAATATTGGGTGACCCCTTGTTGAGCATTCTATAGGGGGCATCCATCTTTTGGGTAAGGCATTGATTAGATGACTCTTTAAGTACTTTACAATTCTATACTTCTATGACTCTAAGGCATTCCTTAAGAAGCTTAAAAACAGAGGACCACAATTTACAATAGGGAACCCAATTGTGATTTTCAGGCAAAGTAAGAGTGAGTCATGAGTTTTGTTATACTTTCTATTAAAAAAGAGTCCTAATTATCAGAGTATTCAGTTTCTAATTCCTCATAGTCATCAGGCTGTGTTTTGTCTTGGTCTAGAATAGGGGTGGGGAATGTCCAGTTCATGAGCCACATAAGATCTGTGGAATCTTTTGCTAAGGAAACTGCAGGTGATGGTGAGTTGAAAGCAGGTACAACAACCTCCCAGCACTTGAGTTCTATAAGTTGATAATTGTGTATGGCTTGTGATTGATATAAATATCCAAAAGACTCTTTATAGGAAAAATGTTTGGCACCCCCAGTCTAGACCTATGTTTTCAATGATGTAAAGGATTCCTACTGGAAGGACACATGGCGTCATCTTCTACTAATTCTGACTCTGTAACATATAGAGGCTTGACCAGGTTATACAAATAGGATTACCCAGGAGAGGGACTTGATATCAGATGGCCCTCATTAGGAAGCTTACTCTCTAACCATGAAGGAACATTGCTTCCCTACAAGGTTGAAGTAGGAAGCAACAGTCCTCATAACATGAAAGTAATTGTCTCATACTTAAAAAAATTATTCCCCACTCAAACATTTTAATATTAATAACTATCTTTAAAATATTCTTGTTGTTTTGCCTCTTCCTGATTTTTGGTGATGATTGTTATTCTTTATTCTTCAAGAGAACCCAAATGACATCACCATTGTAGATTCAAGTTAGTGTGCTGCCTGTGATAAATCAGACCAACACAAGCTCAGATTGATCTGTCTCAGGTCAGGCACAAATATTGCTTATGAACATTTGGAGTGAATTCTCTAATTTTGTTCATCTCATATGTCTTCTGAACTAATTCAACTTTGCTTTGCTCATAGAGCACACATTTTCTATGATGAGAACACTCCATATTTGGTGCTTCTATGCCAGTATCTCCAATGATATATAATCAGTTCTAAAGTTCTTAAGAGAATCCTTCAGAGTGTCCTTGTACATTTTTTTCTGACCACCTTGTGAGGACCTGCCATGTATGAGTTCTCCCAAAATCAGTCTTTTTGGCAAGTATACATTTGGCATTTATTCAAACAATATGGCCAGCCCAATGGACTTGGGTTCCTTGGAATAGAGTTTCAATGCTTGGCAATTTATTTTGAGGGAAAAACTCAATATTTGCTTTCTTATCCTGCATTGTGATTTTCAGAATCTTCCTAAGACATTTTGAATGGAAGTGATTTGGTTTCTTGGCATGGCATTTGTATGTTGTCCAGATTTCACAGGCACACAACAGTGCAGTCAGCATTAAAGCTTTGTAGACCTTCAGTTTGGTAGTCCAGTCTAATACCTTTCCCCTCTACACTTTTCTTCAGAGACTCCATGTAATGGGACAGAACTCTGCACTTGAAACAAGGATTCTTACTCAGTGGAATTGATAATACAATGGTTATCTAATTTAGCATGGTGATTATTAGTTCTCTAGTTCAGTACATGTACTTGGTACTTTATATAGTTCTACATGATTGACGCCTATAATGTAATTATAATAGAGTATATAAACTAGGACAAACTCAGCCAGACACATTCATTCCATCTCCCATTTTTGTGGTGGCTGGAGGCTAGATTATAAGCCCTTGTGCTCAGACATTCATTCCATCTCCTACCATGGGGGACTGGATCAGACTTGGGGAAGACAGAGGATTGGAGGCTGGAGCACAAGTTCCCTGACTCAGAGAGACTTCAAGATAGAGACTATCATGGTGGTCCTGTCTGCAGAAACCAAGACACATTCCGGAGGACCTCCAGAAAGCTAGCCTGGGCTGCAGTGCAAGGAGACAAAACTGTGAAGGAGACAATAAAGATTTTGGACTTTAACCCTGGCTATTCTCATGGTGATTACTCAGCTGAAATGAACACTGGTCTAAAGACCTCCAGAAAACCAACCAGAACATTACAACTCCAAAACACTAATCTATCTCTGGCAATGTGTGTTTGTCAGCATCATTATCAATGTGTACATTCCTGGATGCACAGAAGACTATTTATGGATCAAAGACCTATGGTGCATCTCAACTATTCAGTGTTTCTGAACCTATATTGATGAATGATAAGGACATGATCCTAGAGAGATGGGCTGAACACTTCCCTGATGTCCTCAAAAGACTGCCATAAATCAGTCCTGAAGCCACTGACCATCTACCCCAGATGGAAACCAACTCTCTAACTGAAGTTCCAACTACTTTCCAACTACTTTTGTGTAGCAAAGCACCCAGTGTTGATTCTATTCCAGGTGAGATTGACAAGATAAGGGATCTATTGCTCTTAAAAAGATGATTGCAATTTTCTAAATTTTTGGCAAGATGACTCAAGGAGTTCTCTATTGTCCCTCTCTATAAAGGTAAAGGTAATAGATTGTACTATGACTATCAGAGCAGGTATCTCTCTTAGTCAGTGCCCACAAGATTCTTGTCAAGGTCCTCCTTAATAAAATGATCCTATAACTAGAAAAAGATCATCTCCCTGAGAGATAATATAGCTTCAGAAGAAATCAAGGAGCAGTCAATATGGTGTTTCCCTGCCCAACAATTCCAGAAAATTCCAGGAGCAGAAAAGAAATCTTTATACAACATTTGTAGATCTGACCAAAACTTTTGATACTGTGAGTCATAAGGCCTTATGGAAAATAACATCAAAATTTCATTGACCAGAGAAGTTCATCAATATAGAACATCAATGTCATGATGGCATGCTTTTCAAAGTTCTAGATAATGGACAGTGCTCTCAAACTTTCCCTGTCATCAATGGAGTGGAACAAGTCTATCTATGTGCTCTCATGCATGATAATTTCAGCCATTTTGCCAAATGTCTTCATTGAGGACAAACATGGCATCAAAGTCAGCTACCACACTAATGATAAATTCTTCAACTTGAAAAGGTTATAAGCCAAAACTAAAGAGGAAGGAGTGTAGGTGCACCTTTTTTTGTTTGTTTATTTGCAGATGCTTGTGGACCGAATACAATCTTGGAAGTTGAGAGGCAATAACGTATAGATAATTTGTGATAATTTTGGCCTAACAAATAATATCAAGAAAACACTTGTACTCCTCAACCAACACCACAAAAGCCATATGTAGAACCGATATGTAAAATCCAATGGGCTACAACAACTAGAGAAGTTTTGACTGTGGATAAGTTCACTTCTTGGAAGTATATTGTGCAGAGATCTTCACAGTGATGATGAGGTTGATACATGCATTGCTGATTTTTAGCAGGTACTTAAAAAAACACAACAAAATACACTTTAAAATAAGTGATGAGCAAAATGTTGACAGCAATGCCCTCCTCACCTCTCAAAATTTCCTTCTTAATATCATGAAGCATAAAGCAAATATGAAGGAAAGGATATTGGATCATGCTAGCCTATAGTTTTGTCAGAAAAATTGCATTAAAAACACTCAATAGAATTTTTTTATTCATTCTAGGCATCAGAATATAGCTATAAATATAACTTATCTTGTATTGAATATAAGAGAAATAAACTTAGACTCACAATTGAATTCTATTTTTCAAGATAAAAATTCCAGTTTTTCACTATTAATAAAAAAGTGTTATTCCTCATTCACTTTAAGTAAACAAGATTTTATTATGCACCTACAAAGTGCCAAGCAGTCTACTAAGTCCTAGATTTTTAGAAAGGCAAAAAACTGCCCTTTCAAGGCCATTCAATCATCTTTTTATAAGGATGGCCTCATAGAGTCAATATTACATCGTATTTTCTTTTCTAGAAAGAGTTTACACATACCTGAGAAATTGCCATAAAATAGAAATGCATTTCCTCTCATGTTCAAGCATTTAAACTGAGTAGCAGATTGACAAAATTCTGATAAATTTTTTAAAAGTTGAAGATTTGAGAAAAAAAGAAAATAGTAAAATATATTCTAAAAATCTAAATATCAATTATTTTAAAGTGTATTTTTGAGTGTTTTTTTTCCTGTATGTTACAGGCTATTTAATTTGTATTTACGACATACCAGCAGAGGCATTAATTTTATCACTGTTACAATAGTTGAAAATAAAGAAAAAGCAAAGTGAGCAATTTTACAATTGGATGTCACAGTTCTAAAGAATAAGCATAAATGGACTCTTCATTGAGTAAGGATCAGGTTTAATGAACCTGAGATTCTTTCCAATTCAAAGATTCTTTGATTCTATGCCTAATCACCAATGGAGTTTAGATTGAAGTCCTTATCTATTCCTTACTGCCAGGCCAATGCACTCCCCCTAGTATGTTATTATGCCTTTTCTAAATTGTTCTCATTCCTCTTCTCCCCTAAGTTTCCACTTCTACTTATTGTTGTTGTTCCAGACACAGTTGTGTTCATAGAGGATGAGGTGAAAAACAGATGGAAATATTCTAAACATAATATTAAATATTGACCTAATAAAAAAGCTCTTTCATTTATTTTGTTTTCAACTAATAATGTCCTATTTGAAACATGTATTTCACCCTGAATTCAAAATAACACGAAAAAGCATGGAAATTTTAATTTTATTAATTTTTACATTGAAAAACTATATTTTATGGTTTATAAATCAAAGAACATAATGTAAGGCTTCCAAATGAGGTTCAGTTTTCCTGTTCAAATGTCTGTATTTATATTAATTTCCATTTTGCATACAAAGGAATGAAAGGAATAATTTTCTAATCAAATCTTATTGAATAACATTTTCTTAATTAATGCAGATTAGCATAGATTCTCAAATCTGACCAAAATTTGTTTATGTCCCAAACCCACAGAATCCTATAAAATTATGGTGCAAATGAAAGTCTGACTTTATATGTCACATCTTTAAGCTTTCATATTTTCTATCATCATATGTAATCCAGTTAGAACATTAGTCAGTGAGGGAAAGTTATTAATAATACATGAGTTATTAAAAGTTTGGAAGATGGAGAATTTTTAATGTATCTTCCATAATATTGAATTACATATACTATTCATCATTTCTTTAAAAACAATTTATAGGCTAGAGATGGTGCTCTCTTAATACCTGGGCAATGTACATGCTTTTATTACAAACAATTTTGCAACTTACTTCTTATCTTAGTGATCCTTTTTCTTTCCAGAACACTCTCAGAAATTTATTAATCTGATACTCAACTCGGTCTCTTGGAGATCATGAAAATAAGGAAATAGTTTCAAGGTTCCAACTCCAATTACAGCTTTTGGCACTATCAAACAAAGCTCAGAGGTATATAATGTTGTTGATACTTCTTGTGATATTATATGATATTATATCAATGACAAAAAACAACAACAACAACATAAGGTCCAGGCCAGAATTTGATCAGTAACAAATGCTGACCTGAGAAATGTTGAGGATAGAGAAGGCTATTTAAAATATCAAGGGTCCTGTTACCCTTTATTTGGCAGAGGCTAAACTAATAAAAGTCAAAGGTTATTGAAAACATATCTACCCATCAGTAAGATTTTCCTGTAGCAGTTATCACCTATGGGCTTAGGGGCTTTGACAAAGGAGCATTTTAACATAGAATAAATTGAAAACAAAAATACAGCAGGGATGGTAAAAAAAAATTATATTTTTCAAACAAAAAGCATTCCAATAGAAATAAATTTATAGTTCCTTGAATGAAACTTACAAAAGAATAAATGTTTGTGAATGCATACACATGATTCGTGCATGTATATGTGCATAGTATGTGCATTTTACCTATGCCAGTCATTGAACCAGATTTTAGATTAAACAGTCTTTACCATCACATAGCTCACATTTCATGATGGAGAAAATAATATGTACAATAAAAATAAATACAAAATAAACAATAGATATTAACTAAGCAATTTCTGGGGAGAGGGTATGGGTCAACTATAGGACAGATTCTAGAAGGGCTCTTGTAAAAAGGGGAAATTAGAGTTGTGAATGTGACATAGATGCACTCAATAGTGGTCAGGAAAAGATATTTGAGTCTAAAATGGCAGGAGTTTCTAAATGTGGAGTCAGAGGGCACTAGATTATTGCCTCATTCACAAGAGCTAAGGTAAAGTTGATCTGACTATACATCCCTGAGCTAAATGAGAGAGGTAAAAGCACAAGTGGTACTAGTGTAGGTTGTTCATGCAAAGTTGAAAGGAAAGAGTCCCTTCAGAGTTCTTTCTTTAATTAAGGTGAGAGTGGAATCATAAGAAGGTTGTATTCTGTTTTAGCTTTCTTATTGTCATTTAATGAAGCTTTACAGTAGGATGGCTTTGGAATAAAAGGGTTTAGTAAAATCAAATAAACATATGACCTAGAAATAAAGATAGTGAAAACAGAATGCAGCATACATTCAAAAAAATAAGATATGTTGTATTTAATTAGTACATAGTATGTGCTTGATAAATGTTTAGAGACTCTTACTGATATTTACTTTAAACTAGAAATTTTTCATTTAGAATTAGAGATTAATTTCTCTGGAAATTTGTTTATTTCTATATTTCTCTTTGACTTGCTTTCTCCCAGAGAGAACTATTATTATTATTTTAAAGAAAAGAAAAACACCAACAGACAGGAGGCAGAGGAGACGTCGGACGCCCCCGTGTTGCCCCCTGATCCCTTGCCTGTGGCAGGCCCTTGGGCTGAACCTCTCAGTTTCCTCAGCTGTAAAATAGTCATCACAAAGGCAGAGATTTTGAGCTGGAAGAGGCCTCAAAGACCATCCCCCCCAAATCTCCCGAATCCTCGCCTACTACCACTTCTCCCTCTATCGCAGCATAATTATTCAAGATCGCCTCTTTGATGAGTGGCTGATACCATCCTACCTCTATTGTGGCTGCTCGCCCCCCCAATAGGGTGCAGCTAGGAGACCCTAACTGGCAATTCCGGCTCATCACCCCCACTGCTCATCACCAACATTACAGCCTTGTCTTCTACCCTGGAAGCAGGAGCTCCATCAGGGCAGGAAGAGAGAAAAGTGCCCGTAAAGTCCGGCTCTTGTGGGAGCAACCGAGCGGAGCAGAGGCTCACTCACGTGGAGGAAAAAGGAGCAGTGAGAGCCGGGAGGCAAGAGCAGGGAGAGGGAGGAGCCCCCGGGGACCTGGGTCTCCTCCCCCTCCTGAAACAAGAAAGTTGTCTGTGTATGGTATCAATTATTTCATTATCATCCTAAAGTGCTGTGATACTATGATATTTTATGATTATTTTTCCTTTTATATAATACATTTGGAACATTAACATTTAGTACTGATATTGATTTGTCATTAATATTTCCTTTTAGTCTAGCAGTACTCATGCCCATTCTTATGATACTAAGGATCTGGTCTCTTGATAAACTTCATATATGGACAGACATTTTTGGTTTTCTTGATCCCTGTTAGATAGATGTTTGCATCAAAGATGACTGGTAATTAATTCAACCAGAAATTGCTGATCACTTGGTTAAATATAAATGAGAAAATATGGTTTCTGGTCTCCTTTGGGGAATATTTCTTTGTTGGATTATACCCAGCACCAACTCTTTCTTAGGATATATACATAATTCAAATGTAAATCTTTCTTTCTTATTCCAGGGACAGATCTATACCTATGTAGATTGTTTATGTGACTGTGATCCTAATGTTTTTGTCTGAATTGTACATATTGACTACTTATGCTGAAACATAATCATTTTATAATTGTGAATTTTATTCTTTCCCCTTTTGGTGAAGATGACTTGAGTTTCTGCAATTATCGCATAATAACATAAGCTCTGTATTTGTCTGCTCATTCACCTCACAAATGTGAGTTCCTATAGCAGAAATCCCTATGTTAGCATTGGATAAGCCCTTTAAATTAATTCAATTTCCTGTGTTTCTTGAAGTTGGAAGCCCAATAGGATATTGGGCTGAGGATATAAATCATAGTAATCAGACTGAGACACTTGATTTTGAACTAAACTAACTTTTCTTCTCTTTACCCCCAGAGAAAAAGCAAGCCTTTTCCTTATATTTGGCTCCTTCTTTAAGCTGAAATATAGACATATATATTATTTAATATTATATATGTGGGCTTTTATCTTTCTATATTTCATTTTCTCTCAAAAATAACCCTTTTACTTTATTTTTTAATAGACCCATCTAATCCTTACTATCTATTTTACTGATTTGAAATAGACTCTTAAATGGAGTTAAGAAATGAAGGAGACATTGTAATTGAATAAATATTTTGGAAGACGATTTTACTATTTTTTCCCTGAAAAAGGTTTCAAATAAAGGAAATGTCTTCAGATCCTTTGTACTCCACACAACAATACAACACACATTTTGTGGTAGAAAAAGGTTTCCAGGCTTTCTGTCCCCCAGTAAGTCTATCCATGAAGTCAATACTTAAGTAATGCAGTATCCCAGACTTTCCACTTTGCTTTCAGACTACCAGCTATTGCCTAATTCTTCTTTCAGGAAATCATGTGGAATTTTTTTAGTGACCTTTAAGAAAAAAATTTTAGTGTTTTTATCTCTCAAAATCTAGATGTATATTGTGCTTCCTAGTAAGTATGTGTGTATGTTTTGATCTCATGGGTTTTCTATTTATATACCTTAAATTACATGTTCTGGCCAGACATAATCCATAGATGGATTCTCTATGCATGTCTCTTTGCTATATGTGTTTACCTTACACAAGGTTCTTTCTTCATAACAGTCTTATTCTATGGAAGAATGTAACCTAACGTGTAAAAGAGAATGTGTTCTAATCACTTTAATTGCTATGATATTTAATGTCTTGCCTTTCAATTTGAACTATAAGTATTAAATCATGGGGGAAAAGTTATCACATTGGTGTGGGCTCAGCAGCTTTAGTTCTGAGTAAATGTTGATCCACAAAGTATTTCTAACATAGGATAATATTTTGGGGACCTACATATTAGGAAGACAGAATATAATTTGTTACCAAAAATATATTCCTTGATCATCAAAATTGAGATTTTCATAATCAAGATCAAGAGTCTGCCCTGAAATAAATTGATTTAAATAAGGAAATTATCGACCGAGGTCACTAAGTCAAATTTTATTTTCTTGAAACTGTTCTAGCCATCTTGAATATATTTGGCCAGGAGCAAAATTCTAGGAACAAAAAAAAAATGAACAAACTTCTATAAGAATAGCTAAAGTTTTGACTGATATGTCATAGGCTTTATCATTTGAGGCAAGAGGAGAATATTTTGTTTGTAAAACTGAAAGCACCATAATAACCTTGGAGTAACTCTGTTAAGCTTCTTTTTCTTTCAAAAGTATTCCCATGACTGGACTAGAGAAGGTAGTTTGAAGGGTAAGAAAATTCCCATCAAATTGTAGTTTTGTCCTTGGCATTTCATTGCTCAGCTGGGAGAAACCAGCTACCAAACATTCTGAATCCTCCCTATCCCATATCTCTCTGTGTGTCAGCCATAGATCATTCATGACAAGTATTTAATTCTTTGTCTCACTAGGGATAATGTGCAACCTTATGAAGGAAGTGGGATATTTTGTTTCATTTTAAAGCTGCCAAGAATAGTTGTCTTCTTGACTGTAATCTTCCCCCCTCATCTAGTATTCCCAACTTCTTTCCCTGAACAGACTCTGAAAATGGACCTCTTTCTAATGTTCTAGAATTGATGATAAATCTTGCCATGAGTTCATGACATGGCTCTTTCCTCCATAACCATGTTCAAAAGTTTTATAGCACACTGTAACCCTTCTATTTGCTATTTTCCTAACAAATTACTTGAATATACTTTCTTAGATTAAGATGCTTACAAATCCAGAGCAAATTTGGACTGTAATTATTGGACTTCTGGTAAGAAAGAAATAGATAATTAGCCTAATGCTTTAAGTCAATATATTTCATACATAATGTGGTGAAATAATAACATGATATGGTTTAGAATAATTAATATATATAATAATCAAAACCAATCTTTTAGATTATAAAACTGTAGAACAAAATATGTGTTTATAGGAAGGGTAAATTCCCTAAATAAAAGGAGTTAATTCATTCTCCAGGGAAGAGTATGTAGAGGTCTCTAGTCAGACTTAGTTTCTTATGGTTTTATATTGTTCTGTGTTGCTGAGATATTGAAACCTGAAGTCAAATGAGAATTTCATTGACAAGATGCTCCTGACTTTGAAAGGGATGCATAAAGGACAGTACTGTTGACCCTTAAGGAGCCAAATCTTAGGAGAAAGATACAGAAAGATTCTATGAGAAGCTATCCATATAGGAATGACCTCATGGAGTAGGATATTCTGGATGATACCTTAGAAATGTATGAATAGCAATCTCAGGACATCCAGTGTTTCATCTTTAGCTACCTGAACTGGCAAAACTTTGAGTATGTTTTTTTTTCCCAGTTTGTAGATTCATTTGCTTAAGATATTTTTTAATCTTTCTACATATCTTTAGCACTTAACACAGTGTCTAGCATATAGGGATGATTTGCAAATTCTAATTAACTTGATTATACAGCAAAATAAATAAATTAAATTTGAGAACACACCTTCCCTCTAAGCACCAAATGAAAAGAAGAAACAAAAGACATCTGGGGAAGAAGGGAAAATGAACCTATAAAGTTGAGGGGTCGGGACTAAGGAGATGGGTCAGAGAGAAAATCTGGCAAAGACAAACTTCCATCAATCATCTGGTGTACCCAGAAGCCAGGATAAAAAACTTTCCTAGTCAAGGCCTCCCAATCAATCAGTGATGCAAGAGGCCAGAAGTTGTCAAACTCCTCTGAAAGTTGTCAAATGTCCCCTGAGTTGGGAATCAACATTATACATTCCCATTACTCATCTTTTCTCATGCACCCATTGCTCCCCACTTCCCCTAACAAAAAAAACAACAAAGACCTTCTGCAGATGATACTCTGGACGTAAAATTTTTGCCCTGTTTATGCTTTTATAACTTCAAAATGTCAATTTTAATAGAGCACATTATGCAAATAATTATCCAGGCTGACCAAAACTCAAATTTCCACAAAACATATCACAAGTGAAAATTAAATTTCAGTCATACTTTTTTTGAATTTCTGAAGTAAAAATATCCCAGTCATAATATCTTTTGACAATCACATTTTGTATAATTTAATTGAGTAAAATTCTCAACCTAAAAATAGAAGTAGGCAAAGGAAAAATTTTAAGTATACCAATGTTGTTATTAATGTATTAAAATGTTTCTTTTAAAGTATTTATACAAAGCATGAATTATTAACATGATTTTTTCCTTTAAAATCAAGTTTGATTCTGCCTTACTGCTGATGAAATATATAAATTAATTTCAGTATAATATGAATCCTCTGCTGATCAGTCAGAAATTGATTTTAATCAACACATGTAGATAGCCATAGCAAAGAAATAAGAAAGATTTAGAAATATTATATAATAAGAAATAGGGATGAAATAGAATTTTTAAAATTAGACTTATATGAACCAAGGTAGATAAGAAGGGGGATCCAGAAAAACAATCTTTAAAATGCTAACAGCAGTATCACTACAATGATCACTAAAAGGAATTAAAAGAATTGAACTCTTAGTAACAGAAGATAATGAAAAACTGACTAATATGTACATGTCCTTTCTGGATTATTGTATACATATTAGACAATATATGTAACATATTTAGAAAGACACACAGAAATTCATAGAGAGAGAGTAGGAGAGGGTTTGTTATTATGTTATGCTTTCAGATATAGTCACTGTAAGACATGTCTTTTAATTATTTTCTTTCTCACAAAAGAAGTTTCACACTGTGTAAAGGAATGAAATGATTGTGATATAAAAATAAAAGGTCTCAATGATTGTTTTTACAAGAAGATAAAAAGAAAAGAATGGATCATCAAGAAAAACTGGTCTTTTGGTCACTCTAGACATATAACATGATGCTAGATTTTTTTTTGGGGGGAAAGGGGAAAACTAGGTATTCATCAATCTAGAAACAAACATAAAATAATCAATAGATTAAAAGACTAATTAATAGATAAGTAAAGCTTATTTGTTTTATCTATTAATTATACTACTATAATAGTTATATATTATTATATAACATATTAATAATATAATAATAAATGTTAATAATATTACCATGCTATACTAAAATGATTATCTATGAATTATATTTATCTATTTATTTATAATGATAGAAATAGAAGGGATCTCAAATGGGTATCATCATAACTTCAGGCTTTGGACAAGATAAGGATCTGACCTTAGATATCCATTCTTATGGAACAAAACCCATATTTTGCATTCTCTAAGATCACTAAATTTCTCTTTCCCCTTAAATTCTTTTCTTTCTAATGTCATATGCTTTGAGAAAAGAAATGCGTAAGATACAGATGTTTTGATATTCATATCTAATATGTTTTAATATTTTCTTTTAACTTCTCTGTGCTTTATGGTAGTCCAACTACTTAGCAACATTTATTTATGTATGCCAAATTATTCCCCCTTACTACTCAAATATAAGGTACTTAAGAGCAGAGACCTTTCTGATTCTTCATTGGACTTTCATTAGTATCAACAACATTGTTTTTATATAACAACCATTTGATAATATTTTTGGATTTACTAAATTATTGGATTTTATATTGTCTTAGGCTATCTTTTGCCTTACAACAAATATTGTTGTATGTCTGGATATACAGACATATTCCATTAAAAAATAAAGTTTGAATAAACTAGTTAGATTGAGGCAAAGATTTCAGGGACAGATTTTCAAAATGTGCTTTCTCGATTAAATATATAACAAATTGCTTATGAAGAATAATTTCCTAACTTTTCAATATTATTTATTATCCTGACCATAGCAAGTCATTAAATATATGCTAGAAGATATTATACCATTTTAAAAATAATGTTATCAAATGGAGCATATCCCTTTGAGACACATTTTATTTATCCTTTAGATACTAGTAAGAGAAGCATTTAGGAGATAATGATACTCAAATTGAAGTTCTCCATAGTTAATGGAGTACTATAGTACTTGGGTTAAATGGTATCGATAAACGTATTTCCTTTTCCTGGGGAACCTTGTAAAATGGCTTATTCTTAAAGTACTATAAATTGTCTAAGCAAGAAAAAAAGGAAGCAAGACTAATAAAATCATAAATGACTTTTTCATCATTTCTGAAACTCTAATTTTCTTGCTTATTGCTTGAGTTGATAAAACAAATAAAAGAAGGAATCTCTGAGAGAAATTTCTTTAATATGCAAAATGAATTTCAATGTACTCTCCTGCTGGTATTTTTATGGAAAATCTGACTAGATGGTGCACATGGAATGTAGAAATCTGCATTTAGATAGAAATATTATAAAAATGCATGATATGGTACAAAGTCAGTCTTTTAATGGAGAGAGCAAAGTGTTGCATTATACGGTTGAGTGAGAAGACAGCATGCATAAAGGTTTTCTTGTCTTGGGTAACCAAGTGCCCTGCTTTACTCAAGAGATTTCTCTTGTATTCTGAATCTTTGCCAGCTATGTTTGAGGAAAAACGAATATACTAAAATAGATCTTCTCTTTTCTATCTAAAAATACTTATATTTGTATCTTTGCTTATATACAATGCAAGTATAAATGAACATATTTCCACAAAAATAATGTTTTCAGGGAATTACAAGCTTACATTCCAATATAACCACATCTTCTATATCCAGGTCAACTTGACTCTGAGGTATTTCATTGTCTAATGATTACATTAGAGCAAAACAAGGTCAGGATCACTAGCTTCTCTGACCACAGTTAATTTGTGATGTGCCTTTGGGGAACTCACCACTCTTTAGTGGTTAAAGTTTTATATCTGTGAAATTAAGGCACTGTTGCCTCTCAGCAGTTTAACCCTCAGGGAAATTGAGAGAATTAATGAGTGGATTTTTGTATAGTAGTTGGGCAGCTTTGACTAGGCACTCTTTTATATTGCAAGGATTGCCAATGTTATATCATCATGCAAATTCTGAAAATGATTACAATTACATGAGCAAAGCATGAGCCCATATTTATAAAACCAGAAATCATTAAGATTAAGAGAAATAATTTTAAACAATTTGAAAGAGAGAAAATAAGAGGTATCAGACGTACTTTGTTTCAGGGAAACTTTTCCTCAAAATATATTTGAAAATTCTTTTTTATTGTGATTTTAGATGATATGAGATAATATTAAAAAATTATATCCTTCTTTTGGGATAGAGAATGGACTAGAAATAAAACTGAACTTGAACTTTGAAGACCTCAATTCACATCATGTTCTGCCATAGGATGATCTTGAATAAATCAAGTAATCTCTCTGGGCCTCAGTTTTCTCATCTATAAAATGAGGGTGAATGAGACAACCTCTGAAGTTCTATATATCTCTGAATCTCTATTACCATAATTTATTAAACAATTGAAACTCACAAGAGAAACAGACATACTAAAAGTTATGGACACTGGTTAAAAAATACAATAAGAGCTATGTAACAAATTGATTCAGAGCTTACATATGAGTTTTCTAGCTGTCCTCCATCCACACCTTTAATGCTCACTCATTTGATTCTAAATCCTATAGCTGTTGAACCATTTTCATAACTGAAAGAAAATGTGAACCCATTTAAGTCATCTATGTGTTTGGTGCCTTCAATTATATTACAAGCCAGAGGCAATGAAAATAGATTGGAGAAAATACAAAGTTGAGGAAAGTAAAACTTAGGTAGCTCTCTTTGTTTTACACAAATGCAGCTGAATATGTTAACATGATAACTCCAGAAAGCCAGATGAATGAATATGTGCATGTTTAAGAATGTATCTATATTGGATTATTAGGAGAAAGGAAGAGCAAATACTAGTAAAGAACATTGGAAGAAGAGGTTATTGCTCCTCAAATCCCCTACTTGCTCATTTATGAAGTTCTATCATTTAAAAATAACACCACCACAAGATAAGTGGTATAGGAAAGGGAATTATTTCAATGCAGAGATTTTTGTCCAATAAAACCTGAGATCTGGCACAACAATTATTTCACCTTTCAAATGCTATAGCAATTTTTTCATAGGGAGCACAACTTCATCAATTTTGTCATACCCAGTTTTGACATAACCTAATTAATCCGTTAAGACCCTTGAATGTTCCAAATATGTCTTCTACCAAAGAGTCTCCAGAAAGGCTCCAGGACATACTCAGCATGTCCCAGTGCTGTCATGTCATTGAAAATAATGGTGCTACTCAATGTGACATAGCCCTAGGCCTGCCACAGGTCCCTGACTCTCCAAGGGTTAATGGATAATTGTGCTCTAGTTGGGGAATCAAATATAATACTATACTATCATATCCACCAAGAAGACATATATTTGTATTCTGCACTAGTAGCCATTATTCTAATCTACTTTCAACCTTAAAAATGCAGTTTGTCATTTTCCTTCATGATGTTGAATATTTAGTACATCAAAAACAGATATCTTTATGATATAGATAAAATTATAAAATTCTTCTTTTTTAAATCAAAATGTTACCACAATTCGTGTGGTATTGATTTGTATTTTGAAACACTAAAAAGCTTTACAAATGTCACCTAAAAACAATGTTAAAATTCCAAATATATTATAAAATTATCTTTGGAGAACTTTGCAGTTATATCATTAATAAACTTAATGTCAAAAAAGGTCTTTTCAAAACTTGGTGAATTGTTCTATAATGGTTTCAGAAAAATAAATATAAAATCACTCAAGGCTTATGAATGAAATAAAGAAATTCATTATTTAATTTTTTTATTTGATTCATAAGCCTTTAATGAATTCTGAAAAATCTTTGATTTTGTGCATTTTCCTTGACATGCTACACTGCATGAAGAATGACATGACCCATGCATCTACACTGAGAGAAGGAAGGAATAAAAATGACAGATGGACCCAGTTTAATAATATAGGCATTTATAACTGAACAGCCTGGCTCCATATTTAAACTACTCAAGCTTCACTCTCGGAGTTGATTATATCATCCAGACTCCTCAGCTAAAATTGCTGATGATGTTAATGCCAAATAATATCCTAGTCTATTATGAGAATTTTGCTAACTGAAATTGTCATCAGAGTCATAGACCAAAGGGAGTAGAATCACTATGCATTTATTCATTCCATATATCGCATTGGTAAAATGACAGCCTTTGAAGTACATTAGAAACAATTGTTTTGCTCTAAATGCAAATAAATATTAGTGGTTTGGGTTTTTTTAGACTACTGTTGTCAGGGACCATGTATATTTGGAGAGGCAATGTGATGTATTGGATAGAATACCTGTGACAGAAAAAAAAAAGGACATTGAAACTTGCCTTAGTAATGTGACCCACTAGCTGGGTGAACTTGGGAAAGTCACTTTCCATCTCAGTGCTTCAAGAAAAGTTTGAAAATTATAATTTACATATGAGTCACTGACCTGAGTCAATGGAGAAAGTTTCTATAATGTGAATTTCACATTTTAGAACAAAAGGTTTGAAACAAAAATATATCTGGTATTAGCAATACTTTAATGACTCCTCCATTGCCATAAGTATTTATTTTTTATCTTTTAGAACCTGACATGTACTCTTTCCACTAAAGTGTCCAAGCTTATCAGTGATAGATAAAACCTTTTGATATGAATCCATTCCATAACATGATTCTTTAGACAAAAGTTTTTTTGGCTTATTCCATGAACTTTCCTGTTAATGCAGAAATTCAATAATAATTGAGCCTAGGAAAGTTAACACCCTATGATAGATTAATGATTGATAATTTTTCAAGTTAATAATGGCAAGCTGGAGCTGGAGACATGCATTATTTCTATTCACTCCTTTCTATCTGTCATATTGAACATAAGCAAACTTGCTTTCCTTCCCTCTGTTTAATGGGCTGTAAGGTATTGACCTAGGCTACAGCCTGCTCATTTCTGTGATTGATGCATTTCCCGTAAATAACATAGACTCTTTTTGCATTCACCATTGCAGTTTTGAATACATTAAAAGGAAACCTGACATTTCATTAATCTTTCTGCTGAAATCTTAGATTGTATGAATATGCTAGAGAAGAGAAAGTTGATAGAGAATAAGAATTGTTTACAAGGCACTCAGAAAGAGCCTCCAAACAGTCTCCTCAGTTACCCATATCCATTATCAATAACCAAAGCTTAGGAGGCAACTCATTTATTCCAGTCCAGACAAAAGTAAACATAAAGCCTAGCAAGGAATCCATTGAAATGCATGAATACTTTATATAGATAGTCAGCCCAACATAGTTAAAATGCTTATCCTGTACCCATATAACAAGTATAGGATGGAAATAAATTAAGATTTAAATTTTCTCTAATCTATTCAAGTGCTTTATATGTTACTAAATGATAGATTCTATGGCAAATTTTATTATATCTTTATTTTTTTTTGTAAGTTCAATACTTTAAATGCATGTAATAAGTTTATAATAGTATATAAGAAGGGTAAAAATTCATGAGTATGGCCATATTTATTGTTGTGTGTGCGCACATATTTATTAATAAAGCTCTCATATGGCTATGTATACAAGGACAATTGGATAGAAAGAGTGACTGGTTTCAGTGATATTAGGAAACACATGAAGAAACTTTCTCTACCTATATAGGCAAACACTTCACTAGAACCTTTCATCTTAAAGAATTTTCTAGAATACTGAGAGGTTAAATAATTTGCCATCATACATCATACAACCAGTATGTGTCAGTCAGAGCTTGAACTTGGGCCATACTAGATTCAAAACTAGGGAAAATTTAAGAAGAAAAATATGCAAGAGAAAGGTATGATAAATAACTTAACATAAGAGTTAGAGCTAGAAAGGACCTTAGAGATCATCTCTCTTCATCAATACCTCCCTTTCTTGACTCCACAATCACCAACCGCCTCCCCCAATTCCACCTTCTTACCAATTTATCTAATGAAAAATTGAGAGGTAGACAATCTTTATGACTTTCCAAAGGTCACAAAAATAAGATGTAGCAGAACTGGTACTCCAATCCAAATCCTCCAAATATATATATATATATATATATATATATATATATATATATATTTGGCATCACTAAAGCTCTTTAGTACATAGTAGAGAACAATAAAAGCAAAGCAGTTTTGAAATCTCCAGATTAATTTTTTAACTTTTAATTTTAATTTATGGAACCAAACAAGCATAATATAATTAAAAAGGATGGTTGTACATGAAACTCATATCTACTGTGCACAATTTGTTATTTCTTTCAAATATACAATGAAATTATCCTGTATTTTTTTTTCTTTTTTACTTCACTACCCTAGAGATTCTACCATTACACAAACACACACACACACATACAAACATTTTTGTCAAAATTATTCAACACACTCTTCTTTTTTGATTGTTTTCCCCTCTGCAAGCAGATACCTTGGTTTGTTTGTTTTGTTGTAGTAAGCTTATTAATACACATTGCTTTATGAATCACGAGAGAAAAATCAGAGCAAAAGGGAAAAATCCTAACTAGTTTGAAAACACAAACACACACACACACACACACACACACACACACACACACAAAAAGAAGTGAACATAGCCTGTTTTGATTTACATTGAGTCTCCTTAATTCTTTTTCTGGATGCAGATAACACTTTCTGTTAAAAGTCTATTGGGACTGCTTTGGATCACTGAAACACTGAAAAGAACCAAGTCTTTCATAGTTAATCATTGTACATTCTTGCTGTTATTATGTACAATGTATTCATGGTTCTGCTTTTTTTTCACTCAGCATAAGTTCACGTAAATCTTTCTAGGGCTTTCTATAATTAGCTTCTTAATCATTTTTATAGAACAAAAATACTCCATTATCTTCATATACCACAACTTTTTCAGCCATAATCCAACTGATGGGCATCCACTCATTTTTCAATTCTCTACTATCACAAAAAGAGCTGCTACAAACATTTTTGCACATATGGATCCTTTTTCCCCCTTCATGATTTCCTTGGTATACAGATCCAGTAATGGCACCGCTGCCATTACTGGTCAAAGGCTATGCACAATTTGATAGACCTTTGGGCAGTTTCTTATAACTCTCCAGAATCATTGAATCATTTTACAACTCCACCAAAAAAAAATTAGTGTCCCAGATTTCTCACCCTCCAACATTAATCATTATATTTTCCTGTCATTTTAGCAAATCTGAGAGGTGTGAGGTGGTACCTCAGAATTGTTTTAATTTGCATTTCTCTAGTCAATAGTGGAAATCCTCCAATTATAAATCCAGGATTCCATTTACACACATTACATTGCCTGCCTTTCATGTTCCCAGAAAAAAGATGTGCAACTCAAAAAAGAATGATTTCTACTACAAGGTTGAGGAGACATAATTTATGAAATTATAATTAAAGAGGTAAGGGAGCAAACTATATCATCTAATGCATTCATGCAATATACTAAGCTAGAAGTTACTTAACATGGAACACAAGATATTGAGTTTCATATCAGGATGTACAGCTTAGAAAGACAAGTATAGACTAAGATAAATTTTTTTCTCATAAAGTATTACTGTATAATTCTAAAACCAGGTTTGACACATGTCCAGATCACTTGAAATGGCCTAATTCACATGAGAGATGGTTGGGCTCATTTCTCATAGGCAGAAGAACTGGTGTATGAATAGATATTTCATATTAATTTATCATGTAGCTGGGAAATGTTGGAGGGCTTCCCCATTAATTTTCTGCATCCTTAACTAAAAATGGGTTTTTTTGTTATTATTTTGTTTTTGTTTTTAAACATAGATCATTAAAATCTAAGACTAATTTCTCTTTTTTTGCATTTTTGCCTAGACATGAAGTTTTCTTTACTTACAGTAGCTGAAATCATGTAGTAAGGGGGAAGGGGTGGGTAGGAAAGACTTGAGAGCCACATTCCTTAGGTCATGTGGCCCAGAAAAATGGACTAGGAATTTTGGTCCTGTTTTATTTGTCCTTTTCAGGTTTCTTTCTTGTGTGTGTATAGGAAGTGTAAACCTCCACCTGGAAAGTTCAGACATGAAGATCTTAGAGTTCAGAAGTCCAGGCCACATATTACATTCAGAACAGGGAGGAATCTTGAGAAGCAAGAGTTCCAAGATCTATTATATCAGACTTTGAACTTGAAACTGAACATGATAAAACTAATAATATGCAGAAATATAGCTATGATGTGATTTTAATGCCTTCTACTATCTAAGGAGGAAGGAAGTGTATATACAGGGAAAGCAAGACAGGTTGTTTGGAGGGAATATATCCCTGAAGCATTGGGGAAAATATTTTTTATTCCTATAATACCTTGAGAATAGAGATTTCTTTGTAAAAGTGAATCCAATATTAAGTGGTTAAACAATCCTGGGGTGTAACTAAATGGCTTCTAAAATTAGGGGAACAAACTCAGTAAAACTCCAACCTAAACTCCTTCAGGAAAATTGAAAAATAGTGGCAGGAGAAGGGGTGAATGTAACAGATCTGCTTTTATGATATAATCTCATAGCACACATTTTTAGGAAATGAATCAGCATGAGGTTTGAGTATTAAAATATTAGAGTTTGATAGAAAAAATACTATCATTTGAAGATGATGTTGCTATCTCCACTTGTAATTTTTCAGGGAATTATTACAGAAGTAAAGCAAGTATACTTATCAATGCCTTTGCTCTTCATAACTCCAACCCTCTGTCTATTTGGCTTATGATAAAAATTGCTACCTTTCTCCTAATGTAATTAACTCTACTATGATATTCTTAATTGACAAATTATCTATGTTTACAATTTAAATGAAATGAGAGCTGATTAAACACTCCATTTCCTCTTTATTTTAAATGTATAAATTTTATCCTATGACCTATCATTAGGAGAAGCTCCTTGTCTCATTGCCCTTCTTGATTTTGAACCCTGTGATTAGCATCATATAATATCATTATTTCTTTTTCCATGAGAAATGATCATTTCATATTGAAAGTTATTTAGAAAATATATTCATTTGATACTTATTTTCTAAAGGTGCCTCATTATGTTGATGGGAGTTCCAAAAGAATCCAAATCCCATATAATTAATAGTGAAAACAATTGACTTCCATAAAGCTCAGGTCCAGCAGGCTACTTGTTACCCATGTTTGAGATATCAGTCCCATGATTCAGTCATTGAATGTCAGCCATCTGTGAAATATGTCATATGAGTTCAGAGGAAAAATTATATTTGACTTTCAAACAATTAATAAATAATTATTTGGCACATATACATAGCAATTCAATGAATTTTAGGGCATACAAAGCAAAAAAAAAAAAAGAAAAACAAATATGAATTATACACCCATCCTACAGAAAAAAAAATAATTTACCTTTCTCCTCCTTGCCCCCATATCTTCTACTTTTCATTTAATTGATTCTGATATTTATTTATTTATATTTGCTTATTTGTTTATTTTATAAAATAATATAGCAGTGTGAATGCTGATTTTGTGGTCAGAAAACCTGTGCTGAATTCTACCTCTGCTACTTATTATCTGTGTCATCTTGGGCAAGTCATTTAATCTCCCTCAATCTTGTTTTATTTGTCTCTAAAAAGAAGTTGAACTACATACCTCTTTGGTTCTTTTTATTTCTAACTGGGATTACATAGGCCTGAATTTTAGGTCCCCAAGGCTTGTGGGAAGTGATGTGTGGAAAAGCAAGGGGATAATGTGGAGTTTTATTTTTTTTTCTCTTTTGTTAATGACAAAACTTAAAGTAATCATGAGTAAATGACTGATTTCTTTTCTGATCCTCCCTTTCTTTCCTCTCTCTCTCCCCTAACACAAGAGCAATTGGAGTGTTGAAAAGTCTTGACTTTCTTTGTACTTTAGGGGGGAAAGAGTATTGAATATATATTCCAAACAATATCCTATTTCTCATTGTCATTTCCCTGTACTTATCCAAAATATATCTTATTTGCCATAATAAGAAATCCTGTTCCAACTTCAATTCAAATACAAGCTAAGCCAAAAAAAAAAAAAAGTAAAATAAAAAAGCAGCCCCAGTCTGAGATTTCATTTTGATTCTCTTTTGTTTGCACTAATGCATTCAATTAGACTAAAGGCTATGCATCTCTAACATGGTCAATATCTACTACATGTTTTTTCCGTTTCATTGATATTTGTCTTTTAGGTTTGTTTGCTTTCCACATACAACTTTAAAGCTACAAACAATCCCTATTTAGGGCTTAATGCACTTTCAATGTACTGCTGGCAATTGACATAATACTCCTGTCTTTTATAAGACTAAAAAAATTATTGAACTCCTCTTTGAAAAATTCAGATTTCCAAAAAACCTGGTTTGTAATACAAAATTAGTTATCATAAAGAATCTAATCCTGAAATAAGTAAATGTAATTGCCAACTTTGGTGCATGAGTATATAAATCCTTAATCACTAAAATGTATAACGCTCTGTACTTGCCAGACCCTCACCTGCTGCCCACTATTTGTATTTAAGTACTCTTCTTTTCAAGGGAAAAAGGTAGTCTGCCATGGAAATTTTTATGAGATACCTATTGCTAACTGCAGTAACCTTTAAACAATTTGAAGCATAATTGCTTTAAGTAAAATGTGCAACCTGCAAATATTTTCCTAATGGCACGGCATAAGGTAAGGGTCCTGCATTTAGTCAGAGGACATGGGCTATATTTTAGCTCTAGTTCTTATAGTGTGACTTTGGGCAATTACTTTACCTCTTTGCATCTCTTCATTTTAAAAAAAAATGGGCAGTAGGCATGAAAGACCAAATGGTTTCTTCCAACTCTCAGTCAATGAGTATGGAAAGATTACAGATTTGTAATCATATTTGGGGAAATGATTTTTTTTTCACCATGGAGACTGCAATAATCATGAATGGTGAAAACTGATGGATTTGCTACTAAATCACTGATGTACTTCCTTTTTTGGAATCTTCTGAAAAGTAAGATAAAGCAACAAGGCATATTGGGTAGAGAGTCAGACTTAGTATCAGGAATATCTGGGCTAAAGTCCCATCACTGATAGCTAATGCTTCTGTAACTCTGGGGAAGTCACTCATTTTGAGTGATTTAGAACAACTTTTTTTTTATTATTTATTTTCCCAAATACATGGAACGATAGTTTTAAACATTCACCTTTGAAGAACCTTGCATTCCAAATTTTTCCTCTTCAAGACAGCAAGCAATCTAATATAGGTTAAACATGTGTGGTTCTTCTAAACACATTTCCATATTTGTCATACTGCACAAGAAAAATCAGATCAAAAGAAAAAAAAAAAAAAAACCAAAAAATAACAACAATAGATGAAAATACTATACTTTGATCCGCATTCAGTCTCCATAGTTCTCTCTCTGGATGCGGATGGCACTTTCCATCACATGTCTATTGGAATTTAGGCCAACTCTTTTAAGACTAGATGTCATGTCTGATGGACCTGGCCATCCTCAGCAATGAATTCAACCAAATTATTTCCAATGGAGCAGTAATGAACTGAACCAGCTACGCCCAGAGAAAGAACTCTGGGTGATGACTAAAAACCATTACATTGAATTCCCAATCCCTATATTTATGCCAATAAAAAAAAAGACTAGATGTCATGGAATAAATTGGCAACCTCAAGTTTCTTATGCTAATAAAATCATAACTCAAGCCCCCAAATATAAATAAATTAAAAGTTCCATAACCTTCATGAAGTCATGAAACATGATTTAATTTTTCTGTGTATCTCTTCCAGTGCCAAGAATAACTTGTACATGGCAAACACAAAAATTTCAGCTAAATAAACAGAATAGTGAATTGTTAAGATCAAAGAGGATAGCCTTGAGAGTTTTGCCAGAACTGAATGAGCAGAAGTTAGGAAAGAGTAAAATAACGTTCCTGTATCAAATATAGTCTAAGCTACACAGTTACATTGTAGTCTTCTCTTTTTTTTTTCCTATGTTGAGGTTTTATTTATTTTTTTTATTTAATAGCCTTTTATTTACATGTTATATGCATGGGTAACTTTACAGCATTAACAATTGCCAAACCTCTTGTTCCAATTTTTCACCTCTTACCCCCCACCTCCTCCCCCAGATGGCAGGATGACCAGTAGATGTTAAATATATTAAAATATAAATTAGATACACAATAAGTATACATGACCAAACCATTATTTTGCTGTACAAAAAGAATCAGACTCTGAAATATTGTACAATTAGCTTGTGAAGGAAATCAAAAATGCAGGTGGGCATAAATATAGGGATTGGGAATTCAATGTAATGGTTTTTAGTCATCACCCAGAGTTCTTTCTCTGGGTGTAGCTGGTTCAGTGTAGTCTTCTCTTTAAACAAGTTGGAGCATAATTCTTTTGAGTGAAATTTGCAAGTTACAAATACATTCCTAACAGCATCGTATAAGGTAAGGCCCTTGATTTAATCAGAGGACTAAATTCTACCTTTCATTTGAGAATCTGAAAACATGTTTTATTTTAGGTTAATTTAATCTCCTAGAACCACACTGATAGAGATAAACATAAACATAAAGGCCTTAAACACATTTGCTTATGCATTTTGGCACATTTTCTCTTGTGGATATGTTTGATATTTGCTTCTCTTTATATATGATGATTTGCTTGCTACAGAATGATTCCTTTGGCCCACACACTCCACCTCAGTCAAGGAACTCATTTAGCACTTTAGGATGAATGGTATATGAATGTATATATCTTGTGACTGGGGCAGGAGTGGGGCATAGATTTGAGTTTAAGGTCATTGTGAACTCTTCACTTAGAAAAAAAGTTCTGTGGATTAAGTTATTGAATGTGACATATTCTAATTACCAAGCAATTATTGGTCAGGTGCATGAAGAAAATGAAATAATTAACTATTACTCCACTTGACCTATATAGGTACACATCATAATTTAGATGCAGGGTAAGTGGATGACTCTTGCTTGTTTAAACTTTAATAAAGTCTTCAAAAATGATACAAACCAGGTCCTCAGAAATGGGACAGTCCCACGTCCCCAGTGCCAGCAGTAATATTGGGAAAATGCATTTCCCCTTCTCCCCCAAAAAATTCGGTGTTGAGAATTGGATAAGAAGTCTGTGAAGTTTAAATTAGAATGCTTACTATGTTCTTCACTGCAGAAACAGACCAAATAACTGAGGGAGTGTCAAGGATCACTTAACTTGTTATGATAAACTTATTAAGTCTATAGATGATTTAGATTCCTACCACTAGTCTCTTTAACAATTCTATTCTCCATCTCAATAATCCTTTATGTTGTTCCCCAATGTTTTTTCCCCTAATATATTAGAAGGCAATATAGCTATTCTTTTTGTGAAGGTTGAATTGCTTTCTTGATCTTCTATTTCAGTATAGCTGTGTAGTTTTAAAAACATCAGCTAGTGGAATGGCATTTAGATGATTCAGTGGCTAGAACACTGAACCTTCAGGCATGAAGATCTGAATTCTAACATGGCCCTTAGACATCATCTATGTGATACTGAGAAAGTTGCTTAACATTAGTTTGCCTCAGTTGTTTTAACTCTGAAATGACATATATCAACAATTTCTGATATACAGATGATACCACTCTGGTGGCAAAAAAAGGAAAAATTAAGAAGCCTCCTTTGTTCTCTTTCTTTTATTTTAAAGCGAAATTCAAATTAAGAAAAGATAAAACAGAAAAAGACAGAAAAGGAAAATAAAGACAAAGCATTGTCATGTGCCCAGCAGAAAATCAGGTTTAATTCAAAATATGTAAAGATAAATTTCATTTAAAGGAAGTATATATAATAATAAAAGAACATCTATTCATCTTTTCTTTACTTTTGATAGATTATGCTTTTGTTCTCTGCTATGCACTTTAAACTTTATTCTATTTTTACCTTTTCATCCCAAACAGGCAACAATAAAGCATGGAGATATATATGTATATATACACATACATATACCGGAAATGCATACATATACACTTATAAAAATATATACACATTTACACATAAGTAGATATGCATCTAAAACAATATTAATGATTGATATATAATGTAGATATTTCTCTCTTGATTGAATCTTTAAGTAAGTTTGACTTTGAAATCAACGATTACTAATCCTACTTTGTTCTCCTAATAAATTCTACTCCTAATCCTTCTTTTAGTATTTGTTTATATCTCCTATTTTCTATCTATATTTACTTTCATTTTACTCCTTAACTTGTCTTGCTATTATGTAACCATCTCAGACACATGGATTCCTTATTTTCACACCTACACCCTTTTCTTTCTTCATCCCATTCCCACTAATCTACACACCTTATCCCACTACAACAAGTCTAAATTCCTTTCTATACCATCCATCATATTCCCTCCCTTCATATTTCTTTATAGATTTTGGAGGGTGTTGCACCCTTTATGGTTTCTCTATTTAACTCATTACAGATGTAAGTTTTCAGAACTACCAATTCTCCTCTTCCCTCTAGTGTCTCTGTGTCAGTTATTCTGCACCTCATTTGTATTGTACAATTTCTATTTTTATCCTTAACTAGAAAGTTTTCCTTTTTAGAATCAAATCATACTCAGCTCTTCCCTAGCATTTCTTTTGAACTACCCAATTATTAATATAAATCTTAAATATATAGTTTACATTTACATTTAAAAAACATATTTGTATTTTACTTTGTTGAGTCTCTTGCAATTAATCTTTGATGTTGGTTCATATATTTTAATTTTCTATTGAGTTCATGTTTGGTTGAGACAAAGTGCTGTAAATCTGTGAGTTTGTTAAATGTCCTTTCTTTTTTCATTCCGTATTATGGTTTGTTTTGCTGAATATGACTTTTGGCCACAGGCTTGGTAATTTTTTTTTTAATTATCAAAATACATTATTTCAAACTGGAGGTCTTTTATTGTAGCTGCTGATAAATCTTGTACAATTCTCATTATAGTTCCAGAATATTTTAAATTTTTTCTTTCTTGTAGAATTTTCTCTTTGATCTGGGGGTTTATAAAATTAGCAATAATATTCTTTTTTATAATTTATTATTATTATTATTATAGCTTTTTATTTATAAGATATATGCATAGGTAATTTTTCAACATTGACAGTTGCAAATCATTTTGTTCCAACTTCTTCCCTCCTTCCCCCAGATGGCAGATTGACCAATACATGTTAAATATGTTAAAGTATAAGTTAAATACAATATATGTATACATGTCCAAACAGTTATTTTGCTGTATAAAAAGAGTTGGACTTTGAAATAGTATACAATTAGCCTGTGAAGGAAATCAAAAATGCAGGCAGACAAAAATAGAGGGATTGGGAATTCTATGTAGTGGTTCATAGTCATTTCCCAGAGTTCTTTCCCTGGGTGTAGTTGCTTCAGTTCATTACTAGCAATAATATTCTTATGTGTTTTCATTGGAGGATCTCTTTGAGATGTGATCAGCAGATTTTTTTTCTCTTTCTCCCTTCATCTTTTTTCAATTCAGTACAATTTTCTTCTATTATTTCTTTTATTCTTATATCAAGGTTTTTAATTGATTTTGGTCATAATTTTCAAGTAGTCCAATTATTCTTAATTTTTCTTTTCTTGATATATTCTACAGATCTGTTGTTATTGTTGTTGTTTTATTTTGTTTTTTATAAGATATTTTACATTTGCTTCTTTTTTATTTCTCAATATTTTGTTTTGTTATTTCTTGTTCTCTTTTACTTCACTGGCTTCCCCTTTTTTATTTAAAATTGTTTATCCTCTTTTCTAATTGATTATATTTTTTATAATATTGTTTTTCTTGGATGGTTCTTATTTTATTTTCTATTTTTTTCCTCAATGGCCTTCATTTGATTTTTGAACTCTTTTTTGACTTCTTCCATAAATTCTTTTGGGGCAGAATAAAATTCTTTAATGTTGGTCTTTTTGTGGAATAGAAGAAGGTTTTTTTTTTTTAAACTGGCCTATCTTCTTCTGAAGATGGATCCCATTCCCATAGTAAGTTTCTATGGTTGGATTATTTCTTATTTGCTTGTCCATTCTTTTTTAATGAGAACTATTAGTATAAATACTTTTGCTTCTGAGATCATTTGGAAGGATTGTTCTTTGACTTCATTTCAGCTTTCCCTTCTGACCTGGAAACCCAAACCAAAAGCTCCACCCTCCTGAAAGTGCCTGCAGCCAGCAGCTTCTCTGCCCCACTGCTTCTGCATTCACTTTTTGTGATGGTCCCTTCCTACCCAGGGCTCCCCCTTTGCTATTTCTGCAGAGGTATCCTGCAAGTATTTATACTTCACACTAGTTAAACCCATCTAAGGTCTTTCTCTGGGGCTTCCCTGTCCCAAGAGGTCCTCTGTTCTACCTCAAATCTTATGTGTTTTTCACCTGTCTATGTTCACCCTGAGGCACAATTTTGTTTTTTTTTGTAGGGGAAATCTTGAGAGCTTGGAATTCTCTGACCTATGCCATTATCTTCCCAGAATCTCTCCAAAGAAGCCTCTTGAAGAAGGTGAAAGAGGAGTATAAAAGCTTCATTAAGAAACAAACAAGCAAAAATAACACCTAAGATCTTGGCAACTGATGTTAACATTTCCATGTAAAGAGAGAAAAAAGAAATGGAAGTAGCATCAGTTTTTATTTTCTTGGGCTCAAAGATTACTGCAGACAGCTACTGAAGCCATGAAATTAACAGATGTTTGCTGCTTGGAAGGAAAGCTCTGGTGAATCTGGACAGCATAAAAATCAGAGATGTCGTCTTATTGAAAGAGGTCTCTTTAGACAAAGCTATGTTTTTTTCTAGTAGCAATTTTTGGCTTTAAGAGTTGGATTATAAGGAAAGTAGAGTAGCATGGAAGTGATACTTTTGAACTATGGTGGTAGAGAACAAGATGATGATAGGAGATGGGAGATGGATGGATTTAAACTACTCTTTTAAAAATATTTTCTGGGATTGTCACATTCTCATTCCAGCAGAATACAATGACCTTTTCTCAGTTTTCATTAAACTGAATGTTTTTAAAGGACCTGATACTTTTAATACTTATATCCCTATTTTATTTCCTCAGCTTTTAGTTTTTAAACCATTGTGCCTATCGTTTCTTTTTGAACTACTATTCTGCAGTAGCTACTGAATTATTTTCATACTCTGACCCATTAAGCCTTGGGATAATTTCCAAGTCTCTTCCTGGATGTCATTATCTACACTCAGAAAAATTATTAGCTTCTAATGATTCAATTATCATTTCTAAATACATTGTGTACACAATAATAGATATATTCTCTATAGGAAAATAATATATATGTGTATATAGATATACATATTAACATATAAGTGTACATTTAAATATATATGTATGTATGCCTATTTATATACATATATTTCTAATTCTTCACCTGAGCTTCATTCTCACATCACAAACTGTTCAGCATATCTATCTACATAAGGGTAGGCACCTCACCTCAAAGTTCAATGTTTCAAAAATGAAACTAGTTTATCTTTTTTCCAAAACAATCCTTCCTTCAAACCTTTCTATTTATCTGAAATGCCCTGTTTTTCTTCTGGTTTACCAGAATCACATCCTATCCATCATCTTTAGCTCTTTCCTCTGAATCCTTGAAAAGAGCTGTTGTTTTTCCTTTGCATTTGAAGAGGATTATGACAATAGGGAGGTAATGCCATGACATACAAATGAATTGGATTCAAATGAGGGAGAACTGGGCAAAGTCACCAGTTTCACTTTCTCCTCCAGAATTATTTAGATCCAAAGGCAAGATATAGATCATAATGTCTGTAGATGGTGCATGTTGTTTTGGGAGAATGGATTTTTTAAGCTAAGTTATTTAACCATGTTTGACTACAGTAATGATCACTCAGTAATTAAGGTTTGGTGAGAAATGAGACAGAGAATGGCCACTTTTTACCACTCAATTTGGGAGAGAAAGACCCTTAGAGGTTCTGGCCAAAACAGAAATAATTTTTATTTTCATGGACTCTGAGGTAACCTAGGCACAAACAATACCTAAGTAAGGCTTAACCAAAGACCCATCACTAGTCAATCAATGAGTGCCAGAGTACACATTAACTTAGAAAATCACAAATTAAAAATTATCTGTGCTATTTTGTATTTTTTCTGTCAATATTTATAAATTTAATCAGCTTAATGCATTCATGTCTCTAGTTTGACACATCTGCTTTAATTCCTCCCCTTCTCTAATCAATTATCAAATTTGTTAATTCCATCTCCACAATCTCACTTTAATTCACCCTCTTTTTCTACGCAAACTGCTGTTAGATCACATTAATTCTCTTATAATAGACTCTTAATTGTTCTCCGAGCTTCCAGTTTTTTTTTTCTCTCCTGTCTATACAGTTGACCAAAGTAATTTTTCTAAATAAACTCTATGTTCCCCATTCAAGAAATCTCAGGAATCTATTTACTTTACATATTAACTAGAAACTTCTCAGTTTGACCTTTAAAGCTGTTAATAATATTATTCAACTTATATTTCCAGACTTAATGAATATTATTTTCTTCTTTTCCACTCAAACTAACCTGGTCACTATTCCTTAATCTTGGTAATCTCATACCTCTGTCAAGTTGTATTAGTTTTATCCCCATTCTGAACTTTCATCTTTTTTCATCTTAACTTTTTTAGAAACCTTTACCTTCTTTCAAGGCAAGATGTCAAAAAATGAGCAGAACTTAAAAACAAGAAAAAATAAGCTAGCATTTATGATGACATGTTTTACAAAAGAAACATAATATAGAACAATAGTTTGGAATGAACATATATATCAGGGAAGGTCACTCTAGAAGAAGAGAAGAAAAAACAATTAAGACTAAAATAGGGAGTGGAACCAAAATGGTGGAATGAAGCCAGGAAACTGCTCAAGCTCTCCCAGTTGCCCTCAAAAGCCACATGAAACCAAACCTCTCAACAGAGTCTGATGGAATGAAACCACTATCCAGTTCAAGATAGATTGGGAAAACTTTAAGAAAGATCAGTCTCACTGTGATGAAAAGCATATTCCGCCCAGCTCAGACAGACTCTAGGAAAACCAGTGAGAGTATTTTAACAATAGAAAATCAGCAACTGAGACTCCCAGTCATTGGCAACAAATTGGAGTCAACAAGGATAAAATATCCACAGAGGAAATCACAAAAAGGAATATAAATTGGTCTCAAGCCCAAAGAAGCTTCTTGGAAATGCTAATAAAAAGATTTTTAAGGCAAATAAAAGAGGTAGAAAAAAATGAGAAAAGAAATGAGAGGTATGCAAGAAAGAATCAACAAATTGGAAAAAGAAGGGAAATAATTGACTGAAGAAAACAACTCCTTAAAAAATGCAACTGGCCAAATACCCCCCCAAAAAAAAAACACACTGAAAAAAACATTTTCAAAAATAGAATTAACCAAATAGAAAAAGAGATACAAAAACTAATTGAAGAGAATAACATATTAAAAACTAGAACAGCATAAATGGAAGCTATGAAACATCAAGAATCAGTCAAAAAAAACTAAAAATAATGTAAAAACTTGAAGAAAATGTGAAATGTCTCTTTAGAAAAAAACCAACCTAGAAAATAGATTCAGAAGAGACAATTTTTAAAAATTGGCCTATCTGAAGTCTGTATAACCTGTATAGCATTCTTCAAGAGATCATCAAGAAAAACTACCCTGTTTATTTCTAAAAACAGAGGGGGAAATACTCTTTGAAAGACTCCATCAATTACCTTCAGAAAGCAATCCCACAAAGAAAATTGGGAGGATTCTGGGAAGATGGTATAGTAGGTTAATAAATTTCAAGCTTTCCCAATTTCCCACACAAATTGTACCTCAGGGCAAACACAAACTCATGAAAAATCAAAAAGTCAATAAAACATGGGGCAAAACTCTTGATACAATGTAAGATCTGAAGAAAGATCCTAGGGTTGGGAATTAACCTGTCTGAAGTGCAAACATCTCCATGCTAGCTGCATAGAAGTACCAAGTGGGGACCTGTAAGGTCTAGCTAGTTGTGAGTGGAGCCTCAACAAGAACCACAGAGATTTTCACTTCCTGGATTATTTGTGGAATAGGGGTTTGAGTTGGGGAAAATGGAAAGAACCTCAGCTAATTGGGAACACCAGACCCAGTGCTGCTGAGATGCAGCCATAGGGGTGTAGGAACCAATATTTGGTAAATTCAGAAGCAGTGGAGAATGGACACTGCTGGCTGCAGACTTTTCCAGGAAGAAAGCTTTGGAAAGGCTGCTCAGAGAGGAGAGCTGAAGGGAATCTTGAAACATCATCCCCCCACCCTACATTAGAGGTGCTTACACTAATATCTCTTATTAAAGAATAAGAAAAACAACAGATCTGGAGAACAGATCAAGAAAAGAAAATATAAGAATAATTGGATTACCTGAAAGCAGTGACCAAAAAACAAACAAACAAACAAAACAAAACACTTTGACCCAATAATGAAGGAAATAATCCAAGAAGTGATAGAACATCAGAGGAAAGTAGAAATAGAAAAAAGTACACTAATCACTACCTCAAAGAGATCCTTTGTGGAAAACACACAAGAATATCATTGTCAAATTTTAAAATCTCTAAAACAAAGAGAAAATTTTGCAAGAAACAAGGAGAAAACAATTCAAACACACTGGTGCTACAATTAGACTTATCAGCAGGTAAAATAAAAGACTGTATGTCCTGGAATCATATCTACAAACAATTAAAAGAGCAAGGACTGTGGCCAAAAATATCACATCAAGCAAAATTACATGTAATTTTAAATGAAAAAAAATGGATATTCAAGGAACTTGCAAATTTTCAAGACTTTCTTTCAACCAAATCCACACTTAATAGAAAATTTAACATATAAGAGCCAATATGAAAGATCTAACATGGACAAACTGTTTAAACGTGGACAAAATATTTATGTTTTTATATATGTATTATATGTTTAAAATTGATATCCATAATAGCATAAGTCAAAAGAAAATTGCCAGAATTAGGGTAAAAAGAGTAATTATATTATAGGAATGAAGTGCAGAGGACACAGGGGCTTTAGAGGGGAAGAGGGGCTTGTAGTTCTGAAAACCTTTTGACATTGGGAATGGGTTCAATAGGCAATATTATATACATAGCATGAAGGTTATATCACTGTCCAAAATCTATTAAAAATAATGGGGGAGGGATGGGTGGATGAGGAAGCAAAGGGGAAGGGAAGAAGACAAGGGAAGGATTCTTGGCTGGGGAAAGGTTAAGTAATGGTAGGCAAGTTAGGAAACAGAATTTAAGTAGAGTCAGCAGGGATAGGAAAGATGAATGGTTATGTGAAGTAGTTTTGTGCATGTGTGTGTGTGTATGTGATAGATCTACATGTATATAAATAAATACATATTTTCTTAATTACAACTTGCTTGGGGTTAGTGGGAGAGGGCTGAAAAAGGAAAAGGGAGTAAATAAATAAGGTGTACAGCCGAGAACCAAAGAAAAATTTACAAGTAAAGAAAAAGTGGACATCCATGAATATAGTTTCTTCTATTAATGTATATACTTCCTTGATCTAGCAATTTGTTGTTACATATTTTGAATCCTCTCTGATGTTCTTCTGGGCACATGACAATATTCTCTTTTGTTTTACTTTATTTTGCTTTGTATTTCTTTTCTGTTTTTCTTTTTCTATTTTTTCAAATAATTAAAAAAACAAAAAAAGAAAGAAAACCTAAGGAACATTTTTGCAGAATTCCAGAACTACAACCTCAAGGAAAAAATACCGCAAGCTGCCAGAAAAAAGTAATTCAAATGTCAAGAAACAAGAGTCAGGATTACCAAGAATCTATCAGCTTCTATAATAAGGATGGAAGGATCTGAAATAACATATTCCCCCAGGCAAAGGAGCAAGGGTTACAACTGAGAATTAAGTATCCAGGATCATCTTTCAGGGGAGGTGGTGGAGCTTCAGTAAAGAAAGAGATTTTCAATCATTTCTATTGAAAATAACAGAACTAAACAGAAAATTTAATCTACAACCACAAGACTTAAGAGAATAATATAAAGGTAAACAGGAGGAAAATATGCATTATTTAATGATTAAACTGTTTACATATGTAGACAGGAAAGCAATATCTGTAATTCTTGAGAACTCTATCACTAGGGCAGACAGAGGGGATCATCACATGTGTGACTGTTGATGTGATTGTGAATGAAATCTGATATGATGACTTCAAAGGAAAAGACATTTTAAAAGGGAGGAAAAGGGTATTGGAAGAAGATGAAAGGGAAGCTATAATGGGACAAATCAGATCACATAAAGAAGTCCAAAAGACATTATAATTGAAGGAAAGAAGGGAGTGGGGTGAGCACTGACTGAAATTTGATTTCATAAATTTTGTCTCTAAAAGAGAATAACTTAATCATCCAATTGGGCATAGAAATTTATCTAACCCTATAAAGAAGTAGGAGAATGAGGAAAGAAAAGAAAAAGGTTGGAAAAAAGGGAGGGCAAAAACAATAGGGAAAAAAGATAACAGAAAGGAGGAGGGAGGGGTGGTAAAAGATAAGGTAGTGGATGGAGTAGGTAAAAACAAACAAACAAACAAAAAAAATAATAAAACTACTGTTTTCACAACTGTAAATGTGAATGGGATGAACTCTCCCATAAAATGGAAGTGAATAGCACAGTAGATTAAAAAACAGAATCCTACAATGTGTTGTTTACAAGACATCTACTTGATACAGAAAGAGAGACACATAAAGAATAAATGTAAAAGACTTGGACAAAATTTACTATGCTTCAGCTAAAGTAAAAAAAGCAGAGATAGCAATTCTGATCTCAGATAAAGCAAAAGTAAAAATAGATTTAATTAAAAGAGATAAGGGGGGAAAGTACAAATTGGTAGAGGATACTCTAAATCATAAAATAGTAAGTATATTAAATGTATATGTACACAATGGTATAGCATATAAATTCTTAGAGAATATACTGTTGTTTATAGGAAGAAATAGACAGTAAAAATATATTAGTGGGGGATCTCAATCTTCCCCTCTCAAAATCACATAAATGTAACCACAAAATAAACTAGGGAGATAAATAGGATACTAGAAAACCTAGGTATGATAGACCTTTGAAGAAAACTGAATAGAGATAGAAAAGAATACATGTTTTTTCTCAGTAGTCATGGTACCTACATAAAAATTAACCATGTATTAGGACATAAAAACTAAATCAAATGCAGAAAGGTAAAAATAGTAAATGTTTCCTTTTTGGAGCACTATGCAATAAAGTTATATTCAATAAGTGGCCAGGGAAAGATAGTCTAAAAAACAAATGAAAATTAAATAATCAAATTCTAATAAATGAGAGGGTCAAACACCAAATCACAGAAATAATCCATAATTTCATCCAATGATAATAATGAGACAACATACCAAAATCTATGGTATGCAGTCAAAGCAGTTCTTAGGGGATATTTCATATCTCTAAATAGATACATGAATAAAACAGAGAAAGAGGAGATCAGTGAATTGAGCATGAACTATAAAATCTAGAAAAGGAACAAATTTTAAAAACCCAATTAAAATACCAAATTTGAAATTCTGGGGGATTAATAAAATCCAAACAAAGAAAGCTATTGAAATAATTAACAAAACTAAGATTTGGTTTTATGAACAAAACAAGAAAATGGATAAACTTTTGGGTAATTTGATTACAAAAAGAAAAGAAAAAAGATTATGAGCAACAAGGATGAATTTATCATGAATGAAAAAGAAATTCAATCACTTATTAGGTCCTATTTTGCCCAATTGTATGGTAGCAAATCCAACAATTTAACTGAAATGGATGAATATTTACAAAAATATAAATTGCCCAGATTAACAACAGAGGAAATAAATTACTTACACAGTCCTATTTTAGAAAAGGAAATTGAAAAAGCCATTAATTAACTCCCTAAAAAAATCTCCAGAGCCTGACTGGATCACAAGCAAATTCTACCAAACATTTAAAGAACAATTTAATTCCAAATGTACATAAATTATTTGGAAAAACAGATAAAGAAGGATTCCTGTCAAATTCCTCCTGTGACACAAATATGGTATTGATACCTAAAATAGGTACGGAAAAGACCCACATAGGCAAAATGCTCTTTTTTGGTAGCAAAAATTTGGAAAATAGATTCACATCAACTGGGGAATGACTAAATAAGCTGTGGTATATGAAGGTAAGGGAATTATTATTGCTCCATAAAAACTGATAAACAAGCTGATTTTAGAAAGGCTTGGAAAAATGTTTATGAACTAAAGCTGAGCAAAAGAAGTAGAACCACAAATTCATTGTACTCCATAACAAGAAGAATGTGCAATGATCAACTTTGAAAGACTTGGTTCTTCTCAGTAGATCAGTGATCCAAACCAATCCCAATAGACTTTGGGAAGAAAATATCATCTGCATCCAGAAAAAGAACTATAGAGATTGAATGTAAATTAACACAGATTATGCTTACTTCTTTTTTTCTTTTTTTTTTTTTATTTCTCCCATGGTTTTTCCTTTTTGTTGTGATTTTTTTTCTCTCCTGTCATGATTCATAAATTAATTTATATTAAAAATAAATATTTTTTTAAAAATTGAAAAGAATAAGACAAAATATCAATACTGTCCAAGAAAAACACATTGATCTTGACCCAGGATGTGTAGAGAAAACTTGTATAACATGGCAAGAATTATAACCTGTTGGAATACACGGGAGCTTTTGGAATGCACAGGAGCCACCTGACAGTGGCTGCTGGAGATCCAACCCAGATCTGCAGAATGGATTTCCTTTTGTGAGAGGTTGATACAAGAAAACTGAGAGGTTGTTGCATTGTCTGAATTCTATTCTCTTCTCTCTGCTTCCAATTTATCTCATTCCCAGTCTGCAACACCGGTGTCAGCAAAGGCTGCCCTGCAACTCCTTTAGATGCTATGATCCACAGCTGTGGAGGCTTTCAGAGAATTGACCTGTCCCTTAACAATAACCTGAACACTAAAATGCAAGAAACAATACATGAAAACAACCTAGAACTAGTAAACAAAGAAAATAAAGTTACAATTTCACCTCAAAAAAAATCTCCATGCCTATAAACTCAAAGATTCATAGTGACTAATTTTAGCAATTCAATTCAAAAACAAGTTTTGCAAGCAAAGAAAGATCTTCAAGGAGGAAGGACAATGGAATTCAAAATATAACCCAGAGAGATGTTCTCTGCAAATATGAGTTTAACCAAAGGTGAAAAAAGATATATGTTCAATTAAAAAAAGATCAGTGAAACATTTTAGAAACAAAACTAAAATTAAAGACACCATTTGAATCTTAAATATTCCAAACAACAGAAATGGAGAAGAATTAATTAACTGTAACAGCCAAGGATAATAGTAGAGTGAAGACAGAGAAATGAGTAAGTAACTTTTTTCTAAATATTTTCAAGGTGTCAGAGATAAATATTGAAATTCAGTGGAGATAACTGCAAAAGTCCCAGAGCACTATGAACAAAACCTGGTGACACCCTGTCTGTAGATGAATCAATATTTTGCTTTGTTTGTTTTGTTTGGAGTAGGGAGATTACATTATAGAGTAGGGGGTGAATGAAAGGATGGAGGGGGAAAAAGGGATATAGAGGAATGTCTAATGTACCTAAGTCAAATCAATGGTTAGTAATGAGGAAAAAGGGACACCTATAGTCTCAGAGAAATCTCTAGAGAATTGTGTGAGGAGAGAAAAGATATTGAAAATTAAAAGGGTGGGAAAAAGGAAGGATACCTTGCTTTGATGATGACAGTGGTTGTATTGATGAATTCCTCTATGATTAAAAAGAAATATTCTATAAAGGGAGATGAGGATCTTGTTCTAAGTTTGGTCTAGAGGCCACTCATTCTACATCTGGAGGGATGGAAAGAGCTCCAAGAGATTCAGTACCTGGAGTTTAGGAGGTATAGACTCAAGGAGTAAAATGTGAGACAAATTAGGGGATAAAAGGTAAGAAGGAAAGGTATAAATGATAGAGAAATCTAAAAATTATTTTTTTGAAGAGACTAATAGATAAGCCTGGTATAATTAAAAAACAATTGGGTGGAAATCATATTTATTAAAAAGCAAATAAGCAGGTAAAATAATAACAAAATCAAAAGGAATAAAATGAATAATCAGAATATATTATGTACAGTTTTATGCTAACAAAACTAAGAACACAAAAGAAATAAAGGAATATTCCCAAAACTATAAAATTTCCAAACTATCAGAAGACCATGTACAGATCTTCATAAACCAATCTCATAAAATTAAATAGATCTAATCATAGAAGAATTATAAAAGAAAAAAAAATTTCCTGGTCCTGATAGATTCAAACTCTTAAAAAATAATTTATATTTATACTTCCAAAGTATTCTTAAAAATTATGAAAGAAAACAACTGGAATTCAGAAAAACCCCAAAACATCAGAATTTTTTCCTAAGACAAAAAGAAATAGTCCTAATGCTGAAACAAGGGTGAGATAAAAATCCTGAAAGAAAATTATAGGCAAATATCATTAGTGAATATTGATTAAAAATTTTTAAACATTATTATAAACATAATGACAAACAGATCACAGAAATTTGCTTAAGAAGTAATTTTTATGCCCAAGTGGTATCTATGCCAGACATGCAAAGATCATTCAACATTAGAAAAACAATTAGCATCATTAATCATATTAAAAAGCAAAACTCCAAAACCAGATCATCTCTTTAGATGCAGAAAAGCCTTGACAAAGGACAGCACTTATTTATGTTTAAAAGCCTACAAAGTAGAAATATGGAAGACCATTTCTATTAATATGAAAATCAGTTAGTTAAAACTAAATTCAAGTATCATATACAATAGGTTACACTAGAACTTTCCCCAATAATTATGGGAGTGAATCAAAGATGACCACTCTCCCTACTATTATTTCATATTAACGAAAGTAGTAAGACTAGCAGAAATCAAATCTGTAAAAATATATACAAAAGAAAACATCCTGGAGAAGTATAATTATCTCTTCTTCTGAGAGAAAGAGGATTTACTAGTTGGTATATTCCAACAGGTTATAAAGTATCATACCCATATCATGAATTATAATCTCCTTATAACATGAAGATCATTGTTGAAAAAAAAATTAAAAAAAAACTGGAAATACTTAACCTGAAGGGGGAAAACAAAAGAATCAAGGAATTTATTTTAATTGTCTCCAAGGATTTGTAGGGCAGGTATATAGAAAAAGGGATTAAACTTATTTCTTTTGGTTCCAAGATACATTAACATGAAAAAAAATAAGAGTCTAAATGCAAAAAAGAAAAATTAAAATTGGTGTTAGGCAAAGTTTCCTAACAAGAGAATTAACCAAAAGAAGAGTAGGCTGACCCCAGTGAAATCCCTGTAAGCCTTTAAACAGAGGCTTCACAATCTGTTACTGATTATTTTATTCTGGGTTTGGTCAGAAAGAGACAGCAGTTGTGAGTACTGGCTTATTACTAGGCTCCAGCTGACATAATTAACTATATGTTTAATCATAGATTAAGCCCCTCCCCACCTAGTCCACCATGTTGCAGTAAATTCCTGTGTACTCATAAACTAGTGTAAACTAATTTTAATTAGGCAAGATCTATGAGGCTCGGTGTAGCATATACAATTTAGCAAACTTTCCTAATCATAATCTTACTTTGATTAATAAGTCCATGGAACTTGATAGTTCCCTATTATTCCTCAGGTTCCTCTTCCATTTTGATCCCAGAATAGCAATAAGACATAATGACAGAGATATAGCATTCTGAGATATTGATTGGGGTGAAGATTTGCCTGTGAAATTGTTGTGGTAACCTCAGATTTGCATATCTGTGAGTATGAAACTTTCTGACTCTGAATGACCTGTGAGTTCTTGTGTTTCTTCTAGACATCTCACAAATAATTTCCAAACAGCAGTTAAGATCCCATCCAATGCTCAAATTCTGTGATTCTATGGAAATACTTAGCCTGGAGAATAACATAATAGCTGTAATCCAATATTTTAAAAACTGACATATAGGAGAGATTGTGTTCTGCTCAGCTTTTTCCCAATTACAGAACTAAAATCAATAGAGGTTATATTAAAAAAAAAAACAAAACAAAAAAAAAAAAAACTTGTTATTTAAACATAGAAGAAAATATCTAGATAATTGTAAATTTCTCTTCACTGGAGGTGTTTAAGTGGAGATTATATAACTGACTGTCAGGGATATTATAGATAGGATTCTTGATTTAGGTAGTGGTTAGAATAAATAACCTCGAATGCCCCCTCCATCATCAAGATTACATGATTCTAAGACACTGTTTCTCTGAGCCTCAGCTTTCTCACCTGGCAAAGTGGGAATAATATTTTTTGCAGCTTACTTCACAGGGGTACTTTGAGGATAAAAAGACATAAAGTGTATGAAATTTCATTGTGAAACCAAACCATTATATCCTATGACCTCTTATTATGTCTGCTTTAGCCTATATCCCCAACAATATATTCCTTACACCTATCAAAAATGTAAGAGATAGGAGAGGGTAAGAAATGCTGTACTGGATCCTTTAAAATGTGTTCAATCTAAGCATATCTGCCTCAAAGGAATATTGTAAGGATTAGTGAGCACAAAATTGCAAGGGGCAATTCACCCAAGAGGGAAGGATCTTTGTAAAGATAATGCATCACTGTTCATTCTTTGAAGGCTCTGTCTAGTTGTGCTCTGCCCTCATCTTTACAAGCTTACTTTGCTTTGGCTTTCAATTGCTCTAACAAATCACCAGAGAATTCAAGTGGGGGAAAAGGAGAACAAAAGTGTGGTAGGTAAGGGTAGGGCTAAATTACAGAAAGCTATAATGCATCATTTTTTTAAATTATTAAATGTTTTCAATATTATTTCATCCTTACAACTGACTATACTGTATTTTTTTTCTTTATTGAAAGTTTGTCATCTAAATGATCTGCTATTTATGTTTTCTTGTTAAAGGAAATCAGTGTTCCTTTAAATGCTTATGTCTATTATCTTTTGTTTTACATTCAGAGTATTTGATAATTTTGATAATCTTCCCATCAATGTTCTTCTATTCTTTTAACTGTTGAACAGCAAGAGTTAGGGTCTGACTAGCTGTGTACAATAGCACTGCTCTAGATTCCTAAGGTCTGGTCATTCATTCACTGAATCATTCAATAAATATTATTAAAAGCTTACTATGAATAGAGTGCTTTCTTAGACACTAGAAAATATGACCTTCACATAAGAAATGGACTCTGATCTCATGGAGTTAACAGCTTCTAATTAGCAGGGGACTAATACCTGGACATGGAGAAAATACAAAATGGCATAATAAGCACATCAGAAAAGGACAAAACAAAATGCTGAACTAGAGGGAGAAGGACATTGCTGATAAGGGAATCCAGAAAAACTTCCTAGAAGAGGGGAATCTTAAATTTATCATTAAGGCATAGTCTAGGAATATACCAAGTATAGAAAGAAACTTTTATGTATAGGAGCAATGCAGGCAAGTAAAATTCAAATGATTGTGTTGCAAACTTTATAATGTTTTGTAAACATCAGTAATCATAAATCCATGTTAGTCAAAGTGTAGAGATCATCAGGGTGAATAATATCAAGTCAACTTTCAAAGGTAGAGAGCTATTAGAGTGTAAAGGGCCTTTGAGGGTTTTCTTATGTAGCAGGGAGCTCAAAAATGAATAAAAATTATATTGTCATATATATGCACAAAGCATATAATTCCAGTGATGGTAGGATCCAAGGGCAGAAAAGTAAAAAAGCAGTCCCAAAGTATAATAAATTGTATTGTGAAAAAGTACAAGTAGTAGAAATAAACAAAACATTCCCTTATCATTAGTTTTATACTGTAATTTGCATTAAGAAAACCCAATTTGAATTATCTAAAAAATTAGTTTCTTCAGGTACTGAGGAAGATCATTTCTATTCTTTAGGAACTTTTTAATCAAGTCTGGGAAAGCTCATGGTCCATTACATTAAGCCATTAAAATCTATTTATGACTATCCAGAAGACTGTACAAAACAGGAACAATAGATTTACATTCATTACTAATGAAATATCATTTAACAGAGACAAACCAAAAATATGCTATATCATTTACATTTTTCATATTGTTGCTTTTTATAACAAACTTGACAACTATAAGAAAATGAACATTTCCTTATTCAAAAAAATAGATATAGATAGATAGGTAGATAGATATGAAACCATGATTCTCTATTTTATGTATATATATATATATATATATATATATATATATATATACCTTGTCTTTTTAAAACTAGATATTAAATTGAATACAATTTGGTACCATCACAGTCCTACTTGCCTTTACCTGTATTTTGTCTGTGTATTTTTAAATTTTTCATTGAATTTTTAAAAATTTTATAGCTATTACCCATTCGTTCTCTCAATAATTCTTTCCTAAATAATCAAATAAAAATATTTAAAAATAAGAAGTATTTCCTTAAAACAGATAAGTATATTCAAGCAAATCAACTTTATATGTTGGTCATGTGTGTAAATATACATGTAGTGGTAAGAGTGTTTCACCATTCACAATCACCAATCTGGGATTATCAGATTTGTTAAATGTTTTAATGTTTTAATTCACATTATTGTAATGGGCTGAAGCTTGAGTTGATGTACTGAGGTCCCAAGCACATGAGGCTAAATAGTAATTGGACCATACTCTATTAATATATATGCTTGGATATAGACTGACCCCCGCCCACTCTTTGTGCAAGTCCTGATGTGTTATATAGGAAATGACAATTTTGGTGGGTAGAGGCAGAGGGGCAGAGAGAGAGGCAGAAAGAGACTGCAGACTGGTTTCTGTCACAGCTACTCACATTACTATCACGATCCCCCTTCATCTCCCCAGAGAATAAAGATGGAATATTTTCCCTTAACCTGAATTCCTGACTCTGGCTGATTTTAAAATACATGGTCATCACACATTATTATAGTTATTATATAAATTTTTCTAAATATTATTATCATTAAATTGGTTTAATGTTTTAATTCACGTCATTATAGTTATTTTGTAAATTTTTCTATGATCATTACATTATGTCTTAATTCATGGAACTCTCAGGTTTCTCTGACTATCCCATTATCATCTGCAAGGCAATATTTCATTACATGAATTTACAATAGTCTGTTCAACAATTCCCTAACATATGGGTTATTTTATGATTTTAGTTATCCTACACAAAGACAAACAACAGAGTTACTGTAAATATTTTTTGTATACTTTGATCCTTTTTGAGTTTTGGCTAGTAGTATTTTCACTTGGTCAAAAGATATGCCAAATTTCCAAGTAGCTGAAGTAATTCATAGTTCCATCGATAGTACTTTAGTATACCTAATCTCCTGTATCATGTACAGTAATTGTTATTACTCTTTTATGTTATCTTTGCCAATCCTGTAAGTATGATTTTACCTGAAAAGTAGTTTTGATTTAAATTTGCTTATTCTTTGATATTTGTAGAATTTTTCATATAGTTCTCATTTTTTTTCTTTTATCAATTTTCTTTTCATACCCTTAGACCATTTATATTTGGGATGATGAAACATGTACTTACATGTTTATATAAATTCCCTGTATATATTAGGTATGCCATCTTTTTCAGAGAAATGCTAAAAAGTTTTTCCCCCAGTTAGCTCTTTTCCTTTTTTGGTAACTATATTATGTTTCTGACAATTTTTTTTTTTATATTTTATGTATCCAGAATTCTCCATCTTATGTTTTAGGTTCATCTCTATTCTCTTTATGGTCATAAAATTGGCAACCATCCAGAGTGGTAAAAACATCTTCAACTTTCTCTAAATCATTTGTTTTTTTAATTAATAATTATAACTTTTTATTGACAGAACCCATGCCTGGGTAATTTTTTATGACATTTTTCCTTGCATTCACTTCTGTTCCGACTTTTCCCCCTCCTTCTCTCCACCCCCTCCCCCAGATGGCAAACACCCCTATACATGTTAAATATGTCACAGTATATCCTAGATACAATATATGTGTGCAGAACCGAACAGTTCTCTTGTTGCACAGGAAGAATTGGATTCAGAAGGTAAAAATAACCTGGGAAGAAAAACAAAAATGCAAACAGTTTACATTCATTTCCCAGTGTTCTTTCTTTGGGTGTAGCTGCTTCTGTCCATCCTTGATCAATTGAAACCGAGTTAGATCTTCTCTTTGTCAAAGAAATCCACTTCCATCAGAATACATCCTCATACAGTATCGTTGTTGAAGTGTGTAATGATCTCCTGATTCTGCGCATTTCACTTAGCATCAGTTCAAGAAGGTCTCTCCAAACCTCTCTATATTCATCCTGCTGGTCATTTCTTACAGAACAATAATGTTCTATAACATTCATATACCACAATTTACCCAACTATTCTCCAATTGATGGGCATCCTTTCATTTTCAAGTTTCTAGCCACTACAAACAGGGCTGCCACAAACATTTTGGCACATACAGGTTCCTTTCCCTTCTTTAGTATCTCTTTGGGGTATAAGCCCAGTAGTGGCACTGCTGGATCAAAGGGTATGCACAGTTTGATAACTTTTTGGGCATAATTCCAGATTGCTCTCCAGAATGGTTGGATTCATTCACAATTCCACCAACAATGTTTCAGTGTCCCAGTTTTCCTGTATCCCCTCAAATATTCATCATTATTTTTTTCCTGTCATCTTAGCCAATCTGACAGGTGTGTAGTGGTATCTCAAAATTGCCTTAATTTGCATTTCTCTGATTAATAATGATTTGGAACACTCTTTCATGTGAATGAAAATAGTTTCAATTTCATCATCTGAAAATTGTCTGTTCATATCCTTTGACCATTTATCAACTGGAGAATGGCTTGATTTCTTATAAATTAGAGTCAATTCTCTATATATTTGGGAAATGATCCTTTATCAGAACCTTTAGCTGTGAAAATGTTTTCCCAGTTGTTGCTTCCCTTCTAATCTTGTTTGCATTAGTTTTGTTTGTACAAAGTCTTTTTAATTTGACATAATCAATTTTTTTTATTTTGTGATCAATAATGATTTCTAATTCATCTTTGGTCACAAATTTCTTCCTCTTCCACAAGTCTGAGAGGTAAACTATACTATGTTCCTCTAATTTATTTATAATCTCATTCTTTATCACTAAATCATGGACCCATTTTGATCTTATCTTGGTATACGGTGTTAAACGTGGATCCATGGCTAATTTCTGCCATACTGCCAACATTTCCAGTTTTCCCAGCTGTTTTTGTCAAATAATGAATTCTTATCCCAAAAGTTAGGATCTTTGGGTCTGTCAAACACTAGATTGCTAGAGTTAACTATTTTGTCTTGTGAACCTAACTTATTCCACTGATCAACTAATCTATTTCTTAGCCAATACCATAGAATCACTGAGGCACTAGCAGGACAGTGATGGGTATGCTACACCTGTGCTCTGAGACTCTGAAAGTGTGCTGAGACACTGTGGGGGTGGGGTGGCCAGGTCCCAAGAGACTCTAGCTGTTCAGGATTATATTCTTCACCCCCTGTGTTTTTAGCTTTTCTGCTTGTCTGTTGGCTTGCTGCCAGGGCAAATTATCCAATCCCATATCAAAGCTCTCCTAGCAGAGACACTGAGATCACACCTTACTCCTCTCCAATCTGCTCAGCTGTGAGCTGCCTGCCCTCAGCCTGCATGCAATCTAAAACTGTCCCTGCCCTTGAGCAAAAGCAGACCTTTCCTGGAGAATTTCAAGGATGTCTTCTCTTGATAATTATTTGTGGGGTTTTTTTTTCAGTTGAACACTAATTCTGAGGCTTGTCATGAATTAAATTCTGAGAGAAATCACGAAGCTTAAGCAGATGTGTGCCTCCTTTCCACCATCTTGGCTGGAAGTCTCTCTAAATCATTTGTGATGTGATCTTTTTTCCTTAGGTCATGCATCTATCTGCACCTTTTTGGAATAAAAGCTATACTTTTTTTGTCTTTTCCATCTTATTTTATAGACAAGAAACTGAACCAAAAAGAATTAAGTGACTTTACTAGAGTCACACAGCTAGTAAATACTTGAGGCTAGATTTAAACTAATGAAGACTCATCTTCCTTACTCCAGGTGTCTGCCACCCTGTTGCCCCTTTTCAATCTTTTGGGCATGTTTAAATTCCACAATGTATTGTTTCATTCAATCTTAGCAAAAAATTTAGGTTGGTCATATCCTGGTTCTCATCATTATAAGATGAAAGGAAGAGAGAAGTCAAAGAAAATGAGAAAGAAAATAAACATTTACATAACACCTACTATTTCTTGAGACTATACTAAGTGCTTCATAAATATTATCTTCTTTGATCTTCACAACTCTTGGAGACAGTTGCTATATTTTATCCTCTTTTTTCAGCTGAGGAACCTGAAGGGAATAGAGATTGTGACTTGTATTTATAAATGTTCCACCTATTTAATAACAATAAAAGGCCCATTTAGACAATTCTCTATCAGATTATAATCTATCATTCTACTTTTTCCTCTTCTCCTTTTATTTACTCTTTATACAACATAAGTACTCCTCATATTTGTATACTCCTCATACTATGACTACATAAATCATAATATAGCAGCTATGTAGCATAGTAGATAGAGTAGTGGTTCTGGAGTCAGGAAGACCTGAACTCACATCTGACCTAAGATACTTAATAGATGTGTGATCTTGGGCAAGTAATTTATTTAGTTTAGTTTCCTCAAATGTAAAATGAGGATAATAATAGCATTTATCTCCTGCATTTGTTGTGAAGATCAAATGATATATCACAGTGTTTGGCACAGATTTGTTTTTGAATCATTTCAGTCATGTCCAACTCTGCAATGCTATTTGGGGTTTTCTTGGCAAAGATACTAGAGCAGTTTGCCATTTCCTTCTCCAACTCATTTTAGAGATGAGGAAATTGAGGAAAACAGAGTTAAGTGACTTGCTCAGGATCACACAGCTATTCAGTGTCTGAAATTTGAACTCATGAAAATGATTTTTTTTTCACTCCCGACTATCCACCTAGTTGCCCCTTGGCACAGAGTAGGTGTTTAATGAATGTTTGTTTCCTTTTTAGCTATTCAGTTAAAGTTATTCTTTCCAGATTTAACAGTCATATCTTTAAATTGCAAAATCTGATAAAATCTCTTCCTTTTCTTAATCTTTCTACCTCATTTGACAAGATTGAGTACCCTCTCATCCTGAATCTTCTCTGTCAGTTTTCGTAATGCAACTCTTTCCTGGATCTCCTCTCATCTATTTAAAAGCTCTATCTCAGTTTCCTTTGCTTTCCTGGAATTCCTCTTATCTATCTAATTGCTCCCTGGGCTAACTCATCATCCACAGCAGGCCATTTTAGTGTGGATATTCCCCCAATACCTTATCCTAGGGTCCCTGCTCTTTTCATTTTATCCTTTGTCTCTGTAATCCCATTCCTTTCCATGAGATTAATTATTATCTCTATTAAAATGACATATATATAGCTTCAGTCTCTCCTCTGAGTTTTAGGCTCATGTCACATAAAATCCTTTAGATATTTCAAAATAATGTCTTAATCTCAAACTAAATATTTGTTCATTCTTATAGTAAACTCATATTAAACTCATTCTATCTTCACCAAAAACAAACGAAAAACCCTAATACCCTAAATTTATCCTTCTTCCAAATTTCCTGATTTCTTTTCTCTATCCAATCTTGCATTTTTCTAGGTAAATAATAGGTTATCCTCCTCCTCCACCACCATCACCCAGTTCACATACCAATCAATTTCCAAATCTTTATTTTTCTGTTTCCATAAACGCTCTTGCATTTGACTTCTCTCTGTTCACACTGTCATGTAGACCTTAGTTCAGGCATCATCTATCTCTTAGATTACTGTAATAGCTTTCAAATTTCTTGCTTCCAGTCTTTCTCTGCTATAGTCTATCTATCACATAACTGCTAAAGTAGACAAATCTGATTATGTTACTACAATACTAAATAAAGCCCACCACTCTATGTTGCTTAGAGAATCAAAATATAAATTCTTTTTTAAAAATCTTTCACAACTTGGACTCAACCTATGTGTCTAGTCATATCGTTCATTATTTCATATACACACACACACATACACACACATACAGATACACACATGTATATATACACATGATCAAATTGGTTTTCTCTGCTCCTTGCTCTTCATTTCCCTTTTTCATTACTTTGTTTCCCTTTTTTCCATTCCTAGTATGCCATCCTGCCTCCTAGAATTTCTTTTTTCCCCCATTCAAATTCAACGCAAGCACTATTTTTTGCATAAAGCTTTCTCTGATCCTGGCACCTGGCAGTGTCATCTTCTGTAACCATTGTGTATATATTTGTACTTTTTCAATTTATAGTAATTGAAGTACTTATTAAATACATATCAATTAATAATTTAATAAACAATCTGGGAATTTTTCTCTTAATGATTTTTTGTTATTTTTATTGTTTTTGTCATTTGGTCATGGTTATTGTGGAATCAGGTAATTAAAAATTGTCTCCTTGTATTCTATTTTTCTGGTTAGATTTTTTAATATTACATTCATCATAAGTCATAATTTCCATTCCTTACCTTATTTTATTTTATCTTATTGACTCATAGAATTATTGAGTTCTATTTATTCTATTTTTAGGGAGTCCAGTATTTGAGATAAAATTTTCTATATTTTTTTCTACATTATTTATTCTTTTTCACCATTTCCCCTCAAAAGTTCTAATTTCATTTTTAGTTTGTTTCATTTGTTCCTTCACTGAAGTTTTGTGATGGTAAAGGTCCTGAACATGTGGACAGAAAGAGCCCACAGGGGTCCCATGTACTAGCACTTGGAGCAGTAACAAATCTCATATAGTTTCTCTGTTACTCATACCTAGATCAAGGTCACAGTTCTTGGTAGAGGGGAGCAGTCATTATTGCAAGGGAGCAGGGACCCTACCTGACTAAGGACCAGGGTGCAGAATAGGGTAGTAGTGAATAGACTTCTTTGTGAATCACATCATTTTAAAAGTACTGAAAATTTACAGGCTCCAGACTGAGCTGTGAAAGCAGCAAAAAGAGATGAAAGACAGAAACTTAAACAAGTTGTACCCACAAAAAAAAAAAAAGAACAGAACTCAATTCTAACATAAAATCCAGTCAAGAAGTAGGCTAGAAAAAATGAGTAAAAACCAAGAAAAAAATCAAATGAAAAACAACTACTATGGTGACAGATCAAGACACAAAAAAGCAAAGATTTTAGAGCTGAATATGCTTCTGACATTATCTAGCACAAAAGTCCCATTTTACATGTGAAGAAACTGAGGTCAAGTAGATCAAATGACACCTAAAGTAAGACAGATAATAAATAACAGAGCCAAGATTTTAATGAGGTTCTCTGATTTGAAATTCGGTGTTGTTTCCAAACCCTATGTTACCTTTTGTAGGAAGAAATAGAAATGACTATAATATAAAAATTTCCTTGATATAGAATATGCAGTCACATATGAATTACTCGTGGGTACAAACTTTTTTCTTTTTTTTTTTGGTGGGGGGGGGGGGAGATGGGTCTTTTTAATTCCAATGTCCAATTCCAGTGCCTGAACATAATGGATTCTGAATAACAGTATTTTGTTAATTGAATGCTTAAACAAATAAAATGGTAGAGATGGCTCAATTAGTTTTCTAGAAGGCTTCTGACATTGTTATAGGTATAGCCATTGAATCTAACAGTTGAAAGTTACCTCAGAAGGCATTTAGTCCCATTGATAACAAAGCAAAAGTCACTTCTACAGCAACCCTGAAAAAAGTTCACTTTTGAATTCATTATTTTTTGAATTTCGAGTCTCTATTTCTAGGTTAGAGCCAAATTTTATACCAGAGGCAGATTGTTCATTAATCCCTAGTCAATGTTCTCAAGAGGCCAAATCACAGCTTAGGGATGTTCTAGTAGGAAGCATTAAGGTTGCAATGTCAGAATCTGAAGAATTATAGAGAGTTTTGAATATTTTGTTTTTCATGATTTTCAAGAATTCAAAATAGGTAAAGCAAAAGCATGAATTTGTTATACAACATCTCACTGGGAGGATAGAAATGAAATGGGGCAAACCTACTCTGACCCCTTTGGTATAGGAAACATTTAATAAAGAAACTACTTCTACAAATAAAGATTTATACCAACTCTGCAATTTGAAATCTTAAAGAGTATTCTTATCCATTAGGAAATTAAACAGTTTGCCTAAGATCATATAGCTAGTATATATCAAAAACAGATCTTGAATCTAGGTCATCCTCACGTTAAGACAAGCTCTCTCTATATAATGCTATACTGTCTTTCTAGGGAAGTTATTTATATCTAGTAATATAGAATATGAATCTGTTTCTAGGTATATGTGTATACATTTATGTAAATTGATTAAAGAAACATTTATTAAGTTTCTCCTACCTGCAGATCATAGTATTTGATACAGGAGGATATACAAAAATAATTGGGTCATGGCCCCTTCTTCCAAGGACCTTACAACTTATGATATAAACTACATGCTGTTTTTTTTCTTTTAAAACTCTCTCAGAGATGGCATCAGCTGCCCTAAATATCACTTATTTTAGTGGCTTCCATAAATATTTATCCTGAACTATAATGTTGAATATCTCACATCATAGATTTAAAACTAAAAGGTTCCTCAGAGACCATCAAATTCAGCATCCTCATAAACAAGCCAGAAAAAATAAATGAAGTTTATAATAACAAAGCAAGTATCTTCAGCCCAGATATTCCATAGGCTTCCCAAACTCAACAGGATCAAAAGGATCTTATTATCCTTTATTTTAAATGCTATCTTTTCTATTTTCATTCCAGATATCATGGTATTGATCACCTAGGTTTGTGATCTAGAAGATATCCAAAAATTTTCATTCTATTTAGCGTCTTGGTCAAATCTTTGGTCTAGTCTTTCTGAATGGATCTCTATAATGTGTTTCCTAATTACTCCTTTCTTTAAAGTTTTCATCTGAATTATCTCTTTCCTTGACTCACCTTCTAATTGGCCATCTAACTTCCAGTTTCTTCTCTTTTAAACTTCTCTTCAGTATAGCTACCAAACTGATGTGTTTAAAGCTTATATTTAAACCTATCTTTCCCAGTCTCAAGGACATTCAGTGATTCCTCATTGCCTCTAGAGGAGGAATTCTTAACGTTTTTGTGTCATGGAAACCTTTGCCAACAAAGACTATAGATCCCTTCACAGAATTATGTTTGTAAATAATAAAAGGAAATGCTAAATTTCAGTTAAAGTTTGGTCACAATAAGCATGTATGTATTTAAGAAATATATAATTTCCCCCCATCCAAGTTCATGAACCCCATGAAATTTCACCATAAGATGACTATCTAAAAAATAGATTAAGAGCGTTTATTTCAGGATATAATTAAGGATCTTTTTTTAAAAATTTGGATGTATGAAGTCATTCACAACTTGACACAAATTGTTACCTTATTTAATTTCATCCTCCCCTCTCATGTTCTTCCTGTCCCAGTCAAATCACTGTTATTCTATCACCTATAACTACTACTGCATTCTGTTTCCTTCCTTGATACTTTTGCACAGATTGTTCTGTACGTAGAATGCTTTTTTCCTCTTGAATTTGGACTCTTGCTTTAAGATTGAAAAAAAAACAGGCATATTTACATATAAATGACAAAAACAGTAGAGAAGGAAAGTAGGGAATTTCTTTTAAAAGAAGATATGACTGCAAAATCCTGGAAGAAGGAAAAGAAACTTGTCAACACACAACTATGAAGCATGGAAGTTGGGAGTTGAGGTGCCTAATGTTATTTCACCAAACATTTTAATGAGTTTCATGGTAATAGCATCTAGAATGAAAGTAGATAGTAGAAAGAACTTTGAGAATGGAGAAGACCTAAACAGCCACTTTGAGGTGAAAAAGTAGAGAAAATCAGTGAGTTGCTAAATCCACAAGGCTATCAAACTGTGCATATCCTTTGATCCAGCAATGTCTCTACTGGGTGTGTATCCCAGAGAGATCACAAAAGTGTGAAAAGAACCCACATGTGCAAAAAAAAAAATGTTTATAGCAGCTATTTTTGTAGAGTGGATGCCCATCACTTGGGAAATGGCTGAATAAGTTATGATTTATGAATGTTAAGGAATATTATTGTTCCATAAGAAATGATCAGCAGGATGATTTCAGAGAGGTATTTGTTTTTAAAATTTTGAGTCCACATTTTCTCCCTTATCCTCATCCTCAGCCCCCAATAAACAACCAACCACATGTGAAATTATATAAAATGTTTCAAAAAAGTCATGTTGAGAAAGAAAACAGATCTCCCATCCTAATTTCAAAAAAAAAAAAAACTTAAGGAAAAAAATAACAGAGAGACTGACACACAAACAAATACAGAGAGACAGAGACAGAAACAGAGATAGAGACAGAAAAAGAGAGGGAGACAGAGACACACAGAGAGAATGCCTTAATCTGAATTCAGACATTAAACAGTTTCTTCTCTGGGTATGGATAATAGTTTTCATCATAAGTCTTTCAAAGTTGTCATAGATCTTTGTATAATTGAGAATAGCAAGATCTTTTACAGTTGGTCATCCCAAAACATTGTAATTATTTTGTATAATAGTATATTTCACTTTGCTTGAGTTCATGGAGGGCTTTTCAGGGTTTCATTTTCCATACAACAATAATATTTTTGATAATCCCATACCACAATTATTCATCCATTCCCCGATTGATTCCTCAATTTCCATTTTTTTTTCCCTGAAAAGAGAGCTGCTAGAAATGTTTTTGTACATAGGATAGGTCTTTTTCCTAAAAAAAAAAAAAAAAAAAAAAAAAAAAAGCAAAAACAAACCAAAAAAACCCACCTCTTTTGGTATTTATGCCTATTTGTGCTATTGTATCCAAGGATATGCATGAATTTATAACCCACTGGGGCATAGATCATATTTTTGATCATTTATCAATTAATGCATGACTTTTATGTTTTTTTTTACAAATTTGACTTTTTTATGTTTTACAAGTAAGATCTTAGAGAAATTTGCTTGAAAATTTCTTTTATAGTTACTATCGCTAATTGTTTCCCCTCCATTTATTCTATCATCTATCCTTTCACCCTGTCTGTCCTCAAAAGTGTTTTGCTACTGACCACTCTCTCCCCTAATATGCCCTCTCTTTTATCACCTTCCTTTCTTCCTATATCCCATTCCCTTCTGATTTTCCTGCATGGTAAGGTATATTTCTATATGCATATACATATATACTCCTGTGTATGTTATTTCTCTCTGAATCAGTTCTGATGAGAGTAAGATTCACTCATTCATCCTCTCTTCCCCCTCTTGCTTCTACTATAAAATCTTTTTCTTTCCTCCTTTTTATGACAAATAATTTAGACTATTCCACTTCTCCCTCTACCTTTCTCCTAGTACATTCCTTTCTAACCCCATGATTTGACCATTTTAAGACATCATCCTTTCATATTCAAATCATACCTATGCACTCTGTCTATTTATAATCTTTAAACTACCATAATAATGAGAAAGTTCTAATAAGTTACAAGTATCATCCTCCCATGTAGGAATATAAAAGAAATAAACCTTATTAAGTCCCTTATAATATCACTTTCCTGATAACTTCTGATACTTCTTCTGAATTGTATTTTTGAAAATGAACTTTTCTATTCAGCTTTGGTCTTTTCTTCAGGAATGTTGAAAAATCCTCCATTTCATTAAATATCCACTTTTCCCCCTGCAGGATTATCCTTAGTTTTGCTGGATAGGTTCTACTTGGTTGTAATCTTAGCTCCATTGCTCTTCATATTCCAAGTCTTTCAGTCCTTTAATGTAGAAGCTTCTAAATCTTGTGTTATCCTAATTGTGGCTCCACTATATTTGATTTTTTTCCATATACTTGAAACATTTTCTCCTCAACTTAGGATTTGCAGAATTTTGCTATGATATTCCTGGGAGTTTTCATTTGGGGATCTCTTTCAGGAGGTAATCTATGCATTCTTTGAATTTTTATTTTACCCCCTGTTTCTAGAATATCAGGACAATTTTCTTTGATAATCTCTTGCAAGAGGATGTCTGGGATCTTTCTGTGATGATATTTTTCAACTTGGCCAATAATTTTAAAATTCTCTCTCCTGGATCAATTTTTCAGTTAAGTTATTTTTCCAGTAATTTTACATTTTTCTACATTTTTTCATTTTTAAAAAAAAATTTGATTTGTTGTATCTTGATTTCTCATAAAGTCATTAGTATCCATTTGGTCAATTCTAATTTTTAAGGAATTATTTTCCTCAATGAGCTTTTGTAACTCCTTTTCATTTGGTCAATTTTGCTTTTTAAGGCATTTTTCTCCTCATTAGCCTTTTCTGTTCCTTTTACATCACTCTCAATTCTTTTCCTAATCTTTTCTCTGTCTTCCTTGATTTTCAAAATTCCTTTTGAGCTCTTTCACTGCCAGGGCCCAATTCTTATTTTTCTTGAAGTCTTTGGATCTAGGAATTTTGACTTAGTTAACTTTTTCTAAGTGGGCATTTTGATCTGACTTGTCACCACAATAACTTTCAGTTGTCAGATTCATTTTTTGCTGTCTGCTCATTTTCCTATCTTGTTACTCATCTGTTTCCAGAATGGAGGATGCACTATTCCAAGATTCAGAGCTATTGTGCAACTGTTTTCTTTTTTTTTTCTTTTTTTTTTAATTTAATAGCCTTTTATTTACAGGATATATGCATGGGTAACTTTACAGCATTAACAATTCCCAAACCTCTTGTTCCAATTTTTTACCTCTTACCCCCCCAACCCCCTCCCCTTGATGGCAGGATGACCAGTAGATGTTAAATATATTAAAATATAAATTAGATACACAATAAGTATACATGACCAAAACGTTATTTTGCTGTACAAAAAGAATCAGACTGAAATATTATACAATTAGCTTGTGAAGGAAATCAAAAATGCAGGTGTGCATAAATATAGGGATTGGGAATTCAATGTAATGGTTTTTAGTCATCTCCCAGAGTTCTTTTTCTGGGCGTAGCTGGTTCAGTTCATTACTGCTCCATTAGAAATGATTTGGTTGATCTCGTTGCTGAGGATGGCCTGGTCCATCAGAACTGGTCATCATATAGTATTGTTGTTGAAGTATATAATGATCTCCTGGTCCTGCTCATTTCACTCAGCATCAGTTCGTGTAAGTCTTTCCAGGCCTTTCTGAAATCATCCTGTTGGTCATTTCTTACAGAACAGTAATATTCCAAAATATTCATATACCACAATTTATTCAGCCATTCTCCAACTGATGGACATCCATTCAGTTTCCAGTTTTTAGCCACTACAAAAAGGGCTGCCACAAACATTCATGCACATACAGGTCCCTTTCCCTTCTTTGTAAACTCTTTGGGATATAATCCCAGTAGTAACACTGCTGGATCAAAGGGTATGCACCGTTTGATAACTTTTTGAGCATAGTTCCAAACTACTCTCCAAAATGGTTGGATTCGTTCACAACTCCACCAACAATGTATCAATGTCCCAGTTTTACTGCATCCCCTCCAACAATCATCATTATTTTTTCCTGTCATCTTAGCCAATCTGACAGGTGTGTAGTGGTATCTTAGAGTTGTCTTAATTTTCATTTCTCTGATTAATAATGACTTGGAGCATCTTTTCATATGACTAGAAATAGTTTCAATTTCTTCATCTGAGAATTGTCTGTTCATATCCTTTGACCATTTTTCAATTGAAGAATGGCTTGATTTTTTATAAATTAGAGTTAATTTGTGCAACTGTTTTCAGAGAGCTGTCTAGATCTTGCACTCTTTTCTGCCCTTCCTCATTATAATTAAACAATCTAATGCACAAAAGCAACAGAGCTGAGGCTGGGGCTTCACTGAAATTGTGCATTTCATTGGGATTGTGACTCCCACCCTGTTGCCACAGACATTATGTGATGACCTTCCAAATCTACTTTTGTGTCTCTTGGCTAAGAAATCTGAAAACCACTAATATTGCTACTGATTCAAAGGTCCTGTTTTACTGATGTTGGGGCCCAGGCTGGATCTGTGGATTATGTGCAGGCTTCCACAGTGGTTCCATAGAACTTTTCTACTGACCTTCCAACTTGTCTTTGGTGGCTCTGGGCTTTGAAGTCTAGAAATTGACAGTGTTGGTGATGATTTAGAAGTCACCAAATTCATTCCTCTTTTACTGGTGTGGGGGTGCATTGGCTCAGCCTGCACCAGAATTGCATGCTGGATTCCCACCCTAGCTGCACAGACCTTTTCTTGGGACTTTCTAAACTGTCTTAAGCTGGAAATAAATGTTCTTCTCTCTTTTGGGATATTCTGACACTGAAATCTGTTTGATCATCATTTAAAGACATTTGGAGCAATTTGGGGGAGAGGTTAGGTGAGTTCTTGCCATTACTTCTCCATCTTGCCTCCACCTCTCTGAATGCTTATTTATAGTTATCTGGCAATGGCATTATTGATTGACTTAGTTATGATCCAATTACAAAGGTGTTTTCATTAAATCACTATCTATTTTTGACAACATGTAGACAAGTTCTGAAGTCAAAGGACTACACAAAGGAGTTTTTATTTATGCCATGAAATTTACACTCATGAAATCCATCAGGATTTTACACATTTTATTATACATGGAAATTCTAATATAGGACACAAATTTCTATGTACCAGAAGTCAAATTCCCATTCTTCAATATTGAACTAGTTTCGTTAATTCTCATGTGATACATAGGAAAGAGTACGATATTCTCTTTTAGAGTTGTGTAACTTATAGACTAAAGCAGTCCATGTTTTGCCAGTGCTTATCATTTCCCTCTGTGTAACAAGTTCTTTATTTATATACTTTTAATCAGATATTTGGATATACATTTGATACTAAGTATTGCATTAACTCCAGTAATAGTCACTGCATCTCCTGAGAAATCTGGCTACAAACAGAACTGCTCAAAATATATTTTGTAAAGACAGACTGAACAGACTTCAGAATAACAAAAGCACAGGTATATTTATCAATTTCCCAACAGATTGGCACAAACAGAAATTTCTTTTGCATTTTGATTTAAGATCTTCTGTGCCAGTGAAGTATAACCAAATACTCTGCAAGTTGTTGATTTATCTCTTTTCCCATTACAAGAGAAAATAATACGGTATAACACCATCCCAAGAAGGTCACCAAAGTGCCTTTGCTTTCAACAGCTTACCAGAGGAAACCAAGACAGAATAATAACTCTTTTAACTAAATCACATGGAAATGTTTTAGCCTTCTTGTCTTTTAAAAATACCAAGCACTATAATTACACATAGCTAACTTATTGGATTAGAAATCTTGGAGTATTTGCTCATTTAGAGATATTTAGAGAGCATAAAAATGAAATTAATGTATCATTCTTCTTCCACAAGTGCAGGTGTACAAATTCAAATAATCCCTATACTTTTTCTATCTCTTTTTAAAATGTGGCTGCAAATGAACTATGAAGACCAAAGTCCTAGACTTGCTAACTAGATTTCAGAACTGATCATTAAGAAATCTAGAACAATCAGATCACTAATGTCAGTTCTCTTTATTTATTTCAGATAACATATATAAAAGAATACTGTACTGGGGCAGAGCCAAGATGGCAGAGAAGGCACACGCGACTTTCTAAACTCTTCTCTTACCCTCTTTATCAATATTATATCGAGCCTCAAAAATAGTCTTGACTGCTACAATTCATAAAGATAAAAAGTATAACAACTCACCAGCCGAAGAAAATCTGCAGTTTCGCCAAAAAAGGTTTGTTCCCGGCCTAGGGGGGAGATCAGTGTAGACTGGGAGAGAAATTAGCTTCCGAGAAGAGCCTCAAACCAAAAGTGAGAGCACAGATCTTAGCTTTTCCTTGGGGCAGTTGCGAACCTGCATGGAAGGAGGGAACAGCCCAGGTTAGGCTCTAATCTGTGTAGTGGGGGGCTCAGCTTGGGGCCATAGAGCTTTCGCAGGGACGATTTGCATCAGGCAGAGACGTTGGGGCAGAGTTCCCAGCAGAGTTCCGGTAGAATCAGCGGTCTGTGGTCAGCTGCTAATACCCACAGCCCCACAAGAGGCTCTGGCCTGGGGCAGTGACACTTTCACCCCTTAGTCTCTAGCCTAGGGCAATCGCTAACCCACACAGCCCAACTGGGCACTTTGATAGCTCGGCCAGTGCTGAATCCACCTCCTGTTGGGAGAAGGGAAAACTCTCACTCAGAGCACTCCCATACCTCGGAGCCAGAAACCGGTTTATATCTCTCCTGTTCTGCAGAGGAAGCTGGTAACCCCCTTGCCTAGGAGGCATACCCTAAAGGCTTTAAAACATGAATAAAAAGATGAAAAGAATGATTGACAGCTTCTATGCAGAAAAAGAGCAGGTCAGCAAACCTGAAGAGACTAATAGCAAACAGGCACCAGACAATATCTGTCCCCTTTTGCATGATGCTCTAATAGAAGAGACCATTAAAAGTCTCAAAAGAGAGTCAGAAGATAAATGGGGAAAGGAAAGAGAAGCCTTACAAGAGAGCAACAACTTCCTGAAATACAAATTGGAAAAGATAAACAATTCCCAGGAAGTGCAGGGAAACAAAATTTGTGAATTGGAAAAAGTAAAAAATCTCAGGAAAGTAAGAATTGTGAATTGGAAAAAATAAAGAATTCACTAGAAAGTAGGATTTGTGAACTGGAAAAGACAAAGAACTCTCAAGAAAGTAGGATCTGTGATTTGGAAAAAGAAAATAATTCACTAAAAAAGAAATTAGTGAAATGGAAAAAAATTTCACAGAGCAAAACAATACATTTAAAAACTCAATAGGACATATACAGAAAGAAGTAAAAAAAGCTAATGAAGAAAATAATTCTTTAAAAATTAGAACTGAACAAATAGAAACTAATGATTCATTGAGACAGCAAGAATCAGTCAAGCAAAACCAAAAAAATCACAAACTGGAATAAACCATGACTTATCTACTTGCAAAAATGACAGACTTGGAAAATAGATCTAGGGGAGATAATCTGAGGATTATTGGACTTTCTGAAAATTATGATGAAAAAAAGAGCCTAGATACTATTTTACAAGAAATCATCAAAGAGAACTGTCCAGATGTAATAGAATCAGAAGATAAAATAGGCATTGAAAGAATTCATTGAACACCTTCTGAAAGAGACCCTAAAATAAAAAACCCAAGGAATATTGTGGCAAAATTTCAGAACTATCAGATTAAGGAAAAAATTTTACAAGCAGCCAAAATAATAAAAAAAAAACAATTTAAATACCAAGGTACCAAAATAAGGATCACCCAAGACCTGGCTGCCTCCACATTAAAAGATCAAAGGGCCTGGAATCTGATATTCGTAAAGGCAAAAGAACTTGGGATGCAGCCAAGAATAAACTACCCAGCTAAGCTGAACATTTTCTTCCAGGGAAGAAGATGGACATTTAATGAAACAAATGAATTCCATTTGTTTCTAAGGAAAAAACCAGAACTAAACAAAAAATTTGATCTCCAACCATAGAAGTCAAGAGATGCAGAAAAGGTAAAAAGAACTCTTGAGAATTGTATTTCTGTTGTGGATATACAAAAAGAATACATGTGTAATTTTATTTTACTGATATAACATAAAAAAGGGAAGTAGATATGGAAAAAGGATGATGGCAGAATAAGGTGGGAAGGAGGAATAAAAAGAGGGAAACCACATCCCACAAAGAGGCAAAGGAAATTTATCATATCTGAGGGAATTTAGAGAGGGGGAGGAACATTGTGTGAATCTTACTTTCATCAGAGTTGGCTCAAAGAAAAAATAATTGACATTTGTTTTAGAGAAAATTCTCCCTCGCCTCATTAAAAAAAGGGGGAGAGGAAAAGGGAAAAGAAAAAGAGTAATAAGGGAAGGAAGGGGAAAAGATTCAAAGGGGTGAGGGAGGGATTCTAAAGAGGGTAAGCATCATGATACAAGTGGGGTACATAAGTTCATAAAGGGGAAAGAGGGTTGGGGGAAGCAAGAAAAAGTAAAGCATAAACTGGGGTTGTTAGGATGGCAGGAAATACAGATTTAGTAATTCTAACCGTAAATGTGAATGGGATGAATTCCCCCATAAAGAGGAGGCAGATAGCAGACAGGATCAAAAGTCAGAACCCTACAATATGTTGTTTACAAGAAACACATTTAAAGCAGGGAGATACATATAGAGTAAAGGTAAAAGGCAGGAGCAAAATCTATTATGCTTCAGGTGAATTCAAAAAAGCAGGGCTAGCCATCCTTATCTCAGATCAAGCAAAAGCAAAAATTGATCTAATTAAAAGAGATAAGGAAGGAAACTACATCCTGCTAAAGGGTAGCATAAACAACGAAGCAATATCAATATTAAACATATATGCACCAAGTGGTATGGCATCCAACTTCCTAAAGGAGAAGTTAAGACAGTTGCAAGAAGAAATCGACAACAAAACTGTAATAGTGGGAGATCTCAACCTTGCACTCTCAGAATTAGACAAATCAAACCACAAAACAAATACGAAAGAAATTAAAGAAGTAAATAGAATATTAGAAAAATTAGGTATGTTAGATCTTTGGAGAAAATTGAATGGAGATAGAAAGGAATATACTTTCTTCTCAGCAGTTCATGGAACTTATTCAAAAATTGACCATATATTAGGACATAAAGACCTCAAAATTAAATGCAAGAAAGCAGAAATAGTAAATGCTTTCTTTTCAGATCATGATGCAATGAAAACTACATTCAACAAAAAGTTAGGGGTAAATAGACCAAAAAGTAATTGGAAACGAAACAATCTCATCTTAAAGAATGATTGGGTGAAGCAGCAAATTAGAGATACAATTAATAATTTCACTCAAGATGATGACAATGATGAGACATTATACCAAAATTTGTGGGATGCAGCCAAAGCGGTAATAAGAGGGAATTTTATATCCTTAGAGGCTTACTTGAATAAAACAGAGAAAGAAAAGATTAATGAATTGGGCTTGCAACTAAAAAAACTTAAATAAGACCAAATTAAAAACCCCCAATCAAATACTAAATTTGAAATTCTCAAATTAAAAGGAGAAATTAAAAATATTGAAAGTAAAAAAAACTATTGAACTAATTAATAAAACTAAGAGTTGGTTCTATGAAAAAGCCAATAAAATAGATAAGCCTTTGGTAAATCTGATTAGAAAAAGGAGGGAGGAAAATGAAATTAGTAGTCTTAAAAATGAAAAGGGAGAACTTTCCACCAATGAAGAGGAAATTAGAGAAATAATGAATTATTTTGCTCAACTTTATGCCAATAAATTTGATAACCTAAGTGAAATGGATGACTACCTCCAAAAATATAGACTTCCCAGACTAACAGAGGAGGAAGTAAATTGCTTGAATAGTCCCATTTCAGAAAAAGAAATAGAACAGGCAATTAAACAACTCCCTAAGAAAAAATCTCCAGGACCAGATGGATTTACATATGAATTCTACCAAACATTTAAAGAACAATTGGCCCCAATGCTATATAAATTATTTGATAAAATAGGGAATGAAGGAGTCCTACCAAATTCCTTCTATAACACAGACATGGTCCTGATACCTAAACCAGGTAGGTTGAAAACAGAGAAAAGAAAATTATAGACCAATCTCCCTAATGAATATTGATGCTAAAATCTTAAATAAGATATTAGCAAAAAGACTACAGAAAATCATCCCCAGGATAATACACTATGATCAAGTAGGGTTTATACCAGGAATGCAGGGCTGGTTCAATATTAGGAAAACTATCAATATAATTGGCCATGTTAATAACCAAATTAACAAAAACCATATGTTCATCTCAATAGATGCAGAAAAAGCATTTGACAAAATCCAACATCCATTCCTATTAAAAACACTTGAGAGTATAGGAACAAATGGACTTTTCCTTAAAATAATCAGCAGCATCTATTTAAAACCATCAGTAAGCATCATATGTAATGGAGACAAACTGCAACCATTCCCAATAAGATCTGGAGTGAAACAAGGTTGCCCACTATCACCGTTACTATTTAATATTGTATTAGAAACGCTAGCTATAGCAATAAGAGCTGAGAAAGAGATTAAAGGAATAAGAATAGGCAATGAGGAAACCAAATTATCACTCTTTGCAGACAATTTGATGGTATACTTAGAGAACCCCAAAGATTCTACTAAAAAGTTATTAGAAATAATCCACAATTTTAGCAAAGTTTCTGGTTATGAAATAAACCCACATAAGTCATCAGCATTCTTATATATCACTAACAAAATCCAGCAGTCAGAGTTACAAAGAGAAATTCCATTTAAAGTAACTACTGATAATATAAAATATTTAGGAATCTATCTGCCAAGGGAAAATCAGAAACTTTATGAGCAAAATTACAGACCACTTTTCACACAAATTAAGTCTGATCTAACCAATTGGAAAAATATTAAATGCTTTTGGATAGGGCGAGCAAATATAATAAAGATGACAATATTACCTAAAATAATCTATTTATTTAGCGCTATACCATTCAGACTCCCAAAAATCTATTTTAATGACCTAGGAAAAATAACAACAAAATGCATATGGAAAAACAAAAGTCAAGAATTTCAAGGGAATTAATGAAAAAAAAATCAAATGAAGGTGGCTTATCTGTACCAGATCTAAAATTATATTATAGAGCAGCAGTTATCAAAACCATTTGGTATTGGCTAAGGAATAGATTTTTTGATCAGTGGAATAGCTTAGGTTCAAGGGACAAAACAGTCAACAACTATAGCAACCTAGTCTTTGACAAACCCAAAGACCCCAGGTTTTGGGATAAGAACTTACTGTTTGATAAAAATTGCTGGGAAAATTGGAAACTAATATGGCAGAAACTAGGCATTGATCCATACTTAACGCCGTACACCAAGATAAGGTCCAAATGGGTTCATGACCTAGGAATAAAGAATGAAATTATTAATAAATTAGAGGAACACAGCATAGTTTACCTCTCAGAACTGTGGAAGGGGAAGGACTTTATGACCAAAGAAGACCTAGAGATCATCACTGATCACAAAATAGAAAATTTTGACTATACCAAACTGAAAAGATTTTGTACAAACAAAACTAATGCAGACAAGATTAGAAGGGAAGCAATAAACTGGGAAAATATTTTTACAGTCAAAGGTTCTGATAAAGGCCTCATTTCCAAAATATATAGAGAATTAACTCTAATTTATAAAAAATCAAGCCATTCTCCAATTGAAAAATGGTCAAAGGATATGAACAGACAATTCTCAGATGAAGAAATTGAAACTATTTCTAGTCATATGAAAAGATGCTCCAAGTCATTATTAATCAGAGAAATGCAAATTAAGACAACTCTAAGATACCACTACACACCTGTCAGATTGGCTAAGATGACAGGAAAAAATAATGATGATTGTTGGAGGGGATGCAGGAAAACTGGGACATTGATGCATTGTTGGTGGAGTTGTGAAGGAATCCAACCATTCTGGAGAGTAGTTTGGAACTATGCTCAAAAAGTTATCAAACTGTGCATACCTTTTGATCCAGCAGTGTTACTACTGGGTTTATATCCCAAAGAGATCATAAAGAAGGGAAAGGGATCTGTATGTGCACGAATGTTTGTGGCAGCCCTTTTTGTAGTGGCTAGAAACTGGAAACTGAATGGATGCCCATCAGTTGGAGAATAGCTGAATAAATTGTGGTATATGAATATTATGGAATATTATTGTTCTGTAAGAAATGACCAACAGGATGATTTCAGAAAGGCCTGGAGAGACTTACATGAACTGAGGCTGAGTGAAATGAGCAGGACCAGGAGATCATTATATACTTCAACAATACTATATGATGACCAGTTCTGATGGACCTGGCCATCCTCAGCTATGAGATCAACCAAATCATTTCCAATGGAGCAGTAATGAACTGAACCAGCTACGCCTATAGAAAGAAGTCTGGGTGATGACTAAAAACCATTACATTGAATTCCCAATCCCTATATTTATGCCCACCTGCAATTTTGATTTCCTTCACAAGCTAATTGTACAATATTTCAGAGTCTGATTCTTTTTGTACAGCAAAATAACGGTTTGGTCATGTATACTTATTGTGTATCTAATTTATATTTTAACATATTGAACATCTACTGGTCATCCTCCCATCTGGGGGAGGGGGTGGGGTGTAAGAGGTGAAAAATTGGAACAACAGGTTTGGCAATTGTTAATGCTGTAAAGTTACCCATACATATAACCTGTAAATAAAAGGCTATTAAATAAATAAAAAAAAGAATACAGTACCATAGACTTAGGAGGGACTTCAGAGTTATCTTGTTCAATCTCCTCATTTTACAGATGAGGAAAGTGAGTCCTGAGGAGGAGAATGGATTTTCCCATGGTCAACAAGATATCATATTTTAGAGGCTGCTTCACACCTCTTCTCCATCAAATCCCATTTAAGACACTTGAAATCTCTATTTGGATAAAAGCATGACAAAAATAAATTATCTGCCAAAAATCATAAATTATTTTAGAAAGAATTGGGGTTTCATTCATTTTTTTCCAAAATTAAAGGCAGCACTAGATTCCCTTGAATTTAAGAAGTAATTCAATTTTTCACTATAATCACTTATATTACATTCAAACTGCTTGATTTTTACTGTAATAAGTAGTTTGTTTGCTTTATCCTAGCACAGGAAAAAATTGGCTCAGGTACATTCTCAAAGCATGTACTGTTCAAGAAAAGAAACTGTGTGAGATATGAGAAAAAAAGCTGAACAGACGGAGAAAATTGTCTAGCTTGTTTCTATAATGTCATTGGTTCCTTTACACTACATTTTTTAATAGCTTTGAATATTTCACTTTTAAGATAACTGTCACACATTTCTCAGTGCTTGGTTTATAAAGCATACATGACATGGAAATAATGAAACACTCTGGGGACCTAAGCGTTAGTATGTGAAAGCTCAATAAAAAAAGCTCAAAGGTTATCATCTTATTAAATTGTTATTTTTCAGAGGAAACAAATACTTAGCAGTACAATTTCATTGAAGTATTTCTGTTGTGTAGTGACATATCTCTAGTATATTTAACTAGAGAAGAATTGGTTCACTTGCTTGCTTTTTTAATCTTTGCCCAAAGTGAACTCTATCAGATTTCCAATTTGTTACTTATTCAAGCAATTGGATTTTCTGCTATAATAAGCACATTTCAACACAATTCTTGATCTGAACTTGGAAGACAGATAAGAAGAAAATAAGTTTTTGATCACCAGATAAACAACCCTTTCACGTAATCCCCTGTTCTAGAGAAGAGTTTAAACACAACACAATACTAAGGGTTTTAGAGATTTTCAGTGATTCAAAAAGCTTCCCCCTTAGATGATACATTTTTCTTGTCTCTTACAACTTTTAAAGCAATTTTTTGCCAATTATTATGCTGTGATCCCAGATTCCAGACTCGTTGTATTATTGTCTGTCCTTGCTTAATTTTTTTAGTTCATCTTAATGAATTCTTTTGGAAATGTTTTGCCTTTTAAGTATGATTTAAGAGAAAAAAATCATTACTTTATTTAAAACAATACCAATAGTCAGCTAAATTACAGTAGATGCCTCTTTTGCACCACAAATGTCACTGTGGTAGTATCATTGCATCTAATTTCCTTTAATTACATAGCAGGCATGTCTTCAGCAGCTCATCATTCTTGTGAGAAACTAATTTCAAGACTCTTTGAGAATAATCAAGAAACAGGGAGATAAATAGGCAGTACAATGGCTTCCATCAACTCTCAGTTCCTCATAAATCTACCAGGGCTGTCCCTGAGAGTGGAACTAAAGGGTACAATGGATAGAAACCTTCTGAAGGGCACCTGTTAAAGATGTAATTTTGCATATCAGACAAAGAATCCATTTTTGAAAATCACTGAAGTAACCACTGTCAAGGCCAAAGTTGTATAACTATCTGGCAGAGTAGGGCACATGAATGCAGAAGTGCTGAAATGGGATGGCCATCACTACCACTTCAAGAAATGGTGATCCTAACCCAGCAATTAGAGCCATACCCTGATGGTGGCTATAATGGGGTTTGGACTAGTAGGATGAATCTAACAATCAATAAACATTCATTAAGTACATTCCACATACCAGTTGTGCTAAATAGTGTGGTTTTCTATTATCAATAGCATAACAGATCTTAAATTGTTCATACCAGTCTTATCAACAGAGGCCTGAGATGAGTAGATAAAGATCAAGTGCAGGAAAAAATGTCCCTAGATGTTACTAAAGAGGAAAGGAAGGATAATAAACTTTAATAAAGTGCTTACTGTATTCAAAAAAAATACCTACTCTAGTTCCAGGCACTGTACTAAGTAGTTTTTACAAATATTGCCTCATTTGAGCCTCCCAGCAGTTCAGTGAGGTTGCTATTATTATTAGCTTCATTTTACAGTTGAAGAAATAGAGACAAGCAGAAGATAAGTAACTTGACCAGTATAATGTTGTTTTGGGGTTATTTTTCAGATTGGGGAGAATATCAAAAGCCAGGGCAAAAAGTTTTGATTTTATCCTATGAACATTTCACCTAGTATATGAATCAGATTTGAATTCAGGTCTTCTTGACTCCAGGCCTAGAATTACATCAAATGTGTCACCAACTGCCTGTTATGTAAATAATAGTTTAGATATCCAAATGAGAAAACAGTAGCTCTGAAACCTTAGAACATTTTGTCAAGAAGTAAGGAAGAGAACAATCATTTATTAAACATTTATTAAACAAGAATCTTACAAGCATTTTAAAATTATCAACTCATCTGATGTTATAACAATTCTTCTTTTCTCATTTTTATAATAGAAGAAAATAAGTTAGATAGAAGATGTGACTTGCCTAGGGTTACACGAATAGTAAATGTCCGGTGCTTGTTTTAAACTCTGGTCTTCTCTTTTCCAGTTCCAGCATTTTATCCACTATACCACTGAGCTGCCTCTTGAGGAATATTTGAAAATGTACACAGCTGATAACCCAACTACTACAATATTGCCACCTTTAACTTTGTCATAACTATTTACCTATTTTCTTTATTGGCTGTGCTTTCCCCCCTATTTCTGGGAAATTGTGAGATTAATTTCATCAAATTAACCTCCATTTAGTAATTACAATTACAGGAGACAGAGCCAGATTATTAATGTTACAAACAGGGAATGGACTGAAATCTCTCTGTCCAAATATCTTTAAATAATGACATTAAACAAATTGAAGGAAGATTGAGAGAAATACTTTTTCCAGCCCAAGACAATTTAGAAGGTTAACAGGAAAGATTTGCTGCAACAAGGTGAGAGTGGAACACAGTGCAGTACAGATTGCTTCAATATAGTCCTGGCCCCAGAAAGCCAGGAGCAGGCATTGGGAGTGCACATTGTAGGAGGGGATTGGCAAAAGCAAAACATTTTTGAGGAGTGACAAGATGAAAGAAGAGATAGAATAGAAAAAATGAGGAGGAATAATGGAGAGAAATACAGTTAACAATTGTAACTGAAAAAAACTTGAAGGAAATTGATCTCATAAAGGTCTCATTTCTCAAACATATAAAGAACTGAGTCAAATTTACCAAAAAATGAGTCATTCTCCAATTGTAAATGATCAAAAGATATGAACAGTTTTCAGATGAGGTAATCAAAACTATCTATAATCATGTAAAAATGCTCTCACATTATTAATTGGAGAAATATAAATTAAAACAATTCTGAGGCACTACTTCATATCTATTAGATTGATTAATAAGACAGAAAAGAAAATGACCAATGTTGGAAGGGATATGGGAAAAATGAGGTTTTAATATGTTGTCGGTGTAGTTGTGAACTGATTCGATCACTGTGTAGATTAATTTAGAACTATGCCCCCAATACTATAAAATTATGCATACTCTTTGACCCAGCAATATTACTCCTAGATCTATGTCCCAAAAGATATTAAAAAGCAGAAAGAAAAAGGACCAATATGTACAAACATATTCATACCAGTTCTTTTCTGGGGGCAAAGAATTGAAAATCGAGAGATACCCATCAATTGAAGAATGGCTAAACAAATTGTTCTATGAAAAATTATTAATAAAGTCTCCAAAAAAACCTGTAAAAACTTATATGAGCTCATGCAAAGTGATTTATGTTGTGTACAAAGTAACGACAATATTGTAAAGACATCAGTTGTGAATGATTTAGCTATTCTTAGCAATACAATAATGCAACATAATTCTGAAGGACTTATGATTAAAAAAATACTATCCATACCCAGAAGAAAAAAAGATAGCGTGTGAATATGTGCTGAAAGATACTTTTTTAACTTTCTTCAATTTCTTGAGGATTTTTTGTTTGTTTTTTGTTTGTTTTGGTCTATGTTTTCTTTCACAGAGTGTGTACCATGAAATTGTTTTGCATGAATACACATGTATAATCTATATTGGATTGTTTGCCTTCTCAATGAGGAAGAAGAAGAGGAAGGAAGGGAAAGAATTTGGAACTGAAAGTTTTCAAAATGAATCTTTAGCAATTATCTCTATATGTGTAACTGGGGAAAATCAAATATTAAATAAGAAAGGGGAAAGAATTGTAATTTTAATTGCAACAGAAGCTGCTCAAACATAACTATAGGTAGACCTCTTTTTTTTCTCCAAGTATCTTGACATGGAATAGATTTGTATTCATTCACTTGATTAATGTCAGATGCATAGCTGTTACTTTTTGAGTTATACAAACTTCTTTGCAAAATGCTTGCTAAGTTTACTCTTCAAGGCTTTTTAGTCAAGTTCTCTTAATTAAATAGTCTACAAAGTCTGACAATTGTCAGAACCATAACCAAAGTATCATTCTCATAATGTCACTCCCTTATTCATGAATCTACTTGCATCTTTTTGCCAAGTAGAGTATATGCAAATGAAGCAGCACAGGTATTTAAGGGTGTTCTTTATATAGAGATATTCTGGGCAACCAGTCTTTTTTCTTTGTATGAGAAATTCCTGACTTTTCTTTCCTATGAGTTTGACCAAGTAGATAAAGGGTGTGAGTCCACATCATTATAATCTTTATTGTAAAGATCATTAGCAACAACAAAAAAAAACCTAATATATTGTGTTTTAAGATTTGTAAAGAATGATGATAATAATACTAATATGATTTATATAGCCCTTTAAGTTTGTAAAGTATATTACAAATATTACCTCATTTTGTCTTCACAACAACCCTAAAAGGTGGGTGCTTTCATTCATTCCATTTTACAGTTGAGGAAATTGAGGCAAACTTAGTTAAGTCATTTGTAAGTGCCTGAGTCTAGATTTTAAATCAGGTCTTCCTGAATTCAGGTCCAACATTGTATGCATGGTGCCATTTACCTATACTCCAATTTATTCTTCACAACCCTAAATTCTTGGAATATTCCTTTAGACTTTTTGACATCATATAATCTAGAGAAATATCCCTAGAATTTGAGAGTTGACATTCTATGGAGAATTGATGGCAAAATAGAAAAAGTCACACAAGTTGGCAATACCAGATGGGTTTCCTTTTGCTTTTTTAGGGGAAAATAGACACTATGTATATCATATAGATCTCAGGCACACTGAAGTTTCAATGTATGGATTTTTATCACTTGGGTAGATTCCAGAAGATAGGAGAAGAAACTCTGGAACCTCCCAGAAACAAAGTTAATATCTTGGGAAACTATTATTCTTGATATCCCTACAACTGTAGAGTCAATATTCCTGGGGAGTTTTTGACTGTGCTGCTCCCCTCAATTTCCTTCTAACCACATAACTCCTCCCAAAACCTACAAGAACATGAAATGCCAGCTTTCATTCTCTCCCAGTGTTCAAATCAACCCCTTGCTCTATTCAATTCAAATCCTATATCTTCCCAGCTACAATCTGATCTCTCTGATTGCTCTTCTCTGAATATCCATAAAACAGATTGGTAAGAGTCAAAAGTTTGATGTTTTTGATTGACTACTTAGCTCTTGATTTGTTTTCTGAAAGAAAGCTTGACAGTCCAATAAAATTCTTAACCTATTAAGGGCATGGAGTCTACTTTAATCCATGGTATATGATCCATAAATATCTACTCCTTGTCTGAATTAGTAAATCATTTCTAAAAAAATCTAAAAGAATAAGTATATATTACTCCCAAAGAGGGAAATGTGACTGCCAGTCTAAAATACACAAGTACATAGGAAGAACACATATTTCTCATATTTAACTCTGTAGTTCCAACACCTTGAAAATGCTTTCTGTCTTTACAAGTCTTGTTCAAAATTGGAATGCTGAATTTGAATCTGTGAATAAAAAGGATTATAGTTTAAAATTGATTTTATGTTTAATGAAATGAGTCAGAAAATCTAAATGTATGGTTAACATATACTTCTTTTTAGCCTTTTGAATTGTTATTCATTTTTTAAAAGTATTCAAAAATATTTTATTTTTCTAAATATGTGTAAAAATAGTTTTTATCATTCATTTCTGTAAGACTTGTGTTCTAAAATTTTCTCCCTCCTTCTCTTACTCTCCTCTACCCAAGACAGCAAGCAATCTGATATAGGTTGAATATGTGCAATTCTTTTAAATATATTTCATATCTTGACATATGCTTCTTAAGGAGTTCATAATAGCAAATAAATAGACAAGTCATTTGTCCAATTGTTTAAAATGAAAGAAAGAATCAAAAGTAAGTACATAAGATATTGCCATCAAGACATCATAAACACCATTTTTATTTAAGAAAAATAAATTTTTTGTTTATTTTTTTTAAATCTACTCAAATTAAAACAACTCTGAAGTTTCACCTCACACCTCTCAGATTGCCAGAGATGACAGGAAAAAATGATAAATATTGAAGGGAATGTGGGAAGACTGGGACACTAATGCATTATTGGTGGAATTGTGAAATGATCTAACCATTCTAGAGAGCAATTTGGAACTTATTCTCAAAGGGGTATAAAACTATGCATACCCTTTGATCCAGCAGTGTCACTGTGGATCTGCATTCCAAGGAAATTATAAATGAGAGCAAAAAATGTGCAGAAATGTTTGTAGCAGCTCTTTTTGTGCTGGCAAGGGATTGGAAAATATGTAGCTACCCATCAAACTGGGAATGGCTGAATAGGCTATGGTAGATGTAGGTAATGGAATTTGTTCTATTAAAAAAAAATTATAAGCAGGCTGACTTGAGAAAGGCCAAAAAAGATTTAAAAGAACTGATGCTGAGCAAAATAAGCAGAATAAACATTTATAAATATATATATGTATGCATATATATATATATATATATATATATATATATGCATAACCAGAAAAGAATAAAGCTATTTTTAAAAATCTACAACAAATAACCCTGGTCAGATGTGGGCCTGGTCAGATAAGTTAATGTTTTGAAGACAGTTTTTTTTTTAATCTTCATATTTGGCATCTCTTTCCTAAGTTGGGTAATTTGAAGAACATTCAGTGCCTCAGATAAGTTCTATTAAAAATGGTAAACATTCAAAATAGATTATTGGCTATTATTACTATTTTTCTATTGAAATATATTTTCAAAATTATAATAAAGTTATTAGAAAATATAATTTGATATATAAATAACTGACTATATAATCTATCAGAAATACATATTGAAAAAAAATCTTGACCTTTTTATATATTCATTTTTATTTATTAGGGGGGCAAAATGGTGCTGCAAATGGAGAGTAAATCTCAGAAGCATCTTCTATAAATTGAACAAAATCATGAAACTTTAGCTATGTGTTCATATCACATCCTCTTCTGCTCTGATAAAATCATTATTATTTGCTAGTTATATATGCACCTTGGATTTAAAATTGACATGAATAAGTTGGGTTTTTCCCCTCTTTCCCATAACTAGACTAACACTTCCTTTTCCTTCTTATTCCCAGCATTACTTAGCAAAATCAAGAGATTCACATTATCTCTCACTCCTAGTTCTTTTGTTGTAATTACTTAAAGAAACTTCATCCTCAAACCCATAAGAATTTTAATAACTATGAAATGCATAAGCAGATGCTAGTCCCATTTTAGACATTTTCTCATCCTGTTCAGGTGCATTTTTATTCACAGAAACTTCTATTTTTAATTGAAATAATTTTCTAGGCTCTCTTTCTGACTAGCTTCCTTACCTGGTGGATTCATTTTTCATCTTTTTTAGGGTTATAGCCTAAATAATGAAGGAAAATGACCAATAAAATACAATATTATTGATCTCTATGATTCTTGTGATAAAGTAATAAAAATCTTTTCTACTTTCATACTCAAAGAAATATAAAATTCTTGTGTGTATATTACCTATATTAATATGGATCACAATCCTTCCTAATTTTTCATTCTCTGTACCTCTCTCTTCATGAAGGAAAATGGTTAACTAAATACATTTCATTCTTTAGGATATGCCAGAATATTCAACAAATACCTGTGACAGCTCTTATGCATAATCTATCAACATAAACCCTCCACAGAAGTTTTACTAAGAGTACTAAAGGATTTCATTTTGTCCTATTTGGTGTGTCCATTGGTTGGTCCTCATTCTCCTTACATGATTTATACATCTCCCTCCATGGTGATATTCAATCCAAATAGCTTTAATTCTTCATCTCACAATCAGTGATTGATAATATGTTGCATAAAATATTCTTACTAGTAATAAACATGATAATAGCTCAATTTTACATTATTAATATAGTTTAAATTTTACAAAAGTCTTTTTCTTCTATTGCATATCATGATCATTCTGTTGACTTCTTAGAAGAGAAGATACTACTAACCATATCAATTACAGGTGATCAAATTAAAGAGCAAAGAAATTGTAAATATTGATAGCAAAATTGAAATGAAAAGCCTCTGCAAATTTTATACTTATTTTGTTTGTTTTTAATGATTAGTTAAGCTGTTCTTTGTAAATATAACAGATAGACCCAAAGGATGTAGTTTTTGCCTCTAACATTGCTATAGCCTACAATTACAAACTCAGATCATTTAAATTCGTGGTCCTTAATTTACTAATTTGTGTAATAGAAATCATTGCATTTACCATCTGTCTCTTAAGCATATAGTTAGTACAAAGAGCCCCTTTCTTAATACTATTCATTTGACCCTATATTTAAAGTAATTTTGTTCTTGTTCTTATTTCAAGTTCAGAAGCAGATGAGCATTGCAGCAATTATAAAAATTCTTCTTTCTATGGTAAAATGAAAATCCTATCTATTCATTTCAATGTCTATCAGACTAATTATATAATGTCTGTGAACATTTTGGAAATATACAAATAGTGTCTAATTATGAATGTGTTATAGCCACTCAAATCCTAAAGAACTTTACTATGCTTTAGGATTTGAGAGGCAATAACACATATTCATAATATATGTGTTATATATATATATATATATATATATATGTGGGGGGGTGCTTTATATAGATATATATGTGTGTGTTATATATGACATATATATGTATATATATATACATATGAAATATAACATGTACGCTACCAAACATAGTGCTAATGATCTTTATTAGATCAGTGGCTCTCAAATTTATTACCTACTTCACCAAAAAGTTTCCACAATTCTCCATTTGAAATTGATAGAGTCCTACCAGTCCTGATGTGAGGGACAAAGAGTTTTGATAGCTTCCTACCCATTGTCCAAACTGCTTGCCTCCCAACAGCCTGTGAGATGGCAACTCTATTTATATTCATGAGGTTATAGGAAGCTAGATACAAAATCTGCTGGATTGGAACTTGTAAGGCTAAATCCTTGAAAAAATATCATGAAAATGAAAATGTGAATTACCCTTAATCTCTACCTAGAATAGTCTGAGAGGAGTGTTTAAGTGAAAGAGAAAGAAATCATGGACTATACAACTGTCTCATAAAAAATCCTGATGATTGATTACTGAGAGCCAGACTTCATTTTAGAAATTTTGATCTAACTAAGAGGGGCATAGGAGGCTGGAGGGGTGGGAGAAGGCATAAGATTTCTTTCTATCCCTAGCAGCAACAGTGATTTGCAGAAGCACATAACAATGAAAGGTATATGTTTCTCCAGGAGAGCCTGAGATTAGAGTCTCTAGACACTTACTTTACTTCTCTTTCAGTGAGTAAAATTTGGAAAATACTGATCCTAACAAATGGACTTTTTAGCTTTAGGAGTAATCTCTTGAGTAATCCTAAGGCCTTCAATTCTGAATTTAAGAGATATCTACCCAGAGTGAGATTCCCCTATCAATACACATAGCAGAGGAAGAGACTTGAAAAGGACCAACACCAAGAGCCTCTTGTATCTGACAGACTAAAGTCATGTCATCTTGGCTGGCAAGGAGATCTATATCTTGTTAAACCGCATGAAAGGGAGAGCAGGGAAGAGAAGAAAAACGGAAGGAAGAATTGATAGGAGTAGTAGAGATGGGACAGAAGATAAGGGAAGGGAGGGAAAAGTTATGTGTAGAGAGAAAAGGAGGGAAAAAGAAGGGGAAAGCAATGGAAGGGAATGTGAGGGGAAGGAGAAGGAAAAACTGTGTCTTATAATATTCCCTGGAAATTCACTACATTATGATTCATTCAGTGGGAATTGTAGTGATGAACCTCTGCTGAGAAAAAGTCCTCCTTAGACAGAATTTAAGGAATGACAAAAGTGGAAATGAGTGAAAACAAAGACATGCATTTATTGTCTCAGATTTATGGAAATGCATATTCTCAATGACAAAGCAGGTGAATATAAAAAAACATAGAAGGAAAAGGAAGATTTGGAACGTATAGTGTGCTGACAAAACTGCACAAATTACTTGTCTTACCTTCAGGACCACCTTTTATCATAGCAATTGATTCTTATTCCCACCCCCAATTCTGCTTAAGAAATATTATAACTTGCACACCAAAAATAGAAAGCTCAAAGCAAAATTGAACACAGAGTGCTCTCTTACAACTAATAATAAATTTGTAGTTTTAAATTTTGACTAAGGGATTGAGAAAGTATGACACGATAAAATAAATACTGGCTTTGCAATAAGACATGGGTTCAAATCCTACCTCAATACTTACTATCTTGTGACCTTGACCAATCTTCTGGATCCATTCTCAGACTGATTATTTGTTGCTTACATTCATAATTGAAGGAAATGCTAAATTTATGGTGGAAGTTAATGGAAATAATGATTTTTTCCTGTCAGAGACGGATCCTCTGTAATTAATCTATGAATCCTTTTGGATTCTTTAACACAAAATTAAGAACCTCTGGGATACATATCTTCTGAGATTTCTTTCAGCTCTGGACTGAAGTTTCTAATATTGTTGAAATAATAATGTTGAAAAAAGTAACTGAAATTGAGGAGGAGAAAAAGAATAACAATAGAGAAAACAGAAAAAGTAGAAAGAATGGAAAAGAAAAAGTAGAAAAAAATATAAAGAAAGAAAATATGATGAATAAATTGGCACAAAGCTTAAGACTGGCTTTTATGGAATAAAATGGGTTAACATTGACTTTAGATATTGCCACACAACACTTTAAAAATCATGCAGTATTTTGGCAAATTTACAAATTAATGAGAATATTATTTCTTATTATATGACATTTTCTAGATGAAATGTTTGTAGGATAAAATGTAAACTCTTTGTCCTAGCTTTTAATATCCTCCCCAGTCTGGCCTCACCTACCTTTCAAGACTTCATATTATTTCCTTCATTCATTTTCAGCCAAAAAGGTCTACTAGGTTTTCGTCAAATATGCTTCCATCTCCTGAGCCTGTGCCATTCAACATGCAAATGTTCTCCAGGCCAGGAATGCTCTCCCTCTTTAACTTCACCTCTTAGAAGTCCAGGCTTTCACAAGGCTAATAGCTCAGATGTTACTTGTATATGACACCTTTCCTTATTCTTACTAGTTATTTTTCTTTCTGCTTCCCCAAATGATCTTGGGGACCTTGTGTCTACTTATTTCTGCCTTTGTTCTAGTCCATCTCACACCAAGAAAGACATATTGCACAAGGATAGTTGTCTCATTTTCTGGGTATCCCCAGCAGTTTAATATGGATATTTGTATTCAGTATGGATTTAATTACTATTTATTGAATTGAACTGCATTGAATGATGAAACCTGTATCTTTACCATATGAAAGACCTTTTTCTACCCTGTTTTAAGGTAGTATATTTTCTTAATTTATTATGGGCATTCCAGCTAGTGTCGAAAAAGCTTATTGTATGCCATAATCTCATTGAGATGAACTAATTTTATACATTTATTTGCCATCTTATAGAAATGTAAAGTACCAAAATATATTTGCTATGAATATTAATACACACACACACACACACACACACATACACACTGGTCAATAAGGACTACTGTTAAAGAATATGGCATTATCATGTTTGTCATTGTTTCTATTTGCTGATCTTTCCTTAAATTATGAAAAAGTTGAAACAAGGAGAAAAGTTAGTTTTTTCCACTATGTATACACACACACACACACACACACACTCATACATATATGGATGTGTATATGTATTCAAATACATTTCCTTATATATGTATATGCACTTATGTTTCATGCATGCATACATGCATATTTTTACATATATATATATATATATATATATATATATATATATGTTTATGTATATATGTATCTCTATCTATTTACCTCCACTACCCAATGGTCTGAATAGGATACACTCCCAAAAATATATATAAATGTGTTTGTGTGTATTATATCCATCTCCCAAGCCAATAGAGAATGAAAATAAAGATACATCTACATATTATGTATGTATATTTGTATACATGTACATATAGGTGTGTACTGGGAGGGAGAAGAGAAGTGAAAAGCATGATGATGCACTTATGATATCTAATAAGTGGTTACTTATCACTCATCATTTTCACATGGTAAAAATGACATATCCCAGAGCAATTAATTTCATTTTATCATAGTACCTTACACTAAAGGATTTTTGTTTTTAAATTCATAAAATAGCAATTTAAAATTCTTTCATTGTTTCTTTTTAAAAATTTTATTTATGCATTTTAGTACACATTGCTTTATGAATCATATTGGGAGAGAAAAATTAGAACAAAAGGGAAAAACCATGGGAAAGAAATAAAACAGAAAAAAGAAATGAACATACATTGTGAAGATCGCGTATTTTTAAATCAGCAGGAGTCAGGAATTCAGGTTAGGGGAAAATCGTCAGTCTTTATTCTCAGTGAAGAAGGATCAGAGGTGGAAGATAATCAGTGATAGCAATGTGTGCAGCTGAGTCAAGAAGCTAGCTAGATCAGCAGCCACACGACCAGCAGCTAGGAGAATGGAACCCAGGCCCAATCTCTCCCAGCTTCTCTTCCTATCTCTCTCTGCCTCCACCCACCAAAATCGTCATTTCCTCTACAACACATCAGGACTTGCATGGAGAGTGGGCAGGGACCATTCTTTATCCAATCCTGTATATTAATAGAGTATAGCCCAATTACTATTTAGCCTCACGTACTTGGGACCTCAGTGCATCAACTGAAACCTCAGCCCATTACAATACATAACACATGTTAATTTACATTCAGTCTCCATAATTCTTCTTCTGGATGCAGATGGCATTTTCTATCCAAAGGCTATTGAGATTGCTTTTGATCACAGAACCACTAGAAAAAAAAAAAAAAAAAAAGTCATTCATAGTTCATCATTGCACATTCTTGCTGTTATTGTGTACAATGTATACCTAGTTCTGTTTCCTTTGCTCAGCATCAGTTCATGTAAATCTTTCTAGGCCTTGCTAAAATCAGCTTGTTCATCATTTTTTAATAGAACAATAATATACCATTACCTTCATATACTACAGCTTATTCAGCATTCTCCAACTGATGAACTTATACTCATTTTCCAGGTCTTTGTTACCACAAAAAGAACTACTAAAAACATTTTTGCACATGTGGATCCTTTTCTCTACTTTATGATTTCCTTTGGATATAGACCTAGTAGTGATCCTGCTGGGTCAAAGGGTAGGCACAGTTTTATAGCCCTTTGGTCATAGTTCCAAACTGCTCTCCAGAATGGTTGGATCATTTCACAATTCTACCAACAATGCATTAGTAGCCCAGTTTTCCCACATCCCCTCCAATATTTATCATTATCTTTTTTTTTTGTCATCTTAGACAATCTGAGAGATACATATGGGTACCTCAAAGTTGTTTTAATTTGCATTTTTCTAATCAATAGTCATTTAAAACATTTTTTCTCATGACTATAGATGGTTATTATTTCATCATCTGATAATTGTCTGTTCATATCCTTTGATTGTTTATCAACTGAGGAATGACTTCTATTCTTATAAATTTGACACAGTTTTTTTTATATATTTTATAAATGAGACCTTTATCAGAAAGATTGCCTGTGAAGATTTTTTCCTAGCTTTGTACTTCCCTTTCAATCTTGTTTCTGTTGATTTTCTTTGTGCAAAATCTTTTTAATTTAATGTAATCACAGTTGTTCATTTTGGCTTTCATAATATTTTCTAGTTCTTGTTTGGTTATAAATTCCTCCCTTTTCCAAAGATCTGATGGGTAAATTATTCCTTGCTCTCCTAATTTGTTTATGGTATCATCCTTTATGCCCAAATCATGTACCCATTTTGACCTTATTTTGGTAGAGGGTATGAAATATGCATCTATGCTGTTTCTGACATATATTCTAGTCTTTTTTTGTAAATTTTTGTAAATAGTGAGTTATTATTATAGAAGCTAGAATTTGGGGGGGTTATCAAATACTAGATTATTATTGGCCTTCATTATTATGGTTGTATGCATCTAATCTATTCTATTGATCTACCACTCTATGTCTTAGCTAGTATCAAATATTTTTAATGACTGCTGCTTTATAATTAGTTTTAGGTTTACTGTTGTTAAACCACCATTCTTTGTATTTTGTTTCATTAATTCTCTTAATATTCTTCACCTTTTGTTCTTCCAGATGAATTTGCCATTATTTTTTCTAGTTCGATGAAATGATTTTTGACAGTTTGATTAGTATAGCACTGAACAAGTAGATCAATTTAGGCAGACTTGTCATTTTATTATATTAGCTTGGCCTAGCCATGGACAATTGATAATTTTCCAGTTGTTTATATTTGTTTGTGAAGAGTTTTGCAATTGTGTTTATATAGTTCTTGGACTTGTCTTCATAGGTAGACACCCAAATATTTTATTTTGTCTAGAGTTATTTAAATGGAATTTCTTTTTCTATCTCTTGCTGATGGGCTTTGTCAGTAATATATAGAAGTGCTGATGATTTGTATGGGTGTTGAGTTTCTTTTTTTCAAGCCAGTACTAATGTCCCATAAAAATATTTTCACTTCACCACACCTTATGTTTCTGGGTTTTTTTTGCAATCAGTTCTTCATAGTATGTGGAAAAAAATGAAATCCAGTATTTCAACTAGAATAATGTGTGGGAAGCCAATGGACTAAAATTACATTGCTTTATTAGGATAAAGTAAAATTAACATATGTTAAGTACATTGCAGTTACCTCCAAGACAGTGGCCATCTAAGTTTTTGGACATTGGATCACTATGGGATAAAGCACTTTAGGGCAAATATAACCACATTTATTTGAAACAATGTCATTCTATAGATATGTGTGAGTGTATACACTTTGACAGAGAAGTTTTTTTTTCATTTAAATATATAGAAATTGATCACATGGTTACCCAATGTGTAAACTACTCACATTATGACACAGTTCTTACTTTTCAAGAGCTATTTAATCATTGAGTAAATTCTAAGACAAAAAGTGATCAATTTTTTTTCCCAAGAGTCAATGCCCTCCCTACAGTAAACATGATTATTTTTCCCTTGCTATTTATAGCCTTGGTACCATATTCCTGAGATATAGAATGGCAATAAAATTCCCATTTTTATAGAAATTGCTACTAAAATTGAGAAAGTTTAAGTGACAAAGTTCATCTGGATAATAGCTACAAGATTTCTTGAGTTCCTTGCTGCCAATAAATAACACTATGTCTTTAAACTTTTTTTCCCATAGTTTTCCTTTACCATATCCCCAGTCCAGGTTTTCTTGGGAAAGAAAATATTCCCAATTTAATATTAAAATCTTACCTATTAATAACTTACCTTGCCATGAAAGAAATAAGCAAAAGGAGCAAATTTCTTATCATGTGTCTATATCATTTCATTGGTATAAGGGTGAAGAGAAACTAGTGAGTGTCATTCATCATTCTAACTGCCTTAGGTTATTTTTCCCCCTCTGGTGTTGGTTGAATAGCAGCTATGTTATATGATATATTTACAGATAACTTTGCTATTGTCTTAAAAATGAATACAGAATTGACATTTCAGAAAATATAACTTCAAACTTATTCATATTGAGATGGATCCCTTGGAGTTTTCTTTTATAAATGATATTCTTAGGTCACCCTTAGGCAATGAGAAAACAAAAAGCATGCTCTTTGGATCCAATGTGAGAGATTGAGTATCATTAGTTTATTGATAGCTTTGTAACCCAAACCCTCTAACTTTTCTGGAAAGTGGACAGTTTTAATGCTCAATGTCCCCATGAGAGAGTCTTTAGAAGGCCTCAGTAATTCCATCCAGTTACTCAGGGATAAGGCTACAGATGGGCATTCAGCCAAAGGGTTCCTTTCTGGGGTAAATGAAATAAACAGCATTAGACCTATGTTCCAGGCTTGATTTTCATACATATTAGGTAATAATACTGGAAAAGTCACTTCACTCTTCTCTGCCTCAGTTTCCCCATATTAAAACCAGAATATGATACCTATACTATCATGTTGTTGTTGTTAAGTAATATTTTAGTTGTGTCTGACTCTTTGTGACTCCATATGGGATTTTCTTGGCAAAGATACTAGAGTAATTTGCCATTTGCTTCAGCTCATTTTTACAGATAAGATACTGAGGCAAACAGGGTTAAATGACTTGCTGAGGCTCACATAGCTAGTCAGTGTCTGAGGTCATATTTGAACTCAGGAAGATGAGCCTTGCTGACTCCAGGCTTAGTACTCTATCTACTGCACCAATTGACTTTTTACTTTATTGCCATAGTTAGAAATGAGAGACAAAGACTTGCCATGGTTTTCATTAGTTTTGAAACTGGTCAGTCACCAAAATCCATGCTTTGAAAGGCAAAATCCCATCACTAAAATCAAAAATCCTGAGTTCAAGACTCATCTATGACATACACTGACTGTATGACCTTAGACAAGTCATATTCTCAGTTCTTTGGGAAATTCTGTTGCTAAAATTTGCAAAGCAGTTCTATATCTATGATGGTAGAATGACTATACAGTCTAAGAATGTAAGTCTCCTTGAGATTCCTAAAAATCACACATTTAGGGAGAAAAAATGGCATTTATGGAAGAAATCCAATAATGATGTTAATACAAATATTTTTCATAGTTCCATATAGAGCCAAGATAAAATGTTCAATAAGAATGATCAGTCTGGCCTCAGAACATGTTGAAAAAGACCCATCAAGTTGAACTATACTAAACAAAACCACTGCTCTCTCATTATAGTCTTCCAAAATATCTTAATAGAAAACTGTTTGATTAGAAAATGTTTAAAATAAGTTTTGAGAGCCTGTTAAGGAAATTGCCACGAAGTAGAAGTTAGTTACATTCTTCAAGTCTGCTCACATTTAACAAAAACCTAAAAGGATAGTGAATGTGAAAGAATATTAAATATGAATCTGAATGTGAAGCAATGACCAGAGCTGAGACCTCTAACTCTGTAGGGTGCTATATTGAGAGTATAAATAAACATTTCCAGTGGTTATGTACACATGAGCAATTTTCTTATATCCTGTCCTCCTCCTCCTCCCTATGTGTCTTTTCAAAATGTTCAAAGGATTTTCTTCCATTTTTACATGGAGATTATGATATTAACGGTAATTTTTGTAATCTAATTCCTCTCTCAGTTCATTAAAGTTTAATGCAGTCTGGCAAAGGCAATTCTAGCAAAAACATAATCTGCATAAAACATGAGACAGCATGAAACAGTTATTCAGAAGGGGATTCAGGCTTCCAGTGTTGACTATTACAATTTAATCCTATGCCCTGGGAAGTACACACACACACACACACACACACAAACACACACACACACACACATTTCCCAAGTTTGGAATGCAGAGTTGAGGAAAGGTTTGTCACTGAATCGATCAACTTCCCCTCTTCTATCTAGACACTTCAAAACTCTATTATGGGTATGTAGGTGTACATCACTGTAAGATTTTCAAAACTGACACTACATTGACATGTGGACATTACAACCCAAATGAGTTTCAAAATATAATTCAGTTTTATAATTCAGATTATATTTTCACTAATTGTTCAAGGATTTCTAATGACTCAGTGTAAAGATTAATTGTGGAAATAGCCATTGGCTAGAAATATCCAGGTCATGAACCATCCTACCTTGGTGCAAATTTAGCTGACCCAAAGCTCCAACAAAAATTATTCATCTCTACTTAGGTCTAGTTAAGCCAGGAAACTATTCAGAAAGAATCCCATTGATACTGAAGCCTACAATATGGAACACAAAAGTAAGAAAAGAAGAAGAGGGATACTACTTGTCCTTCAGTTTCAATGACCCTCCTTCATATTTTCCCAACAGTCTGGATTTTATTATTATACATTGCATTCAAAACATTGAGTCTGTATCTGAGATTTCATTGATATAGGACATGATTTCAAGTGAGTGTTCTCAACTATGCATTGAAATGACGACTCTGCAAGTTTAATTTCAAAAAGTTGGGTAGCACTGAGATGTTAAGTTATTCATCAGATTCACAATCAGGATATATCAGAGATAGGAGTAGAACCCAGATTTTTGTAACTCCACAGCTAGATCTTTTTCCACTATGGAGACCATTTTATTTTAGATTCTGAGCTAGATGAAATAATCAACATACATAAACTCAAAGGCAGTAGGAGAATGTGTTGACAAATAGGACATTAAAGTTAATCAGCAGCCTGCCAGCTTTTAGTGTTTTCAGAACTAAATACATTTTTTGTTGGCTTGGCGATTGTTTTTAGTCTAGATCCCTGATTAATAATAATTAATAATGATAATAATGTGACACTCATGAAAATTGATGTAGAAAATCAGTACTAAAGAAACTCTTTGCCAGTGCAGATCATTAGCTGCTGAAAATCAAAGTGCTATAGAGTATTGTGAATTATATGTCAGAAGCAGTACTTGAACTCAAGTAATCTTGACTCCAAGACTGGCTCACTATTCACTATGTAATACTGTTTGTCATTCCATGTCTTTCCTCCTAAAAATTTAAACACACACACACATACACATGTATATATGTCTGCGTATATATACATATATGTATATATGTAAATGCCAATATTCGTGTGTATATGCATACACCGTATTTACATATATAAATAAATATATACATATACATTAATGTTTATGTAATATAATGTAACAATATAGCATTGATGTATAGTATATGTAATATGTCACATATACATATAAACACTGATGTATGTATTTATTATTCATACATCAATGTGTATTTTATAATATAGCATTTTACTTATATGTTTGTGTATATATGTAAAATTATGGAAGATAAAATAAAGGCAAATTTGATAGGAAAAGGCTTTTATACTTATATTTCCAATAGTGTCATGACTTTTAAGAAGAACTATGTTTCCCAGAAATTAAGGGCACTATTGTAATTGTTAAAAGGGAAAACTCCTAGGAATTCATTTCCTATGAGATTATATGTGTACAGTGTTGGATTATTGAGTCACAAGGAGACAATGGGAAGAGATATCAGGAAGGAAAAAGGAGAAGACAGCACACAGGGTCTAAGCAAAATATATTCGAGACTGTTGTATTGTCATCGAAGAATCAAAAGCATTCTAGCATGTTCTTAAGATTCCAATGAATAAGGAGAATAAATTGCCAAACCTTGGAAATTGGTGAGAGGAGTTCATGCTTTGAGAATAGATCTAGACACTGTATTTGGGAAGCTAGCCAGGTTTTGTTCTAACCACGATGGCAACTGATCCATGTTTTCAGTCGTTACTCACCTTCACCATTACCCTCCTAAACACTATTTTAAATTTAAAAGCCATGGGGAGTGGAATATGGTTTCTTATGTTATATTTTATAGGAATCAGAGATGATTTTAATTTTATTTGGCAATAATATCAGTACATGTTTTTCTCTATTGCTTTTCAATTCTCCCTGGAGCAAATATTTTACCACTATTAATAACAATACTACCATTTATGTAGTAATTCGTGGTCAGCAAGAATTACCTTGTTTGATACTATTTTAATATGTAGTTCCTGCCTCATCTGGTAACACTAAGCATTAGGTAAATCTAGATGAAATTTAACAGTTTTTAGGAGGCTCAAATTAGAAGAAAAAGTTGATAATGATTATCCAAGATGCTCCTATGGACCCTTAATTAATATGAATTCAGCCCAAAGGCATATAAATTATATAATCTGGAAAATATTAATCTACATTTAAACCAATGTTTATTTTCTGTCATAATCCCATTATAATGATAATAGCAATAGCAATAACTAGCATTTATATAGCACTGTGAATTTTACATGATGCTTTACATGATACTGTATTCTTTTACCCTTGCAACTTGAGAGGTAGATTCTGTAGAAAAATCATTAATGAAATGAATACCAGACCAAGTGTCAGTGTAATTCAGACTTTGTCACCCATTCTTAACTTAATCATTGCTGTAGGGGAGTGTAGGTATTTGGGGAACAAAAGTACTTCTGGTGCAAGGGCAGCTAAAATCTTTTCAGGGCTACTTTCTAACTTTAGTGTGCACCAGATTTACTCAATTCTCCATTAAGTTGTAGCATATATAGCATATGCAGCAATGACACCCTGGTAAACCTTTTCAGCAGATGGCTAAACTAGGTTTATGGTAACTAACAGGTTTTAAGAGTTAAAGGGTAGTCTATCATATGAAGACCTCTCCCAATGAAATAGGTAGGTGAGAACAATTTGTTCCCATGTCATGAGGATGACTAAAGCAGGTACTGTGGAATACTTGGTTAGTTAGAATAGTTTGGTTAGATATCTTCCATTGCATTGTAAGACTCACCAGTCACTATGGCTTTTCTAATGCCACTAGACTCTAATGACTCAGGAAGACAGAGTAAGACCCATGGTTCCACAACTATGCCTTAGATTAACCTTAATTTATGTTCAAGTCAAAAGATATTACCTATACCATTTTACCATGGTTACAGGCAAGTGATAAACCAGCAAGTATCAATACATTGGGACAGGCAACTTAGGTCATAGAGTCATTTCACTGAACTAAAGCATCAGTGAGAGTAGTCAGCCCTTTTTGTGTCTGACCAGCCTTTTTTAAAGAACACACAGCTTACCTCCTCCCATGACAAAGGAGTTAGTAAAGATGCCCTAAAATTATATCCTTTACTTAACATAACCCTGGCCTGATTACATGTAATCAAAACCATCAAAATGTTTATTTAAAAAATTTGTGCAAAGATAATCCTACTCACTGTTGGTACATGTAGTGAGTGTTTTTATGAACAAGATAAAATACAATAGAATTGAAGTACAAACAGCTCTTATTGCAATAGAATTCATCAGATATCACAGTCATCTAGCAATCTTGAGTGTAATAAATCTGCAAATGAAAGCCAGTTTACCAAAGTCAGAGCTGGATATACCTTTTTTTTGGAGTAGTTGCAATGATGAATAAAACTGTGAAGTTGGTGGGGATTTCACAATCAAAACTAACTTAGACAGTTTGTAAGCCTACCAAAGGGACTGAAAAAGTCTCAAGACAATGAAATTGCAACTTACAGAAAAGCACCATACCATCATAATCAGTGCATATATTCCCATCGTTACGAACTCTGATGAGGTCAAAGAAAAATTTCATGAAGATCTGGAGACCGTCATCAATGTGCCAAAAGATGATGAGCTTGTAATTCTGAGTGACTTTAACTCTAGAGTAATCATAGACTATCAAACATAACAAAAAGTTGTTGTGAGAAATGGTGTCTGAAAAAGCAAAAGCAATTGTCACTTACTACTGATGCCTGACAATTCCAGGAGAAGTTCCAGGAACAAATCAGAGATCTATACAAAATGTTCATTAATCATTCCAAAGCCTTTGATATTGTCATTCATGAGGCTTCTGGAAGGTCAAGGCAAAATGTAGTTGCTCAGACAAATTCACCTGTATTGTAAAACAGTTCCAGAGTAGCATGATAACAGAAGATCTAGATAAGGGATGGTACTCTCAAGCTTTTCTAGTCACTAACAGAATGAAACAAGGATTTGTGCTTGCTCCCTGCTTTTCAGCATGATATTTTCATTAATATTGTTAGATGCCTTCAACAAGGCTAAAACTGGCATTAAGGTCAGCTAGCACACTGACAGTGAATTATTTAACTTGAAAAGGCTAGGAGCCAATACTAAAGTGGAAGGAAAGTGGATGTACAGTTTTTTGTTCACAAATGAGTGTGCTTTCAAATCAGTGTCTGAAGCTGAACACGGATTGCCACTTGTGCAAATTTTGGCCTTACGACACCAAGAAAACAAAAATTTTCCACCAGTCTCCACCATATCACCTACACATTAAGCCACTGGTTATAAATGACTGAACAGTCTACTAGCTCCATGCCAGGACACTGAATAATTTCCATTTGAATTCTTTTAGAAAGCTTCTGAAAATCACCTGTGAATAAAAGGTACTGGACATTGATGTCCCTTTTCAAGCTAAACTGCCAAGCATCCAAATTCTATTATTAGAGATGGGCTATTTTGAAGGTCAAACATATTTTTGCCTAAAAGACTATTTCATGCTGAACTTAAACAAGGCAAATACTCACATGGAGGTCAGAAGAGGAGATATAAGGACAGTGTCAAAGTTTCTGAAGAACTTTGGAATCAATAGTGAAGTATGGGAGACACTGATGAAGAACCACTCAGCATGGGGTGTCCACATCAAAGAAGACATCGCACTCTATGAACAAAGCAGAATTGCAGTGACTCAAGAGAAACATAAGATTTACAAATTTAGAAATGTTTCTACTCCAAATGTTTATATGGATTATTTGTACCCAACCTGTAGCAGAACCTCCTGAGCTTATATTGGTCTGATCAGCCAAAGCTGGACATACTCTGATATCTTACTACTGACAGACTGATGTTATTTTAGAAATTCTCTTTAAGCATGAAGGGTGACAATCAATCAATGCTTTAATGTGTAAAAAAACTTGGAATAGATTGTTATAGTCTGAGATCTCTCACTAAGAAACAATTAACTTAGTCTGTTTTGACCTAGATTTTATCATCTATAAAATGAATGTGTTGACTAGATGAACTCAAAGAGCCCTTCTAATTCAGTGACTTGATATTTTGTTAAAAATCTTCACAAAAATAATAGCTAATATTTGAATGGTGCTTTAAAGTTTGCAAAACACTGTACATATTTAATTTAATCCTCACAACAACCATATGGAATACCAATTTACAAATGGTGAAACTGAAACTAGAGGTGAAATGATTTGCTCAAGACTACACAAGTAGGGTTTGAGGGAGTATTCAATTTAAGTCTCCCTGACTCCAAGCAAGTATTCTTCACTGCATTAAAAAATGCATATATAAATAAAATTCCACAGAAAATAAAGATTTACATTGCCCAGTTTAAAATTAGCAGTTTTGCAGAAATAAATTTTGTTTTTCAAGATCTATAGAATTTTCTTATTCCTATCATCTTCTCTAGGAATCTGGTATTCTGGAAGAGGAAAATGTATTTAGTCAAAACTACAATGTTTATTTGAGCCTCCCCTTCAGCAAACCAACAGGATATCTAGAGTTCCAGTGTGGATGAGCAGGCAAGTACCAAATCCAGGACCCCTCATATGCTTTGGCATTATCAGATGGTCTCTAGCATCAGGAACCACCATGTGCTTCAGTATAGCTCTGGGAAAAGAAAGAAACATCTCCCTGAATGTCAGCAAAAAACCTCATGCAAAACACCAGTACTAGAACCCAAGCTCAGCACCAGGCAAGCTGCTAGACAGCTATAGATCCCGGCAGTGCCAGACTCCTCACATCCCACCTCCTCAGTGCAGTATTAGACATGAGGGATCCCCATGGACCTCAGAAAAACATCAATGCAGCACCAGGTAAATAGCCAAGGCCTATAACCACTGATAGCAGAAGTCTAAGATAGCACTTCTTTTATCCAGGGAGCAGAGTTCAAATTTAAAAGAAAAGAAAAAGCCAAAAAAATAGAATCTGAATACAGAAAGTTATTATTGTGACAGGAAAGACCACAACCAAGACTAAGAGCATAATAAAGGTCACAAGGGTCTTTAAACTTACATAAAGAGAAGATCAAAACTAAACTAAAAATTTGAACTCCAATATCAACACCCAAGAAAAGCATAAATAAAATTTTAAAAAGGAAAAGGAAATAGAGATTTAATAGAGCTAAACTGTTTATATTCATATATGGAAAGATGATACTTGTAATCACTAAAATTTTTATTATGAAGAGTGTAGCTAGAAGGGATAAACTTAGAAAATACATGCATTAGGTAAATTTGAGGGAATGACATTTAAAAAATAAGGCATGAGAAAAGGATTTCACTAGGGGAAGGATATAAGAAAGAGGTAGAGCAGTATAAATTATTTCACATGGAGAGGTACAAAAAACATATTACAGTGGAAGGGATTGTGGAAGGGTGAGTTATAGGCATCATTTGAACCTTACTCTCATTCATATTGGCTCAAAGAGGGAATATTATTAAAAAATTAGTTGGATCTAGAAATCTTTCTTACCTAACAGGGAAGAAGGAAGGGAGGAGATTATGTAAAAGAGGGAGGACAGTACAGGGGAGATGGTAAACAAAAGCAAAACAATGGTGAGTTGGGAAAAGGTGAAAAGAGAAGACAAACAGGAAAAATGGGATGGAAAGGAAAACACATGTATTACCCATATATTCTGGAAAGCAATTAAGAACTATTCCCAAAGGGCAACAAACTGTTCATTATTGCAACATTGATGTTACTGTGTACAATATTGTTCTGGTTCTACTCTTGTCACTTTACATGGAGTTCATATAAGTCTTCCCAGTTTTTTTTTTTTTTCAGAAATCATCCTGCTTTTCATTTCTTTCTCTTTTTTTAGATTTAACAATGAAATTTTAAATGATAAACACAGAAAAAAATTAAGAAAGATGTCAAAGAAAATGTTAATGGTGAATTAGTATGACAGCATTTCTGGGATGTAGCTAAAGCACATCTAAGGAGAAAGATTATATCTCTAAAACCATATTACAGACTCACACTTAACACCATACACCAAGATAAGATCAAAATGAGTTCATGACCTAGGCATAAAGAATAAGATTATAAATAAATTAGAGGAGCACAGGATAGTTTACCTCTCAGACCTGTGGAAGAGGAAGAAGAGGAAGAAGAACTAGAGATCATTACTGATCACAAAATAGAAAATTTTGATTATACCAAACTGAAAAGTTTTTGTACAAACAAAACTAATGCAGACAATATTAGAAGGGAAGCAATAAACTGGGAAAATATTTTTACAGTCAAAGGTTCTGATAAAGGCCTCATTTACAAAATATATAGAGAATTGATTCTAATTTATAAGAAATCAAGCCATTCTCCAATTGATAAATGGTCAAAGGATATGAACAGACAATTCTCAGATGAGGAAATTGAAACTATTTCTAGTCATATGAAAAAATGCTCCGAGTCATTATTAATAAGAGAAATGCAAATTAAGACAACTCTGAGATACCACTACACTTACACAAATTGATGCTGAGTGAAACGAGTAGGACCAAGAGATCATTATATACTTCAACAACAATACTATATGATGACCAATTCTGATGGACCTAGCCATCCTCAGCAATGAGATGAACCAAATCAGTTCCAATGGAGCAGTAATAAACTGAACCAGCTACCCCCAGTGAAAGAATTCTGGGAGATGACTAAAACCCATTACATTGAATTCCCAATCCCTATATTTTTACCCACCTGTATTTTTGATTTCCTTCACAGGCTAATTGTACAATATTTCAGAGTCTGATTCTTTTTGTACAGCAAAATAACGGTTTGATCATGTAAACTTATTGTGTATCTAATTTATATTTTAACATATTTAACATCTACTGGTCATCCTGCCATCTGAGGGAGGGGGTGAGGGGAAGGAGGGGAAAAATTGGAACAAGAAGTTTGGCAATTGTCAATGCTGTAAAGTTACCCATACAAATAACCTGTAAATAAAAGGCTATTAAAATTAAAAAATATATATTACATATAAAAAAGGAGGGGATTGATGAGCGGAATGTGAATTTTGTAAGCTATAACCATCACAACTACAATTCAGAAGAGACAGAGTCCTTCGGCTCTAACTGAAATCCCATTCTGTGTACTGACCCACTCATCACTGTAGTTCAGGAGTATCCAGGATGAGGGACTATGTGAATAAGATTTCACATATTAGGATTATCTGGAGGCTTGCCTTCAATTATTTATTTATTTATTTACTTATTCATTTATTTGATTATTTATTTGTTCTGCTGCATTTCTATATTTATTTTAAAAAAATTATTACAAGGGAATTATGACAGGAGGGGAACTTTTGGAAACTGAAAGGGATATAAAAATAAATGATATAATAATGGGAATAAAAAAGAATCTCATCACCATAATGGCTACAGGATAACTCAATTTTCTATAATAGTAATTTTCCATTTTTATTTTTAAATAGTATTTTATTTTTCCAGTTACATGTCAAAAACAATTTATAGCATTGATTTCTACCAGATTTTGAGTTTCCAACTTTCCCTCCCTCCTCTCTCTTCTAAAAATTATAGATAATTTAATATGTTATACATGATCTAACATGTAAATCATATTAAGTCATAATTGTTAAAGAAAAAAAATCATCAAGATGATAAAAACCAAAAATAAATAAATAAAGTAAGTAAAAAAGTATGCTTCGATCTGCATTCAGAATCCATTAATTCTTTCTCTGGATGTGGGTCTGTCATTCTGTGAACTTTGTCATTTCTTATAGCACAATAGTCTTCCACCATAATAACATACCACCATTTGTTCACCCATTTTACAATTGACAGGGGTCCTCCCAATTTCCATTTCTTAGTGGAATTTTCAATGAATGGTTCTGGTTTGCTTGACCTCTCTTTGCCTGTCTTTTTCCCTTGATTTGAAGAATGTATTGTAGCAGATCAAGTGTTGGGTTTGAAGTCAGAAAGTCCTTGGATAAAATATCATCTTTGATAAATGTTAAGTGATCATGGGAATGTTCCCACACCTTATTGAGCCTCAGTTTTCTCATCTACAAAGTGAAATAGAGAAGGTCAGCAATATTGGCTTCCTTGCTCTTCTCTGAACAAAACATTTCATATTTGAACTTCAGGAATTCACTGGCTATCATCCCATAAATGTAATGAAATCCTTCCCTATTTTTACATCCTGGCTTCTCTAACTTATTTCACTTTCCAGCTAAAATCCCACCTTCTATAGGAATCCTGTTACCAATTCTTCATAATTCTAGGGTTTAAGAGAGAACTCTTTTAATTATTTCCAAGGTATTCTGCATATATATTGTTTTTACATAAATGTTTGTATTTTATCAAACCGCATTAGACTATGAGTTCCCATAGCAGAGTCCCATTTATTGCCTATTTTTGGTATCCCCCAGCACTTAGCATAGTACCTAGCATATGGTAGGTCTTAATAAATGCTTATTATCTAACTATACTACATTACCTCTTAGGCTTGTTCATGCTTTAAATCTATGATCCAATCTTCCTTAAATGGGTATGTAATAACTTATTTTTCAAAGGAGTGACAAAAAAATCAAAATACACACACACACATTCTTTATGTGCTTGCCTGTCATAACAATTAACAGGAAGAATCCATGAACTGGATTCAAATCTGTGATTTGATGCTTTCTCTGACAGTGATATATACTTGCCTCTATTGAAAATAGACTTTAAAAAAAACAATGTGACACCCATGTCTATATTATTATACAATATACTGCTGTGATCTCTGAAATAATAGGCTGTTTTAGTGCAAAACTAACAGTAATAATTTGCATGTACAAAAACACAATAATGTCAAACTTGAGTTGCAACATGAAGTGAGAAAAGAGACTACTGGGGTTTGAGTGTAATGATAATTTTCTTTTATAAGTCTCGGGAGTATCTATCCAATAAAAACTCATGCTGATCTCCCATAGCAGCTCACCCTGTACAAGTGGTTATAAACTGCACATAAAGCGGAAGCCAATTTTATTGCATTTTTTTAAGCACAAAGATTAACTCATAAGAGACTCGTTTTCTTTCAGGTCCCAAAGGGGTGGCAATCATGCAGTGTTGTTTAAATAAACTCATAACTGTACAAGCAATCCTGCAAAAAAACCTTTCATTGAACACAATAAAGAATATAAACATGCACCTTTAAACAAGCCCTCAAGATGAAAGAAGAGCTTGAATAAAGCTATCTAAGAATTTTTTTAAAGCAACTATAGCACACAGAATATAGGTACACAGGATCTAAACAATCAACAGAATGGTAAATCAAGTCCTGATTTGTAGTAATTGCTAGTTTCTGATATCAAAAATTTTACTATGAACTCTCAATAGATCTGTTATAACCATCACAGCCCTAACTGGCATGAATCCTAGAGTTTATATAGTGTCACTAATTCATTTTATAGTTGTTGCTTGCTAAATTGTAAGTTTCTTCAAGATAGAAACCATATATGTCATCATTCCATACCCCACATTGTGAAACACAAGCCTCTTATATAGTATCATCAGGTACTGTGCTCGCATTAGTATGAGAAATCCTGATGTGGAAACTCACTTCTCAGTTTCAGAGGCTACCCATTTATATAATTTAAATTTATAGAATATAGAGTATTATTCAAAGTTCAGTGTTAATTAAATATTCATTGGCACAACACTAATAAATGGTAGAGGTGAAATCGATGAGTTCATAGACTGCAACTTGCCATGGGTTTCATAAGCTCATCTAGTTCAACACTGATTTTCCAGATGAGGAAAATGAAACCATAAGTAATTGACTTTCCTGGGATTATACAGGTCATAGAGCAAGATCTTGAGCCCAGTTATGTTTCAACAATCTAAAAGAAAATAAAAAGGTAGTAGGGAGAATAAGAGAGCATTTCTTTGAACTGATTTACCTCTATCTAAAAAAAGCAAAATACAATCACAATATCGCCAATACTAGTAATAGGAAGGCATCGTTATGTGTGGAAAGTACATTAGATTGAGTGTCAGAAGAATTTGGTTCTAGTCCCATGTCTTTTATTAATTTGCTGGAAGGCATCAATTGGTTTTTTGTGTCCCATGGTCTGAATTAAACAATAGAGACATATCACGTACCACAATATTCCATACATTGTGTTAGGAACTGGGATTAAAAGTTAAAAAATTGAATCAGTTCCTGTCTTTTAAGAACTCACATGAGGAGGAAGGGAAAGGGGGAAATGATATAATTTAGAAGATTTTAGTGGATGATTCCCTAAGGCCCTGTCTAGTATTAAATGCCTATGCTTTTCATGAAAAATAACTAATTCTACTTCATCAGAATCTTAAACTTAATGAATAGAGAAAGATATATAGGTGATGCAGTAGACAGAGCACCAAGTCTAGAGTCAGGAAGATAAGTTCAAATATGTCTCCAGAAACTTACAACATTTTTAAAATTTTGTAAAAAGGAAAAATAATAGCACCTGCCTCTCAAGTTTATTGTTGCTTTTAATTCATTTCAGTTGTGTCTGACTCTTTGTGATTCCATTTGGAGTCTTCGTGGCATAGATACTAGAGCAATTTGCAATTTCCTTTTCCTTCTCATTTTATAAATAAAGAGGCTGAGGCAAACAGAATTAAATAACTCTTTAAGAGTCACATAGCTAGTGAGTTTCTAAAGCTGAATTTGAACTCAAGAAGGTAAGTTTTCTGACTCAAGGCCTGACATTTTGTCCTGTCCAGTGCACCATCTAGCTGCCCACTCTCTCAGTATTGTAGCAAAGATCAAATAAGAAAATTCTTTTAAAGCACATTGCATAAAACCTGTCATATAATAGACACTTAAATATATATATGTATACATGTGCAAATATACATATATTATATTTAATGTATTATACATAGAAATGATCATTTACATTTCTATGTATAAGTATAGATAGATATATATATAGATTTGGGAGGGGGCGGTATATAAGCACACACACACATATTTTCTTTCTCCTTAGAGGAAAGTTGAAGCAAAAGAAAGCATTAAGCTTGGAGGCTTAAAGAAATACTAGTTCTATAGGAAGGACTAGATTAAGTAGGGAGAGGTTCGTATTATATTGGATGTTGTAATATAGGCATGGAGATTAATCCATATATACATGGAAGAAGAAAGCACATTTGTACCTGGTGTCAATTTAATTCTAGAAACAGTTTTTATATCAGAGTATATTGCTTGGAATAATGGGAATCATAGTATGAAGCACTTTCATTTAAGGTTTTCATGAGAAAGGCACACAAAATGAGCATCATTCTGATATGCTTAGATGCACTTCTCCCTAAAGTAGAAACAAAATAGCAACCTGAAGAAATGGTTGGAAGCAAACTTTTGAGGAAATACCTCTGAATTTGGACCCAAGATCCCATAGTAAGAATCATAGGGAAAAGCCCTCAAAAATGTTGCAAGGGGAAAGGGCAAGGACACAGATCTTCTAGAAGGGTATTAATGCATGTTAAGGGAGTGAAAGGGGCATTAAAGCTCATTCAAGATGGAAAAAGGACTTGGAAATCCATGTTTGGGGGTCACATGGGTAACTTGTGGGAACTTCAAAATCAGTCCACTTTTCCTATAAAAATAGTAGATAGTGCAACCTCCAGTTCACTATCCCCGCACTCACAGAGAGACTGAATTTAGCCCTTGCAGGGAAAGAGAATGCAGAAGAGGCAGAGCTGGTGAGGCATATATCAAGCAGAGGTATATAAAGGTGAGGGAAGGTTAGCCCCTACTCAGCTAGGCAGTTAAGGCAAAAAGAAGATGATAATTACAATAAAATACAGGAATAAACTACACCTCTTTCTGAGGTGGTAAGAAAGAGCTCTTTGGCTCAATATGTCAGTTTCCAACCCACTTTTGGATAAAACAATGGACATCCTACTTTTTCATATTTATGCATATACCTAATTACATTTCTACCCCACTCTCCAGTTCCAACTCTAATTCTATACACATGATTTTGCAGCAAAGGTCACAAGAACAGAAGCCTCTCTTGAATTATATCAGAATTCTCAATAGAAATATTATTAATTTTTGGTTAGTAAAATCACTTAGAACTTTTTGATGGGGCAGTATATGTGGTTGAGACCTAGAAATATTAGTCCATTACCACTTCATATGGACAGACTATTGTTATCATGATCTAGACCTTGAAATTTGATTGAAATTCAGAAATCATTCATAGATACTTTATATAGTAATGCTAAATGTTGAAAAATGAAAATCCATGTCTATATGATAGGTCAAAGTAGATAATAAATACATAATTCAGTGAAGAAAATGGCATTATTATCAATTATACTTTTATTGATTTATCTTTACTCAATTACTGACTTTAAAGTTACTTGGAGGAAGGAACAAATTCAATATTTACCACAGGAGTATTTTGGATGCTTCATCAAATCCATACATTCATTCAACATATATTTATTGTTAAGTGAGCATAAACCTAATATATGTGCATGTATGTATATCTACATTTACCCCTTCTAACTCTTTGAGAAAGCCATCTCTTATTTTAAATAAATAAGTTAAATAAACAAAGAGGAAGAAAAGGGGTGGAAATACCTTTAAAGCCAATCAACCTGTCAAAAAAGTAAGGTTAGATATGCCTAAAATAAATAGAGAATTGACTCAAATTTATAAGAATTCAAAGCCATTCTCCATTTGATAAATGATCAAAGGATATGAACAATTTTCACATGAAAAAAATTAAAACATTTCTAGTCATATGAAAAGTTGCTGTAAAACATTATTGATCAAAGAAATGCAAATTAAGACAACTTTTAGGTACCACTACATACCTCTCAGACTGGATAAAATGACAGGAAAAGATGACAAATGTTGGCGAGGATGTGGGAAAACTGGAACACTAATACATTGTTGTTAGTGTTGTGAACAGATTCAACCATTATGGAGAACAATTTGGAACTATGCCCAAAGGACTACCAAGCTGTGTATACTCTTTGATCCAGCAATGTTTCAATTGGCCTTATATTCCAAAAAAAATCATAAAAGAGGGAAAGGGATCCACATGTGTGAAAATATTTGTGGTGATCCTTGTTGTAGTGGTAAGAACCTAAAACCTGAGTGCATGCCTATCAATTGGAGAATGGCAAAAAAGTTATGTCGTATGAATATTATGGGATACTATTCTTTAAGAAATGATAAGCAAGATGATTTTAAAGAGGCCTGGAGAAACTTACATGAACTGATGCTAAGTGAAATGAGCAGAACCAGGAGATCATTATATATTGCAACAGCCTGATTATATGATGATCAGTTCTAATGGACATGTCTCTCTTCAACAATGAGATGATTCAGGCCAGTCCCAATGGTCTTGTGATGAAGAAAGCCAGAGAGAGGACTGTGGGAACTGAGTGTGGATCATAACATTTTCTCTCCCTGTCAATGAATAATGAGAAAACATTACTATCTTTCCTCTCTGGTACCATTGAATATTCAGGTAAGCATAAACTATTGTTAACATCCAGCTATTTTTTTAAAAAATTTTTCCTTCTTTCTTTTTTCTTCCTTTTTTCTTACCTTTCTTTCTTCTTTTCTTCCCTCCTTCCATCCTTCCTTCAATCCTTCCCTTCTTCTTTCCAGCCTTCCTTCCTTACTCTCTTTTTTCCTTCCTCCCTCCCTTTCTTCCTCTCTTTCTTCTTCCTTTCAACATGTCTTTTTTGATTCATGTTAACAATGCAGTGTCCCAGAACCCATATATTCCTTTGCTTTCACTGAACCCAGGAGGGTCCAGCTCTTCTCTGGAACTAGGTTAAGAGTTCTCCTTTAAACTTAGTGGATACCCATCAGTTAGAGAATGGTTGGATAAGTTATGGTAATGAATGTTATAAAATATCACTGTTGTATAAAAAAACGATCATCAGGATGATTTCAGAAAGGCCTGCAGAGACATTTATATAAACTGATGCTAAGTGAATAGAACCAAGAAAATCCTATACATAGTAATAAGATGATGTGATGGACTTGGCTCTTAAAACAATGAGGTGATTCAGGCTACTTTTAATAGACTTTTTATGGAGAGAGTCATCTGCATACAGAAAGAGGATTATGGGGACTGAATGTGAATCACAACATAGTATTTTTATATTTTTGTTGTTGTTTGCTTGCTTTTTTCACACTTTTTTTCCTCTTTGATCTGATTTTTCTTTTGAAGCTATGATAAATATAAAAATATATTTAGAAGAATTGCACATGTTTAACCTATATTGGATTCCTTGCTGTCTAGGGGATGGGAATGGAGGGCAAAGAAGGGGAAAATTTGGAACACAAAGTTTTGTGAGGATAAATGTTGAAAATTATCTTTGCACGTATTTTGAAAATAAAAAGCTATTATTTAAAAAAGAGTTCTCCTTATTCCAGGACCCATGTTTAATATGGAAACAATGATTGTTTTGCTTTGCTTATTAAACCACCTAAAAAGTTTGCTTAGTAATAAAAGGCTCAAATACAAAAGTTTTTGGACTGAGTATCTGGTCTTGCTAGATTTACAAAGGCAGAGCCAAGATAGTGGAATAGAGGAAGCACTTAGCCAAGCTTTCCCAAAATACCCATACAAACAACATAAAGTAATGCATCAAATCAAATTCTGAGTGGCAGAGCCAAGAAAAGTTCAGGATCCAGCCTAAGACACTAAGAAGTTAAAAGGGACATACGTGACTAGAGTGTGGAGGTTGACTAAGTGTCAAAGGTGCAACAGAAATGGTGGGACCGAGTGATTGTGATAGAAGCAGCAGCAACAACTTCAGAATCTCCCAAACCAAACATACTAAAAGACCTGGAAAGTAGTCAGAGGGAGATTATAGAGGACCTTTGCTAGTACTGGTCATAGAATCAAGTGTTATTTGGACCTCCCCTGTTTATACCCACTTCTGAGTCACAGTTTAAGGATAGTTAAGAGTGTTTTTACTTGGTAGGCAACAGTTGCCTTGATGAAAAGTATCTCTTTTGGTCATAAAGGATCAGTGACTCTAAGGAAGAGTATCTCTTTTATTTCCAAAGAAGCAAAGTTTTTCAGGAGAAGTATTGATTGCAATACCAAGAGATCCAGGAGCCTTCCTGAGCAAGGATCAAAGATGAAAGCATGCTATTTTTTCTATTTTTTCCTTTTTTCCTTTTTTCTTCTTTTTTCCCCACCTTTCTTTCTTCTTTCCTTCCCTCTATCCTTCCTTCCTTCTATACTTCCTTTTTCTTTTCCAGCCTTCCTTCCTTACTCTCTCTTTTCCTTCTTCCCTCCTTTTCTTTCTCTCTTTCTTCTTCCTTCCATCATGTTTTTTTTTAATTCATCTTGTACAAAATGACTAATATGGAAATGTTTACATGTGTATAATTTATATCAATTTTGTCTCATGAAGGGTAGAGAGAATCAAAGAAGAGAGAGATGGAATTTGCAATTCCAAAATTTAAAAATTTGCTTAAATAGTTTTAACATAATTTGGGGAAAATATAAAATATGATATATTACATATAGTACAAGTTAGGATAAAAATGATATCAAGTTTCTTTCATTATTATGGCTAAAGAGAATTCTTAACCAAACTAGTGATAGAAAAAATAGTGAAAGATAAAGCTGATGATTTTGATGAAAAATCTTTTATTTTTTTAAAAGCAGTATATGATTGGGGGAGGTGTTATAATATATGATTTTGATGGAATATTGCTGTGTTATAAAAAAATGAGTGTTTTCAGGGCATTTTCAAAAAAATCCAAGAAGAATTATATGAACTATCACAGGATAAAGTAAGCAAAAGTAGAAGAATGTTGCACAGGGTACAAACAATATTATAAGAAAGATAAACTATAAAAAAATTAGCTACTCTGATCAAGACAATGGTGTAAGACAATCACAAAGGATTTGTTGATGAGAACTGCTATCCATACCTAGAGAAAAAAACTGATCAAATCTGAAATCAACTTGAAGCATAATGTTTTTCACTTTTTTTCTAGTTTGCCTATATGTGTTTTTTCCCTTGTATAACATAGGTTAATATGAAAATATGTTCTGCATGACTCCAAATTTGTAATTGATATCATATTCCTTGCCTTCTCAAGGGATGAGGGAATGGTAGAATAAAGGAAGAGAATTTGGAAGTCAAAATTTTAAAAATGAATGCTTAAAATTTGACATGATTATAAATTAATATAAATAAGATGAAATATTTAATGAAACAAATGAAAAATGGTGATCTTGCCTTCAGATACCAAGCCTGACCAGAGTCTATTGCTTACTCCACATGGAACTTGGATTCTAAGGTATCTCATTTTTAGTTACGCCAGGATGAGTCAACAGGGTTAGAAGGAGAGTCTCAGTTTTTCTTTCCATGAAGACCTAACCACCAAGTGTTTTCAGAAGCAAAAGACTGACCAGATTGTCCTGCTAACTTAATTCTTCTACATTTATATTTTTTTCTACACTCTTCTTTATTTTTAGAGAAGCTTCAATTAAAACCTCATGAACACAATTATAATACCTTATTCTCCAATTAGATTTTAGGAATCCAAGTTTTCTTTTCTCCAATTCATCATTCACAAAAATTTTTAGATTTCTTTCCTATAGTTCTGAGAGTATCACTTTCTTGTTCAAAAAATCTTCATTTTTTTCTTAGCTAGGGTTCTTGAACTTTGTTTTAAATAAGTGTATTTTAATATAATTAGATTCTTTATAATACTATGAACTTTATTTTATAGATTTTGATAAATTTTTCTAAGTAGGTAGGCATCAACAGGTTTCACTAAACTCAGAAATGGCTCTGACACAAAAATATTAATAATCTCAGCTCTACTATGACATTTAAAGCACCTCCATAATCTGCAGAGGGCTGGAACCATAGTTCCACTGAGCTCAGAACTGCCATGCACTTGAGGCTAACTTCTGATTGGACAATACTCTATGGGCATATGCTTGGAAAATGGTCCTTTCCACTATCTGCACTGGCTCAATGATTGGTGTATAGAGGATTGCAGGAGGGACTAGGGGGTGGAGTAAAGCTAGCCAGGGACACACTCTCGGCAGTAGATGAGGGAGAAGGTGGTTGGGTTGATTGTGTTTCCATCCTATTCAATCCCGTGTCTGGGGACCGAGAATAAAGATTGAGGACTTTTACTTATCCTGACTCCGGTTGATTCTGGGGTGTCTTGGGTGCTAGTGCAGTCATTACAATAATCTATCTCCAAATTCCCTTTCTAGAATTATTACATAAAATCCTTCCCTTTACATATTTTACATTCCAACTAAACTGGTCTATAAATTATTCTATGAACTTGAATTCTAAATAGTATCTCTTTCTGTTTCCACAGGCAGTCTCCCATAGGAAATCTTTTCCTCTTCATATATATTTCTTAGAATGTTTCATTTCCTTAAAAGGTTAGCTAAGCTGTCACCTCCTTTATGAAACATTTCCTGATCCCCCTGGTTGTTACTGCTCTCTCTCTCCTTACATCATCTTGTATTTCATTATTTTTTGAAGAAATTATATCTCTCTTTGCGAGTTCTTTAGGAAGGTCTATTTGGTTGTTTTGGAATACCAAGGGACAAGTACAATGCCTTTACCTAGTGGGTGCTTTATAAATATTAATGAAACAAAAGAATATGGATCTACAGGTGTCATCAGGAGAAAGCCTATTCAATAACAGAGAGAGAAAACTAGTAGTGATTGTTGCTGCCCTGCTGTGGGATATTAATGTAGCTGTTTCTTGATATTATATGAATAATAGAAAGGTGGGCTGTCTCATTGGAACATGTATCTATATTTAAACAGCAGGGAGTCTACGTTCAGGATCTTGGAGAACACCATAGTAATGATAATAATATAGGCACTAAAATTATGCTATTAGAGGAATAGGAAAGATAAGTAACTAGGAGTTTATACTTTGAAAAGCAGGTAGATGCCCTGATAACATCCCTATGGAACATGCTGAGCAGATGTGGAATTCCATGCATCATGGGTTTTATCTGAGTAGAAGCATCACTGAGCTAGATCTTAGTAACATTTTTAAAGTAAATTAAGATTATTGTGTGTGATCTAGCTCAGTAAAAGGCTCTTTCATGTTAGATATCACCCAGTATGTGAGTACTTTGCTGTTACACATTAAGAAAATGTTTCTTAATGTTACACATTAAGAAAAATTAGTGATTATTATGAGGAGGTCCAGACAAGGATCACTATAGATTTGAAATTAATTCTGTTCTTGTCTTATCTTTTCATAAATAACATCTCCCACAAAATTCCTTATTGAATAACTTGACAAAAATGTCAAGATACTTATACTATGTGAAAAATACACTGACTTTCAGTGTTTCATATGAGAATAAATGTAACTCCTAAAATGGATCTAAAAATACTGCTAAAGATAAAATAAAATTAGGCACCACAAATGACAGAGAGAAAATAAAATAAATGTTAGAAATTACTATGCCAAAATCATATGCCAACAAAGGAAAAAAATAATTAATTAATATTTATAGAAAAATCAAATGCCCAGATTACCAGATTAAGAAATATGTGATTTTAAATTACATTATTTTAGAAAATAAATTAGATGTCATAATAAATTCTTAAAGAAAAAGCCTAGACAGAAATTACCTACAATTTAATACTGTCAAAACAATACAAACAGTTAGAATTTATATTACCTAAATTATTTGTAAAGTGAAGAGAAGGCACATTATCAAATATTTTTAAGGAAATAAAAATATGATTCTATTTCCAGACCAGAAGATATAAAACAGAGAAAGAAATCATAAAATAATGCCATGAATGAATACTGATATAATCTGTTAAGAAGATTATTGAAGATAATAAGATTGAATTTCTATCAAGAATACAAAGATGATTCAATATTACAAAATATATTAAAGAAAAATAAATATAAATACATAAATAAAGCAAATTTTAGCAACTCATAAATTTCAGTTATTATAACACATAAGCAATATATGACAATAATCATATAAATATACAAAAAAGCTTTTAATAAAATACAGAATTTCTTCAAAAAAATACTAAAAATCATAGCAATAAAATGAGCTTTCCTTATTATGATAAAAAATAACTTATCTAAGAGCAAGAGCAAGATGGCTCTGTAATGAAATAATATTAGAAGCAAAAAGTAATGATTTTCATTGTCACCACTATTATTTGATACAGTTCTATAAATACTAGATATAGCAAAGAGTTAACCTTTTCTCTATTTAAGATGATAGGATAGATTAATTAGAGAATCTTGAAAATTAAATGGCCAGAAACAATTAAACCAATAATATCACTAAAACTGTTTGATGGAAATAATCCACAGAAATCAATATTTATGCATATTGTTAACAAAACTCAAGAGAATTTTCAGTTCAATTCAAAATATCTCCAATACATATCAATTATCTGGGAATTAACCAAGATGCACTCAGGTCACTTACATAAGGTCATTTCAAAATAATTAGCTTATTTTTATCTAACTCTGAAAGAAAGGACCCATACATAGCAAAATATTTATAGCAACTATTCATGTGTACTTTTAGCAAGTGATTGGAAACTAAGGGGACAACCATCACTTTGGGAATTTTTAAAGAAATTATGGTATATGATTATAATAGAGATATATTATGCCCTAAGAAATGATTGCAGGAAAGCTGAGTAGACTGATGAACTGATGCAGAATAAATGCTACAAAATCAAAATTTATAAAATATCATTTAAACAATACAATCACATTGAAAGTCTGATTAAAAAAAAAAAAACGATTGATCATCATTTCAAAAAAATGTGGTAAAGCATTATATCTACATTTTGATAGAGAATTGATTGACTCAAGGTACATACTGAAACATACTTTTTTAGACATAAATGTTGGAGTCTTTACAAAGTGTTAAGACATTTCTTTACAAAGTGTTAAGACATTGGAGTTGATTTGATCTTAGAAGAAGATATTTTGGGCCAGAACTTGAAACTAGGTACTAAGTGGAACTGATTGAACAATGCTTGTGTTCACACCTTTAGAGAGCTCATAAGTATCTAAGTACACAATGGAGTTCACACATGTAGGGCTTGGTCCGAATTCACACTTCCCTTGAAGTTCTTAGGGCCAGAGAGCACTCTGGGAGATAATCCAGAATCCCTCTCCCTCCAGAAGGTGGAGTTAACCTTTGGGAGATCACATAAATATAGGGAGCTTTTGAAGCTTGAACTTACTTCTTCTGGTGGAACTGACTGGAGGTACTTACTTGAGGTAGCCTACAAGCCCTATCTTCGAGGCAAGAGATTTATTGCATCTTCCAACTTGGTGCTGGCTGGAGGCTGAAGAAAGCAGAGGCAGAAGCCAAGGACAAAGCTGCAAGAGCTCAAGCAGAGAGTTAGGCCTCAACTAACCGGGCTATTTTGGAGGGAGAAATAAATGTTTGCATTTTTACCAGCTGGCTGCATTTTGGAGTAATTATTTATTTCAACTGAGACTAAGGCTGCCTCCAAGAAAACCCCCACAATAAACAATGAGGAAATTTGTTTTACTTTGCCATGAATATTTCTTACAATGGTTTTCTTTTTTTCTCTTTTTCCCCCAATAGAAGGAAAGCCAAGAAGGGGAAAATTGGTTTTTATTCATTAAATAATTGAAATTAAGAAGAAAAAAAAAAAAAAAGGGAGTGAATCGTGCTTTAGATCAATGTCAATGAAATGCTTTCACTTTTTCCTCCTCTAACTATGAATCAAATCTCATTAACACCTAATTAAGTCTCTTAGTTTACAATGTCTTCACAAAGGCCATCCTCAATGCCTTAAATGATCTCTTCCTTATCTCCATATTTTCTAAGATCTAGCTCCTTTCAAGAATATCCTTAAGTGCCACCTTCATTCAATAAGAGGTCTTTCCTGATTCTCCCTGTTGTTAGTACTTACTCACCCTCAAATGGCCTTATGTGACAGAACTACAGAGACATAATGAAACAATTTTCCCAGCATAAGATAGATTGGAAAGATTTCAGCAAAGATCAGTCTCACTTGGAAGAAAGGGTAGAGCAGCCCAACATCGATGGTGTCTGGGCAAGCCAGTGGAAAGCAGTTAGACACAGCACAGGTCAGCAACCAAGACCCTTGACTTGACAAGAAGTAGCAAACCAGACCCGTGGTGGATCCTGCATCCACAGGACAGAAATCAACCTGTCTGCCTATATTGGACATACTCTAGGACAGTGAGCAAGTCATCAAAAACCTAAGATTGCAATACTCAAAAGCTAGGTGACACTATCCAAGATCTCCAAAACAAGAAGCTTGGGACAGCACCCCCTATGCCAAGAAGCAAATATCAAATTAAGAAGCAATTTTATTGTTTTTTTTTCCCATGAAGCCAGCTCATAATTATATTTATTAGTTCAATATTTTTACATTCAATTTTATTAATTTCTTCTTTGATTTTTAGAATTCCTAATTTATTTTAAAATATATACTGACCTTTCTCCACTCAGTTCAATTAACAATTTCCTATGTGCTAAACACTATATAAACCACTGGAAATAAAAAGACAAAAATAAAACGGTCCCTAGTAACAAGAACTTTACTGAGAAAAAATAACATTTTTATAAGTAAATACAAATTTTTGTTATTCTCATTCAGTTTTTTTCCAGTTATATCCAACTCTTCATGACCACATTTGGGGTTTTCTTGGCAAAAATATGGGAGTGATTTTTCATTTTCTTTTTTTTTTTTTTTTAAACAGCTCTAGGTTGTGTTTTGGCTTGGTTGTTTTATATATATATTTATACTTCCAACATTTACTTTTATAAGATTTTGATTTCCATATTTTCTTCCTCATTCCCCCTGCATTCCCTAAGAGAGCAATAAATCTGATATAGATTATATATGGCAATCATATTAAATATATTTCCATGTTAATATTGTTCAGAGCAACAGGGGGGAAAATGCACAGGGGAAGAAAAAGAAGAAAAAAAACATGAAAATGGCATGCTCCCAATATACATTCAGCCTCCATAATTCTTCCTCTAGATTTTACGTTTCCCATCTTAAGTCTTTTGAAATTGTCTTAGATTATTGAAAAGAACAAAAACTATCAATGTTTATCATCACACAATGTTGCCATTACTGTGTACAATGTTCTATTTCTGCTCACATCACTCAGCATCAGTTCAAGTAAGTCTTTCCATGTTGGGTTTTTTCCCCCTGAAACCCACCTACTCATCTTTCATAGTACAATAGTATTCTCTAACATTTGTTCCTTCAGCCATTGCTCAGTTGATGGGCATTCTTTCCAACACCAATTCCTTGGCACCACAAAGAGAGCTGCTATAAACATTTTTGTAAATGTGAGTCTTTTTTTCTATTTTTGATGATCTCTTTGCGATACACACCTAGTATTAGTATTGCTGGACCAAAGGTTATGCCCAGTTTTCTTGCCCTTTGGCCATAGTTCCAAATTGCTTTTTTAATGGTTGGATCAGTCCACAACTCCACCAATAGTGCATTAGTGTTCCAATTTTCCCATATCCTTTCCAGAATTTGTTATTTTCCTTTTATGTCATATAAGCCAATCTGGTAGGTATAAGGTGATACTTCAGATTTGTTTTAATTTGCATTTCTCTAATCAATTGTGATTTAGAGAATGTTTTTATAAAAATATAGGTAGCTTTAATTTCTTCATCTGAAAACTGTTCATGTCTTTTGCCCATTTATCAATTGAGGAATTGTATTCTTATAAATTTGAGAAAGTATTTTGAGAAAGAAATTTATATATTTGAGAAAGTAAACCTTTATCTGAAACACTGGCAATAGAAAATGTTTTCCAGATTTCTTTCTCTTTTCTATTCATGATTGCATTAGCTTTATTTCAATATAATCAAAATTATCCATTTTGTATTTCATTTCATAATGTTCTCTATCTCCTGTTTTGATCATAAATTCTTCTCTTCTCTCTCCATAGATCTGATAAACTATTTTTTCCTCTCCTGATTTGTTAACAGTATCACTCTTTATGTCTAAATAATCTACTCATTTTGATCTAATTTTGTTGGTTAATGTCTAGTTTCTGCCATGCTATTTTTCTGCTTTCCCAGCAGGTTTTGTCATATAGTGAGTTCTTATCTTAGCTGGATTCTTCAAGTTTGTAGTCATTGACTATTTTATCTCATATGCCTAAACTATTCCACTAATAAATCACACTATTACTTAGTACCCATGAGTTCTAATAATTGTTGCTCCATGGTAGAGCTTTAGATTTGGTACAGCGAGGCCCCCTTTGCATTGCCCCTTTACTTCCTTTGATAGTCTTGGACTTTTGTTCTTTCAGATGAATTTTATTCTTTTTTTCTTGCTCTATAAAATGAAATTTTTGGCAGCTTGACTGTAATGGCACTGAATAAACAAATTAATTTCAGCTGAATTGTCCTTTTTTAATATTAATTTGGCCTACTCATTAGCAATTGATGTTGGGTTTTTTATTTGTGTGGAAAATATTTTGTAATTGTGTTTATATAGTTCTTGGTTTGATTTTAGCAGATAGACTCCCAAATATTTTATATTATCTACAGCTATTTTAAATGGAATTTCTTTTTCTATCCCTTACTGTTGGGCATTTTTCAATGATACTAAAGAAAGGCTGCTAATTTATATAAATTTACTCATTGTTAATTAAACCAAGTAGTTTTTTTTTATTTGTTTGTCTAAGATTCTCTAAGCATAACATTTCTACAAGAAAGTTGTTTTCTTCCCTAATTACCATATTTGGATCATAAAAATAATTTAGTAGGACCCTTTCTCTACCTTTTCTGAATATTTTATATAGTATTGGAATTAATTGTTTTTAAATGTTTGGTGGAATTCACTTATAATTCCGTTTGACCCTGAAAATTTTTACTTAGGAAGTACAATGATGGCTTGTTCAATTTCTGTTTCGAAAATAGTTATTTCCTTTTCTATTAATCTGAACAATTTATATTTTGTAAATATTCACCCATTTCAATTATATTGTCAGATTTATTGGCAAGCAGTTGGGCAAAATAGTTCTTAATTATTGCTTTAATTTCTTCTTCTTTGGTGGCAATTTCAACTTTTTTATTTTTAATGTTGGTATTTGGTTTTCTTATTTCTTTTTAAATCAAACTAACCAATTTTTGCCTCATTTTTCTCATTTAGAATAAGCTAGAAAAGGAAATAATAAATCTTTCCAGTATCTTTGCTGAGAAAATCCCAAATTGATTTTTGAAGATTCACGCACCCTTGATACAATTCAACAGCAACACTGAGTTTGCAATTCTGTTTTAAGAAAGTACTAGATCCTCCAATGTAAGGTGTTTTTTTTTTTCTTCTTCTTCTTGTTTATAATATTCCTTTTCCATTTGCCATGTATTGAGAAGTCAACTTAGTAATTCTGTTGATAATACTTTTAATCAAAATCCTTAAATTGAGTTTTAAAAAATTTTGATATCTTTTTTTTTTGATTTGATTAAAGACATGCTACTTAATTTAAGTTGCTTGGATTTGATTATTAATATCTTGAGAAAATTATGGTTTTGATCCATACTTCCAGGAGCCACTATGGCAGAATAAGTGGTAAATCACCACAATTCTCTCATATTTGCTTCCAAACAACCAAAAAATAGCTACCCAAAACAAATACTGGAATAGCAAAACCAGTAAAAACAAAATAAACAAAAAAGATGGGAGAAAACAATTTTTGAAGCTAAAAAAATTGGAAGATTAGCAAGAAAAGTTGGTCTCACTTGAGTAAAAGGGAAGCCCAGTCCAGGAGAAGAAGCATCCCAGCAAGCCAGCGACAAACATTTCCTCAGCAAACCAGTAGTAGATCCTGAGCATCAATGTATTGTATAAGGTAAACACCAGCACAAGATCCCCTACATAGCTAGGGGAAATGGGCATTCTCCAGCTCTAAGAACTGCCAATGCTTCAGGATAATCCAGGGTAAAGATGAAACTTCTGGATCCCGGACTCCACCTGCTTCCATGTAGCCCCAGACAAACAGATAAATGACAACTCTGGGAATCCTTAAGAAAATGGACTACTACATATTCAACATCCTTCTGGACAAGCAAGCAGCTGCCAGCAGCAAGACTACCACATGTTCCTATATATCTCAGGGGAAATGCAGAAATGGCTCATGGCTTCAGTTCACACAAGACACCAAAACTAGGACTTTACCTCAGCAACAGATAAGTACAAGATTCAAGGGCCTCCAGAAGTGCAAGTTAACCCTTACCCCACTCACTTAGCATAGTGTCCCAAGTAGGCCTCATAGAAACATCAGTTCATTACTGGGTAACGAATCAGTGCTTATAGCCACTGACACAAGAAGCCTGAGACATGACCCCTTATATTCCAGGAACAGAGGTCAAGTCGAAAAGAAAAGAAGAAAGGAAAAAAAAAAAAAAAAGATGAGCAAGAAAAAAAAATAACAGCAACAACTACAAGGAGTTATTATAGTAACATAGAAGATGACAGACTCAGAAAAGGCCACTAGAATCAAAACTCTCATATGCAAAACTCTAAAGAAAAATAGAAGTGGTCAAAAAAACTCATGGAAGAACTTTAAAAGGAATATAAAAATCAAATAAGAGAGGTAGAAAAAAGTGGAGATAAAAATGAGAAGAATGCAAGAAAATTATGGGAAGGAAAGCATCAATAGCTGAAAAAAGAAAACAATAGCTTAAAAAATAAAACTGGCCAAATGGAAAAAGAGATAGAAAAACTCATTGAAGAAAACAACTTAAAGAATATGATTGGCTAAATGGAAGAGAAAGTACAAAAGCTAATTGAGCAAAAACAACACCTTAAAACTTACAATTGGACAAGTGTAAACTAATAAATTTATGAGACAACAAGAATCAAACAAATGCAAAAGAATGAAAAAGATGAAAATATAAAATACTCCTGAGCAAAACTAGAAAATAGACTCAGGAGAGACAATGTCAGCATTGAAAAGTCATGATTAAAAGGAGAATCTGGATAACCTCTTTCAAGAAATTATCTGAGAAACCATGGGACAGAATATGCATTGAAAGAATCCACTAATAACCTCAGGAAGGAAATTCCAAAATAAAAACTGTAAGGAACATTAAGGCCATATTTCAGAATTATCAGGTCAAGGTAAAAATAAAACAGGTGGCCAAAAATAAACAATTTTACTGTCAAGGAGCCAAAATTAGGATTACATAGGACTATGCAACATTAAAAGTTTGGAGGCCATGGAACCTGACATTCTGGAAAGCAAAGAAGTTAGGATTACAACCAAGTATCACCTACCCAGCAAAAGTAAGCATAATACATACTGGGGAGAAGTTGTCATAGAATCAAATAGAATGACAGCAAGGTTTCATAAGAAGAAGAGGAGAACTAAAACAAAAAATATTTCTAATATCAAGACCCAAATATAAACAGATAAAAAAGGAAAAAAATTTCTTAAGGTATTCAATAGAAGGAAACAGTTTACATTCCTATATGGGAAGATGATACCTGTAATCCTTAAAAATTGCAACATTAATAATACAGCTAGAAGGAATATATATAAACAAGGGGTGTGGATATAAGGTGGATTTGAAGAAATGACATAAAAATTAAGGTGTAAGAAAAAGGAGCACACTAAATGCAGAAGAAAGGGAGAGGAAGAACTGTATAAATTATTTCATATAAAGAGGCTCTCAAGGGAAGGTAAGATAGGAGGGTGGGGGATAAGCAATTCTTGTATATTACTCTCAACAATATTATCTCAAAGAGGGAATAGTAACACAATCAGTTGAGTACAAAAATCTATCTTACCTAACATGAAGTAAGAGGGGAGGACATTAAGTAAAATAGGGAGTACTGGGACTAATGAAAGGAGAACAGAGCAGGGGAAGTTGTAGATAGAAGCAAAACACTTAGGAAGAGAAAAAGATGAAAAGAAAAAGAGAAGATAAATGGAGAGAAAAATATGGAAGGAAATATACATGTATTAATAATAACAGTAAATGTAAATGTGATGAACTCTCCCATAAAATAGAAGTAGATAGCAAAATAGATTAAAAAGCAGAATTGCACAATATATGATTTACAAGAAATACACTTGAAGCAGAGAAGCACACACAGAGTAAAGGTAAGGTGCTGAAGTAGAATCAATTAAGCTTCATCAGAATTTTTTTAAATCAATGGTAGCAATTCCATCTCAAAGTAAGAGCAAAAGTAGATGAAAAAAGATAAGGAAGGCAACCATACCTTGCTAAAAGGTACCATAGTCAATTAAGTGATGACAATATTAAATATAAATGTATCAAGTAGAATAGCATTCAAATTCCTAAAGAAGTTAAGTCAATTACAGGTGGAGACTCAAAAATATAGTAGTGAGGGATTTCTACTGTCTTTCTCAGAACTTGATTAATTCAACCAAAAAAGAAACTAAAGAGGTAAATAAAATATTAGAAATTTAGATGTACCAGATCTTTGGAGAAAACTGGTAACAGAAAGGATGACACATTTTCTCAGCATCAATATACAAAAAAATGACCATACAATATAGCATAAAGCTTATATTCAAATGTACAAAAGGAGAAATATTAAATGTATTCTTTTTGAGTCACAATGCAATAAAATTACATTTGATAAATATTTTTTTTTAAATATAAATTACATAGATTAGCAGAACAGAAAATATATTACTAAATAATCACATCATAGAAAAAGAAATTAATTAAGATATTAAGGAATGTCTTAGGAATAAATTCCCAGGGCCAGATGATTTCATCAGTAAATTCTACCATTCAAAAGACAAAATTCCGATAATATATAAACTATTAGAAAAACACGCAAGAAGTCTTACCAAATTCTTTTATGATAAACATATGTTTCTGACACTAAATCAAAAAGAGCTAAAACAGAGAATGAAAATTATAGAACAATTTACCTAATGAATATTGATGCAAATATTTTGAACAATACACTAGCAAGGAGAACACAACAGTATATCACAAGGATTAAACTTTATGACTAAGTCATATTGTGAAAACTACTAATATAATGGCAACATCAATAACAAAAAAAAATAGAAAATCACATATTGTTAACTCAATAGGTGCTGAAAAAGCTTTTGGTAAAATACAGCACCACTTCCTATTAAAAAAAAAAAAACCCAACAACTTAGAGACCATAGAAATGAAGGGAATGAAATGATAAACAGTATTAAAAAGCACTAGCAAGCATAATCTGGAATGGGGATAAGTTAGAACCTTGCCAATAAGATCAGGAATCTTAAGAAGCAAAGATGCCATTATCACCACAATTGTTCAATATAGCTAGAAATTTTGGCTATATGCAAAGTTTTTTAAGTCTTTTCCACATTACCCCTTTTTACTTGAGAAAAATTTCCATAACCCAAAGTATATAGGTACATAAAATAGGTATACAAATGCAACATTTATTGATAATAAATCATAATTTACAACCCCCACATTCACTGAGACCCCAAAGGAAGTCATGAATCACAGTTTAAGAATTTGAGCTCTGTAGCAATAAGAGAAAGAAATTAAGGTAATTAGAAAAGGCAATGAGAAACGAAAATTATCACTCTTTGCAGATGATATATTATACTTAAAGAATCAAACAAAAAGTTACTTGAAAAAATTAATATTTTTTTTCAAAGTTGCAAGGTACAAGACAAACACATAAATCATCAGCATTTCTTTATACAGACAACAAAATCCAGAAGCAAGGGATAGAAAGAGAAATTCCATTTAAAATAACTGTAAACAATATAAATTAGTTAGAAGTCTATCTACCAAGATAAAATCAGGAATTATACAAACATGAATACAAAACACTTTTCCTACAAATAAAGTGAAATCTAAACAACTGGAAAAATATCAATTGCTTATGTGTAAGGCCAAGACAATATAATAAAAGTGAAAATTTACTTAAATTAATTTACTTATTCAGTGCTATACAAATCAAACTGCCAAAAATTATTTGAAAGAGCTAGAAAAAATGAAAGTAAAATTGAACAATAAGAGCAAACCATCAAGAATCAAAAGAAAAAGTTTCTACAAAAGAATCAGAAAGTTAAAATTTTAACAAAAAAAGGGGAATAATTGAAAAGGGAGATAAACAAGGGGAAGAAATAAAAAAAAACCACATCCCACAAAGGGTAAGGAAACTTTAAGGGAGGAATTAAGAGGGAGGAACATTTGTAATTTACTCACCGATTCTCAAAAAAAAAAACAATTTTAAAAAAAGATTAAAAAGGGGAAGGGAAAAGGAAAAGAAAAAAGAATGGGGGAAGGGGGAAAAAAAAGGGGGAGGGAGGGATATAAAATAAGCATCGGGAACAAATACATAATTTAAAAGGGGGAAAGATTAGCAAGAAAAAACAAATTGGGGTTTTAATTAGGAAAAACAATTTAAATTAACGAAAGTAATGGGATAACCCCCCAAAAGAGGAGGGATAGCAATGGATCAATCAAATAAATAAATTTTTAAAGAACACAAAAGGGGAAGAAAAGTAAAAAGAAAAGGGGGAAAATTATTTCTTAGGTAAAAAAAAAAAGAAAATTTATTGGGCCAAAAAAAAAAAAAACAAATTAAAAAAAAAAATAACTAATTGAAACCAAAAACAAAAGAAAATTAAAAATTAAGCAAAATGGAAATTTAAAGGAGGTTAAGAAGGCAAAAAAAAAGCCAAAATGAAAAAGGAGATTAATTTGCCTTGAAAGAAATCCACCAAGAAGAGAAAAAGGTTTTTTTTTTCCCCCTTACCAAAAATTATATTAGAAATAGCTTTCAAATTGAAAGATAAGGGAAAATTGGAAAAATCCATTTCCGAAAAAGGTTGGAGGGGCCAAAAAAGAACAGAAAATTATTAGGGAATTCAAACATGAAAGACAATTAACCAAGCCCAAAGAATTTTTTGGGGGCACAACCTGCACGGCAGGAGGACCACCGGGTTAGTAAAACCAAAGGGGAGCCTTTTCCATGATTTTTAGGGCATTTCTTAAGAATGGGGAAGTTCCGGGCCTTCCGGACCTAAATCAAGTACAAAGGCCCCTTGGGGTCATTTTAACTTATCAAGGGGCCTATAACCAACCCACAAGTTTTTATAACCCCATGTAATCCCTTTAAAAAATTAAGACATTCCCCAAAATGGAAATCTTTTAAAACTTTCCCTGTCTGGAAAGAACCCAACCCCTTCCAAGACCCAAAAGGCTTAAACTAATAAAAATGAAAAAAAACCAGCTTAGCAAAAAAGGCGGAGAAAAATAAGGAAAAAAGCAAATGTCAATTCCTCCCTTTCATAATGTTAAAAGAAACAAAAATCTCAAAAGGAAAAAATAAAAAGGGGAAAGGGGTTTTAAAAAAACAACAACTTCCTAAATAAATTAAAAAAAAATCGGAAAAAAAATTTTAAATTTAAAAAATTAAAAAATAAAAAGGAATTAAAAAAAAATTCCAGAAATAATGGAATTAAAAGACAAAACACCAAAAATAGGATCAATTGAAAAAAAACCCAAAAAAAAAATTATAAATGGAAAATTCCCAAACCAAAACAATAATTAAAACCAATTACTAAAAAAGAATAAAAAAAAAAATAAAAAAAAAATTTTAAAAAAAAAAATTAAAAAAGATTGGGGCAGAAAACAGTCCAAAAAAAAAAAATGACAAACGGAAAACCAAAACTATTTGTAAAATAAGATTAAAATAGATCAGGAAAGTAAAGGAAAATTTTCCAAAACAAGAAAAGGCTAAAAAATTTTCAAGTAAAAGAACTCAATTAATAAATGAAGGAAAAAAGGGCAGAAAGAATTACCCAAAACCCCCTTAAAAAAACCCAAAATAAAAACCCCAAGGAAATTTGGCAAAACAAACCATAATAAAAGGGAAAAAATTTTACAACAGCCAAAAAATTTAAATACCAGGCCAAACAAAAGGATCCCCAACTCCCAAATTAAAAAAAAAACCGAAAAATTTTAAACAAAAAAACGGATGAGAAGAATAAACTGGGAAAATAAATTTCTTCCAGGGAAAAGGTTTAAAAACTAATTCCCATTTTTTGAAGAAAACCAAATTAAAAAAAATTTATCTCCAAAAAAATCAAGAATGAGGAAAAAAAAAAATTGAAATTTATTTCTGGGAATTAAAAAAAATCATTAAAAGAAGAAATTAAAACTAAAAAAAATAGATTGAAAAAGGGAAAAAAAAAGGTGGGAAGGAGGGTAAAAGGGAAAAAATGAGGTAAGGAAACACATTTGAGGGAATTTGAAGGGGAAAAAATGGTGAATCCCTTTATCAAGTGGCTAAAGGAAAATAAAGTTTAAAAAACCCCCCCCCGGGGGAGGGGAAAAAAGAAAAGAAAAAAAGGAAGGGGAAAGCCCAAAGGGGGAGGGGGGAATAAAAGGGTGATTGAAAAAGGGGAATTTTTTTAAAAGGGGAAGGAAAAGGAAGAATAAGAAAGCCCTGGGGGTTATTAGGATGGCAGGAAAACAGAAGTAATTAATGAAATTAATGGATGAATCCCCAATGAGGACAGGCAACTACAAAAGTCAAACCCACAATTTTGAAAGAAACCTTTAACAGGGGATCCAAAAAGAAAAGGGGTGACAAAACAGTTCAAACAAAAGGGAATCCCTATTGATAAAAAGTAAAAATTGATTAATTAAAGGAAAAGGGAAGGAAATAATTTGGGTAATAAAATTAAAATCAAATATTAAAATATATAACCAATGGTATGGCATGTTTGGGAAGAGAAATTGAAAAGAAGAAATGAAAAAACCAAAGTAGAATCCAAACCCCAAAATTAAAAAAAAAAAAAAAAAGAAAGAAAAAAAAAAACAAATAAGAAAAATTAGGTAGGGATTTAGAAAATTGAAATGGGAAAAAATTTCTTAGAGTTATAACCTTTTCAAAATTGCCATTATTAAAAAAAAACCCAAATTAAATAAGAAACAAAATTAAATGCCAGAATATGCTAAAAACAATTCAAAAAAAAAAATTAAAAAAAGTAAGGAAAAAAAATCACTTAAAAATATTAAAGAAAAAAATAAAAAATTAAAATTTCACTAAATAATGACAATAGAACATCATAAAATTTTGGATGCACAAAGGTAATAAGGGGAAAAATTTAATTAGTAAAAAAAAAAAAAAAAAAGGGTTGGGAAAAAAAAAAAAAAAAAAAAAAAAACACCCAAAAATAAAAATTGGAAATTTAAAAAAAAGAAATTAAAAATATTGAAAGTAAAAACTATTGAACTAATTAATAAAATAAGAGTTGGTCTTAAAAGCCAAAAAAAATAATTTGCCTTGTTAAAAAAAAGGAAAGAAATTTAATTTAAAATAAAAGGGAAAAACCCCCAAAAGGGAAAAAAAAAAAAAAATTTTTTTTCCCTTTTAAAAATTTAAATTAATGAAATGGATGACTACCCAAAAAAAACCAGACTAAAGAAGAAGAAATTGGAATAGTCCCATTTCAGAAAAAGAAAGAAACAATTAAACAACCCCAAGAAAAATCCAGGACCAGATGGATTTACATTGAATTTTACCAAACATTTAAAGAACAATTGGCCCCAAATTTATATAAATTATTTGATAAATAGGGAATTTGAAGGAGTCCTCCAAACCGACACAGACATGGTATGATACCAAACCAGGTAGGTGAAAACAAGAAAGAAAATTAAGACCAATTCCTAATATTGATGCTAAAATCTTAAATAAGATATTAGCAAAAGACTACAGAAAATATCTCCAAGATAATAATAAAATCAAGAGGATTTAACCAGGAATGCAGGGCTGGTTCAAATTAGGAAAACATCAATATAATTCCCGTTAAAACCAAATTAAAAACCATATGATCATTCCAATAGATGCAGAAAAGCATTTGAAAAAATCCAACATCCATTCCATTAAAAAAATTGGAGATAGGAAAATGGACTTTTCCTTAAAATAATCAGCAGCATCTTTTAAAAACCACTAAGCATCATATTAATGGAGAAAATCAAAACATTCCTAAAAGATCTGGGGAAACAATTCCCAATATCACCGTTACTATTTAAATTGATGAAACGCTAGCTATAGCAATAAGAGCTGAGAAAGATTAGGAAAAGGAAAGGCAAAGGAAGCCAAATTATCATTTTGCCGATGACATGATGGTATATTTAGAGAACCCCAGAGATTCTTAAAAAAGTTATTAGAAATAATCCAAACTTTAGCAAGTTGTGGTTATAAAAAAACCCACAAGTCATCACTTTTTATAATCACTAAAAAACCAACAGTCAGAGTTACAAAGAGAAATTCCATTTAAAGAAATGATAAAAAAAATTTAGGAATCATCGCCAAGGGAAAATAGAAACTTTAGAAAAATTAAACCACTTTTTCACACAAATTGTCTGATCTAACCAAAAAAAAAATTTTGGATAGGGCGAGAAAATAATAAAAGCAATATTACCTAAACTAATCTATTTATTTAGGCATACCAATAGACTCCCAAAATATTTTAATGACCTAGAAAAAAACAACAAAGTTCATAGGAAAACAAAGGTCAAGAATTTCAAGGGAATTTAAAAAAAATCAAATGATGGTTTTGTAAGATCTAAAAATTATATTATAGAGCAGCAGTTACCAAACTATTTTATTCAGAATAGATTAGTTGATCGGGAAAGATATTCAGGAAAACAGTCAACAAATACAACCTACTTTGAAAACCAAAGATCCCAGCTTTTAAAGAACTTACTGTTTGATAAAAATTGGGAAAATTGAAACAATAGGCAGAAACTAGGCATTGATCCAACTTAACGTACACCAAGATATCAAAAACCAACCAGGTAAAGAATGAAATATTAATAAAAGAGGTTAATAGTTTACCTCAGACCTTGGAAGGGGAAGGCTTTATGACCAAAGCAGAACTAGGACATTTGACCCCAAAATAGAAAATTTTGATTATACCAAACTGAAAAGGCAAAAAACAATGGACAAGATTAGAAGGAAGAATAAACTGGGAAAATATTTTTACAGTCAAAGGTTCTGATAAAGGCTATTTCCAAAATATATAGAGAATTAACTTAATTTATAAAAATCGATTCTCCAATTAAAAATGGTCAAAGGATATGAACAGACAATTTCGATGAAGAAATTGAAACATTTCTATCAATAAAAGATGCTCCAAGTAATTTAATCGAGAATGCAAATTGACCCTTAAGATACACTCAACCTGTCAGATCTAAATGACAGGGAAAAATTGATGATTGTTGAGGGGATGTGGGAAAATGGGACAATTAGTTGGTGGAGTTGTGAACGAATCCAAATTTTGGGAGAGTAGTTTAAATGCTCAAAAAGTTATCAAACTGTGATTTTGATCCAGAGTGTTACTACTGGGATTATATCCCAAGGAATAAAGAAGGGAAAGGACCTGTATGTAGAATGTTTTGGGACCCCTTTGGTGGTTAGAAACGAAAACTGAATGGATGTCCACGTTGGAGAATGGCTGAATAAATTTTAAAGAAAATTATGGAATATTACTGTTCTGTAAGAAATGACCAACAGGATGATTTCAGAAAGGCCTGGGAGACTTAAGAACTGATTGGGAAATGAGGGACCAGGAACAATATACTCAACAACAATACTAGATGATGACCAGTTCGATGGATCAGGCCATCCTCAGCAACAAGATCAAACCAAATCATTTCTAAGGAGGAAAGAACTAAAGATCCAGAAAAACTTGGGAGGATAAAAACCCAAAAATTCCCAACCCTTAATTTATCCAAACTGCATTTTGATTTCCTTTGCTAATTGACAATAATTAGAGTCTGATTTTTGTAAAAAATAATTTTTATTATATTTTTGTATCTAAGTTATATTTTAAAATTTAACATCTATTCCCCCATTTAAGGGGGGGGGTGGGGAAAAAATTAACAAGAGGTTTGGCAATTGTTTTGTAAAGTTACCCATGTATATATCCTGTAAATAAAAGGTTAAATTAAAAAAAAAAAAAAAAAGAATTAGAAAACCAAAAACAAATAAAAAAAAAGAATAAATAGAATTTAAAAATTGTTAATGGTCTAAAAATTAAGAATGAAGGAATTACTTTTCCTAAATTAACCATTAAAATTGACCATATTTGGGACATAAAACCTTTTAAAATTAGAAGAAAAAGCAAAATATAAACTTTTTTTGTTGGAAAATAAAACTCTTCAACAAAAGTTAGGGGAATGACCAAAAATAATTAAACAAACAACTATTTAAAGAATGTTTTGGGTAATAAAATTTTAATTAATAATTTCATTTAAGAAATACAATGATAAATCATTTAAAAATTTTTTGAGAAAGATTAAAAGGGAATTTTATTTTAAATTTTCTTTTAAAAAGGAAAAAGATTAATTTCTTTAAAAAACAAAAGCCAAAAAAACCCCTCAAATTAAATTAAATTTAAAAAAAAGGAAAATTTTTAAATAAAAAACCATTAACTAATTAATAAACTAAGAGGGTTTAGAAAAACCAATAAAATAATAAGTTTTAAATCTGATTAGAAAGGAAGGAAATAAATTTAGTCTTAAAATGAAAAGGAGAACTTTCCACAAAAAAATTTAAAAATAAAATTATTTTGCCCTTTTTAATAATTTAAATTTAAAATTTTTCCCATTTTAAAAAGAAATTTTGAAAATAAAGAGGAAATTTAAAAATTTAAATTTTAAAAAAATTTAAAATTTAAAAATAAAACTCCAATGTAATAAATTATTTGATAAAATGGGAAATGGGGATCCTACAAAATAATTTATGAAAGACATGGTCTGATACCTAAACCGGATGAAAAAGGAAAAATCTTTCACATATACAACATTTGATCTTGTTTTGTCATTACTCCCCAGGTACTGGTATTGAGAAGTAAGAAGTGACTAAGACACAAAGGCTACATTCAGTCTCAGGATTTGAAAGAGAAAGTCGCTTGCTTCTTCCATAGCAGATGGCCACTTTCTTCCTACTTTTTCAAATATAGGTTTTTTTTTTCTATTTTGCCAGGCCATCACAATCAGGCATACCTTCATTTCCCCAATCATTGTTATGCTCAGTTCTCTCTTCCCCACTCCACCTAGCCCATTCACCCCACTGACTTCCATATCTACTTAGTCACTGTTATCTTTCCTTCTCTCCTTTCCCTAGATGTCAGCATACAGAGATTCCATTATTTACCACACTTGATTACCAGTGTCCAAAGAATGCTTATTATACCTTAACTAGACTAAGTAATAATTATACTTGATAAAAATTCAAAGACATCACCGTTTTCTATATAAAACTGTCTGATTTTTCAACTCAGTCATTCCCAGAGATTACCATACCTGTCAGTAGAAGGGTTCAGAGACTTGAGGACTACCTATCAGAAATATCATATGAGGAATTCTTATATCAGGTGGAAGTTAGAAAGGATAAATTTTGAAATCAGTTTCCATTTCTAAGTTCTAGGATGCAAAAGTAGACTGACCTTATCTTAAAAAAACATTTTTTAAAAAATACCAATATTTTAGCACTTTCCTTATACTAATTTATTAAATTCTTTGCCCAGGCTATTTAGAAACTGAAATTAAAAGAAACAAAAAATAGAAGAGTGGAAATGCAATAGAAGTTTAAATTCTTAGAAGTATGAAATTATAAAGCTATAAGAAAACTAAGAACTCATGCAGGATAATTATTGATTTTACAGATGGAAACTGTGCCTCAAGGAAATCAAGAGATTAACCTATTATTATAATCTTGTTAATGACTAAGTCAAGATGCTGCTAACCTCAGGTCCCTGCACTATTCTTTCTGCTATAACCTGATGTATGAAATTACTGGCTATAACATATGAAAGCTACTTCTATATTTTATATGTACGTGTGAATATTTATTTTTTTGTTTTCCTTTATAATTGCTTTTCTTAATTGATCGTTAGATGAAATTAACCTTTCCTCGCTTATGGAAAGCTTCAGCCTTCCATCTTTTCAAATTGCCTTGAAAAATTAGCTTACATCTCACAAATTTCCTTATGTTTCTGTTCCTACAGTCCAATGGTTGAATAAAATATTTCTGGTTTTACATATTGCTAATAGCCCTTACTTTTGTGAGTTCATGTGAAGTGAATCTGATATCACAAGAACGCACATGTCATTTGATAAAAAATGAGTTTGTCCCATCTCCATAGAGCTTTGTATATTTCCTCTTGCTTAATGAATCTGTAAGACAATGTGTTAGTGTTATCTTCTCCCATCTTCCATCTCATCATGTTCCACATTTGAAGAGTGTAGTTAGTTATCTTTTGGCAAAGATAAATATGAGAACAAGTTTAATACCATGTATTTGCAATAGTTACATGTCAAATGATTATGACTATAATTCCATATTTTGGAGAGGTTGGTTGAAATGCAATATGAATAGCATTTATCTCTTTCTGGATAATCTTGCTAGAATCATTACCATGGCCATCTGACACAATGTGATTTTTGACACAAACATAAATAAGAAATCTGCATGAGCTTTTGCTGTGAAATGCTAATAATCATTGCCAAGAAAAAAGGATTACTTTCAAATTAAATTTGAAAGGAAAAGCCAAAGTAGTATGATAGGCAGCAGGTGGGATTGGATTTGAAGGCCTATGGCTTCTGATCCTAACTATGGCAGTAATTATGAAGACTCTGGGGAAATCATCTCACTTCTTCAATATCTACCTTCATAAACCTGAGTGAAACAGCATTAACTTGGTATGTGATATATTTGTAAGAATTTTTAGAAGGAATAGCAAAGAACTTTGCCAATAAAATTATATACATTATGTATTCATAAAAACCTAAATTTCAAAGAGGCAAGAATGATTTAAAATTTACAGGAAAGCTTCAATTTAACAAATAGTTTATGGGAAGCTTTTGATAGCAACTTCCTATCTTTTTATTCTCTCTCTTTCTCCATTGATTTCAGCACATAATCATTTTTTTTTTTTTTTTTTTTTTTAATTTAATAGCCTTTTATTTACAGGATATATACATGGGTAACTTTACAGCATTAACAATTGCCAAACCTCTTGTTCCAATTTTTCACCTCTTACCCCCCACCTCCCTAAATGGCAGGATGACCAGTAGATGTTAAATATATTAAAATATAACTTAGATACATAATAAGTATACATGACCAAAACATTATTTTGCTGTACAAAAGAATCAGACTCTGAATTATTGTACAATTAGCTTGTGAAGGAAATCAAAAATGCAGGTGTGCATAAATATAGGGATTAGAATTCAATGTAATGGTTTTAGTCATCCCCAGAGTTCTTTTCTGGGCATAGCTGGTTCAGTTCATTACTGCTCCATTAGAAATAATTTGGTTGATCTTGTTGCTGAGGATGGCCTGATCCATCAGAACTGGTCATCATCTAGTATTGTTGTTGAAGTATATAATGATCTCCTGGTCCTGCTCATTTCACTCAGCATCAGTTCGTGTAAGTCTCTCAGGCCTTTCTGAAATCATCCTGTTGGTCATTTCTTACAGAACAGTAATATTCCATAATTTTCATATACCACAATTTATTCAGCCATTCTCCAACTGATGGACATCCATTCAGTTTCAGTTTCTAGCCACTACAAAAGGGCTGCCACAAACATTCGTGCACATACAGGTCCCTTTCCTTCTTTATAATCTCTTTGGGATATAATCCCAGTAGTAACACTGCTGGATCAAAGGGTATGCACAGTTTGATAACTTTTGAGCATAGTTCCAAACTACTCTCCAAAATGGTTGGATTCGTTCACAACTCCACCAACAATGAATCAATGTCCCAGTTTTCCCACATCCCTCCAACAATCATCATTATTTTTCCTGTCATTTTAGCCAATCTGACAGGTGTGTAGTGTATCTTAGAGTTGTCTTAATTTGCATTTCTCTGATTAATAATGACTTGGAGCATCTTTTCATATGACTAGAAATAGTTTCAATTTCTTCATCTGAGAATTGTCTGTTCATATCACTTGACCATTTTCAATTGGAGAATGGCTTGATTTTTATAAATTAGAGTTAATTCTCTATATATTTTGGAAATGAGGCCTTTATCAGAACCTTTGACTGTAAAATATTTTCCCAGTTTATTGCTTCCTTCTAATCTTGTCTGCATTAGATTTGTTTGTACAAAAACTTTTCAGTTTGGTATAATCAAAATTTTCTATTTTGTGGTCAGTAATGATCTCTAGTTCTGCTTTGGTCATAAAGACCTTCCCCTTCCACAGGTCTGAGATGTAAACTATCCTATGTTCCTCTAATTTATTAATGATTTCATTCTTTATGCGTAGGTCATGAACCCATTTTGACCTTATCTTGGTGTACGGCGTTAAGTATGGATCAATGCCTAGTTTCTGCCATATTAGTTTCCAATTTTCCCAGCAATTTTTATCAAACAGTAAGTTCTTATCCCAAAAGCTGGGATCTTTGGGTTTGTCAAAGACTAGGTTGCTATATTTGTTGACTGTTTTATCCCTTGAACCTACTCTATTCCACTGATCAACTAATCTATTCCTTAGCCAATACCAAATAGTTTTGGTAACTGCTGCTCTATAATATAATTTTAGATCTGGTACAGCTAAGCCACCTTCATTTGATTTTTTTCATTAATTCCTTGAAATTCTTGACCTTTTGTTTTCCATATGAACTTTGTTGTTATTTTTCTAGGTCATTAAAATAGTTTTTGGGAGTCTGATTGGTATAGCGCTAAATAAATAGATTAGTTTAGGTAATATTGTCATCTTTATTATATTTGCTCGCCCTATCCAAGAGCATTTAATATTTTTCAATTGGTTAGATCAGACTTAATTTGTGTGAAAAGTGGTCTGTAATTTTGCTCATAAAGTTTCTGATTTTCCCTTGGCAGATAGATTCCTAAATATTTTATATTATCAGTAGTTACTTTAAATGGAATTTCTCTTTGTAACTCTGACTGTTGGATTTTGTTAGTGATATATAAGAATGCTGATGACTTATGTGGGTTTATTTTATAACCAACAACTTTGCTAAAGTTGTGGATTATTTCTAATAACTTTTAGCAGAATCTCTGGGGTTCTCTAAGTATACCATCATGTCATCGGCAAAGAGTGATAATTTGGCTTCCTCATTGCCTATTCTTATTCCTTTAATCTCTTTCTCAGCTCTTATTGCTATAGCTAGCGTTTCTAATACAATATTAAATAGTAACGGTGATAGTGGGCAACCTTGTTTCCTCAGATCTTATTGGGAATGGTTGCAGTTTGTCTCCATTACATATGATGCTTACTGATGGTTTTAAATAGATGCTGCTGATTATTTTAAGGAAAAGTCCATTTATTCCTATACTCTCAAGTGTTTTTAATAGGAATGGATGTTGGATTTTATCAAATGCTTTTCTGCATCTATTGAGGATGATCATATGGTTTTGTTAATTTGGTTATTAACATGGCCAATTATATTGATAGTTTTCCTAATATTGAACCAGCCCTGCATTCTGGTATAAATCCTACTTGATCATAGTGTATTATCTTGGAGATGATTTTCTGTAGTCTTTTTGCTAATATCTTATTTAAGATTTTAGCATCAATATTCATTAGGGAGATTGGTCTATAATTTTCTTTCTCTGTTTTCAGCCTACCTGGTTTAGGTATCAGTACCATGTCTGTGTCATAGAAGGAATTTGGTAGGACTCCTTCATTCCCTATTTTATCAAATAATTTATATAGCATTGGGGCCAATTGTTCTTTAAATGTTTGGTAAAATTCACATTAAATCCATCTGGTCCTGGGGATTTTTCTTAGGGAGTTGTTTAATTGCCTGTTCTATTTCTTTTTCTGAAATGGGACTATTCAAGCAATTTACTTCCTCCTCTGTTAGTCTGGGAAGTCTATATTTTTGGAGGTAGTCATCCATTTCATAGGTTATCAAATTTATTGGCATAAAGTTGAGCAAAATAACTCCTTATTATTTCTCTAATTTCCTCTTCCTTGGTGGAAAGTTCTCCTTTTCATTTTAAGACTACTAATTTCATTTTCCTCCCTCCTTTTTCTAATCAGATTTACCAAAGGCTTATCTATTTTATTGGCTTTTTCATAGAACCAACTCTTAGTTTTATTAATTAGTTCAATAGTTTTTTTACTTTCAATATTTTTAATTTCTCCTTTTAATTTTAGAATTTCCAATTTAGTATTTGATTGGTTTTTAATTTGGTCTTTTTAGTTTTTTAGTTGCAAAGCCCAATTCATTAATCTTTTCTTTCTCTGTTTTATTCAAGTAAGCCTCTAAGGATATAAAATTCCCTCTTATTACCCTTTGGCTGCATCCCACAAATTTGGTATGATGTCTCATCATTGTCATTATCTTGAGTGAAATTATTAATTGTATCTATAATTTGCTGCTTCACCCAATCATTCTTTAAGATGAGATTGTTTAGTTTCCAATTACTTTTTGGTCTATTTCCCCCTAATTTTTTGTTGAATGTAGTTTTTATTGCATCATGATCTGAAAAGAAAGCATTTACTATTTCTGCTTTCTTGCATTTAATTTTGAGGTCTTTATGTCCTAATATATGGTCAATTTTGAATAGGTTCCATGAACTGCTGAGAAGAAAGTATATTCCCTTCTATCTCCATTCAATTTTCTCCAAAGATCCAACATACCTAATTTTTCTAATATTCTGTTTACTTCTTTAATTTCTTTCTTATTTGTTTTGTGGTTTGATTTGTCTAATTCTGAGAGTGCAAGGTTGAGATCTCCTACTATTACAGTTTTGTTGTCTATTTCTTCTTGCAACTCTCTTAACTTCTCCTTTAGGAAGCTGAGTGCCATACCACTTGGTGCATATATGTTTAATATTGATATTGCTTCGTTGTTTATGCTACCCTTTGGCAGGATGTAGTTTCCTTCCTTATCTCTTTTAATTAGATCAATTTTACTTTTGCTTGATCTGAGATAAGGATGGCTACCCTGCTTTTTGACTTCACCTGAAGCATAATAGATTTTGCTCATGCCTTTTACCTTTACTCTATATGTATCCCCCTGCTTTAAATGTGTTTCTTGTAAACAACATATTGTAGGGTTCTGACTTTTGATCCAGTCTGCTATCTGCCTCCTCTTTATGGGGGAGTTCATCCCATTCACATTTACAGTTAGAATTACTAAATCTGTATTTCCTGCTATCCTAATAACCCCAGATTGTGCTTTACTTATTCTTGCCTCCCCAACCCTCTTTCCCCTTTTAAACTTATGTACCCCTCTTGTATCACGATGCTTATCCTCTTTATAATCCCTCCCTCCCCCTTTGAGTCTTTCCCCTTCCTTCCCTTATTACTCTTTTCTTTTCCCTTTTCCTCTCCCCCGTTTTAATGAGGCGAGAGAGAATTTTCTCTAAAACAAATGTCAATTATTTTTCCTTTGAGCCAACTCTGATGGGAGTAAGATTCACACAATGTTCCTCCCCTCTCTAAATTCCCTCAGATATGATAAGTTTCCTTAGCCTCTTTGTGGGATGTGGTTTCCCTCTTTTTATCCCTCCTTCCACCTTATTCTGCCATGATCCCTTTTCCATATATACTTCCTTTTTTATGTTATATCAGTACTATCAAATTTTACATGTATTTTTTGTATATCCACAACAGAAATACAATTCTCAAGAGTTATTTTACCTTTTTCTGCATCTCTTGAGTTCTATTCTTGGAGATCAAATTTTTTGTTTAATTCTGGTTTTTTCTTCAGAAACAAATGGAATTCATTTGTTTCATTAAATGTCCATCTTCTTCCCTGGAAGAAAATGCTCAGCTTAGCTGGGTAGTTTATTCTTGGCTGCATCCAAGTTCTTGTGCCTTTCGGAATATCATATTCAGGCCCTTCTTTCCTTTAATGTAGAGGCAGCCAGATCCTGGGTGATCCTTATTGTGGCACCTCGGTATTTAAATGGTTTTTGGCTGCTTGTAAAATTTTTTCCTTTATCTGATAGTTCTGAAATTTTGCCACAATATTCCTTGGTGTTTTTATTTTAGGGTTTCTTTCAGAAGGTGTTCGATGAATTCTTTCAATGCCTATTTTACCTTCTGATTCTATTACATCTGGGCAGTTCTCTTTGATGATTTCTTGTAAAATAGTATCTAGGCTCTTTTTTCATCATAGTTTTCGGAAAGTCCAATAATCCTCAGATTATCTCTCCTAGATCTATTTTCCAAGTCTGTCATTTTAGAAGTAGATAATTCATGGTTTTTCAGTTTGTCATTTTTTTGGTTTTGCTTGACTGATTCTTGCTGTCTCAATGCATCATTAGTTTCAATTTGTTCAGTTCTAATTTTTAAAATTATTTTCTTCATTAGCTTTTTTACTTCTTTCTGTATATGTCAATTGAGTTTTTGAATGTATTGTTTTGGTCTGTGAATTTTTTCCATTTCACTAATTTTTTTTAGTGAATTATTTTCTTTTCAATTCACCGATTCTACTTTCTTGCGTGTTCTTTGTCTTTTCCAATTCACGGATCCTACTTTCTAGTGAATTCTTTATTTTTTCCAATTCACAATTCTTACTTTCCTGTGATTTTTTATTTTTCCAATTCACCAATTTGCACTTCCTGGGAATTTTTAACTTTTCCAATTCGTATTTCAGGAAGTTAGTTGCTCTCTTATAAGGCTTCTCTTTCCTTTCCCATTTATCTTCTAACTCTCTTTTGAGACTTTTAATGGTCTCTTCTATGAGAGCATTATGTAAGGAGGACAGTCTGATGCATTTTGCTGTTTGAGGTCTCTTCAGGTTTGCTGACCTGCTCTTTTTCTGCATAGAAGCTGTCGATTGTTCTTTTCATCTTTTTATTCATGTTTTAAAGCCTTTAGGGTAGGTCTCCTAGGCAAGGGGGTTACCAGCTTCCTCTGCAGAGCAGGGAAAGATTTAAAGCGATTTCCGGCTCCGAGGTATGGGAGTGCTCTGGGTGAGAGTTTTCCCTTCCCCCAACAGGAAGTGGATTCAGCACTGGCCGAGCTATCAAACGGCTTAGTAGGGCTGAGTGGATTATCGATTGCCCTAGGCTAGAGACTAAGTGGTGAAAGTGTCACTGCCCCAGGCCGGAGCCTCTTGTGGGACTGTGAGTTAGCAGCTGAGCGCAGACCGCAGACCGCGAACTCTGCCCCAGTGTCTCTGCCCAATGCAAATCGGCCCTGGAAAAGCTCTATGGCCCCAAGCCGAGCTCCCCACTGTGCAGATTGGAGGCTAACCCGGGCTGCGTCCTCCTGCCGTGCAGGATCACAACTGCCCCAAGGAAAAGCCCTTACTGCGGGTTGGGGCTGCGCGCTTGTGCTGAGATCTGTGCTTTCACCCTCGGTTTGAGACTCTCCTCGGAACCTAATTTCTCTCCCCGTCTGCGCCGATCTCCCCCCTGGCCCCGTAACCAACCTTTTTTGGCGAGACTGCAGATTTTCTTTGGCAGGTGAGTTGTTCTACTTCTTATCTTTCCGAATTGTAGCAGTCAAGACTATTTTTGAGGCTCGATATAATATTGGTAACGAGGGTAAGAGAAGAGCTTAGAAAGACGCGTGTGTCTTCTCCGCCATCTTGGCTCCGCCCCCAATGTACTCAGCACATAATCATTTCTAAGACATTTAACTTTTTATTTTGGTTGAAAAATTGGCATATTTTGACTTTCATTTTGCATAAATATATGAAATTTGCATCTTACAGGACCACTGTATACTTCTACATTTCCTGAAAAATTGGAAATTTGCAGAATTACTCTCCTAGAAAACAAAAAGCCCTTTTGTAAGCTCAGCTAGAACATGTTAGAAATAACATGAAAAAAAAAAACCCTGTAAGATGTGAATTAGGCTGTGCTTTAGAAACTTGTTCCACATCATTGTTCATGCAATAATGAGGTCAGATTTTGGTAATGTAGATTTCCTACGAGAAATGTCCATTTCTATGAGAAATGAAGGAAGGGCTCAGAGAAGGTGAGTGTTCAAGAGCTATATAAAGGTTAAACAGAAGAAAGAAGTAAGAACTAGGCTGAGTTAGCTAAATAGCTTTAAGCTATAAGCAACATCTGGGATCTTTCTCAGGAAACTGTTATATTTATAGATGTTTTCATTTTGCCTCACCTTTCAATGGTATGACTTGGAAGTTTCTAGATACCCCTTTACCAGACTAAGGGAATATCAGTAGTGTATGCTCATGGCAGGAATTTACAAGGATGAGATGGTAGGCTATATTGATAAAAAAAAGATTCAACTTTCTCAGGCTAGGATCTTCCTAGTCAAGCCAGAGTACAATATACAAAGAGTTTGCTGGACCACAGGTTTCATTCATCTTCTTAAAAGCAATACTATCTAACTCATCTCTAAGGTTCAAGGCCAGGGAACTGATAATATGCCATTAGGTAGAGGGTTCAGGGAATACAGTTCTATAATTTAATAATAATAATAATAAACACCTATCATTTATATAGTGCTTCTAATAGGCCAGTACTTGGTAAGTACTTTAAAAATATTATCTTATTTGATCCACATAATAACCCTATAAGTTCTACTATTATTCCCACTTTATAATTGAGGAAACTAAAGTGGTCAGAAGGTAAATGACAGTTAAGCTCAGAGTCATACAGCTGTTAAATGTCCAGGACCACATTTCAACTCAATTATTCTGACTCAAGGTTCAATGCCCTACACATTGTGGCACTAGACACCTCAAAAGAATATAGCATTTGTATAGTGCTTTAAGGTTGCTAAATACTTTTAAAGTATTATCTCATTCAATGCTCACCATCACTTCAGGAGGTAAGAGTGCTGCTATTAATACCATTTTACAGATGAGGAAATTTTGATCAACAGTGATTAAGCCTAATTTGTAAATGTCCAAGATTAGATTTGAATTCAGATCTTAACTCTAAGTCTATGCTTTCTTCCCATATACACACATATAGACATATATGTATATGTATACTCTACATACATATATAAATATTTATCTAAATATACATATATGTGTCTATACACATACACAGAAAGTATTTATTATATATTACCAATCTTGAGAGTATCCATGCTGATTAAGAATCTATTATTCTTATATTATAAGGGATGATCCAAAATCCAAAATTTTGTTCTTTTAACTAGTTGTCCTACCTTTAACTAGCTGTCACATTCTAAATTGGTCCTTTTCTTCTGAAATTTTCCCAGTGGCAGCAATGATGAAAGGCATAAGCTACATTTCTTTTTTTCCCTTTTTTTTTTTAACACCTGTATTTTAAATTTATTTTAAAGTTTTATACCAATTTTCTTTTGAGTCATTTCTCAATGACTCACCCATTATTCCACAGCAACTTCCTTTGTAATATATAAATATAATTAAGTAATGCAAATCAATACATTTACTATGTGTTTTTTACCAATTGAAAACAGAATATATATATATATATATATATATATATATATATATATATATATATACATATATTCTGATCTGAAGACAGAATCTGTCTCATGTCTTTTTATCCCCAACTGGTAGTTTATAATACATCTTTTAAAAAAAATGTATTATCTTACTTTGCATCTATAGTATACTATCTCTCTGATGAGACTTAGAGGGTACCTTTCACCATCAATTCTTTAAAGTCCAAATAATTCATTGCATTGATAAGAGACTTTCTTTCAGCAAAGTGTCACCCATGCATTTATCAAAATTTTACAAGATTCCTTGAAATATATAGCAGCAAAGATAATCTTGTCCTATACCCTTTCATCATTAATATCAAGAAAGTTATAATGCAAGGACCCGTGACTTACTCAGCATATTCTGTGTCATGAAAGAGAAAAAGCACAGAATTCAAATTGAAGAAAAATTCTCTATCTATGAACATCTAGATGTCATCCTGTTTGGGGATAATAAAATGTCATTGGGCAGGTCCCTGCCTCCTTCTTGTATTAGATAAATAGATTGATAGATAGATTCACATTTAAAAAAAAAGTAAGTGAATAAATAATGTATACATATATACATGCATATTATGTATATAAATATAAATATGGTCATACATATGTTTGAAAATACTATATATATATATATATATATATTCTTAAGTATACAAACATATACAACTATATATATGCATTTGTATGTATATTGCTTTTTTTAAAAAAATGCAGATGGTTAAACTTTGGAGTAGTTTTATATAACTATAGCTCTATGTCTATAAGCACATATTACACATTATTGTTACATATAAATTTACTTTTTTTTTTACTGATAGGTTTATTGGGAGAGTTTACTCACAAGGTCACCGCTGGACAATGACAGGACAATAATAGATCTTCATACCACAAGCAGACCATATGTATGTGCATATGCAGTATCTATAATCTATACTTATAGACACAGATATATATATATATATATGATAAAATCACTCAAAAAATTTGAAAAAACTGGGGAATGATAATTACCCTATGATCAGATTCTTATATATGATTATAAGGATAATCTTAGATTGTGTCTACCAGTAGATAGATAAGATAGATAGAAAATACATAAATAAAAATGTTTTTGTACACATGTAGATATGTATAGAGATACTAAAAATTGAAATTTATTTGGATTTAGAATTAAATAGAAGAAATGTTGTCTGAACTGACTTTAAGAAATTTCTGGAATCCCTTAATGGCCTGAAACGTCTCTCTTAAATAATGACTAGGGAAAGATAGTACCACTGAATCTGCCAGTGTTTTGGTATGATTGTGAAACATGAAATATTACCAATTTTGAAGAACTAAAAAATTAGGACCATGATGGGCATATTATGAACATAATCAGACTATACAACATAATAAATATGGAACCACAAAGAACCAGAGCACATGTTGCTATCAAAAACACATAAGAACATAAATGAAGATTTACTTGTTGAATAATGAAAGTAAGATAAATGTGATGAATAGTTAGATTTATGCTCTACTGGTTAATTTGATAACAAGAAAAAAAAAATCAGTTCTAAACAACTGAAAAAATATCAATTGTTCATTGCTAGGCTGAGCCAAAATAATAAAAAAATTATAATTCTGCCTAAATTGGTTGACTTGTTCAGTGCCATACCAATCAAACTGACAAAATATTATTTTATAGAACTAGAAAAAATAATAACAAAATTCATCTGGAAGAACAAAAAGTCAAGAATATCAAGAGAATTAATGAAAAACTATGAAGGATGGTGGCTTATTAATACCAATCCTAAAACTATATTATAAAGCAGCAGTACTCAAAACCATTTTGTATTGGCTAAGAAAAGAGTAGTAGCTCAATAGAACAGATTAGATACACACAACATAATAAGGCTTATAGCAATCAAGTATCTGTAGTCCCGAAATTCCAGCTTCTGGAATATGAACTCACTATTTGACAAAAATTTGCTGGAAAAACTGGAAAATAGTATGTCAGAAAATCTTACACCCCACATCAAAATAAAATCAAAATGGATACATGATTTGGTCATAAAACATAAACAAATTAAGAGAACAAGAGAAAATTTACTTATCATATCTTTGGAGAAAGAAGGAATTTATGACCAAAGAAGAACTACAGAATATTATTTGTAGAGGGCTGAAACTCTTGAGTCAATGCACTGAGGTCAGTTCAAGCACTTAGGGCTAATTACCAATTGGACAATGCTCTGTGGACATATGCTTGGAAAATGGCCCTTCCCACTATCCTGTGCTAGCTCGGTGATTAGTATATACAGAGGATTGTAGGAGAGACTAGGGGGTGGAGTAAGACTGGCCAGGGTCACTTTTGCAGTGGATGAGGAAGAAGGTGGTTGTGGAGAGCCTACTTCCATCCCCTTTACTTCTCCCCCTAAAGACCAAGAATAAAGACTAAGGACTTATGCTTATCCTGACTCTGGCTGATTCTAAGGTATCCTGGGTGCTAGAGTGGTTGTCACAATTATTAAAGGCAAAATGGACAATTTTGATAACATTAAATTAAAAAGTTTCACACACACACACACACACAAAAAAAAAAAAAAAAACTTTACAGCCAGTGTTTGTAATAAAAGTTTCATTTCGAGCAGGACCAGGAGATCATTATATACTTCAACAACAATACTATATGATGACCAGTTCTGATGGACCTGGCCATCTTCAGCAAAGAGATCAACCAAATAATTTCCAATGGAGCAGTAATTAACTGAACCAGCTACGCCCAGAGAAAGTACTCTGGGAGATGACTAAAAACCATTACATTGAATTCTCAATCCCTATATTTATGCCCACCTACATTTTTGATTTCCTTCACAAGCTAATTGTACAATATTTCAAAGTCTGATTCTTTTTGTACAGCAAAATAACGTTTTGGTCACGTATACTTATTGTGTATCTAATTTATATTTTAATGTATTTAACATCTACTAATCATCCTGCCATCTAGGGGAGGGGGTGGGGGGGTAAGAGGTGAAAAATTGGAACAAGAGGTTTGGCAATTGTTAATGCTGTAAAATTACCCATGCATATAACCTGTAAATAAAAGGCTATAAAATAAAAAAAAAGAAAAAAAAAAGAAAATTATTCAGTAAAAAAAAATAAAATAAGTTTCATTTCTAAAATATATAAAGAAGAATGTTAAATCTATAAGAATACATGTCATTCCTCAAATGATAAATGACCAAAGAATACGAACAATTTTCAGATGATGAAATTAAAACCATTTATAGTTAGATGGAAAAAATGCTCTAAATCACTATTGATTGGAGAAATGCAAATTTAAACAACTCTGAGGTACCACCTCACAACTCTCATATTGGCTAAGATAATGTTTGGAAGAGATAATGATAATTGTTGGAGGGGATTGAGAAAGCTGGTATACTAATACATTATTGGTGTAGTTGTGAAATGATCCAAATATTCTGGAGAGCAATCTGGAACTATGTCCAAAGAGGTATAAAACTGTGCATACCTTTTCCCTGGGCAGTGCCATTACTGGATCTGTATCTCAAGGAAATCATAAAGGGGGGAAAGGACCCACATGTGTAAAAAATATTTGCAGCTCTTTTTGTGTTAGCAAAGAATTGGAAAAGGAGTGGATGCTCACCAACTGAAGAATGGCTAAAGAAGTTGTGGCACACGAAGATAATGGAATCTTGTTGTTCTATAAAAAAAAATGATAAACAAGCTGATTATAGAAAGGCATAGAAAGATTTACATGAATTAACATTGAGCAAAACAAGCTAAACAAAACCAGGAATATATATTGTACACAATAATAGCAATGATCAACTATGAAAGGCTTGGTTCTTCTCAGCAGCTGAGTGATCCTTAGCAATCCCAATAGACTTTGGACAGAAAATGCCACCTGCATCCAGAAGTAAACTGAACATAAATCAACACATGCTATGCTCATATCTTTTTTCTGATTTTTTAAAATCTCTTCTATAGTTCTTCCCTTTTACTCTGATTTTTCTCTCCTTATATGATTCATAAAGCAATAGGTATTAAAAATTAAATAAAAATGAGAACTTCCCCACCTCTTTAAAAGTGCACTGTATTTGGCTACAATATCTTTCTTAATTTTCTCAAAATCAGTATGATGTGGGTGTTTGTAATGAAAAGCTATATAATAGAAAACTCTTTCCCCCATCCATTTACTCTATTCTTCCCCATGTCTTCATTGTACTCTGTCCTCCCCATGTCATTATTCCCTCTGATACCTCCATTCTCCAGTTAACAAACTGACTTTCATTGTAGACTTCTTAGTTACACAGGCCATTTTCATCCTCTTGAACTCCTCAAAACCTGCTTCCAACTACTTCATTGTCTTCCTTGTTCACCCATCCTAGTACTAAAGCATCTTCTTTCATTGACCCCTGTGCCCTAATTCTCATACCCAAATATATTAGGTCAAGAGAAGAAATAGATCTTTTCTTTTCTCCTCACTGCCATTGTTAATCCATCCCCTTTCTACTGTCTCTCAACAAATTCTCCTACTTCTAGATACCTTTCATCAAGGTACCCTTGATCTCTTGATCATTTGCCCTCTTTTTTCAATACCTGATTCATAGCCTTTCTTTCCATCTCAAACATTGATCTTAAAATTGAATACATCTATCAATGTTCTTTGTAGCAGAAGACTTTCTTCCCAGTTCACCAACCTATTTGATTCTCATAGCCTGTATTTTCACTCCATCTCAGCCAAAGAGACGATCATATTTCATTATTATTGATGATTATTATACCTCCATAACAGTACTATGAAATTCAGCTACCCGACTTCCACCCACTGTTCTTCTTTTGTTCTTTTTAAGTCTCACTTATTTTGAAAACCAAACTTAATTTTAAATAGCACTGTAAGCTCTGGTCTTCCCTGAATACTTTGCTTTTGCTATACATCACATCTGATATAGACTCACTTTTCCTTGTATAAGAATTTTGATATTGTTAATAAGTTTAACTTTGTTTCCTATTTTTGTGTATTTCTTATCCCTTTTTCATATTGTTACTCACCCTTTTCTACAACTCAAATTTGGATTACATCCATTGCTAGCTTTCTCTACTTTCAGTGATATTATGCAATAATGCTAGGGGAAGTCACACTAATTTGTTGACAAGACGCATTACAAATATATAATATCTTTTCTCAACCAGTTCTGAATTGCCACATAACAATCTCATTTCTTTAATTACCAATCACACTATCCCCAAAATAAGTTCTTAATCTTTTCTCTTAAAACTATCCCTACCATCCCATCACTTCTATTTGATCATGTTTTATCACCTTTTATCACACTTTATTGATCAATTTCAAACTATCTGTGATTAGCTCTCTCTTTTTCCTAAATCTTTACTTCAGTTCTTCTCAATATCTTTCCCAATTCTGTTCTCTTTATTTCTGATTTTGGAGAAAAATGTGGATTTTCTCCTTTAGGCTACATGTTCTTCTAGCCATGCCCTTGATCTTATGTCTTCTCCTTTTCTTAAGAAGTTTATCACTTTGAGCATCATTTCTCACTTTCTAAATTTCTAAACCCTTGTTAAGCAACAGATTCTTTCCAATGGCCTATAGAAGTATTCAGATCTCCATCATCCTGAAATAAAATAAAAACTAATTTGAAACAACCCTAAAGATGATATCCTCAATATGTTTTCCCTTAACAACTCTCTACATAAAGCCATCTAGACTCATTTACACATCTCCCCTTTTCATCCTCTTCTTTTTTGCTTATCTGAAAGTGTTCTCAATAAGGTTACTGATAATCATTAGGGCTAAATACAGCAGCCTTTAATTAATTTTCATCCTTCTTGAACATTCTGTACACTTAGCAATATTAACCAACTATTCCTCCTAGCTAATCTCTTTTTCCTAGACTTTTATAATACCACTCTCTGATTTTTCCTTCTCCATTCCTGACCATTTCTGCTTGTTTTGTTTTGTTTTGTTTTGTCTTTGTTGAGCTGTCATTCATGTCCCTCTTTCTTTGGATGGAACCCTAAGTTTTGTCCTGAGTGCTTTTATGTTCCCTATTCTCTTTAGTGATCACATGAGTTCCCAGGATTTAAATTATATCTATAAAGGCACATCTAAATTCTCCATACCTGATTCTGCTCTCTCTCCTGAATTTTACACATTAGCCAATGACTAGAGAACACCCTCTTTTTCATATAGATATCTCTAACTTGATTTGTGTAAAACAGAATTTATTTTTGTCACATCTAAGTCTCACTCTTCTTATTTCTATCAATCATAATTCTTCCAATCATCTTGATTTGCATTGTAGAGTAATCATTTACTTTCAGTGTCCAAAACAAGAGTGGTAATAAGTCCACTTCACAAAGACATTATATGATCATATCTGATGAATATATTCAAAGCTAGGGATTACTTTTTTAGGAAAGACATTGAGAGAAAGGTTTGGGCATGTTCTTGCCATATGGGGATTATTTCAAGGACCTAAAATGATTAGTCTGAAAAACAGAAAACTGAGATGATATGATATGGTTATGAAGGATGTGATATGATAGGTTACTTCAAGTATTTTATGAACTATCATGTGGAAAAGACATTAGTGCTATGCTTCTCCCAAAAGACAGAAGTAGAGGTAGCAAAGCTGTACAGGTTTGAGTTGGAAGAGACTTGTTTTCCAATTAACAGAGGTATGAGGAGGAGGACTAGGCTATAGTTACAATGAAATATAGTCAGAAATGAAAATACATAAACTGAGTGCCAAAACTGAATTCTGTTAACATATTTTCTGGGTGTTTGAGAGTAAATCACTTTCCATCTCTTGTCCTCAGCTTTTTCTATCATGAAATAAGGATGATTGGATTAAGCAATCACTAAGGAACTTCCAGTTCTGATTCTAAGAAAGCATGTTAATTTCACCCCATACAAGTAATTCTATTTAGCAGGCAGCAAACTCTCTTGGGCTTTACCTAATTTTGAAAGTTGGCATTTGAATATCAAGCAGCATGTTATAGTCATGCTTATGTCTTACTTCTGTTCTCAGATGGAGCTAACTTACTTAATTTTAAGAACGAACATTTTAAAAGGGACTAACATAATTTTGAAAACTTATACAAGAGGATAATATAGATATGTTTTATTAAAAAATAAGAGTGGTTGCCAGGAGTCTGAGAATTTACTTTCATGTATGAGAAATAGAATCATACTTTGTAAGTAAACTGTATTTGGCAGCTTGAAGAAATGTGAAATTTTCTTAAAACTCCTTCCACTTTATTTTTCCTTCTATCTATAGCCAAAGCTTACTGGCCCAATACCAATTTATACATCTATGAAAAGAAAATGATGGTGGATTTTTCCCCTGTTGCCATTGGCTAATTTCATTATACTACTCTAAGGCATGTGCACATTTGAGATAACACACTCTCCAAGTCACAAGGTTTTAGAAGCATTTATTTCAGTAATTCAGATCTAATTGCATAATTATTAAATCTAATGCTGAGTTTTGAAACACAGTTAAGTAACAATTCCTAAAGCATTACTTTTGTTCTTCAGGGATTAAAAATCCATTATTGAAATCTCTGCATGCTTATTTCCCAGCGAGTTGCATGATCATTTGGTTTGGGGGAAGAATTGGTCTTAAGTTTCTCAGTGTTTAGGGCTACCTGTCAGACAATCCCAATTAAAAATTGTGCCTGATTAAATGATTCTCTCTAGGACTATTTGGCCAGCTTTATTAGTATTTCAGTTTATGACCACTGAGCAAACCACATAGCCATAACCCCTGAAAATTTCTGGAGGTCTTATTTGGGAACACAGGATAGTGGGGAATATTTTTGCATAGTTACAAGTTTTAATTACATGAATTATATATGAGAAATGACTGCTTTGATCAAAATGACTTGCAAATGGACACAGATACAAAACCTATTTGAGAAAAAAAACATATTGGATAAGAGGCTAGAACTTAATAAACAGAAAAGTTCTCTCTCTTGGTGCTCCCATGTAATCATGTGGTCCTGTGAAACCTGGCTGAGTACTCTCCACTACTTCTTGAGACTTTATAGGTAGATTGGGAATTGGGGCAATAGACAGATTGCGGAAAAAAGAATAAAATACATGAGTAAGCTCTATTTGTCGGTTATTACAGATGTCAAAGATTCCTCTTGCATGAATGCGGCCAAAGGCTCTGAAAGCTCTTAGTGTCCCTTGTGGAAGATGATACTCTACCTTTCACAAATATCTGCCTGTTATGTCAATTGGCCCACTATTAAAGCTTTGAGAGTTTTACTTTCTTCTTATTCCTGCCTTCAATGACAGCAAAGAGTTACAAATATTTAGAGGGGAAGAAAGGATTTGAGAAATGATTTACAGTACTTTTCATGTCTAAGATAGCTCATAGGATATTTTTTATTTCTTAAATGGAAAACATTGATATTTTGAATAATGTATACTTCACTACTATTTGGGGTGAAACTAAGCATTTTTCTCTTTCTTTCCTTTGTTTGAATTTGCAAAGCACTAGGTTTTATCAATAAGTTTAAATTTATAGTTATTGTGAAGAAAAAGTAGATGAATGAGCATACTTTTCCTTCCATTAAGTCCCTTCTGAATAATATACTTTGAAAATAAGCTATAAATAAGATTTGGCATCCCCTGTGTCCCTTTACTCTGTAATGATGGTTTTGATAGCAATTCCTATCATCAAAGGAGTTAAGGTGAAAATTTCATAAGACTGCCAGAAAATTGGGAACTTCTTTAGAAAACATAAGTTTGTCTTTTTCTACAAGGCAGCAATGAAGTATTGAATAGAGAAAAGTGGTTTGGAATTATCACTGAGAAAAAAGATAATGTCCCTGTTATATGGTATGAGAAGTGAAAAAGCATGGGAATCAAGCTGACATAAAAAACACACATACACACAAAGAGACTTATATTTGTTTAGATTGACAGTTTGCTTTATGATGGGCCCACCCTCTCTTTAAAGTAATTCCCATTCAGTTTATAGTAGATTGGTATACAATGAGGTCAGTCACAACAAATCAATTCTGCATGGATTGCATTTTAGCTATAGTCATATTTCTCCAGGAAACCTTGCCAGAATCAGCTGTTCATTTGATATAACATTGATTTCTTTTTCCTTCCCCCACATTCTCTCTCTCTCCCCCTTCCCCTCTCTTCACCCCTTCTATTCTCTTCTCTTTTTCTCTCCCTCCCTTTCTATGTCTGTCTGCAGTCTCTCTTTCATCCTTTTATTCACCCATCTTTCTTCTTCCTGGTTTCCCTATTTCTCATCGTTTGGTTATATAATTGTTAGAATTTGGCCCTTTAAAGCAAGTAGAACAAATACAAAATGATTTCTCCAAGAGTTAACAATCACAACTCTTAAATGAGAAAATTCTTCCCATTGTTCTTATATATAAGGCTATTTTTAAGCAAAATTCCATTCCAATCAATATTATTCTGAAATTAAGTACTATTAAAATTATTTTCATGTTTCAAGAGATGAGCCATAGTGATAACACACTTGACCTAGTCAAAACAACTTTTTTCTTTAACAAAGAATGATTCTGAATTACTCTCAAAATATTCATTAAAAGATCTCTTGCTTATCACCAGGTACCTACAAATAATAATATATGTAGGCTTACACTACTAATATATGCAGGTAGAGTCACGTTTCAAGCATTCAAAAGCCAAGTATGTATTAAATGTCAGGAGCCTCCCTAGGTGTTGGAGATGTGAAAACAGAGATGAAATAGTCCTAGCTAGTCAGGAGTTTACATTTTACTTTGGGTCAATACTGGCATTAGGAAGAAATATATAAAGAGACTATCTAGTTGGCTTTCAGATCTTCTGTTGATTTAATTAAATCAATCAGAAAACATTTATCAAGCACTAACTTTGTACAAAACAGAGACTAGATTGAGATTTATTGCTGTGAGAAAGTGGGACAAAGATTACTAGCCTTTTGACCCTTCCCTAGATGTGCTTTTCTTTACTACTATGTGTGAGGAGAGGAAAATGATGAGAGACTCAAATTTTTTCCTCACCAGCATTTTATTCAGCAGAAGTCCAAATAAAAAAGTATTGCCTTGAGGGTACCCTTCCACCATTAGGTCCAATACAGGAATGTTATAAAAGGAACTAAAATGGGCTTCAGATTGTGATATTTATCAAGTCACCTTTTTGATCCCATGAATAATTAGAAAATATTCATGAGCAAAGCAAACATAATTGAGTGAGAAAAAATGTAAATCCCTGAATGTGCTGGAAAAGTCACAAATAAATAAACACAAAAAATGAATAGATGTTTTTACAAATGAATACACATAAATAAAAACTTCCTGAAAACAAAATGGTAGAGGAGAGGGCCTTAACTAAACAACAATTGATGTTAAAAAAAAAAAAAAAAGAACTCAGTGAAAAGTTCAATATGAATTAATATATCAACATGAAATAAAATGAATGCACGCATGGGTCATAGTAATTGAAGGATAGTGTCCAGAGAAAGGAAGTTTCTTTCCACCTGAATATTGTCTTAGCCAGACAATAACTAAAATATTGTGTCTGTTTTAAAGCAACACATCTTAAAAGAAATACTGACATATTGGGGAACTTTTAAGCAAAAATGAGTAGCCTTGGGAAAGGATTAAAAATTATTGCATATTCCTTTTGATTGAGACCACTGGGAATATTAGGGTGTGGGAGATGGAAAGTGATCTATTCCTTTATTATTCTAGTGACTCAGGACTTCTATCTCCATATGTCTCAGAGTTCTCAACTTGGAAGACATACTCATCACCCATACTCAGCAGACTTCTCAACATGAAAGATTCTTTCACTCCTATACTACCCTTGTCTAATTATTCAAATACTCCTAGAATCTCTATTTTGATATAGGACCTTCACCAGTAATGTTCACTAATTCAATCCTTTAAGAGCTCTACTCGCGATTTTCTAGACATCTTACACTAAATTTCTAAAGCATCTTCTTTTTTCCATTTTCAAACTTCCCTACTCCACTTTTTTTTGACAAGGCAGTTGGAGGTAAGTTACTTGCCCAGGATCACACAGTTAGTATATATCAAATGATTGAGACCACGTTTGAACTCAGATTCTCCTGACTCCAAGGATAATGCTCTAGTCACTGTACACTCCCCTCCACTTTTAAGTTTCTTATCTTATCTTCCTCTATTAAAATACAAGTTCCTTGAGGACTGGAACTGATTTTCTTTCTTTTTTCTTTTTATTTGTATTTCCAGTGCTAATGTTATTACCTTGGCACATGGTAAATAATAAATGCTTCCTGATTTTTTATTTGACTCTATTTCTCTTCAAATATTTGAGAGATTATCATATAGAAGAAGCATTAGGTTTGTTCTTCTTAGAATATTTGGCAAAATTAGATAAATGAGTAGAAAATACAAGGAAGCAGATTTCAAATAAATATAAAGAAAGTTTTCCTATGAGAATTATATAAAATCAAAATGGCAAGGAAAAGCCAGCAAGTTCTACTCAGTTCCCTTTGAAAACAATGTTGAATAGAGCTTCTACACAGATTCTGAAGAGGCAGAATATACAAAAAGACTGAGTGGGACAATTTTCCAGCTTAAGATAACTTAGAAGGATTTCATGAAAGTATTTTCAAAAAAGGGGATCACAGCATAGCACAGCATATCTAGGCATGCCAGTGAGAGGCTCTCAACTGCAGCACAGATCAGCAAGTGGTATCTTCATGTTCTGGTTCAGCAGTCCAATGAGACAGCAAACCAATTGTGAGAACTCCAGCTCAAGTGCAAAAGGCAAATTGCCAACCCTGGAACTCAAACAGCAACAGGCACAAATAGTCTGGGCTACACCATACAATGGACAAGCAAGAAGCACATGAATCCTGAGTGTAGAAAGCCAGTGAATAACCACTTGGCTCCCAGAAAAAGAAGCTTGAAATGATGATCTCCATACTCCAGTAGTAAAGGATAACTTTAAAAGTCAAAAACTGAGCTAAAAAAAAGTAGCAGAAAACAGAGAAGAGCCCTGACCACAGAAAGCCACTATAGTGACACAAACTCAGAAGAGTAAAACAATCTCAAAATTCCTACATGTGAAACCTCAAAAGAGAATATGAAAAAGTCCCCTTGGGAGAGTTCAAAGAGAATTTTAAAAATCAAATAATAGAGATAAACAAAATTGGAAAAATAAATGAGTGGGATGCAAGAGAATTATGAAAAAAGTCAACAACTTGCAAGAGGAAGTACAAAAATTGACTGAAGCAAACAAATCTTTAAAAATTAGAATAGGCCAAATAGAAAAAATAATCACTGAAGAAAACAAGTCCTTTAAAATTAGAATTACTGGAATGGATAAAGAGGCATGAAAACTAATTGAAGAAAATAAGTCTTTACAAATTACACCTGGGCAAATGGAAACTAATAACTTGATGAGACAAAAAGTCACACAAAATTAAAATAAAAAATCAGAAAAAATAATGTAAAAAAAAAAAACCTCATTGGACAAACCTGAAGCCTGGATTTAACAGAGAAAGAGAAAGAGAGAGGAAGAGAGAGAAAGCCTGGACATCATCTGCTCTAATATGCTAGAGCCACAGGGTAAAATAGTCATTTAAAGAATCCACTGATCACCACATGAAAGAAATCTCAAAATGAAAACTCCAAGGAATATTGCAAGCAGCCAGGAATAAATATTCAAATATCAAAGGAGTCACAGTAAGGATTTACTTAGAAGTTGACATTTTGGAAGAGATCAGTATGGGTTGGACTGACTGACTTCTAGATCAAGAAGAAAATTCAGACACTTTAGTGGCTATTAGAAAACCCTTGTGCTGAAATAAAATACACACTCAACATGGATACATAAATCTATTACCCTGAAGGAAATTAGAAGAATGGGATGTGGAAAGAGGGGAAGGTAATAAAAAGGAGAGCATAATGGAGGAGGAAGAGATGAATAGGAGAGTATAGAATAAGTGGGAGAAACTACATTTAGCAGTATTGTAACAAGAATTGTGAAGCAAGTTTCTCTGATTAGGCTTCATTCCTCAAACATAGGCTACTGCATCAAATTTATATTAAAAAGTAAGAGACATGTCCCAATTGATAAATAATCAAAAGATGTGGTCTATTCCTGAAGAGTTATAAATTTGTGCATAGCCTTTGACCTACCACTACCAGGCATGAATCCCCCCAAAAAGGAAAGGGATCTATAGCAGTTTTCTTCTCAGGGTAAAAATATTGGAAATTAAGGGGATGTCCATAAATTGGTTGAATAAATTATGATTGTGATGGAATGTTATTGTTCCATAAGAAATAATGAATATAATGCTCTCAGGAAAAATTTGGGAAATCATCCATGAACTCAAGTAAAGTAAAATGCACTATGTATAAAGAAACAGCAATGTTCCAGGATGACCAGTTGTAAAGGACTTTATTATTCTCAGCAATACAATGATCCATAACCACCTTGAAGGATTTATGAAGAATACTATCCAAACCCAAAGTAGAAAATGATTCAGATTGAAAAATTTATCTCTCTCCCTCTATCTCTCTCTCTTTCTCTTCTCTCTCTCTCTTTCTCTCTCTCTCTCTCTCTCTCTCTCTCTCTCTCTCTCTCTGTCTCTCTCTCTGTCTGTCTCTCTCTATCTCTCTCACTCTGTGTGTGTGTCTGTCTCTATCTCTCTCACTCTGTGTGTGTGTCTGTCTCTATCTCTCTCACTCTCTATCTCTCTCACTCTCACTCTCTTTCTCTTTTTTTATTGGCATATATATATTTTTTCTTTCACAATATGATTTTTATGTTTTGCATACCTTCACACGTGGTTTCTTAATAGGAGCTGTAGGTGGGAATAAAGGAGAGAATCTTCAACTCTAAAGTTTTAAAAAGAAATGTAAAAAATCATTTTAAAAGTAATGGGAGGGGGTAGCTAGGTGGAGCAGTGGGTCTGATGGTCTCATCAGTCCTAAAGTCATAAGGACCTGAATTCAAATTTGTTCTCAGATACTTAACACTTCCTAGCTGTGTGACCCTGGGCAAGTCACTTAACCCCAATTGCCTCAGGAAAAAAATAAAATAATTGGGGGAAATAAATTAATTAATTTAATTTAAAAAAGAAAACTCTTGTGCAAATCTAAATGTTACCTTCTTGTAACTTTCATTCTATGGAATATTAGAACCAATATATTCCATTTTCTATATAATGGCCTTCAAACATTTAAAGAAAGTTATAATATCTTACTTAATCTTCTCTTCTGTTTGCCACAATAACATTAGCCAAGATCCACGGAATGATTAGGCTATGTATGACACTTAAATGAATATAGGGCAAGAAAAAAGGAAGAAACTTCCTTCTCTGCCCAATTTAGGCTTATGGAATCAGGTTTTTGGGGATTCTTTACCTGTCTTACTTTTAGTCATATTGCTTCCTATAATTCTTAACTTCTCTTCAAAATACTCTGTTCATATTGAACTTAATATAACTATTGAATTAGAATGGGTTGCCCTAAAGTAATACTCAAAATGTCAGTAGGAATGATGATCAGACATAAAATTGTCAGAAATAATAGCTCATTCAATTGTTCTGGGGGAAGAGTCAATATTGATTCTCACATTCTTACCAAAAATATTGTTCACATTTCCTATGCTTAATTAAAAATCTATCAAAAATCAAGTCTGGCACTATGGATATGCTTTTATGACTTTATGATACTCATTGTATGTATATAAATTGTAGTCTATTCAGGACTTCTCAAACTGTGATTCTTATCTACATCTTTATATAAATATTAGGTTATGTATACATACTCTTTAATACATTGGCTACCTTAATATTCCATGAATAATAATATATCTTTTTAGCCATTCATCCTCACTCTTACCACATGAGCAGTCCATTTATTTTTCTCATCATTGACATTATTTATAAAGTGTTTTAAAATCTGTCTCGAGTGCAAGTCATCATTGAAAGTATCAGGAAATATATTTATAAAATGCAGATTTACAATTCCCTTTCATCTATATAATTCATTATAATATGAATGTGATTTGGAAAATATTAGTGTTAAGAAAATGGGCTTTGAAGTTAAAAGTAACTTGGATCATTGGAAGATCCAGAAAGCATGAGCATGTCTAGCTTTCCATTAGAGAATTTCTTAGTAGATATGAAAAATGGATGATTGTGTTCCTTATAAATGTGATTAGTAGGTGAAATAATAATTGACAAAATCAGGAAGGAAATGATTAATGGATTGTTCAGAAAAAGCAATTCCCTCATGATAAAATGTTTAGAACGTCTTAAAAATTGACTCAAATAGCATTTACCTATTTAATTTAAAATTTTTAGCATCACATAAAGATATTTTGTAAAATTTAAAGAGGAACAGATAACAATTTAGAAAGATTTAAGCAACCTGAACAGTGAACTGATCAAATAATTTGAGATGCATATATAATAAGATGATTCTAAAAGCACAGTCTTTATGAACATGGACATATTACTTATCTGACATAATCTGTCTACATTCACTCTGGAGTATAATTAGCATTCTAAAACTATTTTCTGACTACTTATTGTGTGGCAATTAGAAGCAAATTGATCAACTGCTGAGCTAGAACTGAATTTATGCTAAAAACTTAACTTTTTTTTTCTATATTGACTGAATGTAGAGAGAAGTGTGCCCTAATTTTAAAAGAATCATTTAACTTGCATTCTTAATATATCTTCTCAATAAACATCCTATTGTAAAAGTAAATTGATGTTATTGGTTAAATGATATTGGTCTACTAATCATTTTGTCAATTAATACTATAAGAAATTATAACTATGACTAACAATTGATACTGGATAGAAAATACCAATAATGGGACATGATCCTCAGAATTGTGCTGGCAACCCTGGAGGAAGTTCTGATGTCTGAGAACTTGACTCACCAGGGGAGTGGAAGAAGTTGGCTAAAGAACCAATAGTTTACATGACTACACACACACACACACACACACACACTTCCTATTTTCATATGCAATCCTACGTTCAATTCCCAATAAACTAGGCGGAGTCCTCACTCTACTAGCATCCATCCTAATCCTTCTAATCATCCCCCTACTTCACACAGCCAACCAACAAAGCATGATATTCCGTCCAGTATCCCAAACCTTTTTCTGAATCTTTACTGCTAACCTAATCACACTTACATGAATCGGCGGCCAACCTGTAGAGAAACCATTTATCATTATGGGCCAACTAGCCTCTATGCTTTACTTCCTATTAATCCTTGTCCTTATGCCCCTCGCAGGCCTATTATATCACTAAAACCTCATTAGACTATGCATTTATATTCCTTCCCCCACAATATGTGACCTATCGACCAGATGAGCGTACTAAGGGTGCAATTATGTGGGAGTATGTCTGTGTGTGTATGTGTGTATGTATGTGTATGTGTGTGGGTGTGTATGTGTAGCCTTTGGTGCAATTTCTAGCCTTTGGTGCAAAAAAGAAATTCAAGTATAATGTTAGAAAAAAAAAAAGTATCCACAAAATACTCAGTGTGGAAGGAGTTTCATGAAGGACTAGGGGACATAGTTGAATACAAGTTTAATATGACCCAATAATATGATAAATCTCCTCCATATGACTTTAGAAAGAATACATGAAATAAATGGTCTTATGAGGGTATTAGAGTAGATGACATAGAAGATCCCTTTAAGTTTTAAATTTATGATCCTTAGCTAAAATAACTATTTAAAAAATGATTGTATTAATTGGGGGACATGAACAGGATAGAATATTGTTGTTCAAACATGATTATATGATGATTAATCCTGATGGATGTGGCTCTTTTCAACAATGAGATGATCCAGGCCAGCTCCAATGATCTTGGAATGACAAGAGCCATCTACACCCAGAGAAAAGACTGTGGGAACTGAGTATGGATCACAACATAGCATTTTCATTCTTTTTGCTGTTGTTTGTTTGCATTTTATTTTCTTTCTCATTTTTTTCCTTTTTGGTTTGATTTTTCTTGTGCAGCAAGATAGTTGTATAAATATGTATGCATATATTGAATTTAACATATATTTTGCCATGTTTAACATATATTGGATTACTTGCCATCTTGGGGAAGGTGTAGGGGAAGGCACGGAAAAAATGGAACACAAGGTTTTACAAGCTTTAAAAAAGAGAATATTGTTGTTCCATAAGAATAAAAGCATCCAAGGAAGCCAAAGAGGCATCAGAAGATTGTATGAAATGATGCAGTGTGAATTATGCAGACTCAAAAAACTAATGAACATGACAACAAATAAAATGGAAATTTAAAAAAACAACAGCTAACCAGACATTGAAATGAATAGACATGATATCAAAGAAACGATGAGAAAATTCATTTCTTTTAGTATCAAATGAGAATATCTTGATAATACCAGGCCAAAAATTCTGTTTCTGCTTAGCATCTTTGGTATCTATTATAGTTTAAGTGATATATTTAAAAGAAAGTTTATAGTTTGTTTTTATATAAATTATAGCATAATAGTTTTTATTTTTGTAGCTTTATTATTTTTAAAATTTTGGAATCATCTTCATTTTCAAATATGTATCTCACCCTCTTCAGCCAAGCAAGTAATAGCTTTCAAAAGAGATCATTAAACGATAAGGAGAGAAAATAAATTCAATAAGATAAATCAACAGAAAGATTCAAAAGATAGTTATTTACTCCCTGTACCCTCCTTTCTTTTTTTTTTCATTTCTAATGTGAAAAATGGCATCTAATGACAAGCCAGTAGGTAGTCACTATCTAGCAAGTTGTGTGTATGTTTTTTCTATGAGCAGTAAAAGATATTAATCATCATTTCATGGAGAATAGGATAGCTCAGTCCCAGCTTAATACAATGATAAAGATATAAAGATTCTCACAAATCAAGTACCTAACCAAGAATCAATCTACATCTCCAAAAAAATTAAAAAATTTAAGGCCTTATTACAATGAGGAAAGACCAATTACTTTTACTACTGATAACAAAGAGTCAAAGAAGTGTGAAGACATGAACCTCTACATTAGTGCATCCTTCTCCATTTTCAGTTATGATAGATTCAATTTGCCAGAGCCATTTGAAATGATAGAAGGATAAAGAATGAAGTTTTTGTCAGATGGCAATTGTGAACATCATGTTACAATAGAAGACAGATCAAATTAAAGTACAAGGGTATTTATATCAGTGTTATTCCCTATCTTTTCCAGAAACTATGATATAATTAAATGATGAAGAAAGAGGTTGTATTGTGTAAAAAAGTATTCCTCCAAGTTAGGAAGATATAAGTTGATATTTCCACTCTTACACGTTGGCTAATTGACCATTGGCAAGTCACAAGCTTTCAGTCACTAACAAATTCTCAGACAGTAAGCTTTGTAATAGTTGCTAATCTATTTTGGTTATGGAAATATCCTCAGGAGGGATTCTAAATATCATGACCAAATTTAGTATGAAAAAGGGAAAATAAACAATGAATAAAGACCAAGTATCTACACTTTCTAAAGTTATAAATAAAAAAAACTGGGAATGAATTATTTTAAACATTTGCAATCAAGAATTATTTTACTGAATAAATTAGAATTATTCTCTATAAAAATATTTTTCATTCTTATTTCTCAAGTAGGTCTTTAATACTGTTATAGTGTTATTCAGGATAATAATCTGATTTCTAGTAAAATTGCTCTGATTATGAATGTATTCTTGCTTTGAATATTTTTAATATTTTATATTGGTACATTAACCAAATTGGTAGCAATTCTAAATCTAGAGATGCTACTTGAAATTTTAGAACATTACTTGATTTTTTTCATATGACAAAAACCCATAAATTTATTTTTTGTAGTATTGCCTACCACAAAATACTATATGCACATTCTAGTTCATGATACGTTTACCCCCAAATAAACCACTGTGGTAAATTTATTTGCCTTTTTAAATTTGGGGACCCACAAGCTAATAGGTTCATGTGAAAAGGAAAGGTAAGTAGATAAATATTTCACCATGCTGAGATATTTGTCAAAACACAGTTTGACAAAGCATTTTATTGCAATGTACACATTAACCATTTTAATCTGTCACCTGAATACCCCTGCCATAATATCAATCAGCATAAGATCTGTATGTAAAGAATCCAAAAATTTAGGGATTCAAAACTTCTGTAAAGAACATTAAAATGTTAATTTACTATTGACCTCAAATATTAAAAATTAGATTTTGTTATTCTAATGCTTATTTCATAAAAACACTGCACAATTTGAAGCAGTCACACTGAATCCTGCATTTAATATCAATTTGTGGCTTGTACACATTAAAATCTAATCAACAACCAATTTCACCATCAGTAACAAATCAAATTAGCTCTTGTCATCATCCTACTCACCCATTAGCAATAAACCATTAAAGAAACTGCATTTGTTGCAATCTATCATACCTTCCCACACTCAGCTTTCTTAAATCTTCACAACCCATCTTCTGTAAATGATTGTACACATAGAGTACATAATTGTTTTAGTTATTATTAACTATATATAAATGTACATATTACATAAACACATATATCTATGTGTATTTAGTAGCCATCTCCTAATGGCTTAGCATTATAGCCAAAGAGTGGATTAGTATTTCTTGGAAGACTTTTCATTTTGTATTTAATACCAAATTTTTTAGGACATTATGTATTACAAAACTTTAGTTTGGCTTATGGGATAAATTCATTTTCTGGTTGTCTCCCATTTTATTATCCCTTTTTTGTAGATTTCTTTTCCTTCAATTATCAGAATCATGAGAATTATATCCAACCTTGATATGCAGGTTGGGATTATTATTCATGAAAACTCCTCTCACATCCATTTAGTCAAATGTTTTCCACCAACTTTAAACCAGTGTATCCAGAATCTATAAAGATAAACCTAGGATTCAGAAAGCATCTCTGAGAAATGAGAGCAGATGTGCTCCATTTATTTACCAACTGTTTCCTACAGAGTGGAACTGTTGTCCCCTTCTATAAATTATTAATATGCTGAGCTGGCACAAACAGTTGTCACATCAGAAAGTGGCATGTGATTCTTTGGAAACACAGGAGTGTTGCAAAGCTTTCTTCTACATATGGAAAGGCTTCTGCCTACTACCTAAAATGTTAACAAGGAAAAGCATATTTTGGATTAAGGGAAGCTTTCTCATTGGTCCTTAAAATCATTTCACAGAGATGGTAGCCTAATAAAATTATATTTATTGTATTTATACTTTGCTTTGTTGTTATTTTTCTATTTGTTGTCTCCCTTATTATGTTTTAAGTTCCTTGAGAGCAGAAGCTGTCTTTTGACTTTTTTTTCTAACTGAATAGTTAACATAGTGCTTGGCCTTAAGTAGGGATTTAATAAATGTTTATTTGCTGGTTGATTATTATCTTTCCCCATAAATATATCTTCTCCATTTGACTTTACTGCTTTGTTGGCTGACATTATTTCAATTATTTACTTGTTTAGATTCTTCCATGTCATAAATTTTAGGGATATTTCAGAGGAAGACCTTATTTTCTCTTTGATGAAACCAATTCTCCAATTTTTGCATTTATACATTCCACCCCTTCTCATCTCATGTCCCTTTTACATGACAACTTTTCAAATAATTGAAGGCAACTGTTAAGTTACAGACAGCCTTTTCTTTTTCAAGCTAAACATCTCCATTTTTTTCCATCAGTTCTGATAGGGTATTAATTAAAGTTCCTTATTTGCCAGTTTCTTTTATATGGTCTCCAGTGTATTGATGTCTTTTAAAACATAACAGACCAAAACTCCACATCAGCACAGAGTACAAAAACCTGTAAAAACATCCTAGTTCTGATACAAGAGAGACTTCCTTCCAAGCTGACAGCGAATTATTATAGAGTATTCTTTGGGTCTCACTTCATTGAGAATTCTTATAATTTCATTATAGTCTAATCTATATCTCTCCATATGACCATTTTATCAAATACTTTTCTACATATATTAAATGTAGAAATTATATTTTATATTTTATTTTATATTTATTATGTTTATATTATTTTATATTTTTTATATATTATATTATTTTTATAATATGTAAAATTATATTTTTACATATTTTATAATATATAAAATTATATTTTACTTATTTTATATGTATATATAATACATATATGTAGATTTTACATATATATATAACTTTTTTCTCATATATCAGTCAACTAAACAAGTGAAAAAATAAATCAGATTAGTCTAACATGACTTCTTAATGAGACCTAGTTCTTTGTGATCATCATTTCTTCTTCTTATGTTCAATTACTGTCTTTTTGGTGATCTATTCTACTGTAGAATTTTGCCAACACTTGAAGTCAAGATCATTGGCTTACAATTTTTAGTGTTCATTCTCTTGCCTCTAAAAAAATCAAATTACTTGAGTTCTCCAATACTGAAACTTCTTTTCTTCTTCTATTGATTTTTCAAAGATAACTGACTAGCTTTGGAGTTAAATCTGTTAGTTCTTTCAGTACTCTTAGATATAGTTCATTTATTCTGCTGACCTGAATTTATCTAAGGAAACTAGATGCTCTATTAAAATGTTCTACTTCTTTTGAATTTCAGGACCCTATTAGCCATAAATTTTCTAGTCCTTTCTAAATCAAGGATCATTTCACTCATCAATGAAAACAGAAACCTTCTCTCCTCCATCATTAATGCTTGTCCCATACACCCTGTAGTCCTAATTATTCTTTAATGTTTTTCTTTTTGTAATATACCTTAAACAAACAGAAACAACAAAAAACACCATAATACATTCTTTCTGATAGTAATTTATTTACTTATTGATTTATATTATTGATTATATGTTATGTTTTAATGTTTTTCTTTTCCCTAGTTCTAAGTAAAACATTTTCCATTTGTTTTGATAACTTTTGAGTTCCAGATTCTCTCTCTTCCTCCCAAAACATTCCCACTTTGAGAAGGCACATGTGAAGTTGTGCAAAACATTTCCATAAAAGTTCTTTTGAGAAAGAAAATATACATCTCTCCCATCCATTCTTCCCATTCCCCCACCCCCCCCCCCCAAAAAAAAAAAAACTCTCAAGGAAAAAATGCATGTTTCAGTTTGTATTCAGACATTATCAATTCTTTCTCTGGGTATGGATAGGATTTTTCATCATAAGTCCTTCAGAGTAGTCACGTAACATTGTATTGCAGAGAATAGCAGTTATTTACAGCTGATCTGTCCCACAACATTGCTATTATTTTGTACACAGTGCATTTCACTTTTCCAGAGCCATGAAAACATTTCTAGGTATTTCTGAGAGCATCCTACTCATCATTACTTATAGAACAATAACGTTCCATAACATTTATATACCACATTTTTTTAGTCATTTGTCAATTGATGGTCATCCCTTTAATTTCCAGTTCTTTGCCCAGAAAAAAAGAGCTGTTATAAATGTTTTTATAGATAAGATAAGTACTTTTCCTTTTAAAAATATCTTTTCAGATTCATGCCTAGTAGTGGTGTTGTTAGTTCAAATAATATGCATGATTTTATATCCCTGTGAACATAATGCCTACTTTTGATTATTTATCAATTGGGGAATAGCCCTTATTCAAAAAAAAATAGAATTCATTTCATATATATTTGATAAATGAAAACTTAAATAGAAAAATTTGTTTCAAAATTCTTTTCATGATTACTATTGCTAACAGTATTTCCTATCTGTTTATTCTGTTCTCTCTCTCCTTTCACTCCGTCCCTCCAAAAGATTTTTTTTCCTTTTAATAACCCCTTCTTCCCCCAATATCCTGTCTTTTCTATCACCATTCCCCTTTATTATATCCCCTTCCCCAGGTACTTCTGGTAAAGTAAGATAGATTTCTATATTCATATTAAATATCTATGTTGTTTCTTCTTTGAGCCAGTTCTGATGACATTATGGTTCACTCCCTCACTCTCTTCTCACCTTCTTCCCCTCCTTTGTAAAAACTTTTTTTCTTGCCTCTTTTGTGGAAGATAATTTATGCCATTCTATGTTAGCTTTTCTCTGGCATCAAGTTCATTCCTTTCTCACCCCTTCATTTCATTTTTTAAAAGATATTATCCCTTCATATTTCACTCAACCTCTGACCTCTGTCTATATTTACTCCCTTAACTGTCATAATAAGAAGAAAGTACTTCTGAATTACAACTATTATTCTCTCAAGTAGGAATATAAACAAATAACTATTATTAAGTCCATTATGATTTCCTTTTCCTAATTACCTTCTTATACATTTATTGAGCCTGTATTTGAAAATTAAATTTTCTATTCAGTTATTGTCTTTTCATCATGAATAAATGAAAGTCCTCTACTTCATTGAATTTTGACATTTTTCCCCTGAAGGATTATACAAATTTTTTTTTCTAGTCAGGTAAATCTTGATTATAACTCTAACTCCAATGTGCTTTGGAATATCATATTCCAAATTTCCTCAACTTTTAATGTAGAAGCTGCTAAATCTTTTATTATCCTTATTGAGCCTCCACTATACTTGAATTGTTTCTGAATATTTGCAATATCTTCTCCTTGAGCTGGGAGTATTGAAAATTGGCTGTAATATTCCTGGGAGTTTTCATATTGGGATCTCTTTTAAGAGGTGATTGGTAGGTTCTTTCAATTTCTATTTTAACCTCTGGTTCTAGAATATCATGATGATTTTTTTTTGGATAACTTCTTGAATGAAAATGTGTAGGATTTCCAGGGTAGAGACAAGATGATGGAGTAAAGTCAGGAAGCTGTTCCAGCTTCGAGTACCAAGTCAGAAGGCAAACTTTGGAAAACCAAGCTATTTCTTAAAAAGACCAGGCAAAGCTATGCCCTCCAAATACAATGGGCCTTTATGATCAAAGCCCAGACTCAGAGCTGCACAGGAAGCTTGGGACAGTGTCATGTTTACCCCAGGAGCAGAGCACCATCTTAAAAGTAAAAAAGAAAAAATACCAAAAGAAAAGGAAATAACATTAGCAAGAAACAAAAAAGGAACCTTGACTATAAAAGGGTATTATGGTAACAGAACAGACCAAAACACAAATTCAAAGGACAGAGTGTACACAGAAGAAAATCAAAAAATGAGATAAATTGGTCTCAAGTCCAAAGAGGTTTCTTGGAAATGCTCATAAAAGACTTCAAAAGGCAAATAATAAAGGTAGAAGAAAAAAAATGAGCAAAGAAATGAGAGATGTGCATGAGAAAATCAACAGTTTGGAAAAGGAAAGAAAAATTGTCTGAAGAAAACAACTCTTTTAAAAGTAGAATAAACCAAATGAAAAAAGAAATACAAAAGATAATTGAAGAAAACAACACATTAAAACTAGAACAAGGCAAATGGAATCTACCATTTGGAAATGGAAATGGAAATGGAAACCACCAAACGGAAGCAAAGGCATTACTTTGTGGAAGAACAAGAATCAATCAAACAAGTAAAAAATGAAAAATGGAAGAAAATGTGAAGTATCTTATTGGCAAAACAGCCAACTTGGAAAATACATCCAGAAAAGACAATTGAAAAATTATTGGCCTACCTAAAGACCATGCCCAAAAAGAGAGGCTGGATAGCATTCTAGAGGAGGTCATTAAGGAAAACTGTCCTGATATTATAGAAACAGAGGGGGAAATTCTCATTGAAAGAATCCATTGATCACCTCTACAAAGAGATTCCATGAGGAAAACTCCAAGGAACATTGTTGAAAAACTCAAAAAACTGATCTCAAAGAAAAAAAATACTACAAGCTGGCAGACAAAAACAATTCAAATATCAAGGAGCAACAGTCTGAGTTATCCTGTATCTGGCAGCTTCCACAATAAATGCTCAGAGAACCTGGAATACTATATTCCAGAAGGCAAATGACCTATCATTACAAGCAAGAATTAACTATCCAGCAAGACAGCATCATCTTTCAGAGAAGATGGATCTTCAATGAAGCAAGAGACTTTCAAACATTTCTATTGAAAAAAACAGAACTAACCAGAGAATGTAATTTATAAAAACAGGACTCAAGAGAACCATAGAAAGGTAAACAGGGAGGGACAAGATAAAAGGAAGGACAGAAACTGGGGGAAAAAGGTCAGAGAAGGGAGGAAGAATTGATAGAAGATGAAGTAGTGAGTGAAATGGGTTAAAAAAAAAACACTAGTATGGGAAGAGGGATGGGTGATAAGAGAAAAGGGAACACATGAGGTAGATTAAAAAAAAATCTGACTAAAGATAGGGTGGAAAAAGAGAACAAAAGCATATACAGGAGAGAAAATAGAATACAAGGAAATGCAGATCTGGTAATTCTAACTGTTAATGTGAATGGGATGAAATCTCCCATAAAATGGAAGCAAATAGCAGAGTAAATTAAAAAACAGAATCGTACAATATGATGTTTAAAAGAAACACATTTGACACAGAGAAATACATACAGAGTAAAAGTAAAGGGCTAGAAAACAATTTATTGTGATTCAGCTGATATAGAAAAAAAGCAGGGATAGCAATTATGATCTCAGATAAAGCAAAAGTAAAAATCCATCTTATTTAAAAAGATAAGGATGGAAAGTAAATTTTGATAAAGAGACAGCAAATAATGACATAGTAATCATACTAAATGTATATATACCAAATGGTGGAGCAGGCAAATTCCTAGAGAAGATTTTAAGCCACTTACAGGAAGAAATAGACAGCAAAACTATTCTAGTAGGGGACCTAAGCCTTTCCCACTTAAAATTAGACAAATCTAACTACAAAATAAACTTGAAAAAAACCAGGGAGGTTAATAGGATTCTAAAAAAACTAGATATGATAGACCTCTGGAGAAAATTGAATAGGAACAGAAAGGAATATTTTTTTTTTCTTGGCAATATATGGTACCTAAAGAAAAAATAATCATGTATTATGGTATAAAAACCTCAAAATCAAATGCAAAAAGGCAGAAATAGTAAATCCCTTCTTTTCAGTTTACAATGCAATAAAAATTATATCCAATAAAGGGCCAGAAAAAGGTAGATTAAAAACCAATTGAAAATTAAATAATGTAAATCTGAAGAATTGAGTGGATCAAACAATAAATCACCGAAACAATCCATAATTTCATCCAGGAAAAAGACAATAATGAAAAAACATAACAAAACTTATGGAATACAACCAAAACAGTTCATATAAATTTTATATCTCTAAATAATTATATAAATAAAATAGAGAAAGAGATCAATGAATTAGCTAGAAAAATTAATAGTTTTTATAGTTAGAAAAAGAACTACTTAAAAAGCCCAATTAAGTACCAAATTAGAAATTTTGAAATGAAAAGGAGATTAATAAAATAGAAAGTAAGAAAACTATTGAACTAATAAAACTAAGAGCTGATTTTATGAAAAAACTAACAAAATAGATTAACTTTTGGTTAATTTGATCACAAAAAAGGAAAGAAAAAATTAAATCATCAGCATCAAAAATGAAAGGGGGGAATTTACCACCAATAAAAAAGAAATTTAAGAAATAATTAGGAAATATTTTGCCCAACTCTATGTCAGCAAGTCTGACAATCTAATTGAAATGAATGAATATTTACAAAAATATAAACTGCCTAGGTTAACAGAAAAGAAAATATAATACTTAAATAGTCCCATTTTAGAAAAAGAAATGGCATCAAGTAACTCCTTAAGAAAACATCTCCAGAGCCAGATGGATTCTAAAATGAATTCTAACAAACATTTGAAGAACAATCCATTTCAATACTGTGTAAATTATTTGGAAAAACAGGTAAAGAAGGAGTACTGCAAAATTCCTTCTAGGATACAAATAAGGCACTGATACCTAACCCAGGAAGGAACAAAACAGAGAAAAAAAAAATTACAGACCAATCTCCCTAATGAATATTGATGCAAATATTTTAAACAAAATATTAACAAATAGATTACAGCAACTTATCAGCAGGATAATACACTTTTATCAAGAGGGATTTATATCAGGAATGCAAGGCTATTTCAATATCAGGAAAAGTTTTTTACTACTATTATCCACCATACAAATAACAAAACCAAAAGAAATCATATGCTAATCTGAAAAGATGCAGAAAAAGCTTTTTGGCAAAATACAGCACCCATTCCTATTAAAAACATTGGAGATAATAGGGACAAAGGGATATTTCCTTAAAATAAAAAGCAGTTATCTATCTAAAATCCACAGTAAACATTATTTATAATGAAGAAAAGCTGAACATATTCCCAGTAAGAACAGGGGTGAAAGAAGGATGCCCATTATCACCACTATTATTCAACATTAAATCAGAAATGTTGGCTTTAGTAGTAAGAAAAGAAGAAGAAATTAAAGGAATTAGAATAGGCAATGAGGAAATAAAACTATCACTCTGAAAATAATATGATAATATACTTAGAAAATCCTAGAAAATCAACAATTCACAACTTTATCAAAGTTGCAGGATATAAAATAAACCCACACAAATCATCAACATTTCTGTATATTACTAATAAAGCCCATCAGCAAAAGATATAAAGAGAAATTCCATTTTAAATTATTGTAGACAAAATAAAATACTTGGGGGTCTACCTGCCAAGACAAACCTAAGAACTATATGAACACAATTACAAAACACTTCTCACAGGAATAAAATCAGACCTAAACAAATGGAAAATTATGAATTGTTTATGGCTAGGCTGAACTAATATAATAAAAATGACAATTCTATCTAAATTGGTCTACTTGTTCAGTACCATACCAATCAAATTGTCAAAGCATTTTTAATAGAACTAAAAAATAATAATAATAAAATTCCTTTGGAAGAACAAAAGGTGAAAAATATCAAGAAAACTAATAAAAAAAAAATACAAAAGGATAGTGGCTTAGCAGTAACAAACCTAAAACTGTACTATAATGTAGCAGTCATCAAAATCACTTGCTACTGTTTAAGAAACAAAGTGGTGGATCAGTGGAATAGATTAGATACATATGTTACAATAAGCAAGGCAAATAAGTATTTGATAAATCCCCAAACTCCAGCTTCTGTTAAGATCTCACTATTTGACAAATATTGCTGGGAAATTAGAATATAATGTGTCAGAAACTGAGCATAGACCTGTACCTCAAACTCCATACCAGAATAAGGTATAAAATGGATATATGATTTGGGCATAAAGGACCATACCATAAACAAATTAGCAGAGCAAGGGATAATTTACCTATGAGATCTTTGGAGAAGGGGGGAATTTATGATCAAGCAAGAACTGGAAAACATCATGAAAAGTCATATGGACAACTTTGATTATATTAAATTAAAAAGGTTTTGCACAAACAAAACCAACAGAAATAAGATTAAAATTGAAGTACAAAGGTGGGGAAAATCTTTACAGCCAATATTTCTGATTAAGTTCTCATTTCTAAAATATATAAAGAACTGTGTCAAATTTATAAGAATCCATGTCATTGATAAATGGTGATAAATAGTCAAAGGATATGAACAGACAATTTTCATATGATGAAATTAAAGTCATCTATAGTCATATAAAAATACTCTAAATCACAATTGATTAGAGAAATGCAAATAAAACAATTCTGAAATACCACCTCACATCTCTCATTGGCTAAATGACAGGAAAGGATCCTGATAAATGTTGGTAGGGATGTGGGAAAACCAGAATCCTAATGCATTGTTGATGGAGGTGTGAAATGATTCAACCATTCTGAAGAGGAATCTGAAACTGTGCCCAAAGGTTTATAATACTGGATGTACCCTTTGACCTAGCAATGCCTTACTAAGTCTGTATTCCAAGGAAATCATAAGGCAGGGAAAGGACTGATATGTGCAAAATGTTTTTAGTAACTTTTTTGTAGTAGCAAAGCATTGGAAAAGAAGTAGATGTCCATCAATTGGGTAATGGCTGAATAAGTTGTAGTATATGAAAGTAATGGAATATTATTTTCTACAAAAAAAAATTAGCGAAGAAGCTGATTATAGAAGGGCCTGGAAATATTCTCATGCTGAGCAAAACAAGCTTACACTGTACACAGTAACAGCAAGAATGTCCAATGATTGGGGCAGCTAGGTGGCACAGTGGATAGAGCACTAGCCCTCAAGTCAGGAGGACCCGAGTTCAAATCTGACCTCACACACTTAACATTTCCTAGCTGTGTGACCCTGGGCAAGTCACTTAACCTCAATTGCCTGAGTAAAAAAATAAAAACAAAACAACCCCCACTCCTCCCCCCCAAAAAAATGTGTGATGATCAACTATTAAAAGCTTGGTTCTTCTCAATAGCTCACTTATTCAAAGGAATCCTATAAGACTTTGGATAGAAATGCCATCTGCATCCAGAAAAGGAACTAAGGAGACTGAATGTAAATCAATGCATGCTATACTCACTTCTTTTTTTTTTTAATTTCTCCCATAGTTTTTCCCATTTCCTCTGATTTGTCTCTCCCAACAAATTCATAAAATGATGTGTATTAAAAATAAACAAATTAAGAATTAAAAAAATAAAAAGAATTGATTCTTTTTTTTATAATGAGTCAGATCAATAATTTTTAAATGATTTCTGCTCAATCTATTTTCCATATCAGTCATTTTTTCAATGTGATATTTTACTTTTTTTCTATTTTTTCATTGTTTGGAGGTTTTTTCATTGTTGTTTCTTGATTTTTCAGTCATTATATTTCATTTGCTCAATCCTACTTTTTAAGGAATTATTTTTCTCAGATTTTGTAATTCCTTTTCCCTTTAGCTAATTTTGCTTTTTAATATGTTCTCATCAAGTTATTGTATTGCCTTTTGCATTACTCTAATTTCTCTTCCCATTTTTTTCCTCTACCTCTTTTTTTGAAAATCCTTTGCAACTGTTCTGTAGCCTGAGACTAATTCTTCTTTTTCTAGGAGGCTTTGAAATTAGGAGGCATGACTTTGTTATTTTTTTCTGGGTGTGAATTTTGATCTTCCTTGTCACCATAGTAATTTTTCATGGTCAGAATCTTTTTTGTGTGTAGTTTGCTCATTTTCTTAATCTATTACTAAGCTTTTAACTCTTTGTTAAAGTAGGCTTCTATTTTCCAGAGTGAAGAGTGCAATGTCCCAAGTTTCAGGGCTTTTTTATAGCCGATTTCAGGGACACTTCTAGAGACCTATCTTGTGAGTCAGCACTGCTACCCAGATTTGAGCACCTCCATTCATATTCATGAAAATATACTTTCAGCTAGTTGTAACAATTAAAAATAAGTGTGAAATATTAATAGGCTGACAGGTGTTGCCTTTTTCTAAGGCATTTACATTTTACCAGAGAACAATGATTTTATGCTAAAGCACTGACCTTGAATGGTGGAATTCCAGGCATCAATGGCAGATTATGGGATAATGTAGGAAAAGTTGGAGAGTCTTCCTGGTGATTCTCCAGTCATACTGTGTAGTGACTATTAACTTAACCCTATTATGGAGAAGTAGAGAATGACTCCCCAGATCCCTCAATTTATATAAAACCAAAAAGGTAAATATCAAGCTCTAACCCTAACTTTGGTGATTTCCCAAGCTTTAAAAATGATTTCAGTTATGGAAATTTATTGTAATTTCTATATGACTAGAACTACAACATTGTTCTTTCATTAACTTCCTTGATATTATTGACTCTTTGTTCTTTCAGATGAATTTTGTTTTCATTTATTTCTAGTTCTATATAATAATTTTTTAGTAGTTTGGTATAGCCTTAAAAAGTAGATCAATTTAAGTAGAATTTTCATTTTTATTATATTAGCTCAGACTACCCATGAGCAATTGATAATTTTTTAATTGTTCAGATCAGATTTGTGTGAAAAGTGTTTTGCAATTGTGTTCATATAGTTCTTAGGTAGATCTCCCAAGTATATTTTTTCACAGTTATTTTAAATGGAATTTTTATTTCTTGCTACTGGACTTTGTCAGTAATATATAAAAATGCCGATGATTTGTGTGTGTTTATTTTACATCCTGAAACTTTGCTAATACTTTTTTTTTGGCTGATACTTTAAGTACTATCATATCATCTGCAAAGAATGATAGTTTTATCTCCTATTCTAATTTTTTAATCTCTTTTTTTCTTAATCTTAAAGCCAACATTTCTAGTAGTATTGTTTTTTAAAGCATCAACAATTTCTACCATTATTGTTCAGAGCCAAGAATTTTAGTTACCTTACTAATTGACCCCACATGAGTATGAGAAACAATAATGAGAACTGATAGAGTCACTATGTAAAACATGTAGTGTTCTCTCTAAAATGTAATGTTCTCTGTTGAAGTTTTCTTGGGGTCTCTGGGAGCAGCCTTTGTTTCAGTTGAGTAATCACCACATGAGTAGCCAGGGGTTAAAGTCCAAATCATTTATTATATCTTTCAAAGTCTCATCTCCTTCACTTGGGGCTTGGCTAGTTTTCTAGAGGCCTTCCAGAGTCTTGGTTTCAGTGGAGAAGTGAAGGAGAAGAGCCTGCCACCAAAGTGTGTGAGATGGGATGAATCTGTCTGAGTCCAAGGGTTTGTGCTCCGACCTTCGGCCTCCGTCCTTCTGTCTGCTTGCCTCTGAATCTCCATGACTGAAGCTTCTAGCTTATATCCTCCACACTGAGTAGAAACCAATCATTATATCATTAGGAAACCATTATTTGTTGTAGGATTAAATTGATGCTAAACTAGATTTAACCATTGTCTCCTCAATTCCACTTAGTACCTTGTTTCAAATTCTGGCCCATAACATCTCCTCGTAGGATTAAATCAATCAGACTGAACCAAGCTAAATTAGATAATTATTGTCTCTGTCAATTCCACTGAATACCTTGTAAGAATCCTTTGTTTCAAGTTCAGAGTTCTGGCCCATAACAAAAACAAAGTTTTAAAAAATGCAACATGGGTATATTAATGTGAAATGTGAAATTTAAATAATAATGCCAAAATAAAGACATTCCCTTAACAGTCATATTTGTATTTATGCTAATTTGATGAATTCAACATTGGTGTTCATTTTGATTCAAATGGGCTCCTTCTCCTTGACTTGGGAGTTCTGGAAATAGGTTACAATATTCCTGGGAGTTTTCATCTTGGGATCTTCTGTTTTCAGGAATGAGATTCCTTCAATTTCTACTTTACCCTCTGCTTCTAAAATATCAGGGAAGTTTTTCTTGATAATTTCTTAAAAGAAAATGTATATACTCTTTTATTTTATCATGAGTTTCAGGTAAAGCAATAATTTTTAAATAATCTCTCCTAGATCTATTTTCTAGGTCAGGTTTGTTGTTGTTGTTGTTCTTTGTTTTTTTGCAATGTGGTATTTTACAATATTTTCTTTTTTTCATTCTTTTGGTTTTCTTATGTTGTTTCTTGATTTCTCATAAAGTCATTTGCTTCCATTTGCCCAATTCTAATGTTTAAAAAATTATTTTCCTCAATGAGTTTTTGTAGTTCCTTTCCCATTTGGTCAATTTTACTTTTTATAGCATGCTTTTCTTAAGTTTTTTGTATTTCCTTTTGCATGTCTCTCATTTCTCTTCCTAATTTTTCCCCTACCTCTCTTAATTGATTTTCAAAATTCCTTTTGAACTCTTCCTTGGCCTAAGACCAATTCTTATTTTTCTTAGAGGTTTTGACTGTAGGAGTTTTGACTTTTTTTATCTTCTCCAGAGTATGTATTTTATCTTCCTTGTCACCATAGTAATGTTCTATGATAAATTTTTTTTTTCTATTGTCTGCTCATTTTCCCAGCCTATTGTTAAAGTAGGACTCTATTTATAAGCTGGAGGATGCAATGTCCCAAGCTTCAGCATTTTTGTGCTGCTATTTTCAGAGATCCTTCTAGGGATCTCTACTGTATGCCAACTCTACTACTGACATCGGCATAGGGGCAAAGTGACAAAATCATGCCATAGTGCCAATAAAGAGGCTTCTGTAGTTTCCCATAACCAGCCATTCGTCCCCCTGACCTGTGATCTCAGGAAGCCAATGACATCACTCTTGCTGCCTCAGCACTGCTGGTACTGCTGCAGCCATTGATTCTGTGTCTTCTACAGCCTACTCTTGATTTTCTGGGGCTTTCTTAACACCCTAGTGTGACAAACCTTTCCTGCCAACTTTCCAAGTTTTCCTTTTCTTCTGTAGACTGAGAAGCCTGGAGAACTCCAACACTGTTGCAGATTCACAAATCCCAAGGATCACTCCTGATTTGCTGGTGCCCAGGCTTTGCTAACTTGGTCTGAACTGCAATTTTGCTTCAGTCCAAGTCCAATGCACCAAACTCTTGCTGACTTTCCAAGCAGTCTTAGATTGCAAAATTGTTCCACTCCATCTTTTTGTGAATTCTAATGCTCAAAAATTAGTTTAGAGTCATTATATAAAGGCATATGGAGGGATGAAAAGAAGAGGCAAGTTGCTGCCTTCACTCTGTCATCTTGGCTCCACCTCCCCTGCCTTGCAATTATTTTATTTTGAATACTATTTGTTTATGGATCATGTTGGGAGCGAAAAATCAAAACAAAAGGTGAAAACCATGGGAGAGAAAAAGCAGAAAAAAGAAATGAACATAACATTTCTTGATTTATTCAATATCCACAGTTGTTTTTTTTTTTTGGATGCAGAGGGTCTTTTCTATCCAAAGTTTATCGGGATTGCCTTGGATCACTGAACTACTAAGAAGAATCAAGTTTTCCATAGCTGATCATTACACATTCTTTCCGTTAATGTGTACAATGTATTTCTGGTTCTGTTTGTTTTGCTCAGCATCAATTCATTGTCATTTGGCACAGTTCTTTATATATTTTAGAAATGAGACCTTTATCAGAAACAGTAGCAATAAAATTTTCCCCAGCTTTGTTTCTGTTTGTTTTGTTTGTGCAAAATCTTTTTAATTTAATGTAATCAAAGTTCTCCATTTGGGACTTCATAATGTTCCCTAGTTCTTCTTGGTCATAAATCCCTCCCTTGTCCAAAGATCTGATAGGTAAATTATCTCTTGTTCTTGAAATTTGCTTATAGTAGTCACACTTTGTGCCCAAATTATGTACCTATTTTGACTTTATTTTGATATGGGGTATGAGATTTAGATCTATACTGAGGTTCTGACGTATTATTTTCCAGTTTTCCCAGCATTTTTTGTGAAAGAGTGAATTCTTATCCCAGAAATTAGAGTTTGGGGGGGAGGTATCAAATGCCAGATAACTATATTAATGATTATTGTGTTATGTGTTTCAGTGATCCACCATTTATTTCTTAGTCAGTACCAAACAGTTTTAATGACTTCTGCTTTATAACATAGTTTTAGGTCTAGGACTGCTAAACCACCATCCTTTGAATATTTTTTTTTCATTAATTCCCTTGACATTCTTGACTTTTTATACTTCAAGATTAATTTTATTATTTTTTTTCTGGCTCTATAAAATAGACCACTTTGATTGGTATGGCACTGAACAAGTAGACCAATTTTAAAAATGATTTCTCTTTGTATGTCTTCCAGGTGGCTTTTGTTGGTAATATTTAGAAATGTTGATAAATTTTGTGTTAATTTTATACCTTGCAACTTTGATGTTAATTTTTGCTAGTTTTTAATCCCTATGGTTCTTTAAGTAAAATATCATATCCTTTACTAAAAATGATTGTTTTTTTTTTTCTGTTGCCTATTTTAGTACTTCCGTTTCATTTTCTCATCTAATTGCATAGCTAGCATTTATTTGTTCTTGGTTTTTATTATTTATAGCAGTTTGGTGTAGAGGATGGTGCCTCCAGCCTTACTTCTTACTTCACTTCTTCTCTGTGACCTGGAACCAAAACAAAGATCTCAGCAGTATGTCTTTTTTGTGGAAGAGTTCTAGAGAGTTTGGAATTTTTTGATCTATTCTGTCATCATTCCATCTTCTGAAAATACTCTCTGATCTTCAGTGTGTTTCTTGTAAACAGTATATTATTGGACAAATCCATTTTACTATTCTCTTTCATTTTTATTGTTTGAGTTTATCTATTCATAAGTATTATTTTGGGCTTGTATGTCAAATTTTGTATCTCACCCAATTATGTTAATCAGCAGTGCTTGAAAGTTCTATCCTTTGTTAAATATATATTTTGTCCTTGTGGATTTGTGTTTAGATTTCTGGATGAGTTTTTTTTTTATTCTAATCTTAACTCCTTTGTTTTCCAGAATATAATATCCCAAACATTATAATGGTAATTTTGAGAGATCCTTATTGAAGCTTCATAAAAATGACTTCTTCCTAACTAATTTCAGTATTTCCTTATTTACCTGGGAATTCTGGATTTTGCCTATAATATTCCTGTTTGTTTTCTGAAATTATCCTATTTGATCTATTGTCTAGGTTAGTTTTTTTTCTATGAAATATGTCAGATATTCTATTATTTTTCAGCCTTTATTTTAGTATTTCTTAATTTCTTGTGAAGTTAGTTTTCATTTAACTTAAATTTTTAAGGTATTATTTTCTTCAGTATTTTTTTGGTTTTTGTAACCAAACTATTAATCTCCATTCATAACTTCTTTGAATAAATCACTATTCCCCTAATTTTTGCTCTTCCACTTTTATTTGCTGTCTACAATCAGTTTTTGGTCTTTACAATTTTTTCCTAGGATTTTTTTTTGGAGGGGTTGTATCCAATTTGCATTTGTCTTTGATTATAAATCTTTTTATGTCATTATCTTCTTTTCTATTCATGTCAAGTTTTCTGGTTAACATATTAATTTTTTATGGTTCTTTTGTTGTTGTTGTTGTTTGTTTATTTACTGATTTTTCTAGCCACATATCAATTTATGTAGTTAGCACTGGGCTCTTTTCACTTTTGGGCAAGGGTATATTGCCTGAGCTTTTTTCTTTTATGTCCTGCAGCTTTCACAGTTGGGTCAAATGCCAGTAAACAGTATTTCCTTGAATTTGAAAAAAAAAGATTTGATTCACTGAAAAAACTAACAAAATAGATACCTTTAACAAATTTGATTAGAAAAGGGAAAGAAAAAAATCAAGTTGTTAGTCTTAAAAATAAAAAGGGAGAACTTGCCACTAATGAAGAAGAAATTAGCACAATAATTAGGACTTATATTGCCCAACTTTATGCCAAAAAATTTGATAACTTAAATGAAATGGATGAATAGCTTCAAAATATAGCTTGCCCAAATTAACAGAGAAAGAGGTAAATGGTTTAAATAGGCCCATTTTAGAAAAAAGAAATAGAACAAGCTATTAATCAACTCCCTAAGAAAAAATCCCCAGGACCAAATGGACTTACATGTGAATTCTACCAAACATTTAAATAACAATTAACTCCAATACCATATAAACTATTTGAAAAAATAGGGAATGAAGGACTTCTGCTAAATTTCTTTTATTATACAGACATGATACTGATACCTAAACCAGGTAAGTTGAAAACAGAGAAAGAAAATCATAGACCAATCTTGCTAATGAATGTTGATGCAAAAATCTTAAATAAAATATTAGCAAAAAGATAACAGAAAATCACCTCTAGAAAATATACCATGACCAAGTAGTATTTATATCAGGAATGCAGGGCTGGTTCACTATTAGGAAAACTGTTAGCACAATTGACTATATCAATAACCAAATTAGCAAAAACCATATGATCATCTCAATAGATGCAGAAAAAGCATTTTATAAAATCCAACACCCATTTCTATTAAAAAAAAAAACACTTGAGAGTATAAGAATAAATGGACATTTTCTTAAAATAATCAGTAGCATCTATTTAAAACCATAAGTAAGCATCATAAGTAATGGCGATAAACTGGAACCATTCCCAATAAGATCAGTAGTGAAACAAGGTTGCCCACTATCATCATTACTATTTAATATTTCATTAGAAATGCTAGGTTTGGTGATAAGAAATGAAAAAGAGTTTAAAGGAATTGGAGTAGTTAATGAGGAAACAAAATTATCACTCTTTGCAGATGATATAATGGTATACTTAGAGAATCCCAGAGATTCTACTAAAAAACTATTAGAAATAATCCACACCTTTAGCAAAGTTGCAGCATATAAAATAAATCCACATAAGTCCTCAGCATTTTTATACATCACCAACAAAATACAACAGTAAGAGATACAAAGAGAATTTCCACTTAAAACAACTGGTGATAGTATAAAATATTTGGGAATCTATCTGCCAAAGGAAAGTCAGGAACTATATGAGCAAAACTACAAAACATTTTCCATACAGATAAAGTCAGATCTAAACAATTGGGAAAATATTAAGTACTCTTGGATAGACTGAGCAAATATAATAAAGATGACAATGCCACCTAAACTAATCTATTTATTTAGTACTATACCAATCAGACTCCCAAGAAAATATTTTAATGACTTAGAAAAAATAACAATAAAATTCATATGGAAGAACAAAAGGTCAAGAATTTCAAGGGAACTAATGAAAAAAAAATCAAATGAAGGTGGCCTAGTTATACCTGATCTAAAAGTATACTATAAAGCAGCAGTCACCAAAACCATTTGGTATTGGCTAAGAAATAGACTAATTGATCAGTGGAATAGGTTAGGTTCACACGACAAAATAGTCAATAACAGTAGCAATCTAGTGTTTGATAGCATGGACCCCCACTTAACACTGTACACCAAGATAAGATCAAAATGAGTTCATGATTTAGACATAAAGAAAAAAATTATAAATAAATGAGAACATAGGATAGTTTACCTCTCAGACTTGTGAAGGAGGAAAGAATTTGTGAGCAAAGAAGAACTAGAGATCATTATTGATCACAAAATAGAATATTTTGATTATATCAAGTTAATAAGCTTTTGTACAAACAAAACTAATGCAGAAAAGATTAGAAGGGAAGCAATAAATAGGAAATTATTTTTACAGTTAAAGGTCCTTATAAAGGCCTCATTTCCAAAATATATAGCTATAGATATAGAGAATATAGAGAATTAACTCTAATTTAGAAGAATTCAAGCCATTCTCCAATTAATAAATGGTCAAAGGATATGAACAGTTTTCAGATGATGTAATTGAAACTATTTCTCTTCATATGAAAGGGTATTCCAAATCACTATTGATCAGAGAAATGCAACTTAAGACGACTCTGAGATACCATTACACACCTGTCAGATTGGCTAAGATGACAGGAAAAGATAATTACGAATGTTGAAGGGGATGCAAGAAAACTGAGACACTGATGCATTGTTGGTGGAATTGTGAATGGATTCAACCATTCTGGAGAGCAATTTGGAACTATGTTCAAAAAGTTATCAAACTGTGCATACCCTTTGATCCAGCAGTGTTACTACTGGGCTTACATCCCAAAGAGATATTAAAGAAGGGGAAAATGCAAAAATGTTTGTGGCAGCACTTTTCACAATAGTTAGAAACTGGAAATTGAATGGATACCCATTAATTAGAGAATGGATGGATAAATTGTGGTATATGAATGTTATGGAATATTATTGTTCTGTAAGAAATGACCAGCAGGGTGAATACAGAAAGGCTTGAAGAGACTTACATGAACTGATGCTAAGTGAAATGAGCAGAACCAAGAGATCATTATACACTTCAACAACAATGCTATATGAGGATCAATTCTGATGAAAGTAGATATCTTTGGCAATGAGAAGATCCAATTCAGTTCCAACTGATCAGTGATGAACAAAAACAGCCACACCCAGAAAAAGAACTTTGGGAAATGAATGTGGACTGCTTGTGTTTTTGTTTTTCTTCCCAGTTTATTTTTACCTTTCTAAATCTGATTTTTCTTGTGCAACAAGAGAACTGTATAAATATGTATACATATATTGTACTTAAGATATACTTTACCATGTTTAACATGTATGAGACTGCCTGCCATCTAGGGAGGGATTGGAGGGAAGAAGGGGACAAGTTTGGAACAGAAGTGATTGCAAGGGACAGTGTTGGAAAATTACCCATGCATATGTTCTGTCAATAAAAAGCTATGATAAAAAAAAATGTTCAATGTGTTAATAAAAAAAAATTTCATTTGGTTTCACATTGTACCTTTATCTCTTTCCCTTTCCCTTCTTATACCTAGTTAGACAAAGGTTATATATACTTCACATTTACAAGATATGTGGCAAGTTTAATGTGTCACAGCATTTTTGTTGCTTCCAAATGGTTATGATCCCAGAAAAAAATCTGTTCATTGCTCTCCTGGTCTTTCTCTGCAAATTCCTCATACAGTTTGGGTGTGTTGGTTAGTGTGTTGTTGAGTTTCTGTAGACTGCTGCTAGATAGAGTCATAAATTATTCTCTGAGTCCTCTCTTGCATGAATGAGTGTGACTTGAAATAAGGTAATGAGTCACAGAAATGCCTAATGACACCTCTTCCTTTTTTTAGTTCTAGTAGAGGGGTCTCCTGTGATCTCTTTCTGGCTAGGTGTTTAATCATGTTGTTGTCACTGAATGTTGGATTGCTCCCACCAAAGGTTTTGCTTCAATAGGTTGGTGCTGATTCTGTTCACTGTTGTAGTTGATGCTGCTGCTGTTGCTGTTTTGCACTATAGTTTCAGCCCTAATCCCAGTATCTGAAGATATCTTTTTAAGCTACTTCAGGCTACAGTTTTTTTCCCCTTGGCTTTCATTATCAGAATTCTATTTTGTGTATTTTCTAGGTCACTGTGGAAGAGGACAGGAAAGAGCTAAGGATGAATTTTTACTTCTCATTCTGTCTTCTTGGCTCCATCCCTGTTCCCAATCTTTCCCCCTGCTATGAAATGAGACAAATGAATTTGAAAAGCATGAGATTTTAACCAGAAAGCATTAGGCTTAATTTTTTTCTGGTAAGAATATTGTGATACAATGAATAGAATATTTAATTTAGAGTTAAAGAATTTGGATTTCCAAAGAGACTTTTGCAATTTAATATGGATATAACTTTGGACAACCCCCATATATTCTACTGGCCTTAATTTCCTCTTTGAAGGATATGGACTAACTGATCTCTAATGATTCTTCCAACTTTAATATTCAAGTAATCCATAAACTTTTTATTTATTTATTTTGTTAATAGTATTTTCCCAATTATAAGTAGAATTAGTTTTCAACTTTCATTTTTATAAGATTTTGATCTCAAAATTTTCTCCTCTCTCCTCAAGAAAACAAGCAATCTAATATAGGTTACACAAGTACATTCAGTAGTCATGAATGTATCCATTAAGCTTTCAAAAATCACACACCTTGTAAATGTGAGGTATGTATAACCCTTGACTAACTGGGTGCAAGAAAGGGAAGAGGAAGAGATGAAGGTAAAATGTGAGACCAAATGGAATTTTTTTTTCAAAGTTAAAGAAACCCTACTTACTGGCATTTGAATAGTAAGCTAAAAAAGAGTTTCTAGTGACATTGTATAGTGGAAACCGTGTTGTATTTGGAAACAGAAGACTTAGAAATAACTCTTGCTTTAGTGATACCTTACTTCTATTATCTAGGACAAGTTCTGTAACTTCTTGGATTTATCATTACTAATCTTTAAAATTAGAAGTTTGGACTAGAAATTCATGATTTTAAGACTTTTACATGGGTAGTTAATGAATTATATTAAACTATATAGCAATTCTTTTTCTAAGTTATGAGATTTTCCCCCACCATTCCAAGTAGCAAATGCAACTCCACATTACTTCACATCTAAAAGTCCACCATAGTAGTCATCACCTTTGGCTCTAATAGCCTATAAGAATATTCTTTGGCTGGAGCAAACTATATAAAACAATGTGCCCATTTCAAATGATGATGTGCCAGCAGAGTCAACTCCAGACCTCTTGACTAGGTGAAAAAAGAAATAATATTGGCATATTTTTGTGATGTTCTTCTCTTTTACAGAAAATGAAAACTCCAAATGAATTTCCCATTGCTATTGGTTGTAGAAAATGATACAGTGGAAGAGGAAGCACAAAGAAATCTGACTTCATTTTCTCTTGCATACAGTAATTTTCCTCAAAGAGTTTTGTTTGGAAAGTGTACCTGTGAAATAGGGCAGGATTAGGAAAAGAATCAGTGTCAGTTCCTACAGGGTACTGCTTAAAGGCAACTCTATTGAAGTTTCAGTTCAAAAATTCTAAGGTCTAATGAATCTCAGTAGGTAAATTTATCTTCTAATTGCAAACCATATTTGGAAAATTGCACTAATTAGGAGTTGATTTGTACATGCATTTAAGCTTAATTGAAAGCCATGTGTGTTTTTTTCTTTCCTGTGTTATCTAAAAATGATTCTGTAGTAATACCAGACAAAAAAATTTAAGGTGCTAACTAGACTCCAAATTGTCAGGCTGGTTGTCTTTACATTTAAATTTCATGTCCCTTTTTCTAATGAACTATATCACCATTTGAACAAAGAAAAAGTAATTATTTCTTTAGTCAGTACTTTGTGAGCATCAAAATGTATAAATATTATACGAATTTTTAATAAGATGCTCAAGAGACTTTTGTTTCAGGAGAATGACATACTAATGTAATGAACAAAAGAAAAGTCACATTTAATTCCTTCAACTATTCATCCTTTTATGTGGTTGGAGCTGATAGCACAGTAATTGCTAAAATATAAATAAAATAGGAGCCCCTTTTAATTAAAATGTACACTACCTTTACATTCTTCAAATTAGCATAAATGCAAATATGACTGTTAATAAGAGAATGGCTTTATTATGGCACTAGTATTTAAATTTCACATTAATATTTCCATGTTGGATTTTTAAAGTTTGTTTTACTTAGTGATTCTATTCGTTCTCATTATTGCTTCTCATAAGCATGTGGAGTCAATCAGTAAGAAAACTAAAATCCTTGGTCCTAACAATTATGGCAGAAATGGGCAATGCTTTTTAAAAAAAAAAATGCTACTGGGGGTGAGGGGATGGAACCAAAATAGCAGACAGTATATAGGTCTTTATCTAAGCTCTTCCTGGTGTCCCTCAGATCCATACCAAATATAATCTTTGAACTGGATTTGGAGTAAGGGAACCCTCAAATATTTGGAGTGTAACAAATTTCCAGCACAACCCATTTTGTAAGAACTTCAGAAAAGCAATATCAATATTAAACATATATTCACCAAATGGTGTAGCATCTAAATTCTTAAAAGAGAGCTGCAATAAGAAATAGACAGCAAAACTACAATAGTGGTAGATCTCAACCTTGCACTCTCAGAATTAGATAAATGAAACCACAAAAATAAATAAGAAAGAAGTCAAAGAGGTAAATAGACTACTAGAAAAGTTAGATATGATAGATCTTTGGAGAAAACTGAATGAAGACAGAAAGGAGTACACTTTCTTCTCTACAGTTCATAGAACCTATACAAAAATTGACCACATATTAGGACATAAAAACCTTAAACTCAAATGCAGTAAGGCAGAAATAGTAAATGCATCCTTTTCAGACCATGATGCAATGAAAATTATATTCAATAAAAAGCCAGGGGAAAATAGACCAAGAAATAATTGGAAACTAAATAATCTCATACTGAAGAATGATTGGGTGAAACAGCAGATCATAGACATAATTAATAACTTCAACCAAGAAAATGACAATAATGAGATGTCGTACCAAAATGTGTGGGATGTAGCCAAATACCCAGCGAAAGAACTCTGGGAGATGACTATGAACCACTACATAGAATTCCCAATACCTCTATTTTTGTCCACCTACACTTTTGATTTGCTTCACGGGCTAATTGTAATTGTAATTTCAAAATCTGATTCTTTTTGTACAGCAAAATAACTGTTTGAAAATGTTTACATATATTGTATTTAACTTATACGTCAACATATTTAACATGTATTGATCAACCTGCCATCTGGGGGAAGAAGTGAGAGGAAGGAGGGGAAAAGTGGGACCAAAAGGTCTTGCAATTGTCAATGCTGAAAAGTTACCCATGCATACATCTAATAAATAAAAAGCTATAATAATTTAAAAAAAGAAAAGAAATGAGAAAAAAAAGAAAGAAAAAATAAAAAAAGAAGGTAACCTATAAATTCGTGACAAATTTTTGTCATGAACAAGAAAGAGTTCATGACAAAACAAGAGATCACAAATACACAGAAGATAAAATTAATATTTTTACATAATTTTAATTTTTTTCACACAAACTAAACCAGTTCAGCTAAAATTAGAAGAAAAGCCAAACATTTGCAAATCTTGGCAATAAGTTTCTCAAAGGTTTCATCTCTAAAACATATAAGAAGCTGTGGCAAATCTAAAGAATAAGATATATTCCCAAATTGATGAATGGTCAATTTATGTGGACAGATACTTTTCGGAGGAAGAAACCAAAGTTAGCAATGGTCATATGAAAAAATTCTTTAAATCATTAATAACTAAAGAAGTGAAAACTGAAATCACTGAGATACCATCTTACAGACATCTGATTATATAATTTAACAGAAAAGGGAATGATAAATGCTGCAAGGTATGTGGGACATTAAATTTACTAACGCACTGGTAGGAGAACTATGAAGTAGTCCAACTATTCTGGAAATCAACTTGGAACTATGTACAAAAAGCTATAAAATTGTGTGTTGCCTTTGACTCAGCAAAAATTCTATTAGGTCTATATTCCAAAATTATTATAGAATATTTTAGAATACAAAATATTATAGAATATGTTTGAAGAGCCAATAAAGAACTAGAAACTGTGGAATGTCTACATATGATGGAATGCTATTGTGCTGTAAGACATTATGAGTGAGATGGTTCCAGGAAAAATCTATGAAGATTTTTATGAATTTGTGCAAAATAAATTTTTATTAAAACAAACAGAACTAGAAGAACAATTTACACAGTAACAAAAACATTATAAAGATAATTATCTGTAAAAGACTTGGTAGCTGAACAATATGATGACCCACCATAACTTCCAAAAACTCAAGATGAAAAATGCTATCAACCTCTGTAACCTTTCCTTCCGATGCTACCAATTGCCAGGGCTATACATACCAATCTTCCCCAGATAGACATGGAGACCAGACAGATATTAAAGTGCCAAACAACCTTTCTTTATTGGTGTTCTCAGCAAGGATTAGCAGGAAGCAAGACTAAGTGTATGTATATCTCTGCATCTCTCTCTCTGAATCCCTGAATCTCTCTACATCTCTGCCTCTCTCTACTTCTCTCCTTGCTTTCTCCTTGCCTATGGCAAAAGATGGCCATTTATATCGGCTCTCCTCTAGATTACCTTATATTTAGCCCACTCAGCACTGTGTAAGTGGATCCGCAGAAGGGAGACACTTGGAGTTAGTGCTGCATCCTAAGAAAAGTTCTATCACCTGTAAGACACAACCTCCTGCCTGAGAGGCCAAACCCCTTTTTACCTCCTGGGTCCACTCTATCAGCTGACATGGCATATATGGCAATTCTGAGAAGGAAAGTCTCTAACAAACCTCTACATAGGGAACTGATGAATTCAGAGTATTGATTGAAGCATTTTTAAGCTTTGGGGGGAAACATGGCAGAAATTTGTTTTGTATTACTTTAAATTTGTAATGCAATTTGTATTTCTTGTCTTCTCAAAGAGCCAGGAAGTGTGGGAAGAGGTAGAGAACTTGGAACTGAAAATATTCCAATTACTGTTGGGCTAGAAAAATGGCTAACTATGATTAGATAAAGTGCTAGACCTATAGTGAAGATGAGAGGAGTTCAAATTTGACATCACACACTTAATAACCTCTGTCTATTATAGTGTTATATTGTAATATTGTTAAATATTTAGTGTGAACATTTTATCCTTATAAACTGGAAAATGGCAATTGATTGGCAAAGGTATAACAATACATCTTGATTCATGTTTTATTGATTAAGATTTTTAAAATGGAAAAAATTTGAAAAAATTAAAATACATATTAAACTTGAAATGATATTGTATGGGAGCCAAGATGGCGGAGAAGGCACACGTGACTTTCTAACCTCCTCTCATTCCCCTCATAACCAACTATTTAATTCAGCCTCAAAAATAGCTGTTCACTGTTTAAATTCATGAGGATCAGAAGCACTACAACTTGCCAGCTGAAGTCAATCTGGAAGATTGCCAGGAAAGGTTCGTCCTGAGGGGCCAGGACTAGCACAGGCAGCGAGAGACTAGTGTCCTGAGCAGACCAGGGGCGGGGATGATCTCTGTGGCAAGAGAAGTTATAGAGACTACTCTGCTATAGGCTAACTGCTCTGCCTTGATTACAAAGCAGTAAACTGGCAGAGAAGTTAAAGCCTAAAACAGAGGGTACTCTAAAAAACACCAGAACCTAACAAGATCTGGCTGTAAGTACTCAAACTCGGAAGTGACTCAGGCAGACTGTAATGCAGCCCTGCAGCCACATCCTGCAATTGGAGCTTTTGCCAGGGCAGTTACAAACCCACACGGCAGGGGGGCACAGCCTGGGCAGCCTCTAATCAGCACAGTGGGGGGCTCAGCCTGGAACAATAGAACTCCCCAACAGGACTGTGCTTCCCAGGGCAGAGACACTTCCCATCCCTGCAAATCCATTCACAGCTCAACTGCTAATACCCACAGCCCCAGGGCAAGATTTGGCTTGGGATAGTGAAACTCTCACTGCTCAGTGTCTAGCCCCAGGGCAGTCATTATCTCACACAGCAGGGGTTCTTTGCAGAGCACTTTCCCAGCTCTGCCCTGCAAGCCTGAGTTACTTCCAGGCTGGGAACTCTTTCCCAGAGCACTCCAGTACCTCCCTGCTTTTTTGCAGCCGGCTAACAGGACAGCTACCCGTCCATATACCTCTCACTGCTCTGCAGAAGAAGCTGGTAACCTCCTGTCTGAAGGCAGACCCTACAGGCTTTAACAAAATGAGTAAGAAAATCAAAAGGACAATTGGTAGTTTCTACTCAGAAAGAGAACAGTTTTTCAACCCTGAAGAGACTAACAGCAGACAGGCTCCAGACAATTATTGGTCCCCAATACAAAGGCTCTCCTAGAAGAGACTATTAAAAACCTTAAAAGAGAAGTAGAAGAAAAATGGGGAAAGGAAAGAGAAGCTAGCAAGAGAGTACAGAAAAGATATATAACTCACTAAAAGAAAAATTTGACAAAGTGGAAAAAGAAAACAACTCCCTGAAATGTGAATTGGAAAAGGTAAAAAACTCCCAAGAAGTGGAGGGAAACAGAATATGTGAATTGGAGAAAGAAAATAACTCACTTAAAAAAAAATAGTGAAATGGAAAAAAAATTCCATAGAGCAAAATGACTCATTTAAAAACTCAATCGGACATATACAAAAACAAGTAAAAAAAGCTAATGAAGAAAATAACACACTAAAAATCAGAACTGAACAAATAGAAATAACTGATTCATTGAGACAGGAAGAATCAGTCAAGCAAAACCAAAAAAAATGAAAGATTGGGGAAAAAATGTCAAATATTGACTTGGAAAAACAACAGACATGGAAAATAGATCTAGGAGAGATAACCTGAGGATCATTGGACTACCTGAAAATTATGATGAAAAAAAGAGCCTAGATACTATTTTACAGGAAATCATCAAAGAGAACTGCCCAGAAGTAATAGATCCAGAAGGTAAAATAAGCATTGAAAGAATCCATTGAACACCTTCTGGAAAAGACTCTAAAATAAAGACTCCGAGGAATACTGTGGTCAAACTTCAGAATTTTCAGACTAAAGAAAAAATTTTACAAGCAGCCAGGAAAAAACAGTTCAAATACCAAGGTGCCACAAGAAGGGTTACACAAGATCTGGCTGCCTCAACATTAAAGGATCGAAGGGACTGGAATTTGATATTCCGAAAGGCAAAAGAACTTGGAATGCAGCCAAGAATAAACTACCCAGCTAAGCTGAGCATTTTTTCCATGGAAGAAGATGTACATTTAATGAAACAGAGGAATTCCATCAGTTTCTAAGGAAAAAACCAGACTTAAACAAAAAATTTGATCTCCAACAACAGGAAAAGTAGAAACAGGTAAAAGGAACTCTTGAGAACTGTATTTCTGTTGTTGATATATATAAAAACCACATGTATAATTTGATTTTACTGACATAACATAAAAAAGGGAAGTAGAAATGGAAAGGGGATAGTGTCAGAAAAAGGGAAAAGGGGAGATAAAAATAGGGAAACTACATGCGACGATGAGGCAAAGGAAACCTGTCATATCTGAGGGAACTTAGAGAGGGGTAGGAACATTGTGTGAATCTTACTCTCCTCAGAGTTGGTTCAAAGAGGAAATAATTGACATATTTGTTTTACAGAGAATCTTCTCTCACCTCATTAAAAAGTGGGAGAGGAAAAGGGAAAAGGAAAAAGAGTAATAAGGGAAGGGTACAAGAAAGGGGAAGGGATTCAAAGGGAGTAAGGAGGGATACTAAAGAGGGAGATCTGGGTGACACAAGTGGGACCAATAAGTTTAATACTAGGGAAGGGGGGCAGGAGGACAGGAAAAAGAAAAGCATAATCTGGGGATATTAGGATGGCAGGAAATAGAGAATTAGTAATTTTAACCGTAAATGTGAATGGGATGAACTATCCCATAAAGAGGAGGTGGATAGAATACTGGATCAAAAGTCAGAACCTTACAATATGTTGTTTAAAGTAAACACATTTAAAACAGGGAGATACATACAGAGTAAAGGTAAAAGGCTGGAGCAGAATCTATTATGCTTCAGGTAAAGTCAAAAAAGCAGGGGTAGCCCATCCTTATCTCAGATCAAGCAAAAGCAAAAATTGATCTAATTAAAAGAGATAAGGAAGGAAACTATATCTTCCTAAAGGGTACTATAGACAATGAAGCAATATCAGTATTAAACATATATGCACCAAGTGGTATAGCATCTAACTTCCTAAAGGAGAAGTTAAGAGAGTTGCGAGAAGAAATAGACAGCAAAACTATAATAGTGGGAGATCTCAATCTTGCACTCTCAGATTTAGATAAATCAAATCACAAAACAAATAAGAAATATATTAAAGAGGTAAATGGAATATTAGAAAAATTAGGTAGGATAGATCTCTGGAGAAAACTGAATGGTGACAGAAAGGAGTATACTTTCTTCTCAGCAGTTCATGGAACCTACACAAAAATTGACCATATATTAGGACACAGAGACCTCAAAATTAAATGCAGGAAGGCAGAAATAGTCAATGCTTTATTTTCAGATCACAATGCAATAAAAACTACATTCAACAAAAAATTAGGTGTAAATAGACCAAAAAAAAATTGGAAACTAAATAATCTCATTTTAAAGAATGATTGGGTGAAACAGCAAATTATAGACACAATTAAAATTTCACTCAAGATAATGACAACGGTGAGACATCATACCAAAATTTGTGGGATGCAGCCAAAGCATAAGGGGAAATTTTATATCCTTAGAGGCTTACTTGAATAAAATAGAGAAAGAGAAGATCAATGAATTGGGCTTGCAACTTAAAAAAAAATAGAAAAAGAACAAATTAAAAACCCCCAATCAATTACTAAACTTGAAATTCTAAAACTAAAAGTAGAAATTAATAATATTGAAAGTAAAAAAAAAACTATTGAACTAATAAATAAAATTAAGAGCTGGTTTTATGAAAAAACCAATAAAATTGATCAACCTTTGGTAAATCTGATTAGAAAAAGGAGAAAGGAAAATCAAATTAGTAGTCTTAAAAATGAAAAGGGAAAACTTTCCACCAAGGAAGAGGAAATTAAAGAAATAATAAGGGGTTACTTTGCCCATCTTTATACCAATAAATTTTATTACCTAAGCAAAATGGATGACTATCTCCAAAAATATAGGCTTCCCAGATTATCAGAGGAGGAAGTAAATTGCTTAAATAGTCCCATTTCAGAAAAAGAAATAGAACAAGCTATTAATCAACTGCCTAAAAAAAAAAATCCCCAGGACCAGATGGATTTATATGAGAATTCTACCAAACATTCAAAGAACAATTAGCCCCAATGCTTTATAAACTATTTTTAAAAATAGGGAATGAAGGAGTCCTACCAAATTCCTTTTATGACACAGATATGGTACTGATACCTAAACCAGGTAGGTTGAAAACAGAAAAAGAAAACTACAGACCAATCTTCCTAATGAATATTGATGCTAAAATCTTAAGTAAGATATTAGCAAAAAGTCTACAGAAAAATCATCCCCAGGATAATACACCACAATCAAGTAGGATTTATACCAGGAATGCAGGGCTGATTAAATATTAGGAAAATTATCAGGATAATTGGCCATATTAATAACCAAATTAATAAAAATGATTTGGTCATCTCAATAGATGCAGAAAAAGTATTTCATAAAATCCAACATCCATTCCTATTAAAAACACTTGAGAGTATAGGAATAAATGGACTTTTCCTTAAAATAATCAGCAGCATCTATTTAAAACCATCAGTATTCATCATATGTAATGGGGACAAACTGCAACCATTCCCAATAAGGAAACATGGTTGCCCACTATCACTGTTACTATTTAATATTGTATTAGAAACGCTAGCTTTGGCAGTAAGAGTTGAGAAAGAGATTAAATGAATAAAAATAGGCAATGAGGAAACCAAATTATCACTCTTTGCTGATGATATGATGGTATATTTAGAGAACCCCAGAGATTCTACTAAATAGTTATTAGAAAAAATCTACACCTTTAGCAAAGTTGCAGGATACAAAATAAACCCACAAAAGTCATCAGCATTCTTATATAACTAACAAAACCCAGCAATTAGAGATACAAAGAGAAATTCCATTTAAATTAACTACTGATTATATAAAATATTTAGGAATCTATCTACCAAGGGAAAATCAGAAACTTTAGGAGGAAAACTACAAAACACTTTCCACACAAATTAAGTCTGATCTAACTAACTGGCAAAAGATTAAATGCTCTTGGATTGGGCAAGCAAATATAATAAAGATGACAATTCTTCCTAAACTAATCTCTTTATTTAGCGCTATACTAAACAGACTCCCAAAAAACTATTTTGATGACCTAGAAAAAATAACAACAAAGTTCATATGGAAAAACAAAAGGTCAAGAAGTTCAAGGGAATTAATGAAAAAAAAAATCAAATGAAGGTGGCCTAGCTGTACCAGATCTAAAATTATATTATAAAGCAGCAGTTACTAAAACCATTTGGTATTGGCTAAGAAATAGACTAGTTGATCAATGGAATAGGTTAGGTTCAAAGGACAAAACAGCCAATAACTTTAATAATCTAGTGTTTGACAAACCCAAAGATCCCAGTTTTTGGGATAAGAATGCATTATTTGACAAAAATTGCTGGGAAAATTGGAAATTAGTATGGCAGAAACTAGGCATTGACCCACACATAACACCGTACACCAAGATATGGTCAAAATGAGTTCATGACCTAGGCATAAAGAATGAGATTATAAATAATTTGGAAGAGCATACGATGAGGTCCTCTCAGACCTGTGGAAGAGGAAGGAATTTATGACCAAAGAAGAACTAGAGATCACTATTGAGTACAAAATGAAAATTTTGATTATATCAAATTGAAAAGTTTTTGTACAAACAAAATTAATGCAGGCAAGATTAGAAGGGAAACAATAAACTGGGAAAGCATTTTTACAGGCAAAGGTTCTGATAAAGGCCTCATTTCCAAAATATATAGAGAATTGCCTCTAATTTATAAGAAATCAAGCCATTCTCCAATTGATAAATGGTCAAAGGATATGAACAAGCCATTCTCCAATTGATAAATGGTCAAAGGATATGAACATATGAAAAGATGCTCTAAATCATTATTAATCAGAGAAATGCAAATTAAGACAACTCTGAGATACCACTACACACCTGTCAGATTGGCTAGAATGACAGGGAAAGATAATGCAGAATGTTGGAGGGGATGTGGGAAAACAGGGCCATTGTTGGTGGAATTGTGAACACTTCCAGTCATTCTGGAGAGCAATTTGGAACTATGCTCAGAAAGTTCACAAACTGTGTATACCCTTGGATCCAGTAGTGTTTCTACTGGGCTTATGCCCCAAAGAGATACTAAAGAAGGGAAAGTGACCTGTATGTGCCAAAATGTTTATGGCAGCCCTCTTTGTAATGGGTAGAAGCTGAAAAATGAATGGATGCCCATCAATTGGAGAATGGTTGAGTAAATTGTGGTATATGAATATTATGGAATATTATTGTTCTGTAAGAAATGACCAGCAGGATGAATACAGAGAGGATTGGTGAGACTTACATGACCTGATGCTGAGTGAAATAAGCAGAACCAGTAGATCATTATATACCTCAACAACGATACTGTATGAGGATGTATTCTGATGGAAGTGGATTTCTTCAACAAAGAGAAGATCTAACTAAGTTTAAATTGATCAAGGATGGACAGAAGCAGCTACACCCAAATAAAGAACACTGGGAATTGAATGTAAACTGCTTGAATTTTTGTTTTTCTTCCTAGGTTATTTAATACTTTCTGAATGCAATTTTCCCTGTGCAACAAGAAAACTGTTCGGTTCTGCACACATATATTGTATCTAAGATGAACTGTAACCTATTTAACATATATAAAACTGCTTGCCATCTGGGGGAGGGGGTGTAAGGAGGGAGGGGGAAAAGAGGAACAGAAGTGAGTGCAAGGGATAATGTAAAAAAATTGCCCTGGCATGGGTTCTGTCAATAAAAAGTTATTTTAAAAAATAAATAGAAATGGTATTGTACATATAATTTTTGTTCAGGGAATCTTTTGTGTGTATACATATATGTATGTGTGTGTGTATAAATACATATATATATATACACACACAAATGCATACACATGTGTGTATATATGTGTGTGTATAAATACATATATATACACATACACAAATGCATACACATGTGTGTATATATACATATATATGTATACACACACATACACACAGACATACACATATATATGCTAGTAATGACGGTAATGGTGGTAGTGGCGATGATCTTGTTCCTGATCATGATGTCATGATGATGATTGTAACCTAAAAGGCAAAGATAATGATTAGATAGGACACTGAATATGCCCACTTAGCATTTTGTCTTATACTTATTCTTTTTAAGATGTAATCTGTATAAGAAATGACCAGCAGGATGAATACAGAGAGGCTTGGAGAGACTTACATGAACTGATGCTAAGTGAAATGAGCAGAACCAAGAGATCATTATATACTTCAATGATACTGTATGAGGATGTATTCTGATGGAAGTGGTTTTCTTGACAACTCAGTTTTAATTGATCAATGATGGACAGAAGCAGGTACACCCAAAGAACACTGGGGAATGAATGTAAACTGTTTGCATTTTTGTTTTTCTTCCTGGTTTATTTTTACCTTTTGAATCCAATTCTCCCTGTGCAACAAGAAAACTGTTCAGTTCTGCACACATATATTATATCTAGGATATACTGTGACATATTGAACATTGTATAGGACTGCTTGCCATCTGGGGGAAGGGGTGGAGGGAGGGAGAGGAAAAGTCAGAACAGAAGTGAGTGCAAGGGATAATGTAAAAAATTACCCAGGCATGGGTTCTGTCAATAAAAAGTTATAATTATTTAAAAAAAATGTAATCTGTAGGAAAAGTATCTAAATGAGTCTAATATGTATGAAACAAGGACAGCTCTTTGGTTTTACCCTGTTTTAATTCCTTCTTAAATTATACTGAACAGATTGGAAATGGAATACAGTAATAATAATGATGACAAAAACAATGGGTATTTATTAAGCACTTATTATGTGCCCCTACTATGCTAATGCTATATGAATATTATATTCACAATAATCCTAAGAGAGAGATTTATAAAAACTTCCACTTTTGCAATTGATAAATCTAAGACAAAGTTAAGTAATTTGTCGAAGATCACACAGCTAGTAAGTGGCTGAGGCTAGATTTAAAGTCTATTTGACTCCAGGCTCAGTCTTCTAACGTTGCTGCCTAGCTGCCCGCCTAGCTGCCCGCCAGATAGGGAGTCCTTATAGGAGATATACTGGTTGCTTTAATTAACAATAGAGAAAAAAAAGAGATGAATCAAAAATAGAAAAGTGCAGCAGTTTGAGGTCATTCTGGTTAGGGGATTTATCTCAAAATGCTTTTGTAGTCCCTGAGGGCATCATTGTAAAATCATTGATGTTCATAATGATGACCCTAAAATGGTGAAAAGCTTGGTGTAGTCAATATGCTCACTTTCATAAGGCAAAGGAGTTGTTACATGTTCTGCAGTATTTAAATGTTTTAAAGTGAAAGAAAAAAATGTTTGTTGCTTGATAAGATAAAGTTCAATTATATGGAAAATTAACCACTAGTGCAGCTCATTCCCTGACTATTCCCACATAGATATCACTACAAGGTGAATGGAAAAATGATCTTGTCAGTTGCATATTGGTGTCTACATCTTTTCAAGTTCATAATGAAGAGTCGTGCTATTTTTACCATCCTATAGAGAAAACTACATATTGCTCTCTAACCTGTTTGATAATCTTCTATCTAGATAATTACAAGAAATGACAAGGTCAGTTGGAAATCATACAGATTATAATATAGCATCATAAAATGAGCACAGCATATCACAAGTAGCTAAAAATGTCTTACTTAGCTCTTCTGTAATGCTGAAAATATCTAATAAAAGCAAAACTCAAAAAGCAATATAATAATTTCAAGTCCCAATTCCAATTTTTTTTTTAAAGAAGGTATATTCAACCTGAAATGTCCAGGTTGGTTTCAACTTTGTTTAAGCAGATAATTTCTTAAATCCCCACCTTGCTTTGTTTGCATTGACAATATCAAGATGCTATTCACCTAGTAGTATAGGGTCTTCCTGTCATGTTCAAATAATATGAAATGAGAGACGGCCATTATTGGCAAAACAAAATGACTGTTTCTCCTTGACAGAGTGACCTTGTTTAATGTCCTCTGTGCCATTCACCCTTCCATAGTTGATCAGCCAATTCCATTTATCATTCTAATTAGGCAGCATCTTGCCAGTTCAATCAGCCTCAATTACTTTAGGCCTCATTAGTGACTGACATTCTGTAACAAGTGCATCTCTGAATGAACAAGGTCAGATAGAGAAGTAAAGCATCCAGACAGCAAGTACATTTACGACTTGCTACATAGTACTGTTAATTCTGGCAAGAGCTTCAAAGGATGTTCAAACTTTTCCTTCGTTATTCAGGCTGTAAATTTTAGGAAAACCAGTTTTGCTTTCACACTGAATCAGCAAAGAGGTGCTTTCTATGTCTCAGGATAAATAAATGTGTTTAGGTTTTAGAAACAAAATATTTTCACAATCATTAGTATGATCCATATTATTTTATGGATAATCACAGGACCCTAAAGTTATAAAAGACCTTAGAGATAGTCTATTCCTTGATATATGAAATCGTCTACAATATTCTTGACAAATGGTTATCTGGTCTCTACTTGGAAATCTCCAATGACAGGGAATATTTTCATACAGGCCAGAGCATTCCATTTTAACATAAAATCCTTCACTTTAAGGTGAACAAAATTTTGCTTCTCTATAACTTCAGGGAAACTATAATCATGGGCAAACCTTGTTATTTCATATTTTTCATTTATAAAAAGAGATAAAGAAGGAAATAATAAAACACTCCAATATTTTTGCCAAGAAAAGCCCCAATTGGATCACAAAGAGTCAATCATGATTAAATCAATAAAAAAACAGCAAAAAACTTCTTCCAACTTTTCCTAGTTCTAATCTCTATGGTCAAGTAGAATATATATATCCTTTTTCTACAACAACCTTTCATTTATTTTAAGTCAGGACAGTTACGAAAATTGATTCACTAAAGTCTTGGAGATGTTTCCCCCTGTTCTCATCTTTATTTCAAACTACCTTTTTTTCCTTTCCCATTCAGTGAAATTATTTGAATATTTGCAATAATTGCCTAATTTTTATATTTATGCTATTTGAATAATCCTACAGCATTGCTAGTATGAACTTTTCCAGCCCACTTTAGCAAGTGCTACTTATTAAATCTAATTCAATTTAACAAATATTTATTTTATACATATGTACTTTACCTAAAATACTTTGCCTAATACTAAAGATACAGAGAGAATTTGAAAAACAGTTCCTGATCCTAAGGAGCAAGCACTCAACTGTAGGAAGAGTGACTATACAACAAATATAAATACATAGATAGGCAGATGTCTATATACATATAGAGACATATACACATACATACTTATATACATATTGTTAATAATAATATATAAATATTTGCATATATAAAATATACACTTATATTAAAGGAATAATATGTCTTCTAATAAGGTTTCATTTTTAATAATTTGTATAATTATACAAGGATAACTAGGATATTCTTCCATAAATAACTACTGATTGAGTAGTAAATGTGCCCAAAATGTTTTCAACTTATTTTCTCTAACACTGAAACATACCTTTCTTTCTTGAAATTAAAACAATTTTGGAAGATCATAAAAATGTATAATACATATTTAAAAGAGATCTTGGTGGTCATTTAATCCCTCATTTTACAAATAAGGTAACTGAAATGGACTAAATCTTTCATCGTGGGATACCTAAATTTCTGAAGGAACTGATTCATGATCTATCTTTTAAAGCTTTTTATTTTGAAAACATATACATAGATGGTTTTCAACATTCATCCTTGCAAAACCTTGTGTTCCAAATTTTTTTCTCCCTCCCTTCCCCCTACCTCCTCCCCTAGACAGCAAATAATCCAGCATAGGTTAAACATGCAGTTCTTTTGAACATATTTCCACATTTCTCAAACTGCAAAAGAAAAATCAGATCTAAAAGAAAATATGAGAGAGAAAACAAAATACAAATAAACAACAACAAAAAAGTGAAAATACAATGTTGTGATCCACACTCAATCCCCAGTGTCCTCTCTCTAGGTATACATGGCTCTCTCCATCACAAGACCATTGGAACTGGACTGAAATCACCTCACTGTTGAAAAGTGTCATGTCCATCACAATTGATCATCATATAATCTTGTTGCAATGTTCTTTTGGTTCTACCCACTTCACTTAATAGAAATTCTTGTAAGTCTTTCCAGGTCTTTCTGAAATCATCCTGCTTATTGTTTCTTATAGAACAATGATATTCTAGAATATTCATATATCATAACTTACTCAGCCATTCTCCAATCAATGGGCATCCACTCAGTTTCCAGTTTCTTGTCACTATAAAAAAGCGCTACTATAAACGTGTTTGCATATATGGGTCCTTTTCCCTTTTTTATTATCTCTTTGGGATACAAACCCAGTAGAGACACTGCTGGATCCAAGAGTATGTGCAGTTTGATAGGCCTTTGGATATAGTTCCACATTGCTCTCCAGAAGGATTAGACAGTTCATAAGTTCACCAACAATGTACTAGTGTCCAAGTTTTCCCACATCTCCTCCAATATTCATCAATATCTTTTCCTGACAGTCACTCTGAGAGGTGTGTAGTGGTACTTCAGAACTGCCTAAATTTGTATTTCTCTGATGATCTCCTAATTTTTGCATAACTTATAATCTAATATATTGAACTGTCACATTCACAGGAAAGTAGGAAGAAATATGTATTTTTAGGGCATGCAGGTACTTGTAGGTGCTTATTAAACTATTGATTGATTAACTGATTTCTCCAACAACAATAGAACTTTTAAATCAGACCTATCTTGAATTTCCTAATGGACCATCTTTGCTATTTCACAGGACCATACCTAATAGATTTAGGATTGTAGAAAACTTAGAAATCATTTAAAACTATCTCACTGCAGCTAAGGAAATGGGAGTCAGATTTTTTTTCTTTTCTATTATTTTCCCCAATAGAAAAATATTTTCCCAAGGAGGCAATATCCAAACATACTGAAAAAGAAAACATATATGCAGAAATATGCAATACTTGATTAGGACTATATGACTTAATGGTTGAGAAGAAAGGAAGCAAGATATCATCATATGATTCTAAACCAAAAGAACTTACAGTTCCTGTCAAATTTCTTATATGGATTTGTTGTGAATGTAATTACAAAATAACTAGTTTTTACAAAGCACTTAATATTTCACAGAATGTTTTTCTCCTTCCTCCACACCTGCTTTTCAGCTACTATCTATGTGGTGTCTTCTATTAGACTATAAGCTTCTTAAAAGCAAGAGCTGTTTTTCTTTTTCTTATTTGTATCCCTATGTTCAACAAAGTTCCTGGAATGTTATACTTAATATTTATTTATTGAATTTTATGTTCTCTCCTAATAATAATAATTGTCAGCATTTATTAGACATCTATTATGTGCTAGGCACAATACTAATCACTTTAAAATCTTATCTCATTTGATGCTCAAAACAATTTTATTAAGTACTAGCTATGATTACCCCCATTTTAAACTGAAAATATCAAGATTAAGAAGTTAAGTAATTTGCCCATAGTCACATAGCTAGTAAGTGTATGAGGTAGCATATATATCAGGGTCTTTCTTACTCCAAGACTGACACTATCTACTACCTTGTTATCATTGTTCTTGTTCATTCATTCAGTCATGACCCCATCAACCATGGAACACCAGGCTATTTTCCTTTACTATCTCCCAAAGTCTTTCAAAACTCAATTTTATTGCTTCCATGACACCATCTCATCCTCTGATGTCCCCTTTTCCTTTTGCCTTTTATATTTTCTATCATCTATTACATCATCAGCTTATATAGATATATGTTGTCTCCTCCATAAACTTTTCAAGAGTAGGGACTATTAATTATTTTTTATATTTCTAAAGTCTAGCATATTGCCATGGTATCTCATATAAATATTTGCTGACTGATTTATCCAAGATAATTCTTTTATCTGTTTACTATTTCCCTACTAAACTGTGAACACTATTGATGTGATTAGATTGGGAGCTCCTGGGATAGGGATATATTTAGCCTTTTTTGTGTCCCAGCACTTAAAGAAGGGCCTGTCACTTAATCAATGTTTATTGAACTGACCAAATAGTTACCATTTTGTAGCTACCTAACTTCACTAAATCTTATTTTCTTTATCTCTAAAATTAAATGATTGAACTGTTCTAAGGTTCTTCATAGTCTATGATCTCATCATCTAATCATCTTCAACAGAATTTCAGCTCAGTTGCATTTTTTTTCTTAGTTCTGACTGTACAAATTAAGACCCCAGGCCAAGGATCCATCAATCCCCACACTTTGTACCTTGATAGCCTTCTTTTGTACCTTCCAATCCCCTAAAATTAGATAATTCACAAAGTACTTTTTGTTATGTGATGAAGTAAAAAATACTTTAGGAGTTATTTGTACTACACCACAAAGATAAAGCAAAAATCAGAAAAAAAAAAAAATCAAAGCTATCAGATCCTTGACCTGCTTGTTTTAGAATTTTTTATCAGTGGTAGAAGAACAAGGAAATATATGAAAAAGGTCTATTGCTATAAACTGTTTATTGAAGTTCATATATTTATGAAGTGTCATGACTTAAACATATTCATAATGCAGAGAAATCTGTAGTTTTTCTCACATAACTTAAAAATTAAAGTGCACAGTGAAAACGCTAAGAATGATATGTTAACAGCAATGATATTTTTTTAAGTATTTGACAGTTTGGATTCCAGCATGAATATAGTCTTTCTAGAAAAGACATAAAACCCGAGGTTATGAATAGCTTCCCATTTGTATTTTAAGTGTTTTTGGATCATATTTTTAAAAATATTATTTTCTAAAAATTTAGATTTTTCTAAATTGCTTAAATTCAGTAATCCAAAACAAATGTTTATTAAGCTCTTACTATGAATCTAACATTGTGTTGTGGGAGTAGACAGTAAAGATTAAACAGATTAAAAATATGAGAGACTTCATTGAGGAGACAAATTGTACACTTGGTATATTTGTATGAAGTCATAGATTCAGGAGATGGCATAATGTGTGAGGACTAGTATGAAGATCAATTTGGTGAACGCATAAAGTACTAAAGTACTTAGTACGGTTACAAAGAGAAATTCCATTTAAAGTAACTACTGATAATATAAAATATTTAGGAATCTATCTGCCAAGGGAAAATCAGAAACTTTATGAGCAAAATTACAGACCACTTTTCACACAAATTAAGTCTGATCTAACCAATTGGAAAAATATTAAATGCTCTTGGATAGGGCGAGCAAATATAATAAAGATGACAATATTACCTAAACTAATCTATTTATTTAGCGCTATACCAATCAGACTCCCAAAAAACTATTTTAATGACCTAGAAAAAATAACAACAAAGTTCATATGGAAAAACAAAAGGTCAAGAATTTCAAGGGAAAAAATGAAAAAAAAATCAAATGATGGTGGCTTAGCTGTACCAGATCTAAAATTATATTATAGAGCAGCAGTTACCAAAACTATTTGGTATTGGCTAAGGAATAGATTAATTGATAAGTGGAATAGATTAGGTTCAAGGGATAAAACAGTCAACAAATATAGCAACCTAGACTTTGACAAACCCAAAGATCCCAGCTTTTGGGATAAGAACTTACTGTTTGATAAAAATTGCTGGGAAAATTGGAAACTAATATGGCAGAAACTAGGCATTGATCCATACTTAACGCCGTACACCAAGATAAGGTCAAAATGGGTTCATGACCTAGGCATAAAGAATGAAATTATTAATAAATTAGAGGAACATAGGATAGTTTACCTCTCAGACCTGTGGAAGGGGAAGGTCTTTATGACCAAAGCAGAACTAGAGATCATTACTGATCACAAAATAGAAAATTTCGATTATACCAAACTGAAAAGTTTTTGTACAAACAAAACTAATGCAGACAAGATTAGAAGGGAAGCAATAAACTGGGAAAATATTTTTACAGTCAAAGGTTCTGATAAAGGCCTCATTTCCAAAATATATAGAGAATTAACTCTAATTTATAAAAAATCAAGCCATTCTCCAATTGAAAAATGGTCAAAGGATATGAACAGACAATTCTCAGATGAAGAAATTGAAACTATTTCTAGTCATATGAAAAGATGCTCCAAGTCATTATTAATCAGAGAAATGCAAATTAAGACAACTCTAAGATACCACTACACACCTGTCAGATTGGCTAAGATGACAGGAAAAAATAATGATGATTGTTGGAGGGGATGCGGGAAAACTGGGACATTGATGCATTGTTGGTGGAGTTGTGAACGAATCCAACCATTTTGGAGAGTAGTTTGGAACTATGCTCAAAAAGTTATCAAACTGTGCATACCCTTTGATCCAGCAGTGTTACTACTGGGATTATATCCCAAAGAGATTATAAAGAAGGGAAAGGGACCTGTATGTGCACGAATGTTTGTGGCAGCCCTTTTTGTAGTGGCTAGAAACTGGAAACTGAATGGATGTCCATCAGTTGGAGAATGGTTGAATAAATTGTGGTATATGAAAATTATGGAATATTACTGTTCTGTAAGAAATGACCAACAGGATAATTTCAGAAAGGCCTGGAGAGACTTACATGAACTGATGCTGAGTGAAATGAGCAGGACCAGGAGATCATTATATACTTCAACAACAATACTATATGATGACCAGTTCTGATGGATCAGGCCATCCTCAGCAACGAGATCAACCAAATCATTTCTAATGGAGCAGTAATGAACTGAACTAGCTATGCCCAGAAAAAGAACTCTGGGAGATGACTAAAAACATTACATTTAATTCCCAATCCCTATATTTATGCACACCTGCATTTTTGATTTCCTTCACAAGCTAATTGTACAATATTTCAGAGTCTGATTCTTTTTCTACAGCAAAATAACGTTTTGGTCAGGTATACTTATTGTGTATCTAATTTATATTTTAATATATTTAACATCTACTGGTCATCCTGCCATCTAGGGGAGGGGGGGGGGGGGGGTTAAGAGGTGAAAAATTGGAACAAGAGGTTTGGCAATTGTTAATGCTGTAAAGTTACCCATGTATATATCCTGTAAATAAAAGGCAATTAAATTTTAAAAAAATAAATAAATAAAATAAAGTACTTAGTACGAAAGCATCTGGAGAGGTAAGTTAAAACCAGGATGTGAAAGGATATCAATGCCTTGATTTTACTTATGCTTCTCCCTTCAATATGTTTGAAATGTCAGTAGTCCCCTTCAATATCCTGATTATTAACTTTTAAAAATCTTCATTGCCTCTTTCATCATGGAGTCCTTGATTTGTCAGTTGAAAATGCTCCAACTTAGGAAACAGAGTGTCTGACTTGAGAAATAATTAAGAAAAAAAGGAGGAGAAAATGGTAAGATACAAGAAACCTAGAAAAGTAGAACTAGGTCAGGTTATGAAGGACTCTACAAAATGAAGAAAAGGATTTTATTTTTGATTCTGTAGGCAATATTTGAATTTTATTGCAAAAGAGGGTGAGGTGGTTATACTTGAGCTTTAGGCAGATCAGTTTGATAGCTAATAATAATAAATTACCATGATTAAAATTTATGTAGCACTTATGTTGGGCAAGACATTATACTAAGCACCTTACATATCTAATTTTATCTTCATCCAAACTCTGGGAGGTAGGTGCTATTATCCTTATTTTTCAGATGAGGAAACTGAGGCACACAGATAATAAGAATCTGAGGCCAGTTTTGAATTCACGTCTTCCTGATTCCAGGTCTGACACTCTAGCCACTAAACCACCTAAGTGTTCATTTGATAGTCATGGGAAGGTTGAACTTAAGTGAAAAAAATGGAAAGATGGAAAACTATGTGAATGTCCAATGCCTAGTATAGCACTGGTTTATAGTAAGAACTTAATGAACTCTCATTGATTGACTAATTACTTTAATTCTGGCACAACTAAAAAAAATGTTGTAGCTGACCTATTGGAATGAAAAAAAGGAGCGCATACAACTAGTAAATTTTTGCCCCTACAATTAACTAGCCAGTGTACTTAAGGGATGAGAAGCAGCTGTACATTTTTATAGTTTCTTTAAAATTACATTTAATCATTTTTTTCCTCTTCTGCACCCTATGAGGTGAACAATATGATTTATACTTGTTTTTATTGTTCTAAAAAGCAACACAACCCAGAGAATAATATTGAATGAGAATGCAGGGGAGAGGAGGATTCAAAAAGAGCCTCTGTCACAGTTGTTGTTTGGTACTTTCAGTCATGTCAGACTCTTTATGACCTTATTTGGTGTTTTATTAGTAAAGATCCCAGAGTAGTTTGCAATTTCCTTCTCAAGCTCACTTTGCACATTGAGGAACTTGAGGCAAATAAAGTTAAGTGATTTGCCCAGGGTCATACAGACAGGAAATGGAACTGAATTTGAATTCAGGTCTTCCTGACTCTAGATCAGGTGTTGTATCCACTGTACTACCAAGCTGCCCACAGTAGAATATACTAACCAGACTGTTCCATAGTCCACAGTCTTCTTCCATTTTATGTGTGTCTTTGTGCTCTGCTGATTTGTCTGGCACCTAAAGAAAAATAAAACAGAGATGGAAAAGTATGAATGGGTTACCTGTGTATATTTTCTTCAATAACCCTCTGTATCTTATGTATACTGATATGCTGCCCAGACTTCATGGTGCTTCAATCACAAGTAAGGAAGGAATTAGTCTCATGTCTCACATTCAATTGTTCTTGCTTACTTCATATAATATTCTGAGACAGTCTCTTTCCTTCAGAGAATGCTGGCTGTAATTATACTGTAGTAATTTAGATATTTGCCCTATCTACCCACAACTAGATGATAAATTCTATAAAAACAGGTACCACAATTTACTAACTTTCTATCTTCCCAAGTGCCTAGTATAGGATTATGCATAGAGAAGGTACTTAACAAAAGCTACTTGTACTCAAATAATTATTTTTAAAAATTTAAATTAGGTTATTGGGTATGTAATTTAGACAGCAAAAGAAACAAAGTTTTTCTCTAGATGCTCTCTTTTAATCTGATTCATATACTAGTATTTGGTATAATGCAAATGCATATGATTATATGCATAAAAAGTTGCAGCATAGGATAGACCTTCCTCACAAAGATTCTTGTGAAGGGATTTTTGGGCTCTTTAAAATAGCCACAAATGGATTGTCTCACACTAGGCTATAAATCAAACAGATACAGTGATACATGATGCCAAGAATAAACAATCAATCCCTAATCTATTCATCCTGCCCACATCCTTTAAAAAAGACTATCTACATAATATGAAATAAAGTACAGATATAATGACATATAGATGGCCAAATTAGATTCAATTTAAAAAAGGAGGAACTCTAGGTGAAAAGCATTCTGTTAAGCCCTGGGGAGAACAAAAAGGTAAAACATAATTTTCTCCCTCATGAAGCTACAACCTAGTGTTTTTTTGGAGTCAGAATAAGTCAAAACTAACAAAACTAAAATCCAAAGCATGTATGAATAATTTAGATAAAAACTAGACAAAATAAGAAAAAAATCATAGAAGATCTTGTTATATTACTAGAGAAAAAAATAGTCTAATCCCTTCTTTCCAGTTTTAATACCTGTGGTTCTATGATATGATCTGAAATGACTATTTCCTGTTACATTCTAAGATAAATAACCAGATCCTTACCATTTACTACAACCATCTCTGATTTTAGACTCTTGATTAGGTTCAAAGATGAAAATTGCTTGTCAAGTTACTTAGAATGAATGGATGCCTCATGCATTGTCTATGAGATCTAATTCTACTTTCTTATACTAAACACATTATTTCCTCTACGGAGATTAAAATAATTCTCTAAGTGCCTGATTGGCCTTCATACATTTGCCCTTAGATGAAGACAATGCAAAAGTATGAGTTTTATTATAAACGGGAAAGAAGTAACCAGAGGAAAAATCATTGAATGAAATTGAATAAAAACATAAAGATATTATCTGGATTCTAGAAGCTGTTGATTAATTATAATTTACTTTTAAGCTACATAAAAATATGTATTTTTGTACATAATGCTTTACAACTTAAAAAAGAAGAATTGAAGAATTGCAGAATTTAAGAGTTGGAAGAGATCTAAGAAACCACATGGAAAAAAGCACAGGTAAAGTAATCCTTACTATAACATAATTAGCCCTTCATCATTTAGCCTCAACTTGAAGACTTCTAAGGTATGAGAATGTAAAGGATTGAAACTGAGCAGATGCACCTAGGTCCCCTCTGAGCACGTATGGCTAATTAGCAATTGGACAATACTCTATTGATATATGCTTGGAGAAAGAATGCCCCGCCCACTCTGTGCAAATTTGATGTGTTGTATAGGAGATTAGATAGAGGATTAGGTGGGTGGAGTGTGAGAGCCAGAGGCACTGCTGGCTGGATTGTGTCATGATTGCTCTCACTTCATATGGCCATTCCCCTTCACCTCCACAAAGAATAAAGATCAAGGATTTTCTCTTATCCTGACTCCACCTGATTTTAAAATACCCTGGGTGCTAAATGCTGTCATCACTTGAGAATCCACTAGCTTTCAAGGCAATCCATTCTACTTTCAAATAACTTTAGTTATTCATAAATTTTTTTGGGGGAGAGGGGGAATTCTTTCAATATCAAGTCTAATTTAGCCTTTCTGTGAAGTGTCCTGGTTCTGCCCTCTCAGGTCAAACACCATTATGCAAAATATCTACCTTATCAACCTTCTTCAAAAACTGTAGTACCCAGAACAGCATACAATATTTCAGGTAATTTCTGACAAGAACAGAGTACACTGAGATTATCACCTCTCTGTTCCTAAAAGTTACATTTTGTTTAAAATAGTTTTCAGTTTAGGAGAAATAATTTAATGTACAGAAGAGATTGACAAGAGGAGAGACCTTAGAGGCAGGGAAATTAGGAGGTTATTTCAACAAACCACATGAAAGGTGATTAAAAACCCAAAAGTAACTGTATCTGTGTGAGTAGAGAGAAGGGAATGTCTGTGATACACTTTATAGGGGTAAAATCACTAAGGTTTAAGAACTGGATATGATAGGAAGAGTGTAAGGGAAAGATACAGAAGTTGATGATGAATCTAATATTGTAAGTCAGGAAGACTGAACATGTGGTGATACACTTGACAAAAGTAGAAAAACTAAGTTCTCTTTTATACATGTTGAATCTGAGATACCTGCCTTATAGATTGGGTTTTGTTTGGATATATCCAATAAGCATTTAGTTATTTGGGACTGAAATTCAAAGGCATAATTAGGATTAGGTATATAAATCTGGTCTTTTTGAATTATTATTCTTTCTTCCTTCACTTTTTATGTAGACTTGTACTATCTTAACCATAGTTTTCAATTCTTACTTTCCTCCAGGATCACCCTTTCTATTTGAAGTCCCTGAAAGTAATTTAGAAAAGGAGAGGAAGAAGAACAGCAAAATTCTACTAGAAAGTTGTAAAAACACATTAAAGGAAGTGTTCCATCAACATTTGGTAATTGAACGGATGGGACTTACATTGCTAAAATAGGTTATATTATACCACAAAATAACTCCCAGAGCATGGATTCTCAAAGTGATGTCTCTGAAATTTTATCTCAAGAACTTTGTTTCAATATAATTATTTTATATACCTGCATATTTTATTTTACATATTTAAAAAGAAAGATTTTTAAAGAAGGAAGTGACCCATCTCTCTCTCTCCCTTCCTTCCCTCACATGTCTCTCTCTTCTTCTTCTTCTTCTTTATTTTCATGTAATCAAAGTCTTTTCTTAAATGTCTGTGTTTTTTTTTTATCTTCTTTAAAGTGTTTTCAATATTAGATATTAGTGCTTGAGATAACTTTCAAGTAGTGTCTGTCTCAAACTTAAATTTGAGTTTCTTAAGCCTCTACTCCATAAAAGAATATGCAGATGTTGATGCAAATATATATATGTATATATATATTAAAAAAAACTTTTTAAATGCTTCCGTGTCATTAATAATAAAGTCAACACACATACCAGATAGGTGCATGCAAAGCTTCAGACAAAAATGAGGTAAACAATAAATATTTCTATGGATTCTCCATGTAGCTATTTTTAAACTCCTTGTTTAAAAGAATGGATCTGAGAATTGAAAAGAGTTTAATTTTATAGAAACTTCCCAACAAAACCTGGTTATGTTTTCCTTTGGGGATAATGGGTAAAAATCAGGTGAGAATAAATGAGATTCTTCTGCTTTCCCTCTTCTGCCTTTGGTATTTAGATTCCCCAGCCAAAGGGAGCAAAGCAAGCTTATATTAGTTATAAATTACATACTTCAGTATCAAAGTACATTTTTCCTCAATAATCACAGTTCCAGTTCTTTGACATGTTTTATTTGTCAAGACACTTTCTTTCCACACTCCTACAGTTTTCCTAACATGTTTTCTGCATTGCTCCTAATGCATCTAGGGAAATTACCTGAGCCAGTGGCTATCTGGGCTACCAAGATAAGAAAATAAGGAGTATGAAATTTTTCTTTCTCCTCAAGTGTCCCAATGGTAATATAGGTAAAGAGTCTGGCAGGTTATTTCAATAATTCATTTTTTTCCACTTCATATCCTTCTTGTTCTAATAGAAGTAAGGGTTTTTTAAAGTATCAAAAAATGCTGTTGCTTCACTGGATTGTAAACTCCTAGATGAGAGGAAGTTTGCCATTTTTTTCTGTGTTTTCAACAGTGCTGAATATTCTGACCTCCCAAATATTAAATCAGTCAAGTCTCTAGACAAAGGTTTTTCAAAGAACAGTTTTTCTTTAATATGTCTGGCTCCTTTATTTTCTAGTAAAGATATTGAAGAATTTTAATCCTATCATAAATGCCAACTTTTAATTTTCTTGATGAATAGTCTGATACTAAATCCAAATAAAATCTTTATTATAATAAAGTCAAATTGAAAAAAACATTATTTTTAGGTCATTTTGACTCATGAACCCATCCTCCAGGAAGTAGAAGATTGCTTCATAAAGCATGCTCCTGGATATTCCTGGATGCTTATCCAATTTTTTGTTTTTTTAATTATGAAAGCAATAGTCTATGTAAATTCTACTTTATTATAGTATTCAACCTAAAAGATTAGAGCACAGAACTCTGTTTTCCCCCTTTAAACGTTAATTAACCAAAAAATTGTTATTTACTGTAATCCCTGCTATTGGGATATCTGAGACAAGTGGGTAACTTGAGTTCAGGAATTCTGAGCCATGGTAGAGCTACAGGTCATTGGGTGTCCCTACCAATTGTATCTCTGATACCTATATGATGAGCCTCAAAGAAGGAAATAGAGGGCCAACAATCTGCCTTAAGAGGAAAAAATTAACTCAGGGATAAATACAGATCGAAGTTTCTACTCTGATTCACAGTGTAGTCATGCCTTTGAGTGACCACTACACTTCTATCCTAGATGAGATAGGGAAATCCTTGCCACTTCAATTTCAAAAACAAAAAAGCTCAAAATTACAAATGAAAGACTGGGAATAATTAAGAGTCAAGAGGGATTTGCCAGTTGGACACTTTGGGATAATTTAACAGTGAAAGAAGTCATCCCTTCCCAAGGAAGATAAAAATAATAAGCTGGTTCAGCTTTATAATTCAGGGTTCTTTTTTATTTTATTTAACATTTTCATTTTCCCCAGTTACATTTAAAATAATTTTTACTTTTGTTTTTAAAACTTTGAGTTCCAGATTTTCTCCCTTGTCCCACAGTTAGCCCCCACTAAGAAACCACAGGTGGAGTTATGCAAATAACTCTGTAAAATGACCTTGTAAAAGAAAACCTAGATCCCCCCCCAAAAAAAATAAATAAACTTCAATAAAAAGAGAAAAAGACAGTGAGAGATAGAGAGACACAGAGAGAAGCACAGTGAAAAAGAGTCAGAGTCAGAGAGAAAGAGATAGAGACAGAGACAGAGACGGATACACATGCAGAGATAGTATGCTTCGATCCGTATTCAGACACAGTAAGTTCTTTCTCTGGGTATGGAGAGAATTTTTCATTATAAGTCTTTCAGAGTAGTTATAGTTCATTGTATTGATGAGAATATTAAAGTCATTCACAAACAATCCCAGAATATTTCTGTTACTTTGGACAAAATATTTTCCCTTTGTCTTAGTTCATGGAGGACTTTCTTGGTTTTTCTGAGAGTCTCCTGCTCATCATTTCCCACAGAACAATAATGTTTCTTCATAGTCACATCACAATTAATTTAACCACTCCCCAGTTTATGGGCATCCCTTCAATATTTCAAATTTTTCCCTCTAAGAAGAGAGCTGCTATAAATATTTTTTTTTCCTTTAAGTCTTGTCTTTTTTAAATACTTTTTTGAAATTCATGGTAATTGGTAGGTCAAATGATATACATGATCTTATGTCCCTTATATATATATAGTTCATATCTTGTCATCATTTAAAAAGTGCAACATAACTCTTTTTTTATAAATTTGACTCAGTTTCCTGTATATTTGAGATATGAGGCCTTCAACTTGCTTCAAAATTATTTTTACAATTATATTGCTAACTGTAATTCCCCCACACACACACACTTACTCTATTCTCTCTCTCATTTCATGCTGTCCCTTCTCAAAAGTTTTTTTTTTTTTTTTTTTTTTTTTTTTTTTTTTTTGCTGCTGACAACTACCTTCCACAATATGGCCTCTCTTCTATCACTTTCCCCTCTTTCTGTATCCCATTCCTCTCCTACTTTCCTGTGGGGTAAGATATATACTATAATGAGTATTTATATTATATCTTCTTTGAACCAGTTCTGATGAGAGTAAAGTTCACTAACTCATCCTCTTCTCTCTCTCTCTTCCCCTCCATTGTAAAAGCTTTATCTTGCCTTTTTTATTCCAGATAATTTATACCATTCTATTTCTCCCTTTCCCTTTCCCCCAATATTTTCTTTTTACTCCTTAATTTCATTTTTAGATGTTATCCCTTCATACTCAACTCACACCTGTGTGATCTGTCTATATATACTACTTATAACAGCCATAATAATCAGAAAGTTCTAATGAGTTACAGGTGGCATTCTCCCATGTAGGAATCTAAACAGATAACCATTAAATCCCTTATGATATAATTTTCCTGATTACCTCCTTATGTTTCTCCTGAGTCCTGTATTTGAAAATCAAATTTTCTATTTAGCAATGGTCTTTTTCATCACAAATGCTTGAAAATCCTATATTTCATTGAATTTCCACCTTTTCCTTTGAAGAATTATGCCCATTTTTGCTGGTTAGATGATTTTTGGTTATAATCCCACATCCATTACATCCCTGAATACCATAATTCAAACCCTCTGGTCTTTTAACATAAAAGCTGCTAAATCTTGTGTTATCCTAACTGTAGCTTCATGATATTTACTTTTTTTTTTTTTTTTTCTGGATGCTTGTAATATTTTCTCCTGAACTTAAGAGTACCAGAATTTGGCTATAGTATTTCTAGGAGGATGGAGCCAAGATGGCAGAGAGGACACATGCATCTAATCTAAGCGTTTCCTTACCCTCAGACTACTTCTTTTATGAAAGGCCTCAGAATTACTACTTGAATAGAAAAAAATCAAGAATATTGGGAGTACAATACATTACCAACAGAAAATATTCTCAAAATTCACCAGAAAAGGTCTGTTTTTGCTCATGGGTGGGGATGATTAGACCAGGAGCAGACCTCAGACAGGCAGTGAGAGCACAGAAGGCAGCTCACACTGAGCAGACTGGAGGTGGGGTGGGTGTGGTTGTAGCCATAGGAAAATTTTGGGCGAGAACTTTACTACAGTGTGAGCCATTTTGCTTTGACAGCAAGCTAGTAGATCAGCAGAGAAGCTGTAAACACAGGGGGTAAAAACTATAACCCCAAAACTCTAGAGTCTCACAGGACCTGGCCACACCCACCCAACACCCAGAGTGACTCAATGTGATCCAAACACAACAGTAGTTGCTGATTCCAGTGTAGCCATTGCTGTCCCACTGCTGCTTCACTGCTAACTCCTGTTGTCTGTAGAGGAAGCCTATAACACCACACTGTCCTAAAAACAGACTACATTTGCTTTTTTTGTTTGTTTGTTTTCTTTGATTCTTTTTTTGTCAAAATGAGCAAAACATTAAAGTGTACTCTAATTATAGATAGCTTCTATACTGATAGAGAGTAGATTTCAAACTCTGAGGACACAAAAAACAGATAGTCTTTAGATGAAACCCCAAAGGGGGATATGATTTGGTCCCCACCATACAAGGCTCTCATAGGAGAAAGTAAAAGGGCTCTTACAAGAGAGATGGAAGAAAAATGGGGAAAGGAAAAAGGAGTTTGGCAAGAAGGTCTGGATAAGTCATCCTACTCATTAAAAGATAGAGTGGATAAAGAAATCAACTCCCTGATAAACAGGATTAGTGATGTCAAAAAAGAAAATAGCTCTCTTAAAAAGTAAAATTGATGAAATAAAGAAAATTCCATAGAAAACTCATTTTAAAACTCATTTGGACAATTACAAAAAGAAATAAAAAAAGTAAATGAAGAAAACAATTCATTAAAAATCAGAATTGAACTAATGGGAATGAATGACTTGAGGAGACACTAAGAATCACTCAAGCAAAAGCAAAAAAAAAAAAAGAAAAAAAAGAAAAAATAGGGAAAAAATGTTAAATATCTACTTGGGAAAACAACAGACCTGGAAAAGGGATCTAGGAGAGATAATGTGAGGATTATTGGGCTTCCTGAAAATTATGATGAAAAAAAGAATCTAGACTCTATTTTTCAGGAAATTATCAAAGAGAACTGCCAAGATATTATATAAAGAGAGTAAAATAGACATTGAAAGAATTCATCAATCATCTACTGAAAGAGATCCCAAAATCAAAACTCCAAGAAATATTGTAGCTAAATTCCAGAACTATCAGAACAAGGAAAAAATACTACAAGTAGTTAGAAAAAACACAATTCAAATAGAGAGGAGCCCAAATAAGGATTACTCAGGATCTAGCAATATCCACATTAAAGGATCAAAGGGCCTGGAATCTGATATTCCAAAAGGCTAAGGAATTTGGTATGCAGTCAGGAATAACTTACCCAGCCAAAATGAGCATTTTTTTTCAGGGAAGAAGATGGACATTCAGTGAAATAAGTGAATTCCATTTATTTCTGATGAAAAAAACAGAACTAAACAAAAAGTTTGATCTCCAAATATAGGATTAAAGAGAAACAATAAAAAGGTAAAAATAAATCTTGGGAACTATATTTCTGTTATGAGTGTGCATAAAGAATACATATATAATTTGGTTTTAATGTTATATTTTAAAAAGCTAGAGATGGAAAGGAAATTGTACCAGGAAAAGGGAAAAGTGGAGGTACTACATCTCACAAAGAGACAAAGGAAACCTATTATATCTGAGGGCAAAAAGGGAAGGGGATGAATATAATGTGTATTTTACTCTCATCAAAATTGGCTCAAAGGCAAAAATATTAGACATATTCGATTTATAGAGAAACTTCTCCCACCTCATGGAAAAGTGGGAGGAGAAAAGTGAAAAGGCAAGGAGGAAGCTAAATAGAAGTAAATACAGAAATTGTAAGGAAAAGGTTAAAAAAAAGGAGAGGGACTCTAACATGGAGGGAGGGATCCTAAAGAGGGGGACTGCTTGTGAAGTGATATTCACAAGTTTAATATGGGGGAGGGGTGTAAGGAGGAAACAAAAGAAAAAAGCATAATCTGGGGTTAGCAAGATGGCAGGAAATACAGAATTAGTAATTTTAATCATAAATGTGAATGGGATAAACACTCCGATAAAGCAGAGGCAGTTGGCAGACTGGATTAAAAGCAAGAATCCTACAATATGTTGTTTACAGGAAACAAACTTGAAGCAAGGCAATACATATCGAGTAAAGGTAAAAGGCTGGAGCAGAATGTACTATGCTTCAGATGAAGTCAAAAAAGCAGGTAGTCATCCTAATCTCAGATCAAGCAAAAGCAAATAATTGATCTAATTAAAAGAGATAAGTAAGGGCACTATATCTTGCTAAAGGATAACATAGATAATGAAGCAATACCAATATTAAACATATATGGACCAAATGGTATAGCATCTAAATTCTTAAAGAAGAAGTTAAGAGAGCTGAAAGAAGAAATAGACAGCAAAACTATAATAATGGGAAATCACAATCTTGCACTCTCAGAACTAGATATATCAAAACACAAAATAAATAAGAAAGAAGTTAAAGAGGTAAATAGAACACTAGAAAAGTTAGGTATGATAGTTCTTTGGAGAAAACTGAATGGAGACAGAAAGGAGTATATTTTCTTTTCAGCAGTTCATAGAACCTATACAAAAATTGACTATATTAGGACATAAAGACCTCAAATTCAAATGCAGAGAGGCAGAAATAGTAAATGCATCCTTTTCAGATCACAATACAATAAAAATTACATTCAGTAAAAAAAAAAAAAAAAAAAAAAAAAAAAAAAAAAAAAAAAAAAAAAAAAAAAAAAAAAAAACAGGGGAAAATAGACCAAAAAATAATTGAAAACTAAAAATCTCATCCTAAAGAATGATTGGATGAAACAGCAAATCATAGACAATTAATAAATTCACCCAAGAGAATGACAGTAATGAGAAGTGATACCAAAATGTGTGGGATGCAGCCAAAGCAATAATAAGGGGAAATTTTATTTCTCTAGAGGCCTACTTTCATAAAATAGAGAGAGAAAATCAATGAATTAGGCTTGCAACTAAAAAAGCTAGAAAAAGAGCAAATTACAAACCCCCAAACACTAAACTTGAAATTCCAAAATTAAAAGGAGAAATTAATAAAATTGAATGTAAAAAAAAACTATTGAATTAAAAAATAAAACTAAGAGTTGGTTCTATAAAAAACCCAACAAATTAGATAAATCCTTAGTAAATTTGATTAGATAAAGGACAGAGGAAAATCAAATTGTTAGTCTTAAAAATGAAAAGGGAGAAATTGCCATTGATGAAGACGAAATTAGAGCAATAATTAGGAGTTACTTTGCCCAACTTTATGTCAATAAATTTGATAACCAAGTGAAATGGATGACTACCTTCAAAAGTATAGGCTTCCCAGATTAACAGAGGAGAAAATAAATTGCTTAAATAGTTCCATTTTAGAAAAAGAAATAAAAAATAGAACAAGCTATATTAATCAACTCCCTAAGAAAAATCCCCAGGACCAGATGGATTTACATGTTAATTCTACCAAACATTTAAAGAACAATTAACTCCAATACCATATAAACTATTTGAAAAAATAGGGAACAAAGGACTCCTACTAAATTTCTTTTATGACACAGACATGGTACTGAGACCTAAATCAGGTAGGTTGAAAACAGAGAAAGAAAATTATAGACCAATCTCGCTAATGAATATTGATGCAAAAATCTTAAATAAAATATTAGCAAAAAGATTACAGAAAATCATCCCCAGTATAATACACCATGACCAAGTAGGATTTATACAAGGAATGCAGGGCTGGTTCAATATTAGGAAAACTATTAGCATAGTTGACTATATCAATAACCAAATTAACAAAAACCATATGATCATCTCAATAGATGCCGAAAAAGCACTTGATAAAATTTAACACTCATTCTTATTGAAAAAACACTAGAGAGTATAGGAATAAATGGACTTTTTTTTAAAAATAGTCAGGAGCATCTATTTTATACCATCAGTAAGCATCATAAGTAATGAGGATAAATTAGAACCATTCCCAATAAGAGCAGGAGTGCAACAAGGTTGCCTACTATCACCATTACTATTCAATATTACAATAGAAATTCTAGGTTTGCAATAAGAGATGAAAAAGAGATTAAAGGAATTAGAGTAGGTAATGAGAAAATGAAATTATCACTCTTTGCAGATGATATAATAGTATGCTTAGAGAACCCCAGAGAATTAACTAAAAAGCTATTAGAAATAATCCACAACTTTAGCAACTTTAGCAAAGTTGAAGGATACAAAATAAATCCTCAGCATTTTTCTATATCACCAACAAAATCCAACAGCAAGAGATACAAAGAGATATTCCATTCAAGGGAACTGTATAAATATGTATACATAGATTGTATTTAAGATATACTTTAATATGTTTAATATGTATGAGACTGTCTGCTATCTAGGGAATGTGGTGGATCGAAGAAGGAAGGGAAAAGTTGGAATGGAAGAAATTACAAGGGACAATGTTGAAAAATTACCCATGCATATGTTCTGTCAATAAAAAGCTATAATAAGTTTTTTTAAATAATAAAAAATAATAATATTCCTAGGAGTTTTCATATTAGGCTCTTTCAGGAAGTGATTGATAAATTCTTTGGATTTCTACTTTACCCTCTGGTTCTACAATATCTGAAGAATTTTCCTTAATTTCTTAAAAGAGATTGTCCAATCATATTAGGACTTGGGCAAATAGTGGTTGATTTTTTCTTTATATATATATTTTTTCATTTGATAGGAAATATCTCTTTTGGGTAGACAAATGATTATTAAATTCTCTTCTAGATCTATTTTCTAGTTCAGTTATTTTTCCAATGAGATATTTCACATTTTTTTCTCATTTTTTCATTCTTTTGATTTTGCTTTATTATATCTTAATTTATTGCAAAGTTATTGGCTTCCATTTGCTCAGTTCTAATTTTTAAGGAATTATTCTCCTCAATGAGCTTTTGTACCTCCTTTCCGATTTGGTTCAATTTTTCTTAAGGTATTTTTTTCTTTCCATTAGATTTTGATACTTCCTTTTGCATCACTCTCAATTCTCCTGTATTTCTCTTGTTTTTTCTCCATTTCTCTCAATTCTCAAAATCCCTTTTGAGCCTTTCGATGGCCTGAGCTCAATTCTTATTTTTGTTGGAAATGTTGGCTGTAGGAGCTTTGACTTTGTTATCTTCTTCAGAGTGTGTGTTTTGATCTTCTTTGTCACCATAGTAGCTTTCTATGGTCAGAATCTTGTTAATAATACTGGGTCTGCTCACTTTGCTTTTAACTCTTCAGTAAAGTATTCCTCTGTTTCCAGGGTGAAGGCAATGCCCCAAGCTTCAGGTTTTTTTGCAGCTGTTTTCAGAGATCTTTCTAGGGAACCTGACCACAAGCACCAGAACCTCATACTGGATTCCCACCCTAGATCTAAAAAACTTTTCTGCTGACCTTCTAACTTGTCTTTGGATGGGAAATGTTCTACACGATCTTTATGTTCTGATGCTCAAAAAATTTCTTTAGAGTCTTATTTAAAAAAATTTGGAGCAGTTTGGGGAGAGGACAGCAACTTCATGCCTTTATTCTGCCATCTTAGCTCTGCTTCCACTTCCATTATTCTTGTTCTTTTTTTTGCAGATATTCCCAGTACTGAGTAGCTGAAGAGTCAATAAGAGGAGGCGGTTGGCAAGCACACTGAAATGCAGACCAAGGACAATTTGAATGATGTGGTGCAGAGTAGGGTACTTACTTTGTTCCCAGATAGACTGACTTGAAACTCGTGTGTGGACTTTTTACATACTTACTACTTTATAGAGAGTAGTGTGCTTTTGAGACAATGCAGGACATAGCTTAGGGCTGCTTTGATATCCACAAACCCATGAATTATTTTGTTTTCCTGATCATTTTATTAAAATATTGTTGTTGGAATGCCTCCTGGGACAGGAGATCATTCAGGATAGTGAATGGACAATAGGATCATGTCTGTGAAGATTAGATGAAAAAATTGGAAGTACTTTTAAAAAAGCATTCTTAGGTAGGCCATGATAAGTGTTTTCAAGTAACTAAAAAAATGTCATATGGAAGATAAATGAGACCTTCTCCAAGTTAGGTAGGTATGTGGAGGATAAAGAAAGTGGGGGTGGGTAGCTATCAACAATTAGGCCTAAAAAAAAGGAAATTGGGATATCTCCAGAGGTAGTTGATCTTCCTAGTTGATACAGCATGCCCAACATAACAATTGTAATTGAAGATTATGAAAGCAGAGATTTTTTTCCCCCAGACAGTCCTGGTAAGATGAATTTTCTCTTAATATAAATCAAGAATAAAGATTGTGTGTGTTTCCCCACAGTACCTAGAGCAGTTAATTAGCATGTGTTTCCTTGCCTGTTTGAATCCCCTTGTCTGCAGATAAATCTGATTCTGATTATGCTCTTCACCTTTACATCCCTAAAGGTAGTACTTTCATTTCATATTCAATTAATGCTCTAGTTGATGTTCCTAACATCCTAACATCATATCTTCTTTTATATTTCCCACCCTGGCAGTACCAGTTTGGACCAGATTTTAGTAAATGGGTGGCATGGCAAGGCCATCACAGCTTTCCTCTTCCTTGTACTTTAGCACAAAATGGCTCCATTGTCAGGGGGTGAGGTTAAGGAGCAATAGGGCTATTGAAAAGAAATGACAATTTGAGGTCCTGACCATTCTGTTCCACTGATACTGGAAGCATTCAAGAGAACAGGGGAGGAAAACATGGACTGTCTTCAAAAAAAAAAAAAGGTAGACTAATTGGCAAAGATGAGATGAGAGGAATGAGGTGCATAAAGCGCAATATCACTTGTAAAAATACTTGTATGTTTCATATTTTGATGGTAATAAGTCCTCTTTCACATTTTCAAACTTTGCCCCAAATGTGGAATTATTATTCATTCCTTTTTTTGGTATAAAAACACATTTTCTATTTTCTTTATAAATATAAGGTTTTTCCAAATATAGATTTATTTACTTCTAGAGAAGAGTTCATAAATAAATCTTTATTGTGACTTATTTTCCAAGAAATGTAAAATCCTCAAGTTGAAAGGTTACAGGCAGAAAATCAATGTGAAGTACATTCATTTCTTAAATCATTGCGACAGTGTCATGCTCTTTGTGACTTCACTAAGTCACTATGGGACATTTTTCAGAAATATACAATTTTATGTTGCTCTCTATGAGATCTTAAATTAATGGGTGATGAACATTTATAGAAGTGTTGGTCTGTTTCTTCGATTGGCATTTTCATTTCCTGTATTTCAATAAGACTACAGGCCCAATTCCAAATTCCACATTCATTTACAAATGTGCCTGTGTTTAGCAAATTGAGAAGTACACTAGTGTAGTATACTGTCTTGGGTATAATGTTGTTGCTGTTTTTCATCAGAGGGTTCCTGGCCTAATTTAGTACACAGATTATACAGATGCCACAGTACTTAGCCTCTTAAGAATATTTCCCCAGGTAGGCAAGTGTCCCTGTTTTCCTGATTGATATGCTTCACTTGAATATGATATGCTTTAATGATGCAATGTCTTGGCTGTGTATCATTGGCTAAACTTGTTCTCTAAGCTCTTTCATGATTTTCACCAGGTTTTATGATTTTATCTTTTTTATTCTTACACTACTATGCTACTCATCACAACAGATAAGATTATAAATCATTATGAAGCTTCTTGTGATATTGTCTTTTTGATACATTCTCTAATCATATTTTCCCCTTCTACCTCTTCACATGATTTTTTTTTTCCTATCCCCTTCTTGGATAGGTAAACCACTGGTATCTTTTTTCTTGCATGTGCAGCAGCTGATTAAGCCATGTGGTTAATGTAGATAAATGGCTCAGTGGATAAAGTGCTAGGCTTGGAGACAGGAAGACTTGAGTTCGAAGTTGGCCTCATTTACTTATTTAGTTGTATGACCCTTTTATCTGCTTCAATTACTTCAACTGTAAAACCAAGTATCATAATAGCACCTTAGATGATATTTGTAAATCACTTAGCACAGTTTCTGGTACACAGGAAGCACTTAATGAATGTTAATTTTCCTTCCAACACTTTAGCCAAATGTCAAAAACCCAAATGTCAAAGCACTAGGTAGAAATTTTTAAAATATAAGCAAAGAGCTAAGTGTTATGTTCCCATGAAACTAAACTTTAACTTTTAAATATTTCCCTTATTTTTGTTATTTCTTTTTAAACATTAACATTTTATATATAAATGTATGTATGTGTGCATATAAAATTTCTCCTCACCTAAGGAATGAGTTATCTATTAGAGCAATTATTTAAAAAAAAAAAAAAAGGCAGAAAATCTCTTCATCAAAACCAAACAACTCATCACCTATCTCTGACAACATATTATCTATTCCATTCCAAGAATTCCTCAGATCTTCAAAGAGAAGAAGATACTTGTCGAGTCTTCTTTATGGTCAAGATTTATTGTTATAATTATATAGCATTCATTTCCTTTATTTACATTTTTGTCCTCAGGTATTTTATTTCACAGGTTCTTCTTAATTCTCTCTGAATCAGTTAATATAAGTATTTTAACTGTCTGAATTCTTCCCATTATGGCTTCTTATGGTGATACAGTAATATTAGCATTACATTTCTTTATCAATTTCCTCATTTGTGACAATAAATTTGTTTCTGGTTTCAGTACCACAAAATCCTGCTATGGAAATCTTGGTTCACGTGATACTTTTCTTTATCTCAGTAATCTTAACTATAATTTTCCCCCATGAGAAAATAGCTGTTGTAATTTTTTTAAGTATAGCTCAACACTAAGGGTATACATAGAAACAAAGTGTCCTCAAAATTGAAAATGGATCATCAGAATCATAACTCTTGATGAAATCTGATCTGCCTCTATTTACTCTATGCAATCTTCATGAGAACAACAGATACTTCAAGACTTCACTTAATCGACAGCCTTGCCAGCGTTTACCAAATAAACAGATATCACAGAGGAACTCATTTTTCAGGTTCATTTTCTTCAGAACACCAATCCCCAAGAGGCTTTTTCTTTCCTGTCAAAAGGAATTAATTTTAAATTCTTAGGCCTGGACCAAATGGCAAACCCACCTTCAGCCCCTACCCTTTACAATTTATATCGGCCTCAAAAGTGCTTGAATCCACTTCTGTTGAAGGAAAACTCCACCAAGTCTCATTCGCCAAAATTTGGAGCCGGGGAAAACGGTTTAATTTTCTGGGCCCCCAGTGCAAGTTAGCAACCCCGCCCCAAGGAGACCTCCCTTAAGGGCAAACTTATCGAAAGGACACACACCTCAAGGCAAAAGATGGGAGCTCGTTCATGAGTTTCAGGGCCATTATTCAAAAGGGGAGAAGTTGGGGGGGGAGCCTTTCGAGGCAAAACTTCAATACAAATTGGAATAATCTCAGAGGGAATTGTAATTAAAATAAGATTTAACTGGAAAGTGGAATTTTGGGGAAGAAAAACCCAAAGAACCTCAAGGGAAAAAGGAATCTTATTTGAAAGAAATAATTCCACTTAAAAAAATAAATAAATGGAAAAACTACAAACCTCAAAACAAAATACAATTTTTAAACTCCAATTGAAGACCATAAAGAAAGAAGAAAAGTAAATGGAAAAAACCTTAAAAAAAACTTTGGAAATACAAATTGGAAAATAAATTCAGGAAAGAAAATGTAAGAAATAAAAATTCAAACTGAAATGAATTTTAATTGGAAAAACAAAGACCTTAAAATAGGATCTAGGAGGAATAATTCCTAATTATTGATTTGAAAAGAAAAAAGACCAATACATTTTAAAAACTCAAGGAGAACGAGAAGTAAAGAATGAAGAAAATACCTTTAAAGAACTTGAACAATAAAGAAAACCTAAAATTAAACCCCAAGGAATAGTCCAAATTCAAACAAATTAAATGGAAAAATTTTACGCAAAAAACAACAACTTTAAAATAGAGGGAAATAAGAGATTAACCCAAAACTGTGAAGGCCTTACATTTTAAAGAAAAAGAAGGCCGTGAATAGAATCGAAAGGAAAAACTTGGATTCAGCCAAGAAAATAAAATACCAGGAATTGGAGCATTTCTTCCAGGGAAAAAAATTTTAAGAAAAAAAACCCATTTTTCCTGAAAAAACCAGAACTTAAAAAAAAATTTGGAATTCCAAACCAAGAACTAAGGATGCAGAAGAATAAATAACCCAGCAAATTGATTTTTTTGGGAAATACAAAAGAAACAAATGAATTAATTTGTTTCTGAAAAAAAAAAAAAAAAAATTGGAAAAGGATGAGGCAGAAAAGGTGAAAATAAAAAGAGGGAAAACAAAAAAGAGAAAGGAAACTTATCATATCTAGGGAATTTAGAAGGAAAGGATTGTGTGAAATTTAAAGGTTGGGAAAATAAATAAGAATTTTTTAAAGAGGAAAATTCTTCGAATTAAAAAGGGGAAGGAAAAAAAAAAAAGAGAAAAGGAAAAAGGGGAAAAAACTAAAGGGGGGGAGAGGGATTATAAAGGTGCATCGTGATCAAGACATAAGTTCAAAGGATAAAAGGGTTAAGGAAAAGCAGCAAATCGGGGTTATTAGGGATGGTAGAAATACAGATTTAGTAATTCTAACCGTAAATGTGAATGGGATGAATTCCCCAAAAGGAGGCAGATAGCAGACTGGATCAAAGTCAGAACCCTACAATATGTTGTTTACAAGAAACACATTTAAAGCAGGGAGATACATATAGAGTAAAGGAAAAGGCTGGAGCAAAATCTATTATGCTTCAGGTGAAGTCAAAAAGCAGGTAGGCATCCTTATCTCAGATCAAGCAGAAGTAAAATTGATCTAATTAAAAGAGATAAGGAAGGAAACACATCCTGCTAAAGTCATAAACAATGAAGCAATATCAATATTAAACATATATGCACCAAGTGGTATAGCATCCAACTTCCTAAAGGAGGAAGTTAAGAGAGTTGCAAGAAGAAATAGACAACAAACTGTAATAGTAGGAGATCTCAACCTTGCACTCTCAGAATTGAACAAATCAAAACCACAAAACAAATAAGAAAGAAATTAAAGAAGTAAATATAATATTAGAAAATTAGGTATGTTTGATCTTTGGAAAATTGAATGGAGATAAAGGAATATACTTTCTTCTCAGCAGTTCATGGAACCTATTCAAAAATTGACCATATATTAGGACATAAAGACCTCAAAATTAAATGCAAGAAAGCAGAAATAGTAATGCTTTCTTTTCAGATCATGATGCAATAAAATTACATTCAACATAAAGTTAGGGGAAAAGACCAAAAGTAATTGGAAACTAAACAATCCATCTTAAAGAATGATTGGGTGAAGCAGCAAATTATAGATACAATTAGTAATTTCACTAAGATAATGACAATGATGAGACATCATAAAAATTTGTGGGATGCAGCCAAAGGGTAATAAGAGGAATTTTATATCCTAGAGGCTACTTGAATAAAACAGAGAAAGAAAAGATTAATGAATTGGTTTCAACTAAAAACTAAAAAGACCAAATTAAAACCCCAATCAAATACTAAATTGGAAATTCTAAAATTAAAAGGAGAAATTAAAATATTGAAAGTAAAAACTATTGAACTAATTAATAAAACTAAGAGTTGGTTCTATGAAAACCAATAAAATAGATAAGCCTTTGTAAATCTGATTAGAAAAGGAGGGAGGAAATGAAATTAGTAGTCTTAAAAATGAAAAGGGAGAACTTTCCACCAATGAAGAGGAAATTAGAGAAATAATAAGGAGTTATTTTGCTCAACTTTATGCCAATAAATTTGATAACCTAAGTGAAATGGATGACTACCTCCAAAAATATAGACTTCCCAGACTAACAGAGGAGGAAGTAAATTGCTTGAATAGTCCCATTTCAGAAAAAGAAATAGAACAGGCAATTAAACAACTCCCTAAGAAAAAATCCCCAGGACCAGATGGATTTAATCTGAATTTTACCAAACATTTAAGAACAAATTCCCTAATGCTATATAAATTATTTGATAAAATAGGAATGGAGGAGTCCACAAAATTCCTTCTATGACACAGACATGGTACTGATACCTAAACCAGGTAGGCTGAAAACAGAGAAAGAAAATTATAGACCAATCTCCCTAATGAATATTGATGCTAAAATCTTAAATAAGATATTAGCAAAAAGACTACAGAAAATCATCTCCAAGATAATACACTACAATCAAGTAGGATTTATACCAGGAATGCAGGGCTGGTTCAATATTAGGAAAACTATCAATATAATTGGCCATGTTAATAACCAAATTAACAAAAACCATATGATCATCTCAATAGATGCAGAAAAAGCATTTGATAAAATCCAACATCCATTCCTATTAAAAACACTTGAGAGTATAGGAATAAATGGACTTTTCCTTAAAATAATCAGCAGCATCTATTTAAAACCATCAGTAAGCATCATATGTAATGGAGACAAACTGCAACCATTCCCAATAAGATCTGGAGTGAAACAAGGTTGCCCACTATCACCGTTACTATTTAATATTGTATTAGAAACGCTAGCTATAGCAATAAGAGCTGAGAAAGAGATTAAAGGAATAAGAATAGGCAATGAGGAAGCCAAATTATCACTCTTTGCCGATGACATGATGGTATACTTAGAGAACCCCAGAGATTCTGCTAAAAAGTTATTAGAAATAATCCACAACTTTAGCAAAGTTGCTGGTTATAAAATAAACCCACATAAGTCATCAGCATTCTTATATATCACTAACAAAATCCAACAGTCAGAGTTACAAAGAGAAATTCCATTTAAAGTAACTACTGATAATATAAAATATTTAGGAATCTATCTGCCAAGGGAAAATCAGAAACTTTATGAGCAAAATTACAGACCACTTTTCACACAAATTAAGTCTGATCTAACCAATTGGAAAAATATTAAATGCTCTTGGATAGGGCGAGCAAATATAATAAAGATGACAATATTACCTAAACTAATCTATTTATTTAGCGCTATACCAATCAGACTCCCAAAAAACTATTTTAATGACCTAGAAAAAATAACAACAAAGTTCATATGGAAAAACAAAAGGTCAAGAATTTCAAGGGAATTAATGAAAAAAAAATCAAATGATGGTGGCTTAGCTGTACCAGATCTAAAATTATATTATAGAGCAGCAGTTACCAAAACTATTTGGTATTGGCTAAGGAATAGATTAGTTGATCAGTGGAATAGATTAGGTTCAAGGGATAAAACAGTCAACAAATATAGCAACCTAGTCTTTGACAAACCCAAAGATCCCAGCTTTTGGGATAAGAACTTACTGTTTGATAAAAATTGCTGGGAAAATTGGAAACTAATATGGCAGAAACTAGGCATTGATCCATACTTAACGCCGTACACCAAGATAAGGTCAAAATGGGTTCATGACCTAGGCATAAAGAATGAAATTATTAATAAATTAGAGGAACATAGGATAGTTTACCTCTCAGACCTGTGGAAGGGGAAGGTCTTTATGACCAAAGCAGAACTAGAGATCATTACTGATCACAAAATAGAAAATTTCGATTATACCAAACTGAAAAGTTTTTGTACAAACAAAACTAATGCAGACAAGATTAGAAGGGAAGCAATAAACTGGGAAAATATTTTTACAGTCAAAGGTTCTGATAAAGGCCTCATTTCCAAAATATATAGAGAATTAACTCTAATTTATAAAAAATCAAGCCATTCTCCAATTGAAAAATGGTCAAAGGATATGAACAGACAATTCTCAGATGAAGAAATTGAAACTATTTCTAGTCATATGAAAAGATGCTCCAAGTCATTATTAATCAGAGAAATGCAAATTAAGACAACTCTAAGATACCACTACACACCTGTCAGATTGGCTAAGATGACAGGAAAAAATAATGATGATTGTTGGAGGGGATGCGGGAAAACTGGGACATTGATGCATTGTTGGTGGAGTTGTGAACGAATCCAACCATTTTGGAGAGTAGTTTGGAACTATGCTCAAAAAGTTATCAAACTGTGCATACCCTTTGATCCAGCAGTGTTACTACTGGGATTATATCCCAAAGAGATTATAAAGAAGGGAAAGGGACCTGTATGTGCACGAATGTTTGTGGCAGCCCTTTTTGTAGTGGCTAAAAACTGGAAACTGAATGGATGTCCATCAGTTGGAGAATGGTTGAATAAATTGTGGTATATGAAAATTATGGAATATTACTGTTCTGTAAGAAATGACCAACAGGATAATTTCAGAAAGGCCTGGAGAGACTTACATGAACTGATGCTGAGTGAAATGAGCAGGACCAGGAGATCATTATATACTTCAACAACAATACTATATGATGACCAGTTCTGATGGACCAGGCCATCCTCAGCAACGAGATCAACCAAATCATTTCTAATGGAGCAGTAATGAACTGAACTAAGCTATGCCCAGAAAAAGAACTCTGGGAGATGACTAAAAACCATTACATTGAATTCCCAATCCCTATATTTATGCACACCTGCATTTTTGATTTCCTTCACAAGCTTAATTGTACAATATTTCAGAGTCTGATTCTTTTTCTACAGCAAAATAACGTTTTGGTCAGGTATACTTATTGTATCTAATTTATATTTTAATATATTTAACATCTCCTGGTCATCCTGCCATCTAGGGGAGGGGGTGGGTGGGTAAGAGGTGAAAAATTGGAAGAAGAGGTTTGGCAATTGTTAATGCTGTAAAGTTACCCATGTATATATCCTGTAAATAAAAGGCTATTAAATAAAAAAAAATCACATTGGTGCAATAAATGTGAATTAAATTATCTAAAAAAAAAATTCATTTAGGCTTTTGTGTAAATAGCACTTAGTAGATGCCAAACTTTTATTGCTGTGGTTCTGAGGCAAACGCAGGTCTTCATAAATAATCTAGGACACATATTTTATTGAATATACAAAGTTTTAAAATGTGTTGGTATCCCCTAAAATCATTTTTCAAAACTTTAACTATAAACTTCTATAAAAAGGCAATCTATTTCTTAAATATCTTCTTTAAGTTTTATGTTTGGAAATATTTTTCACACTAGAATTACCTCTAATTTTCAATTATGTATTCTCATTGCATTTCTGGACCAGTGGGCTTTTATAATTCAGGACATGTTCTTCTATCCATGCACTGAATGCTAACCAGGATAATACTTGAAAAATTATTTTTTTTAACTCCATCAAAGTGAGCTCTTTGGGAGCTTTCATATTTGATAGTTTGATTCTTGGCTATCACTTATTCATGATAAAGAATATTTCTTTGTTATAACCAGAACAACTTTTACTGACATAGAATGGTAAGATGGCGACTGAAAACAAAGTGATCTCGGGGGATTGTTTGAAGGGACATGGTTGTAAACTCTGGTGCTCAGGACAAGAGACATAGTTTTTTCAATAAATTAAAAAAGATCTTTCCTAAAATATTGCTTTCATTGTCACTTTTATCTCTTGAAAAAATCATTCATTTTTTATTTAATTGAATTTACTTTAAGAATCTTTTTTATCTTTTGGCTGTGCTCCAGAGATGACAATCTCTTTTAAGTGTTCATTATACTACAGAGCAGACACATGGGAAGGGAGCAAACAATTACGGCTTTACGTTCAGAATTTACATGTGACACATTGAAGCAAAATAGACTATGGGCCTAAGAGCTTTAAAATGATATCTGAAGAAAAAAAGAACCAATCATCACCATTTTATGATAAATAATATAGAAAAAAGAGTGCTGGATTTCAGGAAGGAGAACCTGAATTCAAATCCTGTATTTCTCAAAACTTATATGACTTTACTTAAGTCACTTTCTGACTCTGGATTTTAATTTCCTTATTTGAAAGACAGGTGTATTAGACTAGATGGTCTTTCAAGTCCCTCCAGTATTAAATCTCTGAAGATAATATTTTTTCTTATTTAAATTTTTCATTCCTCATTTTATTATCCTCAGCTGTTTCCCTAACAATTATACTTGAACAACAGATTGTGATTTATAAAAAAATATTATGTTATAATAAGTGAAAAAGGGGATGGAGTCAAAAAAACTATCAATTGTAGGCAGCTAGGTGACACAGTGGACAGAGCACTGGGCCTGGTATAAGGAATATGTGAGTTCATAACCAGCCTTAGATACTTACTAGCTATGAGATCCTCAGTTACTTATTTAACCTCAGTTATCCTCAGTTTCCTCATCTATAAAATATTAATAATAATAATACATATCTTATAAGATTGTTAAAAGATTCAAATAACAATTGTAAAGTGCCTAGTATCATACATGGTACACAATAAGCACAATATAAGTGTTAAATATTATTAAGTGATACAGAGTAAAGTGAGCAGAACAAAAACAATTTATATGATAACAACATGATAATGGAAAATGGATTTAAAAGCCTTATGAATTCTGATCAATGGCATGACCAACCATGATTCTGGAATGATGAAGTATACTATTTGCTTACCTTCTAACAGGCAAAGATACAGTTACAAATTGAGGGAAATACTTTCTTAGATGTGGCCAACGAAGGAATTTGCTTTTTTTGACTATGACTATTTGTTGCATGGGTTTGTTTTTATTTTTCTTCTCTTTACTATAGTGAGATAAAAAAATATTTCTATAAATTTAAATATATATTTATAAAGGAAAAATTTAACCACTATTTATCCATGTCCAGATATGATTGAATTAAAGAGTTTTAAAAATGGAAGAAGCTCTTGAGATAATTTTTCCTTAAAATAATTTTTTCTACAAATAAGAAAACTTAGGCCAAAAGATGAAAAATTATTTATTTAAGGTAATGTAAACAGCTAAATGCATAGTCAAGGAACCTCAGGCTCCTTATCCATTGACTATTGTGTTTTCCCATGATTCACAGTACTTTGGGTGCAAGACATTGAAAAGGTAACAAAGTCTTTTATCTCAACAAACTTACAATCTATTTAGGGTGATTAGATACATACATACAAAAATCATAATCAATAATACTAAAAAGCCCTGGATATTGAATCAAGAGACCTGATTCAAATGCTATTTCTGACACTTTTTAAGCCTCAGTTTTCTCAGAATTTTCACTGTATATCTCAGTCACAAATTTCACATAGTCATTTTAGAGAAAGCATTTGTAAATTTCAAAGTACAGTATAAATTCAAAGATTTCAAAAGATCCATAATTGTATCAGTGTAGATGCTTTTCCTATTGAAGTATACTGCATCATGCTATTCTTTAGGATACAGTTTCCTAAATTATTGGAGTTTTTCCCAATAATCACAATTACATCACTATTTTGATGTCCTCTAGAAACTCTCTAAACTTAGCTAGACTGTTCTTAGATAATAGAATTAATCACTGCATCTATACTGAAACCGTTCTGATGTGGTAAATATTGTCAGAGATTAAACTTTGTTGTGGCACTTTCATGTGTGATGTTGGACAAACCTCTCTAGGCATCAGTTTTCATGTGTATGTGCGCATGTGCATTTGTGTGAGAGACAGAGAGAAAGACAGAGAGACAGAAGAGAGAGTATTGCATTAGATTTCTCAAAGGGGCCTTCTAGCTCTAAAAGCTTTGATTTTATGTGGCAAGAGAGTAGGATGTTAGTGGAGAATAACTAACTATACAAGGCAGTAAATGATGTATCAAATTATTAGTATAGACAAGGGATGCTCAACAGGTCAATCACAATCAAGGAGCTGACTGCAAAATTTAACTTGGTCCACTTGGGGCTGAGACAACTGCCACATTATCTCCCGTTGGTTCATTCAATTTTACATTTGAATTTGAAGGGAGAATGGCTTGTTGGCCTTTTGTGGCTGCCTGTTTTAAAATGCCAACACTTACTATGGCTCAGCCCATTCTCTCTCCCCATATCTAATATGTTGCTAATATCTGATGATTTCCTCTTTTCAACATCTCTTCTTGAATACAATCCTTTTTCTCCTTTAATACTAATACAACCCCAGTAGAAGAATACCTCACCTAATATCAGAACTATTACAATACCTTGTTGCTGGGTCTGCTTGTCACAAGTCTCTCCCTTTTCTAGTCCTCCATCCAACTAGTAAAGTGATTTTCTTTTTTTTTTTTAATTTATTTATTTTATTTATTTAATAGCCTTTTATTTACAGGATATATACATGGGTAACTTTACAGCATTAACAATTGCCAAACCTCTTGTTCCAATTTTTCACCTCTTACCCACCCCGTCCCCTAGATGGCAGGATGACCAGTAGATGTTAAATATATTAAAATATAAATTAGATACACAATAAGTATACATGACCAAAACGTTATTTTGCTGTACAAAAAGAATCAGACTCTGAAATATTGTACAATTAGCTTGTGAAGGAAATCAAAAATGCAGGTGTGCATAAATATAGGGATTGGGAATTCAATGTAATGGTTTTTAGTCATCTCCCAGAGTTCTTTTTCTGGGTATAGCTAGTTCAGTTCATTACTGCTCCATTAGAAATGATTTGGTTGATCTTGTTGCTGAGGATGGCCAGGTTCATCAGAACTGGTCATCATATAGTATTGTTGTTGAAGTATATAATGATCTCCTGGTCCTGCTCATTTCACTCAGCATCAGTTCGTGTAAGTCTCTCCAGGCCTTTCTGAAATCATCCTGTTGGTCATTTCTTACAGAACAGTAATATTCCATAATTTTCATATACCACAATTTATTCAGCCATTCTCCAACTGATGGACATCCATTCAGTTTCCAGTTTCTAGCCACTACAAAAAGGGCTGCCACAAACATTCGTGCACATACAGGTCCCTTTCCCTTCTTTATAATCTCTTTGGGATATAATCCCAGTAGTAACACTGCTGGATCAAAGGGTATGCACAGTTTGATAACTTTTTGAGCATAGTTCCAAACTACTCTCCAAAATGGTTGGATTCGTTCACAACTCCACCAACAATGAATCAATGTCCCAGTTTTCCCACATCCCCTCCAACAATCATCATTATTTTTTCCTGTCATCTTAGCCAATCTGACAGGTGTGTAGTGGTATCTTAGAGTTGTCTTAATTTGCATTTCTCTGATTAATAATGACTTGGAGCATCTTTTCATATGACTAGAAATAGTTTCAATTTCTTCATCTGAGAATTGTCTGTTCATATCCTTTGACCATTTTTCAATTGGAGAATGGCTTGATTTTTTATAAATTAGAGTTAATTCTCTATATATTTTGGAAATGAGGCCTTTATCAGAACCTTTGACTGTAAAAATATTTTCCCAGTTTATTGCTTCCCTTCTAATCTTGTCTGCATTAGTTTTGTTTGTACAAAAACTTTTCAGTTTGGTATAATCGAAATTTTCTATTTTGTGATCAGTAATGATCTCTAGTTCTGCTTTGGTCATAAAGACCTTCCCCTTCCACAGGTCTGAGAGGTAAACTATCCTATGTTCCTCTAATTTATTAATAATTTCATTCTTTATGCCTAGGTCATGAACCCATTTTGACCTTATCTTGGTGTACGGCGTTAAGTATGGATCAATGCCTAGTTTCTGCCATATTAGTTTCCAATTTTCCCAGCAATTTTTATCAAACAGTAAGTTCTTATCCCAAAAGCTGGGATCTTTGGGTTTGTCAAAGACTAGGTTGCTATATTTGTTGACTGTTTTATCCCTTGAACCTAATCTATTCCACTGATCAACTAATCTATTCCTTAGCCAATACCAAATAGTTTTGGTAACTGCTGCTCTATAATATAATTTTAGATCTGGTACAGCTAAGCCACCATCATTTGATTTTTTTTTCATTAATTCCCTTGAAATTCTTGACCTTTTGTTTTTCCATATGAACTTTGTTGTTATTTTTTCTAGGTCATTAAAATAGTTTTTTGGGAGTCTGATTGGTATAGCGCTAAATAAATAGATTAGTTTAGGTAATATTGTCATCTTTATTATATTTGCTCGCCCTATCCAAGAGCATTTAATATTTTTCCAATTGGTTAGATCAGACTTAATTTGTGTGAAAAGTGGTCTGTAATTTTGCTCATAAAGTTTCTGATTTTCCCTTGGCAGATAGATTCCTAAATATTTTATATTATCAGTAGTTACTTTAAATGGAATTTCTCTTTGTAACTCTGACTGTTGGATTTTGTTAGTGATATATAAGAATGCTGATGCCTTGTGGGTTTATTTTATAACCAGCAACTTTGCTAAAGTTGTGGATTATTTCTAATAACTTTTTAGCAGAATCTCTGGGGTTCTCTAAGTATACCATCATGTCATTGGCAAAGAGTGATAATTTGGTTTCCTCGTTGCCTATTCTTATTCCTTTAATCTCTTTCTCAGCTCTTATTGCTATAGATAGCGTTTCTAATACAATATTAAATAGTAATGGTGATAGTGGGCAACCTTGGTTCACTCCAGATCTTAGTACATATCCAACCATGTCACTCCCCAACTCACTAAATTGCTGTGTCTTTATATTACTTATAGAATCAAATATAAAATTCCTTATTTGACATTCAAGGCAATAATATTTATGTGAGGAGAGCTCTACTTCTACTTTCTCTCCTAAATGTCTTGGAGAGAAGCCCAGAGCAATTTGAATATCACCATGCACTGAGAAAAAAGTAGTAAACAATCCAGAAACTTTGACCTAGCCTTGGGAGGAGACAGAACTTAAGTTGCCCAATGGCAGAAGAAAATAAAGTATAGATGGAAATTTGTAAGATAGAAGAGGAGATATTTCCTGTAGCCCCTGAGAGATCTACTGTACCAAAGAAATCTTCAAAGCAAAGATACTGATGTGCATTGTGAGCTCTCTAAATGTTCACTGCAAAGAAAAGTCCCGGGGTGTTCTTCTCCTACACACTATGCTAGACAGTATGTCCTTAGTGAAAGAGAATGACTATCATTTTCTGAGACTGAGAATTAATTTTTTTTCTTCTTAACAACAGATGAAGTGGGTAACCTTAGAATTATCTCCATTTTACAGCTGAGAAAGTTAAGGTAATGGAAGAGTAATAGAAAACCATGTCAGAGCCCATTAAGAATGGTGTCAGGCACACTAAAATTCAGAATGAGTAGAAAAGCTGAACTCTAAGGTAAATAAAAAAAATTGTTTGTTTATTTGAAATTTACTTTGTTGGAGAAAAAACAATCAAAGACCAGATAGTATGATTGCCTGGAATAGATGAGATGAAAATAACCAGTCCTCAAAACATATTATTTTTCTTTTCAGTATCAAGAAAAATGATCTCTGGCCTAGAAGAGAAGGTCAAAAAGTGATGAATATAGAGTTGATAACAAAATTAAGTAGAATGATCATAAAAAAGTTTCTACATTCCCTTGATGCTTTCATTTCACCAACCAAGACAAGTTACATTCTTGAATCCTGAAAAAGAAATATATCAAATAAACTAATAAAAGTATAAGACTATAATGGAAAAGGTTCCCCATAAAGTAGTCTCTGTGAGGGGGTGAGGAGGGAGGACCTAGAACAACAAGAAATGAAGTTCAATTTAATTCAATTCATCAAATCTTTATTAAGTATCTGCTAATGAAAAATATAATATAAGAATATAAAACTAAGATAGAAATAATCCTTGAACTTAAGAAATTATTGCTAGGATATTAAAAATGTATACAGATAAGTAAAAATGAAAAAAAAACCTTTTAAGATGAAGAAAAGTTTATAAATAAGGAAATCGAATTCCAGAAATAAAATGACTTACCCAAAATTAGTAGTTAGTAAATTGCAGAAGTGGTCTTTTACCACAAGATTATTAACTCAGAATCCATTGTTCTTTCTGTTATCAGAAAGGTCCCATGAGCAAGATTATGGGTAAACTTTTTTTTTTAATTACATGACAACTTTATTATATATTTAAAAGGAATAACAAGTTGTACATAAGGAATTGCAGTTTTATGTACAATCATCTTTTTTTGTAACAAATATTCTTCTATGCTATGTAAATGCTTGTTTTATTTCACAAATTAAAAATAAAATAAAAGCTATAGAGGGACAGAAACAAATAAAATATACTTGGTGCTCCAGAGTAGCTGATGAAGCTGGGTCCACTTCTGTTATGTGAAATATACAATGATGTTGTCAAACCAGAGCAACATCTAGACAGAGTGGTGATAGAGTGGGTATATACCACTGGTTCTCTAACTGTATTCCAGAAAATCCTGGTGGTTTCTGAAACCATTTCAGAGGATCTACAAAATCAAAATTAGTTTTTATCTCTAATTTGGAAAATATCTATAAGTATGATTCACATAAACAAATACTCTTTGCACAGATCCTCAATAATTTTTAATAAAATCAAGGGATGCTAAAAACAAAGGTTTGAGAACCACTGACCTATCCTACCCTGGGAGCAAATAGATGGATAAAGCACATATTTTGCAAGAATTTTCAGGTTATATATATCACTAAGATTGACTGGGTAGTTGAAAGTAAGCAAATCCATAAACCCTCACATATGTGAATGTTGGAACTTGTTGCCTTTCACTTTTCTGACCCACACAATGGTAATGGATCCAAGATAACCCTCCTTTCTTGGCAAGAATTCACAGCAATATTTACATTTCTCAGCTGCTGGGGTATCATTAAGGATTCAAGAGCTAAGAGTTAGGTATTCTTTAGGAGATTATCCCTTTTCCTTATTCATGAGAAAACTGAACTGTGGAGAAAATGCCAAACACCTGAAAATCATACAATATATCAGAAACAAAGACTCCTAACTTTTAACCTCTACTATTCTTGTGTTCATCCTACTTAATTTTGTGGGTGAAGTACATAGATTCCTTCAAAGCAACATAGGAATTTTTTAACTCTTACTCAGTCATATCATTGTTATTCAATTTTATATGTTTATAAGATATTTACAGCATATGCCCTCTTTTGTACTGGACAAACAGGGCCTTGGACAACTATTCCTATAAGTTAAAAGACATGTGCAATAGCCCCTTCCCATTTTTTGCCATTAAAATTATCATTGGTTATTTTTATTTTTTTATAATAACTTTTTATTGACAAAACCCATGCCAGGATAATTTTTTACAACATTATCCCTTGCACTCACTTCTGTTCTGATTTTTCCCCTCTCTCCCTCCACCCCCTCCCCTAGATGGCAAGCAGTCCTATATATGTTGAATATGTCACAGTATATCCTAGATACAATATATGTGTGCAGAACCAAACAGTTCTTGTGTTGCACAGGGAGAATTGGATTCAAAAGCTAAAAATAACCTGGGAAGAAAAACAAAAATGCAAACAGTTTACATTCATTTCACAGTGTTCTTTCCTTGGGTGTAGCTGCTTCTGTCTATCATTGATCAATTGAAACCGAGTTAGGTCTTTTTGTCAAAAAAAATCCACTTCCATCAGAATACATCTTCATATAGTATTGTTGTTGAAGTATATAATGATCTCCTGGTTCTGCTCATTTCACTTAGCATCAGTTCATGTAAGTCTCTCCAAGTCTCTCTGTATTCATCCTGCTGGTCATTTCTTACAGAACAATAATATTCCATAACATTCATATACCACAATTTACCCAACCATTCTCCAATTGATGGACATCCATTCATTTTCCAGTTTCTAGCCACTACAAACAGGACTGCCATAAACATTTTGGCACATACAGGTCCCTTTCCCTTGTTTAGTATCTCCTTGGGGTATAAGCCCAGTAAAACTGTTGGTCAAAGAAAATTTATAACTTTTACAAATTCCAATTCTTTCCAAATGGTATTTTTTCCCAAACTCCACCAAAAATGATCATTTTCTCGTTTCCCTTCCTAAATTCTCTTTTTTTTCCGTATTTTAGCCAATCCGCAAGGGAGGTATTCCAAGTTGTCAATTTGCATTTCCGATCAATAATGATTTGGAACACCTTTTTATGGGCCCTGTTTCTTATCCAAATATACCCATTTTTTTTTCTTTGGTATTAGATTAAGTGTGGGTATCCAATTTTCAATTTCCATTTCCAAAGTTTGAAAAAAATTTTTATCCTAAAATTGTTCTTTTGCAAAATAGACATTTGACTATCTTGTTTGGAATTAATTTCCCAATTTGATAACTTCATTTTTCCCAAACCAAAAAATGGATTTGGTGACTGCCTTTAAAATGTTTTAATCACCCACCAATTTCTTTGTTTTTTCAAACCTTGAGTTCCGCCTTTATTTTTCATATAATTTTGTTATTTTTTTTTCATTAAAATATTTTTTAGAAGTCTGATTGGTATAGCACAAATAGAAAGTTTGGGAGTATTGTCATCTTTATTATATTCTTTTCCCTTTATCCAAGAACACTTAAATTTTTCCAATTATTTAAGTCTGATTTTTTGTGGAAAGTTTTTGTAATTTTGTCATAAATTCCCACTTCCTTTGGAGATAGATTCCCAAATATTTTATGCTATCGACAGTTATTTTGAATGGAATTTCTCTTTGTTTCTCCTGCTGCTGGATTTTGTTGGTGATGTATAAAAATGTTGAGGATTTATGTGAGTTTATTTTGTATCCTGCAACTTTGCTAAAGTTATGAATTATTTCTAATAGCTTTTTAGTAGAATTTCTGGGGTTCTCTAAGTATACCATCATATCATTTGCAAAGAGTGATAGTTTGGTTTCTTCATTGCCTATTGTGATTCCTTTAATCTCTTTCTTGACTCTTATTGTTGAGGCTAGTGTTCCTAATACAATATTGAATAATAATGGTGATAGTGGGCAACCTTGCTTTACTCCAGATCTTACTGGGGAAGGTTCCAATTTTTTCCCATTGTAGATGCTTACGATAGTTTTTATAGCTCCCTCACTATTTTTAAGAAAAAAAGTCCATTTATTCCTATACTCTCAAATGTTTTTATTAGGAATGGATGTTGGATTTTATCAAATGCTTTTTCTGCATCTCTTGAGATGATCGTATGGTTTTTGTTAGTTTGCTTATTGATATAGTCAATTATGCTAATAGTTTTCCTAATACTGAACCAGCCCTACATTCCTGGTATAAATCCTACTTGGTCATAGTGTATTATCCTGGGGATGATTTTCTGTAATCTTTTTGATAATATTTTATTTAAGATTTTAGCATATTCATTAGGGAGATTGGTCTATAATTTTCTTTCTGTTTTCAGCCTACCTGGTTTAGGTATCAGTACCATGTCTGAGTCATAAAAGGAGTTTGGTAGGACTCCTTCAATCCCTATTTTTTTCAAATAGTTTATATAGCATTGGACTTAATTGTTCTTTAAATGTTTGGTAGAATTCACATGTAAATCCATCTGGTCCTGGGGATTTTTTCTTAGGGAGTTGGTTAATAGCTTGTTCTATTTCTTTTTCAAAGATGGACTGTTTAGGATATTTACTTCTTCCTCTGTTAATCTGGGCAAGCTATATTTTTGAAGGTATTCTTCCATTTCATTTAAGTTGTCGAATTTATTGCCATAAAGTTGGGCAAAGTAATTCCTAATTATTGCTCTAATTTCCTCTTTGTTAGTGGCAAGTTCTCCCTCTTCATTTTTAAGACTAACAATTTGAGTTTCCTCTTTCCTCTTTTTTAATCAGATTTACTAAGGGTTTGTCTATTTTGCTGGTTTTTTCATAGAACCAACTCTTAGTTTTATTAATTAATTCAATAGTTTTTTTTTTTACTTTCAATTTTATTGATCTCTCCTTTTATTTTTTTATTTTTTTTATAGTATCTTTTTATTGACAGAATCCATGCCAGGGTAATTTTTTTTACAACATTATCCCTTGCGCTCACTTCTGTTCCAATTTTTCCCTCCCCCCCTCCTCCCTCCCCTAGATGGCAAGCAGTCCTATATATTTTGAATATGTCCTAGTATATCCTAGATACAATGTATGTGTGCAGATCCAAACAGTTTTCTTGTTGCACAGGGAGAATTGGATTCAGAAAGTAGAAATAACCCAGGAAGAAAAACAAAAATGCAAACAGTTTACATTCATTTCCCAGTGTTTTTTTCTTTGGGTGTAGCTGCTTCTGTCCATCATTGATCAATTGAAACTGAATTAGGTCTCTTTGTCAAAGAAATCCACTTCCATCAGATTACATCTTCATACAGTATCATTGTTGACGTATATAATGATCTCTTAGTTCTGCTCATTTCACTTAGCATCGGTTCATGTAATTCTCTCCAAGCTTCTCTGTATTCATCTTGCTGGTCGTTTCTTACAGAACAATAATATTCCATAACATTCATATACCACAATTTACCCAACCATTCTCCAATTGATGGGCATCCACTCAGTTTCCAGCTTCTAGACACTACAAACAGGGTTGCCACAAACATTTTGTCACATTCTGGTCCCTATCCCTTCTTTAGTATCTCCTTGGGGTATAAGGCCAGTAGAAACACTGCTGGATCAAAGGGTATGCACAGTTTGATAACTTTTTGGGCATAATTCCAGATTGCTCTCCAGAATGGTTGGATTCGTTCTCAGCTCCACCAACAGTGTTTCAGTGTCCCAGTTTTCCCACATCCCCTCCAACACTCATTATTTTTTCCTGTCATCTTAGCCAATCTGACAGGTGTGTAGTGGTATCTCAGAGTTGTCTTAATTTGCATTTCTCTGATTAATAATGATTTGGAACACTCTTTCATATGAGTGGTAATAATTTCAATTTCATCATCTGAAAATTGTCTGTTCATATCCTTTGACCATTTATCAATTGGAGAATGGCTTGATTTCTTATAAATTAGAGTCAATTCTCTATATATTTTGGAAATGAGGCCTTTATCAGAACCTTTAACTGTGAAGATGTTTTCCCAGTTTGTTGCTTCCCTTCTAATCTTGTTTACATTAGTTTTGTTTGTACAGAAGCTTTTTAATTTGATGTAATCAAAATTTTCTATTTTGTGATCAATAATGGTCTCTAGTTCATCTTTAGTCACAAATTTCTTCCTCTTCCACAAGTCTGAGAGATTAACTATCCTATGTTCCTCCATTTTGTTTATAATCTCCTTCTTTATGTCCAAATCATGGACCCATTTTGATCTTATCTTGGTATATGGTGTTAAGTGTGGGTCCATGCCTAATTTCTGCCATACTAATTTCCAGTTATCCCAGCAGTATTTGTCAAATAATGAATTCTTATCCCAAAAGTGAGGATCTTTGGGTTTGTCAAACACTAAATTGCTATAGTTGACTATTCTGTCTTGTGAACCTAACCTATTCCACTGATCAACTAATCTATTTCTTAGCCAATACCAAATGGTTTTGGTTCTCTCTCCTTTTATTTTTAGAATTTCAAGTTTAGTGTTTGACTGGGGGTTTTTTAATTTGTTCCTTTTCTAGCATTTTTAGTTGCAAGCCCAATTCGTTGACTTTCTCTTTTTCTATTTTATGCAAATAGGCTTCTAGAGATATGAAATTTCCCCTTATTACCACTTTGGCTGCATCTCACACATTTTGGTATGATGTCTCATTATTGTCGTTTTCTTGCGTGAAGTTATTACTTATGTCTATGATTTGCTGTTTCACCCAATCATTCTTTAGTATGAGGTTATTTAGTTTCCAATTATTTTTTGTTCTACTTTCCCCTGGCTTTTTGTTGAATGTAATTTTTATTGCATCGTGGTCTGAAAAGGATGCATTTACTATTTCAGCCTTACTGCATTTGAGTTTGAGGTTTTTATGTCCTAATATATGGTCAATTTTTGTATAGGTTCCATGAACTGCTGAAAAGAAAGTTTACTCCTTTCGGTCTCCATTTCATTTTCCCCAGAGAGCTATCAAATCTAACTTTTCTAGTATTCTATTTACCTCTTTGACTTCTTTCTTATTTATTTTGTGGTTTGATTTTCTGAGAGTGCAAGGTTGAGATCTCCCACTATTATAGTTTTGTTATCTATTTCTTCTTGCAGCTCTCTTAATTTCTCTTTTAAGAATTTAGATGCTACACCACTTGGTGCATATATAATGCTTTGTTATCTATGCTACACTTTAGCAAGATATAGTGGCCTTCCTTATCTCTTTTAATTAGATCAATTTTTGCTTTTGCTTGATCTGAGATCAGGATGGCTACCCCTGCTTTTTTGACTTTACCTGAAGCATAGTAGATTTGCTCCAACCTTTTACCTTTACTCTGCATGTATCTCCCTGCTTCAGGTATGTTTCTTGTAAACAACATATTGTAGGATTCTGGCTTTTAATCCATTCTGCTAACCGCTTCCTCTTTATGGGGGAGTTTACTCTGTTCACATTTATGGTTAAAATTACCAATTCTGTATTACTTGCCATCTTGTTAACCCCTGTTAATGCTTTTTTCCCTTCTTTCCCCCTTCCCCCCCTTCCCAGTATTAAACTTGTGAGCACCACTTGCTTCTCACAGTCCTCCCTTTTTAGTATCCCTCTCCCCCACCTTAGAGTTCCTCCCCCTATCTTATTCCTTTCCCTCACAGTTTCCATATTCCCTTCTGCTTAGCTTATTCCTTCCCTTTTCATTTTTCCCTTCTCACTTTTAAATGAGGTAGAAGAAGTTTCACCATAAATTGAATAAAAAATTTTTCTCTTAAAGCCAATTCTGATGGCAGTAAGATACCCACTATATTCATCCCCCTACATTTTTTCTCTCAGATACAATAGGTTTCCTTTGCCTCTTTGTGAGATGTAGTACCTCCACTTTACCCTTTTTCTGGTACAATGTCCTTCCCACCTCTAGTTTCTAGAATAAGGTATACATGTATTCTTTATACATCTTTACAGCAGAAATATAGTTCCCAAGATTTCTTTTTACTTTTTTAGGTTTCTCTTGAGTTCTATATTTGTAGATCAAACTTTTTGTTAAGTTCTGGTTTTTTCATCAAAAATAGGTGAAATTCACTTATTTCGTTGAATGACCATCTTCTTTCCTGGAAAAAGATGCTCATTCTGGCTGGGTAAGTTATTTTTGGTTGCATACCAAATTCCTTAGCCTTTTAGAATATCATATTCCAGGCCCTTTGATCTTTTAATATGGATGCTGCTAGAGCCTGGCTGATCCTTATTGTGGCTCCTGTATATTTGAATTGGGTTTTTCTAGCCGCTTGGAGTATTTTTTCCTTCCTTTGAGGGTTCTGGCATTTGGCCACTCTATTTCTTGATGTTTTGATTTTAGGATCCCTTTAAGTAGATGATCGATAAATTCTTTCAGTGTCTATTTTGCCCTCTGTTTCTATGACTTCTGGGCAGTTCTCTTGGATAATTTCCTGGAAAATAGTGTACAGGCTCTTTTTTTCATCATATTTTTCGGGGAGTCCAATAATTCTCAGATTGTCTCGCCTAGACCTATTTTCCAGGTCTGTTGTTTTCCCAAGAAGGTATTTCACATTTTTCTCCCTTGTTTGATTTTTTTGGTTTTGCTTGACTGATTCTTGTTGTCTCCTCGAGTCATTCAGTTCCAGTTGTTTGATTCTGATTTTCAATGAAGTATTTTCTTCATTCACTTTTTTATATCTTTTTCTAATTGTCCAATTGAATTGTTTTGTTCTATGGAATGTTTTTCCATTTTGCCAATTTTATTTTTTAGAGAGCTATTTTCTGTTTCCAATTCACTAATCCTATTTTTCAAGGATTTGATTTCTTTATCCACTCTTGTATTTAAATGTGTGGGATGACTTCTCCAGACTCTGTTGCCAAGCTTCCCTTTCCTTTTCCCATTTTTCTTTTAGCTCTCTTGTGAGAGCCTTTTTAATTTCTTCTATGAGATTTATCTGTGCTGAGGAATAGATGATCTCCTCCTTTGGAGATTCACCTGGAGACAGTCTGTTTTTAGTCTCCTCAGGGTTTAGAGTCTGCTCTCTATCCATATAGAAGCTGTCAATCATTAAAGTCCCTTTCAATTTTTTGCTCATTTTGTCAGAGAAGAATCAGAGACAAACTAGCAAAGAAAAAAAAGAAAAAAAAAACCCGAAATGATATCTGCTTTTTTGGGGGGAGGGGCTGGGTGGTGTTACCGAGCTTCTTCTACAGACTGTGGGGGCAGCAGCAAGGCACTAGCAGGACTGTGCTGCGCCTGCACTCTGAGACTCAGAGAGCGTGCTGAGATGCTGTGGGGGAGAGGTGGCCAGGTCCCAAGAAATTCCATCTGTTTGGGGTTGTATTCTTCATCTCCAGTGTTTTTAGCTTCTCTGCTGGGCTACTAACTTGCTGCCAGGGCAAAATATCCAAGCCTGTAGCAAAGCTCTCCCCACAGAGACGGCTGAAATCACACCCCACCCCACTCTGGTCTGCTTGGCTGTGAGCTGCCTGCCAAGCTCTCGCTGTCACTGCCCTCAGACTGTGCCCGATCTAAAACCATCCCGCCCTTGAGCAAAAACAGACCTTTCCTGTCGAATCTCAAGGATGTCTTCTCTTGGTAACTATTTGCGAGTTGTTTTTCAGTCAAGCATTAATTCAGAGGCTTGTAATGAGATGGATTCTGAGAGAAAATGTGGAGCTTACACAGCTGTGTGACTCCTTGCCTCCATCTTGGCCGGGAATGTGACAGGTAAACTTTTTAAAAATAAGGATTTCCAATTTTTCTTGTGCAACAAGAGAACTGTATAAATATGTACACATATATTGTATTTAAGATATACCTTAACATGTTTAACATATATGAGACTGCCTGCCATCTAGGGGAGGGGGTAGAGGGAAGAAAGGGAAAAGTTGGAACAAAAGTGTTTGCAAGGATCAATGTTGAAAAATTACCCATGCATATATTCTGTCAATAAAAAGCTATAATTTTTAAAAATCTCAAAAAAAAAAGGATGTCAATCATGCCTAAAAATTCTAAAACCAGCATTATTTCTGATCTGAATTTCTTGTGTTATCATTGGTCAAGTTCCCAGGTTCTTAAACTGTGGGTTGTATGCCTATATGGAGTGTCATAATTGAATGTGGGGATTGTATAAATTTTAATTGATTATCAGTAAATTTTTCACTTGCATACCTATTTTATATAGCTATACACTTGGGGTCACATAAAAATTTCTTGTGTGAAAAGGATTTGTAAACAGAAAAGGTTTAAGAAATCTTGGTATAATCTATCAGTACTTTTCATCTTTATTTTCATTTAATGATACTTCTCAAGCAACATAATAGGGACTATAATGTTTGAGTACTAAACACCTACATAGATCTTTCATGTTTTTAGCCTTTTTATTTTCCTTCCTATTTCTTCTTTAAATCTCTTAGATTTAAGATCTTGTTGAATTGTATTTCTCACTAAGCTTTTCATTGTAATGGGCTGAGGTTTGAGTTGATGCACTGAGGTCCCAAGTACGTGAGGCTAAATAGTAATTGGGCTATACTCTATTAATATACATGATTGGATAAAGAATGGTCCCTGCCCACTCTCCGTGCAAGTCCTTATGTGTTGTATTGGAAATGATGATTTTGGTGGGTGGAGGCAGAGAGAGAGACAGGAAGAGAAGCTGGGAGAGATTGGGCCTGGGTTCGAGACTCCGAGCTGCTGGTTGTGTGGTTGCTGGTCGAGCTAGCTTCTTGACTCAGCTGCACACATTGCTATTGCCGATTCTCTTCCACCTCCAATCCTTCTTCACTGAGAATAAAGACTGACGATTTTCCCCTAACCTGAATTCCTGACTCCTGCTGATTTAAAAATACACGATCTTCACATTTCATAAATGTGTTTCTTTATCCCCTGCTTCTCACTATTTTCACCATTTCTCCTTTTCACCATTCACCATTCTCCTCCATAGTTACTTAAAATTAGTGTATAACTAAACCATTGTTACCATTAGTTGATATTTCTCTCTGGTTTAAGAGATCAAAAGATTGCTGGCTATATCCTCATTGATTTCTAAGTTATAAACTTCCTACTAGTTTGTGTCTATATATTTTTAATCCATTTCTTCTTTCTCTGAGTCAGTACTTTATTTGAATATGTTTGCAATTGTTTTAAGGCAAAACTTCTTATTTTTATTCTTTTTTCCTATGTTTATTTTATTTTTTGCTACAATAATTTGTTTAAGTGACTATACACAAATGAATAATTTAGAAGTAACTCCTACATTGGTAAGTATTTTCTATCCATGAAAACATTTTTTATGATCAATTGAAAATTCTTATTAAGCTCTAATTGTGAGCAAAAATTACATTAGCCACTGCTGAGACTTCAACAAAAATGAAATGTTCTGAAGGACTTTACATTATTTCATGGCGGACAACATGTCCCCGTGAGTATTTAAATATATAAAAATCTGAGCAAATTAATATAAAATAATATGGGGGGAGGGACATAGCAGCTAGAGAAATTAGGAAAAGCCTCATGTGGGAGTTTATATTTGCCATGTTCCATGCCTCCCATCTCTTCTTCAACAACCTATTTATTTTATATAGGAGTGAAATTTTGGCATAATGTATAAGGTTTTTACTTCTCATAGTTCTTACTCATGAATTGCATTCCAACATATTTTTCACCCTCCCATATTATGCCAAATTTTGAAATACAATTATTAACTGAAGAGTTTTTTAATTCTTTATAGAATTTCTCTACCTCTTCATCTTCTGTAATGAAGTGAGTAGTGAGTAGCATTGATCTTCAGGAGAGTCTTTTTACAAAGGAGCATTTTAATAAAAAATGACCCAAGTGTCCCAAGAAATGATATTTCTTTTTACCTTTCAACAGAAGATAAAAACAATTGCATCAACTCCCTTATTTTTTTCTATAAGGAAAAAAAAACACTTTCAAACATCTTTCCATTCTATTACCCAGTTTTCCTTATTATTTCATTCAGAGTAAAAGTGTAAAAGTGAAAGTGATTCAATTCTTGCAATAGTATGTGCATTTGTTGGAATACATGAAGACAGATGAACATTTTTAAGCACTTGCTATGTAGTAAGCCCTTTGTTAAATGTGGGGGACACAAATCAACTCAGAAGAAAGACATTCCCTGTCTTCAAGGAGTTTACATTCTGTTGGGGAAGAAAATACATTGAAAAGACCTAAAAAGTACAATTATTCAAATGAGACATTATGCCAAACACTAGAATCAAAAGCAGAGCCAGTGGAGGAATGGATTGATGGCTTAGTACCTTTCTTAAAATGGAAATTCCAAGAAGAACTCAGAAATGGAAGAAGTAAAGAATATCCATATTTAAAATACCTGGAATGTACAATAAGGTTTATCTGCAATTTGTTCTCTTTTCTACTATAGAGAGCCACAGATAGTGGGATAACTCTCAGTGAGGTATAAGACCCTTCAGCCCAGAGGGAATTGGTTTGGCTAGTTTGGCTCTCATCTCCCTTTGGTGTGTCTCACCCTTCCTGAGAAGTCAGAGAGGGGAGGGAGTGACCACCTGTGTCTACTTGAAGCAGAGCTCCTTACAGTAAAGAGAGGTATTTACATATTAATAGCAGGATGCTTATAGTTAGCACTGGTGCAGTGTGCATATATATACTTAGTACATGCTCAGTGTGTTGTAGTGATATAATTGTACTAAGGTATTTAGGGGCTGAGAGGACTTGAAATAAATGGACTCCATTTTTGACCATCCTCTTGGGTCTCTGCCCTTATCATTCCTCTACTAAGACTAAGGACTTGGGCTGGTTCCCAGATCCTCCAGAGACTATTCTGAATGGGATATTTTGGCACTCCAGCATAAGGGCTCTATAAAGCACAGTACATCTACCATTGTCATTATCACCAGGTCACACAATCAAAAGGCCATTTTCCATTTTCCATTATTTCAGGGATTGTCACAACTGAAGAATCTATGAGAAAGTGTTCAATATAATAATATTTAACTTCTCTGTCCCCAGAAAACAGAGTCTATTTCAAGGCCAACATTCAAAGTCATTCCATTATGGTAGAGTTTATCATAATCCATGCTCTACTGGCAGAGTTTTCAGAAAATTGGCATTACCTCCACACCAAAATGAGTCATTGAAATCTTTCCATGTAGATCATTACTATATTAACTCTATATTGCTGAGAAGCCAAGTGTTCATTACATAGTTAAGCAACTATTTCCAGATTCCTATTACAAGGTCAGAAAGTATTTATAACACAATGAATTACAAGAGTCAACCATATTGAGGCCATTTCATTAATTCTTAATTATTTAAAAACACATCAAGAAAGTAGGATCTGTGAATTGGAAAAAGAAAATAATTCACTAAAAAAAAATTAGTGAAATGGAAAAAAATTCCACAGACCAAAACAATACATTTAAAAACTCAATTGGACAAACTGGAAAAAACCATGAAGTATCTACTTGCAAAAACGACAGACTTAGAAAATAGATCTAGGAGAGATAATCTGAGGATTATTGGACTTTCCGAAAACTATGATGAAAAAAAGAGCCTAGATACTATTTTGCAAGAAATCATCAAAGAGAACTGCCCAGATGTAATAGAATCAGAAGGTAAAATAGGCATTGAAAGAATTCATCAAACACCTTCTGAAAGAAACCCTAAAATAAAAACCCCAAGGAATATTGTGGCAAAATTTCAGAACTATCAGATTAAGGAAAAAATTTTACAAGCAGCCAAAAAAAAACCATTTAAATACCGAGGTGCCACAATAAGGATCACCCAAGATCTGGCTGCCTCTACATTAAAGGAAAGAAGGGCCTGGAATATGATATTCCGAAAGGCACAAGAACTTGGGATGCAGCCAAGAATAAACTACCCAGCTAAGCTGAGCATTTTCTTCCAGGGAAGAAGATGGACATTTAATGACATTTAATGAAATAAATGAATTCCATTTGTTTCTGAAGAAAAAACCAAAATTAAACAAAAAATTTGATCTCCAAGAATAGAACTAAACAGAAAAAGGAAAAAATTTAGAAACTTTTAATACAAAAGAAAAAAATTTGTTTTATTAAAAAAAAGGGGTGGGAATGGAAAAGGGAAGGCAAAAAGGGGGAAAGGAAAAAAAAAACCCACCCACAAAGGGCTAAGGAAATTTCAAGAGGGAATTTAAGGAACATTTTGAATTTTACCCCATGGTTTTAAAAAAAAAAATAAAATTTGTTTTAAGAAAACCTCCCGAAAAAGGGGGAAAAAAAAAAAAAAAATTGGGAAGGAAGGGGAAAGAAAGGGGGGAGGGATTATAAAAGGATAAGATGTGGAAAAGGGGGGGAAAAGAAAAGGGGGAAAAAGGGTTGGGGGCAAAAAAAACACAATCTAGGGTTTTGGAGGAGGAAATGATTTATAATTTTCGAAATGTTGGGAGAATTTCCCCATAAAAGGAGGGAAGAAAGGAAAAAGAGAAAAAAATTTTAAAGAAAATTTAAAAGGGGGGATAAAAAAAAAAAAGGGGAAAAATTTTGAGGGAATAAAAAGAAATCTTTATTGATCAAGAAAAAAAAATTTTAAATTAAAAAAAAGGAAAACCCCTTAAAGGGAGATAAAAAGAAGCAAATCAAATTAAACTTACAAATGGTAAAGGACCAATTTAAAGGGGGAATTAAGAGAAAGGAAGGAAAAAACCAAAAACTTAATGGGGGAATAAAACCCACCTCCAAAAAAAAAAAACCCAAAAAAATAAAAAGAAATTAAAGAAGAAATAAAATTTAAAGTTAGGGTTTTGGGACTTTAAAAAATTAAATAATTGAAAGGAATTTTTTTCCTAGAGTTAGGAAATTCAAAAGAATAAAAAAAAACTTAAAATAAAATCAAAAAGGCAGAAATAGAAATCCCAACAATAAAAAAAATTAAATAAATTAGGGAAATAGAAAAAGATTTGAAACTAAAAAATTATTTAAAAATGAGGGAAAAAATTTTAAAACTTAATAATTTATAAAAATGACAATTGGAAAAACCCCAAAATTTTAAAAGAAAGGAATAAAGGGTTTTTATCCTTAGAGGCTTACTTAAAAAAAAGAAAGAAAAGAAAGAATTGGGAACTAAAAAACTAAAAAGAAAATTAAAACCCAACAAATATAATTAAATTAAATTAAAAAAGAAATTAAAAAATTAAAAAAAAAAAAAATTTTGAACAAAAAAAATAAGAGATTTCTAGAAAAGGAAAAAAAGAAAGGGAAATTGTTAAAAAAAAAAAAGAAAATTAACAAAAAATAAAAGGAAATTTTCCAAATAAAGGAAATTAAAAAAATTAAAGTTATTTTGCCAATTTAAACCAAAAATTTGTTTAAAAGGAAATATGAACCTAAAAATTGATAGAAAAGAGGGAGGAAGAAATTGTTTAAACCCTTTAAAAAAAAGAAAAGAAAGGAATTAAAAAAAAGAAAAATCCCCACCTATGTCGAATTTACCAAAATTTAAAGAAAACCCAAAAATAAATTTTTTAAAAAAGGGAATAAATCCTTAAATTCCTTCAAAAGACAGGATTAACCAAACCAAACGGAAACAGGAAAAAAAATTTAACCAACTCCCAAAAAATTGACTAAAATTTAAAAAGAATTAAAAAGACCAAAAACCCCAAAAAACCAATATAATAGGATTTAAAGGAATAAGGGGGTTAAATTTGGAAAATTTAAAAAACCCTTTCCAAAAAAAAAAATTAACCAAAATATTTATAAAATTAAATTTAAAAAAATTTTAAAAAAATATTCCTAAATTTTAAAATTAGTAAGGGTAAAGGTTTTCCTTAAAATAATCAAGCATCTATTTAAAACCATCAGTGCTATATGTTAGACAAACTGCAACCTTCCAATAAGATCTGAGGAACAAGGTTGCCCACTATCAGTTATATTTTATTGTGTTAAAACCTGCTATAGAATAAGAGCTGAGAAAAAGATTGGAATAAGAATAGGCAATGGGAAAACCAAATTATCACTTTTTATACATATTACCTTAGAGAACCCCAGAGATTCTGCTAAAAAGTTATTAGAAATAATCCACAACTTTAGCAAAGTTGCTGGTTATAAAATAAACCCACATAAGTCATCAGCATTCTTATATATCACTAACAAAATCCAACAGTCAGAGTTACAAAGAGAAATTCCATTTAAAGTAACTACTGATAATATAAAATATTTAGGAATCTATCTGCCAAGGGAAAATCAGAAACTTTATGAGCAAAATTACAGACCACTTTTCACACAAATTAAGTCTGATCTAACCAATTGGAAAAATATTAAATGCTCTTGGATAGGGCGAGCAAATATAATAAAGATGACAATATTACCTAAACTAATCTATTTATTTAGCGCTATACCAATCAGACTCCCAAAAAACTATTTTAATGACCTAGAAAAAATAACAACAAAGTTCATATGGAAAAACAAAAGGTCAAGAATTTCAAGGGAATTAATGAAAAAAAAATCAAATGAAGGTGGCTTAGCTGTACCAGATCTAAAATTATATTATAGAGCAGCAGTTACCAAAACTATTTGGTATTGGCTAAGGAATAGATTAGTTGATCAGTGGAATAGATTAGGTTCAAGGGATAAAACAGTCAACAAATATAGCAACCTAGTCTTTGACAAACCCAAAGATCCCAGCTTTTGGGATAAGAACTTACTGTTTGATAAAAATTGCTGGGAAAATTGGAAACTAATATGGCAGAAACTAGGCATTGATCCATACTTAACGCCGTACACCAAGATAAGGTCAAAATGGGTTCATGACCTAGGCATAAAGAATGAAGTTATTAATAAATTAGAGGAACATAGGATAGTTTACCTCTCAGACCTGTGGAAGGGGAAGGTCTTTATGACCAAAGCAGAACTAGAGATCATTACTGATCACAAAATAGAAAATTTCGATTATACCAAACTGAAAAGTTTTTGTACAAACAAAACTAATGCAGACAAGATTAGAAGGGAAGCAATAAACTGGGAAAATATTTTTACAGTCAAAGGTTCTGATAAAGGCCTCATTTCCAAAATATATAGAGAATTAACTCTAATTTATAAAAAATCAAGCCATTCTCCAATTGAAAAATGGTCAAAGGATATGAACAGACAATTCTCAGATGAAGAAATTGAAACTATTTCTAGTCATATGAAAAGATGCTCCAAGTCATTATTAATCAGAGAAATGCAAATTAAGACAACTCTAAGATACCACTACACACCTGTCAGATTGGCTAAGATGACAGGAAAAAATAATGATGATTGTTGGAGGGGATGCGGGAAAACTGGGACATTGATGCATTGTTGGTGGAGTTGTGAACGAATCCAACCATTTTGGAGAGTAGTTTGGAACTATGCTCAAAAAGTTATCAAACTGTGCATACCCTTTGATCCAGCAGTGTTACTACTGGGATTATATCCCAAAGAGATTATAAAGAAGGGAAAGGGACCTGTATGTGCACGAATGTTTGTGGCAGCCCTTTTTGTAGTGGCTAGAAACTGGAAACTGAATGGATGTCCATCAGTTGGAGAATGGCTGAATAAATTGTGGTATATGAAAATTATGGAATATTACTGTTCTGTAAGAAATGACCAACAGGATGATTTCAGAAAGGCCTGGAGAGACTTACACGAACTGATGCTGAGTGAAATGAGCAGGACCAGGAGATCATTATATACTTCAACAACAATACTAGATGATGACCAGTTCTGATGGACCAGGCCATCCTCAGCAACGAGATCAACCAAATCATTTCTAATGGAGCAGTAATGAACTGAACTTGCTATGCCCAGAAAAAGAACTCTGGAAGATGACTAAAAACCATTACATTGAATTCCCAATCCCTATATTTATGCCCACCTGCATTTTTGATTTCCTTCACAAGCTAATTGTACAATATTTCAGAGTCTGATTCTTTTTGTACAGCAAAATAACGTTTTGGTCATGTATACTTATTGTGTATCTAAGTTATATTTTAATATATTTAATATCTACTGGTCATCCTGCCATCTAGGGGAGGGGTTGGGGGGGGTAAGAGGTGAAAAATTGGAACCAGAGGTTTGACAATTGTTAATGCTGTAAAGTTACCCATGTATATATCCTGTAAATAAAAGGCTATTAAATAAAAAAAAATAAAAACACATCATATGTCCCAGAAGGTTTCTTACCACAGAGAACCTCTCCAAAATCATAGAAGGGAAATTTCAGACTTTTAGAATCCACAATTGCTAGAGTCAGTGTCCCTACCAGTGTTACTTTTAAATTACATTCATCAGATACCTCTCCTCCATATTTTCCACAAGCTTCTGGTAAAAGATGAAGAAGCAGTGGCATCTAGTGAATTCTTTGTTCTATAGACCAGGGACACTCCCTGACTTTCTTCCAGATTCTCTCCATGGCTTTACTTGTTAGGTAGAATCTAATTCCTTTCAGGATAAAGAAAGATATTGTCACCTTGAGATTTTTGTTCCTAGTTGTCTTTTAGTTCTTCCTTAGGGCCTTTGATAAAGCTATAGCTTGTTTAAGGCAAAATCAGCTTAGCTTTTTATTCCCTTTTCTGTATTTCTGTTTACTTTGTTGTGTAGGAGTTTGTTAATTTTTTTGAGGGAGCAGTTGTTTTTATTTTTGTCTCTGCCCATCATAATTGGTGTCCAAACTCTCCTTAATACAGCAGGAGCAGGTAGGTAATATAGTAGAGTATTGGGGTAGAAGAAGAAAGACCTGAGTTCAGATGTGACCTCAGACACTTAACTATCTATGTAGTCTTAGGTAAATCATTTTACCTCTGTCTGCCTGAGTGTTCTCAACTGTAAGGGGGGGAAACTAATAGCACCTACCTTTTAGGGTTTATATAAAGATCAAATCAATTAAATCATATCAAATGAAATATGCAAAAAGCACTTAACTTAGTGACAGACACATAGAAGGCAATTTATAAATGCATGTTCCTCTTCTATATATACAAAGATTAAAATAAGATGGAATTTAACATTTTAAACCTAGAATCATTTTAAAATGATATACCTTTGGTTATCTTTCTTTAAGTTCCATTTTACATTCCTTGTAGAAATATATAGATTTAGAGAATGAGATTCTTATTGGAAAAATGGCTTCTTTTAAATAGGAAATCAAATAAAGGGATTATTTAGTAGATTGGGTCAAGGAAAATAAAATATTTGTTTGTTTAAAGGAACTGTTTGATTGAATTTTAAGTAAAGTTTAGCTGTCAATTTTTTTAAAAAAAAAGGTTAGTTAAATTTTAATTTATTGAATTTAATAAATAAGAATGATGTCTGTAATGATCTAATCAATAAATGTTTTGCTTTTTTTTAAAGTATTTCAATGTGCATCTTGATGGAATATGTTACTGATGTCTGTGTTCACCTCTACCAAAAGAAAAGAGATGCTTTTCATCATTTATACACTGGGAACAAGATATAATTGCTCATATTTTGGCTACCTTTTAATGTTCTTTCTGTTTACATTATTATAGAGCAATCTTTGTGTATATTGCTCTCCTGGGTCTACTTAACTGATAATCAATTTGCAGAAGTCTTTCCAAGTTTCTCTGAATTCCTCATATTTACTGCTTCTTTTAATTCAATATATTCTATAGCATTCCTATGTCAACAATCCTTCACTTAATGATCAAACATTTCTTACTTGATGGGTGCTCACTTTACTTCCAGTTTTGTTTTTTGTTGTCAAAAATGTGCAACTATGAAAAGTCTGGTATTCTGGTTTGAATAATCTATTTTTGATCTCCCCAAGTTATTTGTCAACTAGAGGGAAAGGAATAACTAAATCAAAAAAATGTGAAGAGCTCAGGGACTTCTCACAATTCTATGTAGTTTTCCAGAACTCAAAGCTATACTTAGAGTGCTTATGTCCCCAAAATCTACTATTTCTGGCAAAATCTACTATTTCTGTCTTTTATTATCTTTGCCAGTTTTCTGGGTGTGAATTGAAACCTCAGAAATGGTTTTAATATACATTTTTCATTAAAAATTATTTGGATATAAGAAATCAAGCCATTCTCCAATTGATAAATGGTCAAAGGATATGAACAGACAATTCTTAGACGAAAAAATTGAAACTATTTCTAGCCATATGAAAAGTCATTATGCTCCATGTCCATGCTCCAAATCATTATTAATCAGAGAAATGCAAATTAAGACAACTCTGAGATACCACTACACACCTGTCAGACTGGCTAGAATGATAGGGAAAGATAATGCGGAATGTTGGAGGGGATGTGGGAAAACAGGGACACTAATACATTGTTGGTGGAATTGTGAATACATCCAACCATTCTGGAGAGAAATTTGGAACTATGCTCAAAAAGTTATCAAACTGTTCATACCCTTTGATCCAGCAGTATTACTACTGGCTTTATAATCCAAAGAGATCATAAAGAAGGGAAAGGGACCTGTATGTGCACAAATATTTGTGGCAGCCCTCTTTGTAGTGGCCAGAAACTGGAAACTGAGTAGATGCCCATCAATTGGAGAATGGCTGAATAAATTGTGGTATGCGAATATTATGGAATATTATTGTTCGGTAAGAAATGGCCAACAGGACAATTTCAGAAAGACATGGAGAGACACGAACTGATGCTGAGTGAAACGAGCAGGGCCAGAAGATCATTATATACTTCAACAACAATACTATATGATGATCAATTCTGATGGACCTGGCCATCTTCAGCAATGGGATGAACCAAATCAGTTCCAATGGAGCAGTAATGAACTGAACCAGCTACGCCCAGTGAAAGAACTCTGGGATATGACTAGGAACCATTACATTGAATTCCCAATCCCTATATTTTTGCCTGCCTGCATTTTGGATTTCTTTCACAGGCTAATTGTACAATATTTGAGTCCAATTTTTTTTGTACAGCAAAATAATGGCTTAGTCATGTATACTGACAGTGTATCTAATTTATACTTTAATATATTTAACATCTACTGGTCATCCTGCCATTTAGGGGAGGGGGTTGGGGGAAGGAGAGGAAAAATTGGAACAAAAGGTTTGGCAATTGTCAATGCTGTAAAATTACCCATACATATAACTTGTAAATAAAAAGCTATTATTAAGATAAATAAATTATTTGGAGAAATTTTCATAGGTTGTTTTTTATTTACATTTGTTCTTTTGAAAAATGTTCATATCATTTGCCACTTAACATAATTTAACAAAATGATCCTTTTTGGTATATATTTCTTTCAATTTAGGGAATTTTTTTATTGTAATTATATATATCCCATTTACTACTGGGGACTGGGACCAAATATTGGTTCACTTAAGTTTTTTTTTTCCTCAGAGGATAATTTAATATTAGATTCTGGTTTCAATTGTCAGAAAACAAATAGTTGGTTCCTCTTAGTTCATTAGAATTTTCTTGAAAAAATGCTGGCATCATTTATGGTCAATTGAGAAAATAGTAGTAGCTGTTGTAGTAGTATATTCAGTTTTTATTATAGCTCAAATTATATCAACAATATAGCTACTGTATATTATCTACAGTTAAAGAAAATATACTTGCTAAAGATAACCTTAAACATCAGTAGAAATAATATGTCAATATTAAACTCTCAAATGAGATAATATTTGTAAAGCACTTGGGTCTTTGGCACAAGGCACATATAAATTTCTATTCTTTTTCATCTCCTTCTTCCCAAAGACTAGCTTCCTCAATAGTACCCTTCTTGCTCTATCTGCCTTGCAGAGAAGATGGAGAATAATTGTAAATAGAATTAATAAATGAGATTTAAATGGGGGCAGGTTTTCATGAGCAAAATCACTGGTTTTAGCGCAACAAAGGGGATGTAATATATCACTCAGACACCAGAAGTGAAAATATAAGATTCAAGGTCAAGGAATTCAAGAGATTTCTCTTCCTCTAACTACTCTATGAGCAATGAAAGAGCCAGCATAAGATGCAGAGATCCCTGCCAGTAAAAGAACACCAAAGACAAAAACACTAAATTTCTCATGGGTTAGAGTTGCTGAGTCCTCCTCTATTGTCAAGTTCTCATAGAATTTAATATCAGATAAGAACTGTGTAACATTATCTATACCCCTTTTCCCACATTATATTAGGGAAAGGGGAAAGAGGAACAGCAAGTTTAGTTGTTCATTTTCTAGAACTCCTGAGTTTGGAGCAGATTCTATATATAATTTATGGAAACTTCTTGGAAATGGGAAAGGCAGCAGACATGAAGCCAAGTGTAAGATGTTTTATTATGTATTGTTTATTGCATTTATTGTTCCTATGCCAAGAGTAAAATATTGTATATTGTTGAGTATTTTCTGGTGATTCCTGTGGGGAGCAACTATGCTATGTCAAACCATTCAAAATATGCCAAAGTACAGGAAAGAGGCAGGATTTTGCCAGGAGAATGGGACTTAATCATCCTCCCTTAGGCTGATAATTGAGGAAGATAATGTGAGCATTGAGAAGAAAATAGCACAATCCAAGTATTTACTGTGGCTTGTCATTCATTCTGTTATACCCAGCTTTGATGGTTTAATCAGTATAGAGTGTTTTCGTTGTGAAAACTCATTCTACTTATACTTTTTGGCAACTCCTCTTCAACTTTAAAGTCTTAAAAAGATGTCTGTGGCAACTTGTACTCCATTGGTACTGTTTTTAATATCACAGTCACTTCCACAAAAGAGTAAAATTTCAAGTAATATTGAGACCTGGGAAAAACATTAGTTTAAAAAGGCCAAAGTCTCCCACTGCATTCAGGGTTATCTCCAGTTGATCTTGCCACTGCACCCAGATGGCAACTTTGCATAGCCCTCTATCACTTAAATCCTATTACATTGCAAGTCAGACATTACCTTCCTGATTCATAGTAATTTTTGAGAATGAAGGACAAACAACCTAGCTCTCAGGTAACAGCCTATGTGTCCAGGAGCTTCTGATCATTGTTTTCTGTGCTCTGAGAGTGATTTCTGATGAATAAATAATAAGACTTATTTGGAAGACCTTTATCCATTAACACCCTCACTCTGAACAATAGGCATGAAGTCTTTGTTAAAAACCTAAGAACTTGCCCAGAGTCACACAGTATTAAGTGTCTGAGAGAAAATTTAAATTCAGGTTTTTCTGATTCCAGGCTCAGTACTCCATATATTGTGTGACCTAGTTGCCCTAGAAGGGACTTTACAGGGCATCATATCCAATACTCTTCTTTTATAGACCACATTTTTTTTCTCTAATTTTTTTCTTTCTATTTGCATTTATATTTCCAGCCTGTACCACTTCTTGAAAGCAATGAGTCATTGAGTTCTATACCAAAATTCCCTGCTGTGCAATTCCCTAAACTTATCCCTCTAAAACTTTAAAGAAGCCCCCTTTCTGAATCTCTTGGATTTTGTAGAATGGGAGACGATTTTAACTTTCTCTTATATCATTTGTGTCCCTGGGCAAGTCACTTAACCCCGTTTGCTCCAGTTTCCTCATCTGTAAAATGAGCTGGAGAGGGAAATTACCAATCATTCCAGCATCTTTGCTGAATATAATAACGAATGGGGTCATGAACAGTTGGACACAACTGAAAAGTGACTGATAAAAATAGCCTAGTTCCTCTGTCAAGGCAACCATGAAGCCATGGCATGGCATTTTTCTAACTCTGGTGAATCTCATCCTCTCCTATTCTTGGATAAAGGAGTATGAGAGACAGAGAAGACTAGGCTATAATTTGATTTCAAATTTGATTCAAATGTATTTCTTGTAAATAGCATATTGTAGGATTTTGACTTTTAATCCAGTATGCTATTCACTTCTATTTTATGGGAGAGTTCATCCCATTCACATTCACAATTAAAATTACTAACTCTATATTTCCCACCATCATATTTTTCCCAAGCTATACTTACCTTTGACCTTTCCCTCTTTTCCTCCTCACCAGTGTTTTCCTTCTAACCACCACCTCTCTCAATCTTCCCTCCCTTTTTTCAGTCCCTCCCTCTTTCCTATCACTTTCATCTTCTTCTACTTCTATTCTCTCTTCTATTAACCTTCCCTCTTCCTTTCTCCTTTTCCCTCCTGCTTTCCTATGAGGTGAGGCAAGTTTCTCTATCAAACTAAAATGTATGACATTCCCACTTTCAGCCAAATTCAATGATATTAAGATTCAAACAATGCTCATTCCCCCACCCTTCTTTTCCTCAAATGTAATAGGTCTTCTTTTGCCTCTTCATGTGATATAATTTGTCCCATTTTACTTCCCCTTTCCTCTTCTTCCAATATAATCCCTTTTCCACCCTTAGTTTCTTTTTTATATCATCACAATAAAGTCAAGTTATATCTATACCTCTAAGTATCCCCCTAATAAAGATAAGTTCTCAAGAGTTATCATCATCTTCTCATGTAGGGATATAAACATTTCAACCTTTTAAAATATTTTTTTTCCTTTTTACCTCCTTGCTTCTCTTTGGTTCCATATTTCAAGATCAAATTTTCTGTTCAGCTCTGGTCTTTTTATCAAAAATAATTGAAAACCCCTTATTTCATTGAATGTTCATCTTTTCCTCTGAAAGAAAATGTTTAGTTTTGCTGGGAAGGTGATTTTTGGCTGCAGTTCAAGTTCCATTGCCGTCTGGAATATCATATTCCAGGCTCTTTGATTATTTAAAATGAAAGTTTCTAGGTCCTGGGTAATCCTGATTGTGGGTCCTCAAGATTAGGATTGTTTCCTTCTGGCTGCTGGAAATATTTTCTCCTTGATCTGTTGGTTTTTTTTTGTTGTTGTTGTTTTGTTTTGGTTTTTTTTTTTTTTTATTTTGGAATTTAGCTACAATATTCCGTGGAGTTTTCATTTTGGGTCTTTTTTTTTTTTTTAGGAAATGATTGATGGGTTCTTTCAATAGTTATTTTACCTTCTGATTCTAGAAAATCTTCTTTGATAATTTCTTGAAAGATGTTGTCTAGGTTCTTTTTTTGGTTTCAAGTAGTCCAATAATTCTTGTCTCTCTAGGACCTATTTTCCAAGTCAATTGTTTTTCCAATGAAATATTTTAAATTTTCTTCTTTTTTTTTCATTTTTTTTGTTTCGTTAGACTGATTTTTGATGTCTCATTGAGTCATTCATTTACATTTGTCCAATTCTAATATTTAGTAAGTTATTTTCTTCAGTTAGCTTTTTTTGCCTCCTCTTGTATTTGATTAATTGAACTTTTAAATGAGTTGTTATGGTCATTGAATTTTTTTTTTCCATTTCACCAATTCTATTTTTTAAGGAGTTGTTTTCTTTTCCCATTTTACCAATTCTATTTTTCAGGAAATGTTCTCTTTTTCCATTTTGTTAAATCTATTTTAAGGAATTGTGTTATTTTTTTCTTTTCCAATTTCAACAAATCTATTTCTTAAGAAGTGGTTTTCTTCAATTTTTTTTTCCTTTTCACCAAATGTATTTTTTTCTTTTTTTTTTATTAAAGCTTTTTATTCACAAAGCATGTGCATGGCTAATTTTCCCACATTGACCTCTGCATAACCTCCTGCTGCAAATTTTCCCATTCTTCCCCCATCTCCTCCCCCCACCTGGCAGGCAGTCCAATACAGGCCAAATATGTCAAAATGCATGGCAGATCTTATATGTGTATTCATATTCACACAGCCATTCAATTGCATAAGAAAAAGCAAATAAAGAAAGAAGAAAAAGAAAAACTGAGGAAAAAGAAACAAAATGCAAGCAAATAATAATAGAGATAGTGAGAATGCTATGCTGTATTCTACTTTCTGTTTCCATGTTCTCTCTCTGGGTGTAGATAGTTCTCTTCATCACTGCACAAGTGGAACTGGTCCAAATCATGTCACTGTTGAAGAGAGCCACGTCCATTAGAATTGATCATCATATAGTCTTGTTGTTGCTGTGTATAATGATCTCCTGGTTCTGCTCATTTCACTTTGCATCAGTTCATCAGTCTCTCCAAGCCTCTCTGAAATCATCCTGTTGGTCGTTTCTTATAGAACAATTGTATTCCATAGCATTCATATACCATAATTTATTCAGCCATTCTCCAATTGATGGGCATACACTCAGTTTCCAGTTTCTTGCCACTACAGAAAGGGCTGCCATAAACAATTTTACACATGTGAGTCCCTATCTCTCTTTTAAGATCTCTTTGGGATATAATCCCAATAGAAATATTTCTGGATCAAAGGGTATGCACAGTTTGGTAACTTTTTGAACATAGTTCCAAACTCCTCTCCAGAATGGTTGGATCCATTCACAATTCCAACAACAATGTTATCAGTGTTCCAGTTTTCCCACATCCCCTCCAACATTCATCATTATCTTTTCCTGTTATCTTAGCCAATCTGACAAGTGTGAAGTGATATCTCAGACATTTTCTTGATTTCCATTTCTCTGATAATTGTGATTTGGAACACTTTTTCATATGGCTACAAATAGTTTCAATTTCTTCATCTGAAAATTGTCTCTTCATATACTTTGACTATCAATTGGAGAATGTCTTGAGCTATTATAAATTTGAATCAATTCTCTGTTTTAAAAATGAGGCCTTTATCAGATCCTTTGGATATAAAAATGTTTTCCCAGTTTATTGCTTCCCTTCTAAATGTGTCTGCCTTAGTTTAGTTTGTACAAAAACTTTTTAATTTAATGTAATCAAAATTATTTACTTTATGATCAATAATGATCTCTAGTTCTTTGGTCACAAATTCTTTTCTCCTCCTCAAATCTAAAAAGTAAACTATCCTATGATATTCTAATTTGTTTATAGTTTCATTCTTTATGTCTGGATCATGAATCCATTTTGACCTTATCTTGGTATTGGTGTTAGGTATGGGTCTATGCCTACTTTCTGCATACTAGTTTCCAATTTTCCCAGCAATTTTTGTCAAATAGTGAATTCTTATTCCAAAAGGTGGGATTTTTTGGTTTTTCAAATATTGATTGTTATAATCATTGGCTTTTTTGTTCTTTGAGCCTTACCTATTCTACTAATCAACTAGTTTCTTTCTTAGCCAGTAAAAAATCATTTTGATGACTGCTGCTTTATAATATAATTTTAGATGTGGTACAGTGAGGTCACCTTCATTTGCTTTGCTTTTCATTAACTCCTTTGAAATTCTTGAACTTTTCTTCTTCCAGATGAATTTTGTTGTTATTTTTTCTAGTTCAGTAAAATAGTTTCTTGGGAGTTTGATTGGTATGGCACTAAATAAGTAGATTATTTTAGGGAGTTCTGTCATCTTTATTATATTTGCTTGACCTATCCAAGAGCACTTCATATTTTTCCAGTTGCTTAGATCTAACTTTATTTATGTGGAAAGTGTTTTGTAGTTTTGCTTATATAGTTACTGACTTTCCCTTGGCATATAAATTCCTAAATATTTTATATTATCAACAGTTATTTTAAATGGAAGTTCTCTTTCTATCTCTTGCTGTTGGATTTTGTTAGTGATGTATAAGAATACTGATGATTTATATAGATTTATTTTGTGTCCAGCAATTTTGCTGATGTTGTGGATTATTTTTAATAGCTTTTTAATTGATTCTCTGGGGTTCTCTAAGTATACCATCATATCATCTACAAAGAGAGATTATTTGGTAATATTACCTACTCTAATTCCTTTAATCTCTTTTTCTTCCCTTATTGCCAAGACTAGCATTTCTAATACAATATTGAATAGCAATGATGACAGTGGGCAACTGTGTTTCACCCCCGATCTTATTTGAAAAGGTTCTAGTTTATCCCCATTACATATGATGCTTACTGGTGGTTTAAAATAGATGCTACTGACTATTTTAAGGAAAAGTACATTTATTCCTATACTCTCTAGTGTTTTTAATAGGAATGAGTGTTGGCTTTTATCAAATGCTTTTTCTGCATCTATTGGGATAATCACTTATTTTATTAATTTGGTTATTGATATAGTCAATTATGTTCCTGATATTGAACCAGCCCTGCTTTCCTGGTATAACTCCTACTTGGTCATGGTGTATTATCCTGGGGATGATTTTCTGTAATATCTTTGCTAATATTTTGTTTAAGAGTTTTGCATCAATATTCATTAGGGAGATTGGTCTATAATTCTCTGTTTTCATCCTACCTGGTTTAGGTATCAGTACCATGTCTGTGTCATAAAAGAAATTTAGTAGGAGTCCTTCATTCCCTATTTTTTTCAAATACTTTATATTGTATTGGAGTTAACTGTTCTTTAAATGCTTGGTAGAATTCACATGTAAATCCATCTGGTCTTGGGGATTTTTTCTTAGGGGGGTAATTAATAGTTTGTTCTATTTCTTTTTTTTAATGGGACTATTTAAGTAATTTATTTCCTCTTCTTTTAATCTGGGCAGTCTATATTTTTGTAGGTATTCCTCAATTTCATTTAAGTTGTCAAATTCATTGGCATAAAGTTGGGCAAAGTAACTCCTGATAATTGCTTTAGTTTTCTCTTCATTGGTGGATAGTTCTCCCTTTTTGTTTTGGGGACTAACAATTTGATTTTCCTCTTTCTTTTTTTTCATCAAATTAACTAAAGGTTTATCTATTTTGTTGGTTTTTTCATAAAATCAACTCTTAGTTTTATTTATTAATTCAATAGCTTTTAGTTTCAATTTATTTTGTTTTTCTGTTTATTTTTAGAATTTCAAGTTTGGTATTTGATTAAGGGCTTTTAATTTGTTTTTTTTTCCTTTTTTTTTTTTAGTTGAAAGGACAATTTATTGATCTTCTCTTTCTGTATTTTCTGCAAGTAAGCCTCTAAAGATAGAAAATTCCCCCTTATTACCACTTCAGCTGCATCCCACAACTTTCGGTATAAGTCTTATTATTGTCATTCTCTTGGATGAAATTGTTGATTGTGTCTATAATTTACAGTTTCTTCACCAAATGTATTTTTAAGGAGGTTTTTTTTTTTCAGAAATTTTTTGTGTTTCCTTGTCCAAAGCTGTCATTTCATTTCCTCATTTTTTCTTCCATCTCTTTTAAGATCCTTTTTGAATTCTTCCAAGAGATCCTTTTGAGTTGGAAACCAACTCATATCACTCTTTGAGGTTTCATTTGGAGATGGTTTGCCTTTAATGTTTGAGGACTGTTCTTCCCTGTCTCCATAAAAGCTATCTATTGTCAGAGCTCTTTTTTGGGGGGGTCATTTTTAAAGATTGAAGTCTGCTGTTTGGGCAAAGGAGAAATTAACCAAGCTTCCTTTATAAGGGTTTTATGCTGCCCTGGGGCCGATGGTGACTGCTTCCTTCCTGTGCTGAGAGTACATGGCCAAGCCCCACTTTTTATGCTGGGATTCAGGGGCTCATTATTTGCCTTCTGCAGATGCATCAGCTTAATCTGTTGATCCACTGGCTTTTGAACCAAGATAGAGTAGACTATGCTGTTATATTTTGGCTAAGAGCCTCCCACTAGATTCCCTGCCAGTGTCTCTGCCATGTACTGGGATGATTCTCCCCCCAGGACTCCCCCTTCACTTCCCATCCCCTTCTTTCACCACCACTCCCATCTCCCCCCTGCCATCGCTCCATTGAGACAGATGTTTCTTGCAGTCCTTCCAAGATATCTTCTGCTGGAAATTTGTCACACTCCAAATATCTGTAGGTCCTGTCACTTCAAAACTCATTCAGAGGCTTGATCTGTTGTTATTCTGATGGAAACCAGGAAAATCTCAGGCAAAGACCTGCCTACTATCTTGGCACTTCCCCCCACCTTGTGAATTTTGAAAGGTTAGTTAATGCCTTTGTAAGCAAACTCAGTTCTGGCTCAGCAACCAATCAAAAGGGTTTTCTTCTCTACTCAGTAAAAAGGAGACAATAGTCAAAGATTGCTGTCTCTGCCCTGAAGTACAGGACAGGAACCTCAGGAATATTTGCTTGAAAGTAAATACTCTAAGCAGAGATATTCTTTGGCTCTGTAACAAGCAGATTGCTCTGTTCTCAAAGGACTTGTCTTTTATTGGACAATTCCCTATTACATATAATAACTTCTAGTCTCTCTTCCTTCCATACAAATAATCTTCCATTTTTATTTTTTATTGAGTAATTTTATTTATTTTTAATACATGTTGCTTTATGAATCAGGTCAGGAGAGAAAAATCAGAGCAAAAGGGAAAAACCATAGAAGAGATGAAAAACAGAAGAAAAAAGAATTAAACATGACATGTGCTGATTAACATTGTCTCCTTAGTACCTTTTCTTGATGCAGATGACATTTTTTGTCCAAAGTCTGTTGGGATTGCTTTGGATCACTGAACCACTGAAAAGAATCAAGCCTTTCATAGTTGATCATCACACATTTTTGCTATTATTGTGTACAACATACTCCTGGTTCTGCTTCTTTCACTCAGCTTCAGTTTGTGTAAATCTTTCCAGACATTTCCACAAATAATCTTTCTAAAGCAAGAAGGCCAGTTTGGTCAGACCAAAAAGTATGAGAAGAAGAATAAGGAGAGGATGTGAAGAGCTTTAAAAAACAAAGAAAGGCCAAAGGTAGGCTCCTTTAGCCTTAGAGGTAATAGGAAGGCACTGGAATTAAATGAGTAGGGAATGACATGATCAAACCTATGCTTTCAAAAAACCTCTATAGTAGCTGCCTACTATTTTTTTTTGGTGTATCTTAAAGCATTATCTTGGTCCTTCTCCTTTTTTCTCTCTACACACTTTTGAATGGTTAGTTTTATGAGTTCCCATGGGTTTAATAATAGTACTTACTCAAAAGGGTAGTTGTAAAGCTTAAATGGTATAATATGTATAAAGTGTTTTACACAATTAAAATAGCATATAAATGTGAGCTAATATTATCAAAGGAAACATTAGTTCATATAGCCAAGTACTATAAATAAGCATTGCAACAGGGGGAAATAAATTAGGTTCTAGATTTTCTCATTGCTAAGAGAAAAAGGAACCTAAGTTGTTATATAACAACAGAAAGCATGTAGAAAAAATTTCCTTGGCACAAAATCCAAGAAGGGATTTACTGTATGCTATCTTTTATAAAGGAAAATGAGTAACTCAATGATTATTTTCTTGAACCATGGTTTTGAAAAAGATACAAAAGTCAAATTTAACTATGTAGGTCTCATAAAAAGTGTTCATTTGTGCAATAAATATTGGTCCCTGCTTTTCCCTTTCCTCATGTCCTGGATTTGTCAACTAATGGCAAAAATTTATGTCTAGTTAATTATCTATGATCTTGCAGGAAGATTTAATTACTGGCATGAGGTTAGATAATAGATGAATGAAAGAAAAGAAATATAAAAGGGTAGAAGTATAAGCCTTAAGAATATGTTTAAGTAATAAGAAAGATAAAGGGATTGATAACCTTAAGGAAAAATTTGCTTTTCAGCTGACTTGAAAGTGATATTATGTGCTAGATGAGTTCTAAAGATTTTCATAGTCAGACTTGAAAGTAAAAAAAAAAAATCCTGTAATAACTTTCAATTTTCCATGCGCCCAGTCATTCCATCTTATCTGCTATTTGGTGTTTCCTCTTCATCTGTGACTGTCAAATATGATAAAGGGGCCAGCAGCCATGCATTGATTTCAGACCAGTAGGATACTATTGGCAAGTGTTAAAGTAGGAGAAAATCCTAAGAGTTGTGGTAGAAATGGCTTATTGAACTCAAGCGAGAACACCTTCAGGATAATAAATGTAAGAGAAAGCTTTGCATGCCTATTATTTCCTATAGGAATGAACCCCAGATGAAAAGCAATGAGAAAGTTCTGGACAATTCTAGTACATCAGGCAAATGGATAAACAGTTATTCAGAAACTTTCATAGCCATCAACTCTGAAGAATAATTAATCAGCTTAATTACAGGAATTTGTCAAACAGCTTCTTTGTATCAAACCCTGTGCTATGTAATGGGGACTACAAAGACAAAAATGTAATGGTTTCAGAGGTTAGAAAGCTTTCATTATACTAGCAACAATAATGACACAACCTTTTGCAATTGAAAAGGGGAATTGTATACATTTTCATTTCACATTCATAACAAAGGGATAAAGTGATTAGCATATGACAAAACATTTATCATATTCCTATTGAAAGAGTCAGAGTACACAGGTTATCAGGCTTGATACCCGGAAGACCTGAGTTTAAATCTATCTTAGAAACTAACTTGCTGTATCGCCTTAGGTAAGTCACTTAATTTCTTCCTACCTCAGTTTCTTTAACTGTAAAATAAAGATAATACATTTTTCTTGGGGTTTTTGTGAGGATCATATAAGAAAACATTTGTAAGTCCTTAGAACAGTGTCAGGCACATAATAGGTACTTAATAAAGGCTTGTTTCCTCTCTCTTCTATTGTGGTCAGAGCATTACCTTAGGGTTAGAAACAAAGTTTAGGTAAGTAATGGAGCAAGGCTTGTTAAACTTTTTCCATTTGCAGCTCCTTTTCACCCAAGAAATTTTGGTGATTTGGGGAAACATAGGTATTTAAATTGGTATGCAAATCATACATTTACTGATAATAAATCATAAATTCAATTACAAGACACCATATGAAGGCATGAACCACAGTTTAAGAAGCTAGGACATATAGGCCCTTCCCCCACAAGACAGTACTAACATAAAACTGCAATATTTATTTTTTAATGTAATATTCCAAAATATGACTAATATATTTACAAGGCAAAATGCCATATAATTTTTTTTTTCAGGAGATCAAAGCCTACTTAGCACTAACAATTTACCATCTGCCTCACTTCTGACCTTTTCTGCCCACCAGGAATAGTCTCTAAATTGAAATTTCAGAGACCATTCCCATCCTCCTTAATCCAGAGAATTAACCTACTCCAATTTGAGACTCAATCCTAGAGTTTATTGTCTTGAATGGTGGGTGAAGAAGTACAAACCTGCCAATCCACTCTAAATAGTTGACCTCAGAATATGCTTCATATGCCATAAGCAACAATAAAGGCAAATAAGTTGGATATCTCCCAGATCATGCAGAACTAGACCAGAAATACCTATAAATGCATATGTATATATGTATGCAATTGTCTGTAAACATATATATATAGTCTACAAATTTTTGTGCACATATTTAAATACATATGTAAATTCATCTATTAGTAACTATGGTCCTTGAGGCCAGAGATAATTCAGTGGAAATATTTTTATGCTAATTGTTTATTGTAGAGTCTGGAATATAAGCTTTTAAAAAAATTCTTCTTAATATATTATAAATTGGAAAACACAGCTTAGGAGAGGTAAAATGAGGTGAATTTTAAAAGACAGATTATTTCAACAGGTAAGAATAGGGAAGAAACACATCCTAGATATAAAGAATCATTTGAGCAAAATCATGTGAAAATACAATTACTGATGACTCATTCAGGAAATATTATTATAGTTTAGTTGGAGAGCCTTTAGAGAAATGACATGTGATTAGTCTAGAAAACTATTGTATAGTGTCACTAATGGAAGACTTTGAATATAAGGCAGAGTAGTCTGCACTTATTTAGTATTTATGTAGTAGAGGGTCACTGAGGATTGTGGAGCCCAGCAAAACATCAATGGTAAATGCTTTACATCCTAAGTACATAGTAGACTAGTATTTGGCACAAAGCAAGTATTTAATAAATATTTGTTGAATTGTATTGAATAACCTGACCAGTTGAATTTAATAATCTAATCTGGAAAAGAACATAAGAATTTATGAAAAAATATATGGATAAGGATTGGTTGGCTGTTATCCTTCCTTTTCAAAGAGGACAAACATGATATCACTATGTTAGAGTCAAGTTTGTATGTTTGACTGTGACCCATAAGACCAATATGAAATTAGAATGCTTTGCCACAGTTCAGACACAGATAGTCCTTATGAATATTTAGGGTGGATTCTCTAACTTTGCACATCTTGCTTTTCCTCTAGACTAATTCAATTTTGCTTTGCTCATAAAACATAGCACCTTCCCTGATGAGGGCATACCATGCTGGGTAGTCCTGTGTCAGTGTCTTCCATGTAATACAATAAATTCTAAAGTTCTTAAGAGAGACCTTGCAAGTATTTTTGTATCACTTTTTCTGATCACTTCATGAGAGCTTGCCCTGTATAAAACCTCCATAAACAGTCTTTTGGGCAAGCATACATTTGACATTCAAATATTGTGACCAGCTCAATGGAGTTGTGCTCTCTACAGTAGAGTTTGAATGCTTGGCAGTTTATTTTGAGAACAGCGTCCAATATCTTACTTTCAGGTGATCTTCAGAATCTTCCTAAGACAATTGAAATGGATGAGATTCAGTTTGTGGCAGGAGCAGAACAAAGCTTTATATACAAAATGTGTATATCTGACCACAGCCTTTGATACTGTCGGTCGCAAGAACTTATGGTAAATTATGTCAAAATTTGGTTCCCAGAAAAGTCCATCAGTATAGTATGTCAATTTAATGATGGCATGTTTGCTTGACTTCTGGATAATGGACAATGTTCTCGCGCTTTCTCAGTTACCAATGGAGTGAAACAAGGCTGTGTGCTTACTCCCATGCTTTTTAGCATGACGTTTTCAGCCATGTTGTCAAACACTTTTAGTGAGAACAAACATAGCATCAAATTCAGCACTGCACTGATGGCAAATTTTTCAGCTTGAAAAGACTACAAGCCAAAACTAAAGTAGAGGGAGTGTTGGTGCACAATATTTTGTTTGCCAATGATGTGCACTTAATGCAGTCTCTGAAGTTAAGATGCAACAAAGTACAGATCAGTTCTCTGCTATTTGTGCTAACTTTGGCCTGACAATTAACACCAACAAAATGCAGGTACTCCATCAGCCAGCACCACATCATCCATTCATGGAACCATCAGTTACAGCAAATGTAGAAGTTTTGAATTCTGTGACTAAATTCACTTACATGCATTTCCAGAAATAACTCAGTGTTTGGGATGCTCTGAAGTGTGAAATAGAAGAGGTATTAGATTGACTACCAAACTGAAAGTCTATAGGGCCATTGTGCTGACCTCATTGTTATATGCACATGTAACCTGGCCAGTATACCAACACCATGCCAGGAAACTGAGTTGTTTCCATTTGAATTGTTTTAGGAAGATTCTGAAGATCACCTGGCAGGACAGAAAAGGATACCAGTTTGCTGCCTGAATGGAAACAGCCAGATTAGTACTTCCATAGTTATTCCAGCAGAAACCTAAAAATTGTAACACACCAAATAATGATCAAGAAATAAAATCAGAAACTCTAAGAAGTGACTTATTCTGACGCACCTAGACAAAAAGCAGGCTAGAGGATAATAGGAGATTGGAAAGAGGACCACCAACAAATAAAGCAACAATGTAGGCAAACAAGTTGAAAATCTCCCATATCTCTCAAAGCTGGACCAGAGACAATCAAATTTGATTCAATCAAATCAAGAGACAATAAAATTTGAAACCCCCATTGTTATGGGCCAAAACTTTGAAACAAGGATTCGTACGAGGTGTTAATTCAGTGGAATTAATAAATATAATGGTTATCTAATTTAGCATGGTGTTTAACAATTCTCTAGTTCAGTACATGTACTTGGTCCTTAATATAGTTCCACAATATTCACATCTATGATAATGCAGTATATAACAGTCAGCAAAGTCTGAGACAGATTCATTCCATAGTCCAACTTTGTGGTGGCTGGAGGCTGAAGCACAAACCTTTGGACTCAGATTCATTCATTTCATCTCATACCACCTTGGTGTGGCTCTCCTCCACTTCTCCATTGAAACCAAGACTCTGGAAGGCTTCCAGAAAACTAACTGAGCCCAAGTGAAGGAGATAGGACTTAAGGAGACAAAAAAGGATTTGGACTTTAACCCCTGGCTACTCGTGTGGTGATTACTTTTCTGAAACAAAGGCTGCCTCAAAGACTCCCAAGAAAACTGAACCAGAGAACATTATACCCCATGATGCTTAAAAATTCTCAAAGGACTTTGGAAGCCATCTAGAGAAGAGACTAGCATAAAATGGCAGCTCTCAGACCAACATACCAAAGGATTCTGATTTACTTTACACTCTGTCCTTAGACATCAAGGACAGTGCTGAAGATATAGTTCTTTGTATCTCAAAGATACAAGAAGGCATAATCCCAGGAAGGGGGACAAGGCAGAATCAGGACAGGAACTTAGTTAAACCAGAGTAAGGCAAAGCAGTTCCCACTCTGCTACCTAAAAAACACAACAGTAAAAAAAAAACTTGGATCTGACACAAAACCTCCACTTAAGGAATTAATTGTAGAGACAGATGAACAAATAAAAGATGGCAATCCATATAGAGATTTATTGTCTAAAGATTCCTGAAAAAAAAAAAAAGCGGCCCAAAAGACTTTAAAAATACATGCAGGGGTTTAAAGTGGGGTGGAATAGAGTGGAGGGGTTTTCCACAAAGCTTATATAAATATGTAAAAGAAATAAAGTGAATAAAATCTCTGAAGGGAAGAACTGGAAAAAAACTCAGAATAGGAAGTGGATAATACAATAATAATGAAGATGGAGTTTGAAACTTTTTCAATCATTCTGGACAGTGTATCTGATCCAGCAATGTATCAACTGAACCTGTATCCCAAACAGATCATACATGAGGAAAAGGGATCCATATGTGCAAAACTGTTTGTGGCACCCCTTTTTGTAGTGGCAAGAAACTGGAAACTTAGTGGATGCCCATTAGTTGGAGAATGGCTGAATAAGTTATAGTATATGTATAAATCTAACAAAAGTCAATGACTCCGTAAGGCACCAAGAAATATTAAAATTTGAAATTTGAGAAAATTAGAAGGAAATGAAAAATATCTGATATCACTTACTGCAGGAAGTATTAAGCAATTGTATACGTATGAAAATATAAGGATTATTATTAGTGAAAACCAGGGATATTTATAACTAGAAGAGGAAAAGGGAGAGGATGATACTGAGAAGGTTTGAAGAGGTAAATAAATTAGCTGAAATAGTTGATGCTTGATGGTGGTATTTCTTTCGTTAAGTAAGACATTAGTTCATGTGTTATAAATGTGTAAAGAGAAATTGATTATACAATTAGGGATTATTGGAATGAACAAAGGTTTGTAATAATTAAGTAATGTAATTAGAAGTCCATGAAGATGGAATAAGGAGGATTAACAGGAAGTATTAAGAGCCCATATAAGATTATACACCTTGGTTGTGTAATAAATATGTGGAGTTACTTTGCAAAGAAATAAATTGGATGATGGAGATTACCTCTGAATGATGATTGATAGGTCAGAAATGGGGAAAGGTCATTGAGAAAAAGGATTTTACATGTAGTACCTATTAAGAGACATTAAAATCTATGGTCTGGAGGTGACTAATAATGAAAATAATAAAAAGCTAATATGACTAATAAATCCATATCAGGACCTGATATCAAAGGAATTCTACTAAACCCAATGTTCATGCCTATCTGACTTATTCATAATTAGTGCATCCAAGCATATCTCTGTTTGTGCATTTATAAAAATGTTCAGCCCCCTTTATTTTCTATCTCAATATAAATTCACAAAGACTCTCCTTACCTTGGACAACTATGAAAAGTTCTCTAATTTATATAGAGAAGACGTCCTGGTTTTTGACATATAATTGATTTCATTTTTTAGAACAAAACAAGGCTGAGACATCGATGGCAGAGAGATACATGTCTCTTTGTTGCTTTTAAAGATGGAGAGTTTTTCAATTTTGTTTTTGAGTGATTTATATGTAATTAAAAATCTTGTTATTATATTAAAGGTAGGTATCACTTTTTTTCCACCTTGAAATGAAAAACCAGACTAATATGCTAAATAGAAAGACTAAGTAGAAACTACAAAGGGAAATGATAGATGAAAGGAATAGGAATGAGTCAATGGACAGGAAGTTTCAATAATCCTGGAAAGTATATTTAATGTGAATTAGAGGAGAGAGCAAAAGAAGGTATTGGCAGAAATTGGAATTTCATAGTTTTATATTTTGAAGGTGATATAATTTGGAGAAATAATGAGATTAAGGATATAATCACATGTATGTATAAAGCTGTAGTGGTGTCTTGCTGAAGTTTAAGAAGCTGAAAGAAAATCCGTAGCCTGAGTATTAGATAATATCTGTTAACCAAAAGACAATGGCAAGGGATGGAGAAAAAATTAAGACAATGATTAAAACTCTGAAGTTGTTGAAAAAGTTGACATAATGACTTGGAATTTAATGGGTTGTAATTTCAAGGATAGGAAGTAATCATAAAAAGTGGGTTTCATAAACTTCAGAAAATAAAAGATCAATGAGGGATGATGGTATTTAAATAATGGAGACCCACAAAAATTATACCAACCTCTTCTCCATCTGTCTCTGTGAAATGGGGGGAGCAGGAGAAGGATTATGTTATCATGGATTTTGTATAAAGGTATATAACAATTTGAGAATAAAAGCAGGTTTCTTTACATTTAGCAGTAGAAAAAATGATATCTAAAAAGATCTAGAATATAGGATAATTTCTGGAAAATAGACCTGGGGCAGGGAAAGAGAAAATGTATTTGGGGTTCTAAAAGTTAGAGATGATTGGCCTAGAAAGCAGGCGAATCAAATTAGAATTAGCCTAGGGAAGAATGGGAGTGATTAGAAAAGGAATGAGTTTTCAGAAACAGGGAATTTTGTCACATGATTTACATCTACAGCAATGCAACAGAATCATGAACATTGAGAAGCTGGTATAACTGTTTAGAGACTAAGGTAACAATCTGTCTCATAGATAGATCCTGTCACACAAGTAAACCAATGAGCTGATATGGATTTACAGAGTTGATCTGCTCTCAAGTAGTGGCATTTTGTTATTTTCCCATTTAATGAAAGGAATATTAATTAATTAAATTATTATTATAATTAATTAATTAAAACTTCTGCTATCTGAGTTCTAAACCCCCAGGTTATGGAACATAGAGCTTACAAATTATCAAGTGTATTTGGGAGTCCAATTCTCAAAGTATATTTTGGAACATTGAATGGTTTGGTCAGTTGATTAGTTATCATTGTAATACCCTTTGTGCAGGTAAAGAAACTAAGATGAAGTGATTTGCCGGATTTTTAAATCAGAAACAGTACCAAAAGTGAGACCTTCTAATCCTAAAACCATCCTTTTGACTAAGTTTGCAGTAACTTATAAAGGAGGAATATAGTCAAGATGGGTATCTAAAGTATTCAAAAAGATAAATTTAGGGGATGAATATTTTAAGTTATGATTTTATAAATCAATTAGATAAACATCATTATTTGGGGATGTCTATAAAATCTTCCAGAGTATTAGAAAGGAAAAACTTCTAAAACATTAAAGCTTCAAAAAGTTTCTGATTGAGATGGCATTTTACATTACTTGAATTTTAAAATTCCCCACCTATTGTAATTACTGTTGTTATAATTGTTCTAATTAGATTAACCACTCACTGACTCATATAAAAATTTTTTAAAAAAATATTATATTATACAATATTATACAAATAAATGGATCCCCATTCACTGTCTAAAATTTGAAATAATTCATTATCATGTACAAAAGTATGTGGCATTCCTCAATACCCTATAAGATTTTTCTCTTCCTGTGCAAGAGCAGGATCTTTTATTCTATTTGCATTCACAGATAGGAAATAGGGATAAGGCACAGGTTAGGGTGGTTTCTCAGAGGCAGGGATCATCCAACTACAATGCACTTTAATGTTCCTAGGCATAACCCTGGTATAAGAGATGACATTGTTATTCTTCGTCATTTTATATTAGGAACCCCCACTAAAGTGCTTCCCATTTCAATACATCAGTCACAACGAAAATATTTTTATTTGTTTGCCTATTGATTTGTGACTTTTTTGTATTCTAAATTTTGTATTCCAAATTATTTCTCTTCTTTTTCTCCCCTATACATTTGAAGGCAACTAATGGTTTATCAATTCTACATGTGAAATCAAGCAAAACATACACCCTCATTAGCCATGTTGTAAAAAAAATAAATAAAGAAAAAAAAAGCAAGAAAAAGTAAGAACAAAGAAATTTTTTAAAGTATGCTTCATTTTGCACACAGTTCATCAGATCTCTCTCTGGAGGTGGATTACCTGTTTCATCATTAGTCCTTTCGAATTGGCTTGATTGTTATCTTGATCAGAGCTATTTTTCATAGTTATTTACCATTACGATATTGATGTTACTATGAAAATGTTCTTGGGGTCTGCCCACTTCACTCTGCTTTAGTTTATGTATCATCCCAAATTTTTTTTGGAAACCATCCCTTTTGTCATTCCTTATAGCACAATATAATTCCATCACAATCATGTACCAAAATGTGTTTGGTCATTTCCTGATTGATGGAAATCCCTTCAATTGTTGATTCTTTGTCACCTCTAAAAGAAGTTCTATAAATATTTTTGTACATATAAGTTCATTTCTCTTTTCTTTGTTCTCTGTGGAATAGTTGTAGTGCTGGTCAAAAGAAATACACAGTTTTAAAGATCTTTGAGAAAAGTTCAAGATTGTCTTCCAGAATGAGAAAATTAGTTTTCTTTTTTTCTCTTTTAAGTCTCTCTCTACGGCTGCACAAAACCATTTCTCATCTTCTCTCATCCTCCTTCTAAACAAAGCTGCTTCTCTACTTGTTCTCAACTACTGAAGAAAAGTTAAGTCCTATTAGGTAATGAGCTAATCAATAAACATTTATTATGTGCCTATTATGTACCTGGCACAAAACACTAAAGCTAATTAGTAGTTCTAAAATGAGATCTACATAGATTCCATGGTTATCTTCCTGAAATAATATGGAAACCTTTAAATGAAAAACAATTTCCTTTGGTTGTGGGGTCTATAAAACTACTTTAGGTACTCTCTCTTTAGGCTTTAAAGAGTTTTCCCTTCTCAAGTCATACAGTTCAATAAAAAGGAATATAGACACACCATGATAAGGTTTTTCTTTTTCAAGCTATAGATGGCGATAGAAAGCAAGACTGCATTTTCCCATCTGTCCCCTTAAGATGAAATTTTTCAATTCCTCCAATCAGTTCTTTCAAGCAGCAGATTTTTTTAAATCAGATCAGTAACTCCCACTTCAATTCAACTGTATAAGCTTCTAAAGCAGCAGTTTTATGAGGAGTTTCTCTCTTCAATTTTCTTGAGCTATATTCTCACAGACTCCTGATCTAGCTTCTGACCTCTGGCTTTTGTTCTTTGACTTCTAATGACTCATTTCTAAAAGTTGTAGAAAATCCAAATTGTCCCATAAGCTAAAAATAGTTCTTTTATTCCAAGTTTCCAAAGTCTTGAAGATAATTTTATATAAACCAATGCATTGCAGCCAGAAGTCAGTATTTTTACCTCAAAAAGTAGTAGCCTCAGTAATTTTATATATGAGGATGCCTCTCTTGGGTCCTCATAATTGTGGTTCTCTTCAAGCTGCTTTTGTCTCTTCTTTTCAAAAAAGTCCTTTTCCTGATCCTTCCAAAAATATGTCCTTATAAGAAATTGGCAGCACTTTTCAGATATATTTCCATTCTTCAATTCTAAGTACAGGGGAAATAAGAGGTGACTGCATAGTGAAGAGCAATTGGTCTTGGAGTACAGACAATATAGACTTAAATATTGCCCTTGGCATATCTTGATTGTGTGAGTCTAGATATGTCACATTAACTCTCTGAGCTCTAGATGACTCTCTAAGGATTATATATTTCAGAAGAGTCCCTTATTTGCATCAGTGGAGGAAGTTATATCATCGTGAAACTGGTATAACAATAAAATCCTAGATCAAGGAAAGAAAGAGGTAAAGAGACCTACAATACCAGTGAAGTCAACCTTGAGAGAAAAAGTCAGAAGTTGTCCTTGAATATGTGGAGGTGTTTAGACATTTATAGAGGCAGATCAGAAATAAGGGGAGACATAAATCAACCCACTGTCATGTAGACATCAGTCTTAATATTATCAAGAAAGAGTCTACAGAACTAAGGAATTGCAAACAAAAAACATATAATCCTTCAATATAAAATAAAGAAATTAATGCACAGGATGTTATGAATTTATATATGTGTAAGTAGTGCAGTCATTTTCCCCCTACCATGTTTGGCCATCCTAAAACAAACTAGGCTCTAGACTATTTTTGATAAATGAAAATAAAACTGACTTCTAGAAAAAGTCAACTTCGATGATCAAGTCAAAGTTTCTCTTTTATTTAAGCATCTTGTAGTTCTCCAAAAAACTGTTTGTTTATCCGTCCAACAGTCTGTCTATTTTGTAGGTATCATTCCGTATATATTAGTCTTTCCCTTATCTCCTACTTCTACTCTCTTTAGCCTTCTCTTCTCATGACCATTCATCAATCCAATTTACCTCCACAATCCTCCAATTTTGGAGTCTTTTATTTCAGGGTAGAAGTATCTAGCTTCCTAGTTGGTTTGAAAATTCTGGCCTAAGACCTCAGAGGAGTAAAACAATCAGAATTGTCTTTACCTTCTCTATAAAAGACTCAGAACAGCCACAATATTTAACTTTTCATAGTCTTGATGTTTAGCAGATTTCTTTAACTCATGAAAAGCCCTGACATATAGAATGGAGATGCACACAAGAGTCTTAAAAATCATGTGGATCTCTCCTCCTGCCATAGCCTAAGGACCATATTGCCTGAGGTTTCCTGGTAACAACCTTCATTATACCTAATGCTGAGCTTTCCTAGTCTTTATTTGAAAGTCCCAATTTGAATATGAGGAAAATTGTGGAATTGTTAGTCCTGGCACCAGCTGTTCTAGTGCTTGTTTTTGACTATTCATTCCTTCTCTCACCACCATTCTATTGCCTGCTAAGCCATGTGACTTTCTTTTGGGGGTATTCTCTTTAGGGCACTAAATAATATGCCTATTGCTGTCAACTAGCTAGTAGAATTCTTTTGCAAAATACCTTTAGTTCCAACAATGGACCCTGGCACATCTTCAATATTTTTTCATCAATTATGCAATATAAATAAATCTGAGATAAATCCAATAAGTTAGCCGCAAGCATAACTTTGGGGAAAAAAAGACCACACTATTTTCCCTTGCCTCTCACCCATCCTTCATCCTCTCTCCTTCTTACCAGATGCTAAACTCTTACCCCCACCCTATGACCCTAACCTACCTTAGAGAACATATAACACACATTCTTCACCTATGATTATTGATTCCATCTAATTTTAATACTGTCATTCATGATGGATACAGTTAATTTTTGCTGTTCTGTATGTATATTGGATATTGTCATTTATACCATTAATCACAGGCATAATTGTCATAAGAGCAGAAATGCCTTTTCCCAGACATTTCATTCTAAAATATAATTATCCCGACATCCTGCTGTTAATGGCACTGAATTCTAATTACTTCAAAATGAAGCCATTATTCATAAATGTAGTGCCTATAACGTGCATGTTTACAGTAGATGGGATGTTATTATAAAATTTATCATCTATGGTAGAGTTTTATTTTCTAGAAACTGATTTAACTGCTCTCCTTCTTAGTGATGCTTTGTCCTATTCCATTAACAGATGACAGAGTATTCCATTCTTGTTTATTCAAAAGGATAAAAGTAGAACTCATCCTTTGCTGACTACTAACATTCAGAATTTCTCTATATAAACAAACCTTAGATAAATGATATATATATAATAAAAACATGCTCTAAATTTAAGTGTGAATCTTAGAAAATGAAAACTATCAATGTAAATACTTGAAATTATCAAGGAAAAATTATAATAAAAAGTAGATACTAAGTGTCTTGGTATGTATGTGTGTGTGTACTTACAGATATATGCATACATATATGTACAATTATACATGGAGATATATAGGAATATAAAGAAATACATATTTATATATTTATATGTGTGCTGCAGTTTATTTGTACATCACTGTGTCAGTCAATTAAACTAGCACTTATTTTGTGCCAGCCATGAACTAGGCATTACACTAAGTGCTGGAGATTCTTTTTAAATGGAAAAAGATAGTCCCTGCTCTCAAGAAACTCAAAATCTGATGGGAGAGAAAATATAAAAATACCTAAACATCTAGGTGATATAAAGGGATAGAGTGCTAGGATTGGTATCAGGAAGACTTAAGTTTAAATACGACTTCAGATACTAGTTTTTTGATCCTAAGCAAACCACTTGACTTTTGTTTGTCTTAATCTCCTCAACAATAAAATGGGAATGATAACATTTGCCTCACAGATTTGTATTGAGGATTTAATAAGAAACTATTTGTAAAACTTTTAGCCCAGTATCTGGCATATATTGTCATTGTTATTATGATCATCATCATCACTATGCTGTTATTTAAAAACAAAACATAAATAAAATAAATTAGAGATACTATAAAGAAGGCACTATCACTGAAAAGGATTGGGCAAAGCCTTTGGCAAAACTGAGGATTCAACAAGGACTTGAAAGAAAGAAGGGAATCCAACAGGCAGAGGTAATGAGGGAAAAAGTTTCATACTTAATACTTATGTTAGAAAGATTAAGTGTCTGGTTGGGGGTAGCACAAAAAAGAGGTCAGAGTCACTGGATCAGAGAAAGCTGGGGGAAGGGAGAAGACTGGAAAGTTAAAATGGGGTGATAGTGATTGATGGAAACAGGTGTTAGAAGATTTTATAAACTAGAGTATTTTGTATTTGATTCTGCAAGTAATAAGAGGTCACTGGAATTGACTTAATAACAGGATAACATGCTCAGATTTGGACTTCAGGAAGATTACTTTAACAATTAAGTGGAAGATGCACTGGAGAGATTTGGGAGACCAAGTAGTAGTCTGTTATAATAATACAGACATGAACTTAATAAATCCTGTATTAAAGTCATAGTAATGTCAAAGGAGAGAAGGAAGTGTAGATAAGATGTTATATAGAAGAAATGAAAAGGCATTGATTGGATTTGGAGGGAGAAGTAAGAGAAAGTGAAAAGATGGCAATAACATGTTTGATATGAATCCAGATGACTGGGAGAATGGAAGTACTCTCATAGTAATAAAGATTTGAGGTAGAGGAGAGGATTTGAGGATAAAGAGAGATTGAGATCAAGTTGTTTATGCAATAATCATTTTTAAATTGCCAATAAGCATTTGGAAATGAGAGAGCATGTCAGGAGGTTAGGGCTAGATAAATATACTTGAGGATCAAAAGCTTTGAAATAATTCATCAGAACTGATGAGATGACCAAATTAAATAGTATGGAGAAAAAAGAAAAGAAGATATAGGACAAGAATTTGAGGAACTCAATATATGATCTAGATGAAGATCCAGGGAAAGAGACAAAGGAGTGATTAGTTAGGATAAGAAATAGAAGAAAGCAGTATTATGGAATCCTTAGGAAAAGCATATGATAAGGAAAGGGAATAAAGCATAATCATAATCAATATTTTCAAAGACTACAGAGATGACAAGTATGAAATTGAGATAAGATCATTAGATTTGATAATTAAGAGATCTCTTGTTAACCTTAGAGAAAGTAGTTTCAGATGTATGATAAGGGCAGAAGATGAACTGCTAAGAGCTAAGAGAAAAGGAAGTAGAACCATTGATTACATATAAAATTCTCAAAGAAAATAATTAAAGATATATAGATAGAAAGAGATATAGATATAGATATAGAGAATCTTACACATATACATATCCCAAATGAGAAATGTTAATGCTATATTGCTTCTTTTAAAAAAAAATTAGTTAATAAGCATTTATTTTCTCTCCCACTCACCTCCCCATCTTTGGGGTTAGGGTGAAAATTGGAATCAAGTTTTGAAAAACTTTAAATTTTAGAGTTATTTCTGTTTTTTGTGAAAGATGAATGGAAATTACTAGAACTTATCAAGTAGGGGAGTGACATGATCATATGGGTGCTTAAGGAAAATCATTCTGGTTTATTTGAAGTAGACAGATTGGTATGAGAGGAAATTTGAGGCAAGGAGATCAAATTGTTGAAGGCTATTGAAATAATGTAAATAAAAGCTGATGACAGCCTGATCCAAGATGTGAGTAAAAAAAAGGGGGGATAGATATGACAAATATTTTGAAGGAAAGATTTAGAAATTATATATATGGAGTGAGGGAGAATACATAATTTCAAATAATAAGTATAATGCTGGAAGACTGGTGGTGCTTTCAACAAAAAGAGGAAATTTTGAAAGACTGAAGACTTTGTTGGGAACAATAATAAATTATTTTTGAGTCATTTGAATGTAAAATATCTCCAGGGAAATAAAATTTGATCCAAACAGCAATTGGTGATACGGAATTACAACTCAAGGAATGGACAAGGGTTTTGTGTAAAGATCTATGAGTAATCTACGTAGATATATCAATTAAATCCATGAAAGTTGATATGAGCACCTTGATATTTAACTCTGAGTCAATTAAAAAAAAAAAAAACATGTTTTCTTCATACAAACTGAAGTCTAACCACATTTCTAGAATCTTATCAATTTCTTTCCTTTGAACCAAAGTATAAGATTTTATATTTATTTCTAACCAATTCCATTTTATTAGACATGGCCTAGTAATCTATCTTATCAAACAAGTTTGCATATTGATTATAATCAGAAGTGTTACTCATTAAAGGTATTAACTATACCTCCTAGCTCTATGGTATCTGCAAATTTTATAACAATGTTTATATTTTTATCTAAATGAGAGATAATAATGTTTGTTAATGACTAATAGTACAGGTCTTCTCTTTGATGTCATTTTTTATTTCTTTACATTCTGTTAACTCTCTGGACTTCCATTATCATTCAATCTTATTTATTTCACTTCAGCAGACATTTATTTAGAGCTTAATGTGTGAAAGATAATATGTTAAATAATGGGAATTCTGAGAAAAAAAAAAAACACTACCTACTTTTAATGATCTTATATTCTATTCAGATGTCTCATTGTAATGTTGAACTGATTTTAGGTTCATACTAGGAAACAGTGTAGGGTAAACTCTGCCAAACCAGAAAGACTTCCATACGGGTCCAATGATTGTCATGTGAGGATTTGTTTAGTGGTGTTGAAGAAGATAATACATAAGGGGGTTCCAGGGACATTCCTTCATTCCTCTTTGGATTCTATTTCCAAATTTCCAGAAGTTTTTCTTTCATAATCCACCAGCTTTTTCATTCTGAAAATCTTCTAATTGATTCTTTTTTAATTAAATTCCATATTCACACTGTTAGTCTTTTGTGGTGGCCACACCTGACTCTACAGAATTCTTTTTCCATTTTCCTCACCATAATTACTTTTTAGCTTCTTTTTTTTTTTGTATGTATGTATTCTTCCATTATTAGAATGTATGCTATTTGAGGTCATAGACAGTCTTTCTTTTGCTTCTATTCCCAGTACATAATGTCTGGCACCTAGTAAGAGCTCATTGATTTGACTTGATTTCATGGATGTTTTCTGTCACAGTCATTCATGAAGACTCTCCACTAAAGTGAAGAGAACTATTTAAAATCAACCAATGAAACAATTCTAAGTACAAATTACAATGATGTGTAGTATCTTTTCTCTCTTTTTCCTCTGTCTCTCTTAAATTTGAGTTCTATGGAAATTTATGTTAGTGAAGAACTCTGAACGTGTTTCTGCAAGGAGATCTTTCTATTTCAGAGTTATAAGGAATCTTAGAGATGATTTTGTCCAGCACCTTCATTTTATATTTGAGAAAACTGAAATTTAATGAAGTTATATGACTTGTGTAAAATTTCAAAATGACACTTAGATCAAGACTGATATCAGGTTTCCTTGGTTCCAGGGCTGTTGAACATCCTCTCTAACTTACATACTCTTAACTTATTGATCTAGGAAGTAGATAATGTAACAGGACAATAGAGTCAGAAGTAGGATGAATGAGGCAACAATTCAAATTTTAGGAAATAGTTTTAATGAATTAGTAATAAGTGAAGAGGATTTTTTTTTTCCTGGAAATAATTGTAAGGGTGAACTAACCAACTGTAGACATTGTAACATAAAAAACCAGAGTATCAACCTTTGTGATCTGCTTAGTTTGTCTCTCAAACAGTGAAGTTTTGGATGTATTCAAAGAGCCACAATCCCTGACAATTTATCATCTAAAGCATATAATAAAAGACAAGGTAAGACTATAGAGAATGAAAACAGAAACAAAAGGGGATCATCAATATAACTGCCTCATTTGAAGGTGAGAAATGTATAGCTTTCCCTAAGCTTTCCCAAAGATGGCTTTGGGCCAAGACTTAGAGGGGCTATCTTCTCTTTAAGTGAAAGGTATTTGGATAGATGGCTTTGGGGTTTGTTTGGGATTTGGGGGAGGTAATGAATTTGTTTGGAAACATTGCTACAGCAGCATCCTGTTGTGATTTGTCTTGGCTTCAAAAAAATTATTAAATTTGGCTCTCATCAAGTATCCTTATTCATGTAGATTTTTAATGTATTCTCTTGGGCCTCTTGAGAATTCAATGAAATCAAACTACAATTGAATTCAGAAATACATTAGAGAATACCTTGAAATGACAGTCAACCATAATATGAAGGAAGATATAAATCTCAAGTTCCCATCTTTAATGTGAATTCCTATTTTCAGTTTACCATTAAATCCTTTTACAATGGAAGTTAGAATGTCATTGAGTAAAGGCATATGGGAAGTTAGTCAGTTTTACAGATTCTGGTCTTAGAAGATCAACATACAGAAATGTTACAGGTGACCTTATTCACATAGATATATAACCTATACAAAAAACAAACTTCATTACTATTTTACTTCATGAAACTTCACATATGAATAAGTAAGTCATTATTGGTTTTGTTTTATTTCCTCCCTTATTTATGAAAGACAATTTTAATATATCCTATGGATTAAGAAAAAGATCTGGGTTCCTTTATAATTATAGCCTTTATTTATATAACTCCTTCCAATTTATCAAATTAGATAACAACCCTGATGGAAATGTAGTGCAGGTCTTATTTCCTCTTAGAGACAAGAAAACTGGAATTCAGAAACATTATTAACAATGAAAATAATAACACATTTGTATAGCCTTTAAAATTTACAAAACACCTTCAGTTTAATTCCTCAAATAAATATTTCTAATGGTTTTTTGCCTTCAGAAAGCTTAAATTCTACCAGCAATATAGAGAAATATAATAGAATATAATTTATGAAAGAAATGAGCAAGAATTTCTGAGAGATTAGTAAAGGATTTATGATGGAAAAAAGTAATATCTGAGTTTAACTTCAAAGTCAGGAAATGACTCTGAGAGCTGAAGATGAATAGAGTATATTGCAGGAACAGGTAGATAGAGGGAACACATGGAAAGTTCAATTGAAGGAACAATTTGATCACTAGAATTGCTTAGAATATAGAAAGTATTAGGAAGAATAATATAAAATTAAGGTGAAAATGTAGGTTATAATCAGATTATAGAAGGTCTAGAAGCTAAGAAGATTTTATTTTATATTTGAGAAAATAATGAGCCATCTATTGGTTGCTGATTGACTCAGGTTGCATGTAAATAGCAATCATTTCTGCTTTGACAGAAACCCTGAATATATTTATTTAGTTAGTTTTTTTTCTCCCCCCTAGATGAAAGAGGAGATTCTTTGCCTCAGTTGCTACCTAGTCTTAATCAGTGAATGAGTGCTGCCTCAGTCAAAATGAGACTTGTTGAAGAATTTAGCTTTAAAAGATCAAAGTATCCCATTGTGTCCAGGGCCATCTCCAATCTATTCTGATCTATTTTTGGCCACTGGACCCAGATGTCTCTGGAGAGAAAAGCAAGGCAGATGACTTTCCACAGTCCTGCCTCACTGAAATCCAATTCACTTGCATGTCATGGCATCACCTTACTGATGTCATGGCCCTCTTCAAGAACAAAAGACAAATAACAGAGTATGAAACTTCTTCATAGGATTATGAGGTACAGCTAGAAAAGTCCTGAGAGATTGTTTATTTCAATAATTTCATTATACAGATGATGAAAATGAAGACCAGAGTAATTAAGTGAGTTGTCCAAAATAATAAAAGTAGCAAATGACAAAGCAGAGATTTCTATTACTATTTATGACATGAGAGTATTAAAAATCAGAGATTTACTAAACTGTTGAAAAAGCCTCCCCTCAAAGGCCAGTAAATATTAATGCTAGAAATTTTTTAAAAAAATGTCTTCTAACTTCAAGTCTGCTAAACTATACTAAATCACAACTTAATTACAATCATTCAGCTAGTAGATGGTGACAGTTCATTAGGCTATATCATCAAATATGATAGCAGACAAACTACAAAACAATAATAATGAACAAATGAAAATATGTAATCTTAGATACATGGAACTTTAACTTCTAAATAACCACATTTAAAACTAGTTAAAGCTTTTTATGAGGATATGTTTTTGTTTTTTCCTTTTATAATTGAGCTCAATACAAAATAAGAAAAAAATAGAAAAAGAAAGACAGAAAAGGAAAATAAGCAAAACAGAAAAAACCAATTTCATGTGCCCAGCGGAACATCAGGGGTATTCAAAATATATAACAATAAGTTTCCATTTCAAGAAAGCATATAGAAGAGATTATATTCATGTAGGTCTATCCTTCCTTTTCTTCCTTGTAGGTTATTCTTTTCTTCAGTGCTGTGTACTTTTTACTTAATTCTTATTTTCCCCTTTCACCTACCATCTTTCCCAAGCAGGCTTACAGTTAAGCACAGATATATTTATATATACTTTTATATACATATATATATATATATATATATATATATATTCACACCCACTCATGCACCTACTCATATACATACATCCACATATACTCACACACACATATATATGTGTGTGTATATATATATATATTTATATATATATATATACATTTACCCATATGTAAACATGCGTCGAAAACAATATTAATATGGCTGACATATAATGTAGATCTCTCTCTTGATTGAATCTTTAAATTTGACTTTGTCTAAGATCAATAATTACTGCCCCTACTTTTTTTCTTATAAATTCTCCTTCTGATCCTTATTATACTGTTTGCGTATATCTCTTATTTCCTATCCCTGATAACTTCTTTAATTCTGCTCCATAACTTGCCTTGCTATTACTTAATTTCCTCACCAATCTATGGATCCCTTATCTTCTGCCCCTGCTGAAAATCCTGTAAAATTCTAACTATAGCTCCAGTATATTTGAATTTTTTTCTTATTTCTTGCAAAATTTTCTCTTTGGTGTTTCAAAATTTGGCAATAATATTCCTATATATAAAGATCTCTTTGAAGTAGTAATCAATAGATTTTTTTTCTATTTCTACTTTTCCTTCATGTTCTATCACAATTTTCTTGGATTGTTTTTTGTAGTATTGTGTCAAAATTCCTTTTTATTTTTTTTTTTTTTGGTCACTGCTTTCTGGTAGTCCATTTATTCTTGTATTTTCTTTTCTTGATTTGTTCTCTAGATCTGTTGTTTTTCTTATAAAATATTTCACATTCTGTTCTATTTTTTTCACCCTTTATATTTTGTTTTGTAATTTCTTGGTCTTATACCTTTACTGGATTCCCTTTGCCCAATTCTAATTTTCAAAGAATTATTTTTAGAAGATTCTATCTCCTTTGTTACCTGATTAATTTTTTTATAATCTTTTTTTTTCTTGAATGATTTTTTTCCTCAATATTTCTGATATGATTTTTAAAGACTTTTTTGAGTTCTATAATTTCTCTCTGAGCAGGTAACCATCTTTGGTATAGAAAAGGCTTTTTTTACTTCACTGTCCTCCCTTGAAGATGAACCCCACTTTTCCCTATTCCTATAATAAATTTCTACGATTGAATTCTTTCTTCTTTGACAATTTTTTTAAATGAGTATTATTAGTGTAAGCATTTCTAATCCTAGGATGGGGGATAGTACCTTTAGATTTATTTCAGCTCTCCTCTCTGGTCTGGAATCCCTAACAAAGATTTCTACCCTCCTGCAAGTGCCAGGAGCTCTCAGCTTCCTTTTCCCACTGCTTCTGCATTCATTGAATTTGCTGGTTCCTCCTTGCCCATTTTCTATATCTCAACAACACATCTGGGCCTACTGTTCCTAATCAGCAGAAGTTCCCACAGTCTTCCCTGACTCAGATCCCTGACTCCTCATGTTGTCCAGGAGGTAAAAAGTTCCTGTAGTTCAGGCTGAGTCTTCAGCCAAACCCAGCCATGCCCAGGACTCTCAACTGGTTGTTTCCGTATAGCTAACCTGGAGGTGTTAGCACTTCGCACTGGTTAAACTCATCCTGGCTCTTCCTGTCTTATCTGGTTATTCCAGGGGGTCCCCTGTTTTTTGTTTTTCACTAGTCTATGTTTGTCCTCAGGTATAAATTTGTTCTGTTTATGGGGGAAATCTGAATGGCTTGGAGTTTACTAACTTACTCCAATATCTTCCCAGAATTTTCCTAAAATGTTTTTAAAAATAGATTACTAAAACAGAAAATATAAGGAATTAGCAACAAATGAACTCAGTAACATCATTTTTTATAAATCTTGGATTATGTGTGCCTTCAGTAAGAACTTCCTATTTGATAAGAAATACTGAGACAATTATAAATCAGTTGGGCAGAAATTAGGTTTATACCAACAATTTATCCCATAAATCACGTTATTAAATGGTTATGCAAGTTGAATATTAATCATCATATAATTATTTTTCAATACATGATAACTAGATCATGTATGCTTTATAACTATAAAAAGGTTTTGTGTGTGTGTGTGTGTGTGTGTGTTTTGTTTTTTTTTTTTTTTTCCTGAGGTTATTGGGGTTAAGTGACTTGCCTAAGGTCACACAGCTAGGCAGTGTTAAATATCTAAGACCAAATTTGAACTCAGGTACTCCTGACTTCAGGGCTGGTGCTCTATCCACTGTGCCACCTAGCTGCCCCAAAGGGGGCAGTTCCTAAACAAAGTTAACAGGACTAAGGTTATCATAAAAGATAAAAGATAATTTTATTTATGATTAATTGAAAAGATATTGCATGCAAAAAATCAATGTAGCTAAGATATGAAAAGAAGCTATCAATTGTGAGAAATGTATCAAAAACCTCTCATATGATCTAATATTGGGTTATATAAGGAATTAATGCTTAGTACTTGAATATACTTCAGATGAAGAACTCTAAAATAAAAGGAAGGATGTGAATAAATGATTCTCAAAACATAAGAAAGTACTAATAATGTTAGGGAAATTTGTTCCAGAAACTTGTGGGCTGATTGATGAGCCCAAACATAGAAGCATATTCAGGGGGCTCTACCTAAATGCCAAGACACTTTGGGGATTGGAGTGACTTCTGAGACTGTTTTCTGTCTGTTTTCTTTTCTGTTAAAAGGAGATAAGAAATAGTCTCCTGAACTAGAACTAAGTTTATATTCAAAAGTCACAAACTCACTGAATTTAGATCTATTTTCTAGTGGTGATTGAGGAAAATCATGCTATTTTATGCCATGAACTTTTGACAGCAAGTCAGCTCCAATACCTTGTTTTCCCCATCTGAGCCAATATGAAACTTTGAGCTTATGAATTTTTTTCCTATTTCCAATACATTTTATTCTGCCTGGTCTTAAATATGATAGTATGGAAGATGAGACAGAGTAGCCTACAATCTTGTAAATTTTGAAAGATTGGAAGAGTCTTCAGATGTACCAAAGTTAAAATCTAAACCAGTTTGCTCCACAGTGAACAGAATAGCCCTGAGAAATAATCTTTGAAATCACAGCAGTGAACAAAGACAATGCATTCTTTTTTTCAGTATTTATTTTTAAATTAAGTGCCATCAATTGGTTAATTAATGATGGGGCAGTAAATGCTATTGATATGGGGAAAAACAAATTATATGGGGCAAGGAATGGTGCCAATGGCACTATCCCTAGAGAATACCCTTAGAATTCTGGGAGAAAAGATATAGCCAGTAATTAGGAACTAAGAACCTTATCTGATAGAATGCATATGGGCTCAGAGAGCAAGTTTATAGCTCATAACTGTTTAAATTAGCAATTATTGGAATGCAAATAAAAAATTACTTAAATTTCACATCACATCCAGCAAATTAGCAAGCACACACAAAAAGATTCAAGTAGTTAATGGTAAAAAGTGTGGGAAAATGGGTATCTTAGTATACTACTGATAGATCTTTAAATTGGTATAGTCACTTTGGAAAGCAATTTGGAGTTATCAATCTATCCAAATACAGTATTTATCAAATGCCAAATGTTGTTCAATGGGATACCTGACTTGATGAGACCAATGATTTAGCCAATAAAAGAGAAGTTGTAGATGATGAAATCCCTTTACCAAAGTAGGACAGATACTTCCAATCTCAAAGGGTTATCTAGAGCAGAGGTATCAATCTCAGCTACAACTGTCCACATATTCGTGATCAGAGCCTACCCAAGCACAAATTTAATTGAAAAATGTTTAATAAAAAATAAATTAAAATGCTATGCAACAAAAATATCAATTTGTGGTTTTCTAAATCAATATGCTTCCCATAAGTATATTTATATTTGAGTTTGAAACCATTAGCTTAGAAAAGTTAAATGACTTGACCTGGATCACACTAAAAGTAGATGTCAGCAGAGAAAGTTGTACTTAATTCTTCCTAGCACTGAACCTAGCTACCTGTACAACATGCTACACTGCCTTAGAACTCAAAGATAAAAATGAAGCACTTCACTATCTCCAAAAATTTTGCATTTTTTCAAGCTAAGAAAATGACTAAAATGTTCATGCCCTTTTTTTTCAGTAATGCAAAAATTTACAGAAATTTTCATTCCCAACTTTTTGAAGAGTATTATTTCCTTGATAAAGGACAAGTAAAAAATTTGCAACTGGGGTCCTTATGATTTAATTTACACCGAAAGGATGTTCACGTTTTTATGCTTGCTGAATTCTTGTTGAAAAGCATGCTGCAAGTTACCAAAACTATTTGGTATTGGCTAATGAATAGATTAGTTGATCAGTGGAATAGATTAGGTTCAAGGGATAAAACAGTCAACAAATATAGCAACCTAGTCTTTGACAAACCCAAAGATCCCAGCTTTTGGGATAAGAACTTACTGTTTGATAAAAATTGCTGGGAAAATTGGAAACTAATATGGCAGAAACTAGGCATTGATCCATACTTAACACCATACACCAAGATAAGGTCAAAATGGGTTCATGACCTACGCATAAAGAATGAAATTATTAATAAATTAGAGGAACACAGGATAGTTTACCTCTCAGACCTGTGGAAGGGGAAGGTCTTTATGACCAAAGCAGAACTAGAGATCATTACTGATCACAAAATAGAAAATTTCGATTATACCAAACTGAAAAGTTTTTGCACAAACAAAACTAATGCAGACAAGATTAGAAGGGAAGCAATAAACTGGGAAAATATTTTTACAGAAAGGTTCTGATAAAGGCCTCATTTCCAAAATATATAGAGAATTAACTCTAATTTATAAAAAATCAAGCCATTCTCCAATTGAAAAATGGTCAAAGGATATGAACAGACAATTCTCAGATGAAGAAATTGAAACTATTTCTAGTCATATGAAAAGATGCTCCAAGTCATTATTAATCAGAGAAATGCAAATTAAGACAACTCTAAGATACCACTACACACCTGTCAGATTGGCTAAGATGACAGGAAAAAATAATGATGATTGTTGGAGGGGATGCGGGAAAACTGGGACATTGATGCATTGTTGGTGGAGTTGTGAACGAATCCAACCATTTTGGAGAGTAGTTTGGAACTATGCTCAAAAAGTTATCAAACTGTGCATACCCTTTGATCCAGCAGTGTTACTACTGGGATTATATCCCAAAGAGATTATAAAGAAGGGAAAGGGACCTGTATGTGCACGAATGTTTGTGGCAGCCCTTTTTGTAGTGGCTAGAAACTGGAAACTGAATGGATGTCCATCAGTTGGAGAATGGCTGAATAAATTGTGGTATATGAATATTATGGAATATTACTGTTCTGTAAGAAATGACCAACAGGATGATTTCAGAAAGGCCTGGAGAGACTTACACGAACTGATGCTGAGTGAAATGAGCAGGACCAGGAGATCATTATATACTTCAACAACAATACTATATGATGCCCAGTTCTGATGGACCAGGCCATCCTCAGCAATGAGATCAACCAAATCATTTCCAATGGAGCAGTAATGAACTGAACCAGCTATGCCCAGAAAAAGAACTCTGGGAGATGACTAAAAACCATTACATTGAATTCCCAATCCCTATATTTATGCCCACCTGCATTTTTGATTTCCTTCACAAGCTAATTGTACAATATTTCAGAGTCTGATTCTTTTTGTACAGCAAAATAACGTTTTGGTCAGGTATACTTATTGTGTATCTAATTTATATTTTAATATATTTAACATCTACTGGTCATCCTGCCATCTAGGGGAGGGGGTGGGGGGGTAAGAGGTGAAAAATTGGAACAAGAGGTTTGGCAATTGTTAATGCTGTAAAGTTACCCATGCATATATCCTGTAAATAAAAGGCTATTAAATTAAAAAAAGAAAAGAAAAGAAAAGCATGCTGCATATTAAAAGTAGATATTTCCTATCTCAAACTTGAGACATCAATTTTCTGTTTTTGAGAAACCATATATCAAAATTTGAATTAATCAAGTAAAATTCTAACTACATGTTGAAAAGTTCCTCAAAAGGGAGGATATATTGATGTAGGAACTAAAATTTCTCAGATCATATTTCATATATATGTGAATAGATATGTATATATGTGTATGTTCATGTGTATATTTATATAGAGAGAGGTATGAACATATATACGTGCATAGAGAGACAAATGTATATACATGTGGATATGTATTTTCTACATATATATATATTTACATGTGTGTCTACATATATACCTATATATAATTTTATATATTTGTGTATATATTATATAATTATATGTATGTTATTACAGAATAAATAATATACTAAGTAAATTATATGTATATATACATATATGATTCAGCATTTATCATCATAAGATAGAGATCACTGAAGAGATATCCTTAAGTTGTAGGTATCCCAGAAGAATTGAAGATGAAAGAAAAATTAAGCCCTCACATGCTCCAAAATATTAATAAAAATATTTCTTGTAATAGTAAAAAACTCAAAAAAGTGCATATTTAATAATGAGTAATTAAACAATCTATGGCAAAAAAAAAAAAAGGCTAGACTTAAGTCCTGCCTCTGACAAATACAAGTTTTAAGACCCTGGGCAAATCAATTACTCTCTCAGTGCTTTGGACAACTCTCTAAGACCAGAGATGCCAAAAATAGTGCATACCTACTGTGGTGGAATAATTTTTTTTCTCACCATAGAGTTTCCTATTCACAGAGTGAATCTCTGCCCTTCTCCTGTGGAAGGCATATGAAATGATACAAAGTAAACAGAATAATGAAAATAATATATACAATGAAGAGAATGTCAATTGAAAGAAAAAAAAAAACAAAATTCCACTGACTTTTTTTAATTATCATGCCCAATATTCATCTTAAAGAAGATATGAGGATATGGACTAACTTTCCCACTTTTCTATAGACTGTATGTGTGAAGGGCATGGGGGGAGGGGTAAGTAATGGATATCTTCATTAATTGTTTGAATTTCTTTTGCTTCTTTTACTTTTTATTTATTTGATTATCTTTGTTATACCAGCTAGTGAGAGTAGAAGGGATGTAGAGTATTAAAAAAAATGAAAGTACTCTAGAAACATAATAAACAAAAAATCATTTAAATGCTAGTACAGATAGAAAATGATGTTACTATATCTGGCTTCAAATGTTAAAAAAAAAATGTGAAAAATGAATAGCATCTGAAGACTGAAAGATTGCTATGGTTCTCCTGGTCAAAGTTGTCAAATCTGAAGCCTGAAAAATGTCCAAGTCCAAACCAGAGTATAATAGAACTGGGAAGTGTTTAACAAAATAAATAAAAATATGATATAACATACATAATGTTAATTTATGAAATTTTAGTTTCTGGGCCCAATTTTTAATTCTTTCTTATGGCAACTGTTTTGCAAAAGGTAAATTTCTCTTAAAAATGGTTACCCATTTCTTCACTTTTGCTCTTTCCTTATCTTTGGAGTTGACTACTCATTTAAAGATTTTAGGGTAGGATTATAATTTCTATCCAATAACTCCTCATTATGCTTTCTTTGAATTTGATATTGATTTTGATCCAAGCCCTTAATGAGTTGACTACAGAAATATAGCTAATATTGAAATGACTTCTTTATTTTTTTTAAATTGTTTCTTTTTTTGTGATCTACTTATTTTAAATTTTATATGATCTGATTCTTGGTATTTAATTGCATATCCTACCTTCCAGTAATATTCTTTAAGGAAATATTCACCTTGTTTAATCATCATCTTTTTTTTTAAAGAAATTGTACTTTTTCTACTTGCATGTGAAAATGATTTTCAACATTCATTTTTTATAAAATGTTTGAGTTCCAAATTTTTTCTCCTTTGCTCCTCAAGGCAGCAAGAAATCTAAGCTATATGTATCTTTTGATTTCCATGGCTATCTTCAAGCACCAATTCAATTCATATCTTTTATAAAAGGTTTTTCCTCTTACTCATCCATCCACAACTGTTTGTAACTTCTCCTCTCATAGTACTTCCATAATTCCCCATGTGCTTAAGAGTACCTAGTTGGTTGATTTGTTGTTGTTGTATTTTGCTTTTGTTTGTTTTTATAGCATTGCTAGATTCCTCACTAAAATGTATGCTCCTTGAGGACAGAGATTTTCTTTTTTTTTTCTTTTTTTTTTTTTTATTTAATAGCCTTTTATTTACAGGTTATATGCATGGGTAACTTTACAGCGTTAACAATTGCCAAACCTCTTATTCCAATTTTTCACCTCTTGCCCCCCACCCCCTCCCCTAGATGGCAGGATGACCAGTAGATGTTAAATACATTAAAATATAAATTAGATACACAATAAGGACACGTGACCAAAACATTATTTTGCTGTATAAAAAGAATCAGACTCTGAAATATTGTACAATTAGCTTGTGAAGGAAATCAAAAATGCAGGTGGGCATAAATATAGGGGTTGGGAATTCAATGTAATGGTTTTTAGTCATCTCCCAGAGTTCTTTCTCTGGGCGTAGCTGGTTCAGTTCATTACTGCTACATTGGAAATGATTTGGTTGATCTCATTGCTGAGGATGGCCTGGTCCATCAGAACTGGTCATCATACAATATTGTTGTTGAAGTATATAATGATCTCCTGGTCCTGCTCATTTCACTCAGCATCAGTTCGTGTAAGTCTCTCCAGGCCTTTCTGAAATCATCCTGTTGGTCATTTCTTACAGAACAGTAATATTCCATAATATTCATATACCACAATTTATTCAGCCATTCTCCAACTGATGGACATCCATTCAGTTTCCAGTTTCTAGCCACTACAAAAAGGGCTGCCACAAACATTCGTGCACATACAGGTCCCTTTCCCTTCTTTATAATCTCTTTGGGATATAAGCCCAGTAGTAACACTGCTGGATCAAAGGGTATGCACAGTTTGATAACTTTTTGAGCACAGTTCCAAACTACTCTCCAAAATGGTTGGATTCGTTCACAACTCCACCAACAATGCATCAATGGAGGACAGAGATTTTCTTGGCTTTTCTTTTTATTCTCCAGTGCTTAATGTCATGACTGTATATTGTTTAATGGCATGGTTAAAAATGCTTAGTGATTGTTAAACTGAATGATTTCTACATAATCTATAAGTCTTTGTATCCCTTTATTTCTTAGATCCAAATGTTATATTGCAGGAGAAACTTATTGTTGTCACTTTTGTCTACCTTTTCATTTTAATCATTAAATGTAAAATATATATATATTTCCTTTAGTTGAAAGATTTCAGCTTTTTCATAGATATTTTTCAACGTCAATCAATACTGCTATGTAAACTGCTATTTTTTTCCAGTGGTCTATTTGCTTACATTCATCCTAAGTCCTACAAATACTAGATTTCCAGCTATCCCACAAAGAATTGTTTCTGCTTGTCTTTTTTTCAAAAAGATGAATCTAATCTACTATCAACTACTTTATCTTTTTTCCCTCTTAAGTAAACAAACCTATGATTCATCTTTCCATTTGGCTAGCAGTTCTTTATCTTCTGATTTCAGTTTTAGTATGATTATGAATGTTTCTGTTCTGTTACTACTATAACAATGTATTTGTCATAGACTAATGGTGAAGCATTAAGAGATTCAACAGTTCAGTTAGTGTTGCAGGCAGGTTAAGAACTACAAAATTGTTAGCATTCTCTATTTCATTTTCTGCCATTGACACTGTAGAAAATGTGGAATACAGGGGATCAGAAACTATTTTTCATTTTACTTATTCCCAGATCAAAATATCTAGTCCTAGTATGGCTTGACTTACAGTTATAGATCACAAATTGCTTATTAGGCATCTTTGTTTCATAGACATCTCAAATTCAACATGCCCACAGTTTAAAAAGTCATCACTGGTAGTAAACTTTGTGATAAAGAACATCTTTATAGTTATTTAATGTAGTCCCAATGTTGCAGGATCAGTCTGTGGACAAAATCTATACCCAAATCTTTCTTATTTTGGTGGAAAAAGTCAAAGTTTAAACACCATTGTTATGGTACTTAAGGACCCAGGATTCTGGTGATTTTCAAAGAATTCCTCACATTTTCAGTCCTTATAATTCAGGGTATTTTGGGGTTCCAATCACAAATTATGGATTGAGTTTTTTCTCCTTTCCTCCTCAAGGCAGCAAGAAATCTAAGGTATATGTATCTTTTGATTTCCATGGCAGTCTTCAAGCAACAATTCAATTCATATCTTTTGTATATATGTATCATACAAGAGGCTCCAGTGCAACTTCTGCTCTAGTAGGATTTTCCATTTCCATGAATATGTGATACATGATAGAGAGAATGAAAGCTAGATCCCATTTATATAGCACTCAAATATAGGCAAATATTTTAAAAATTGCAAATATATATATTATCTAATTATCACATCATGTGAGGTAGGTGCTATGATCCTTAGTTTCTAGGTAAGGAAAGTCAGACAGACAATGGTTAAATAACTTATCAAAATCCATAGAGCTAATAAGTCTCTGAGATAGTGTTTGAACTCTTGTATTCTTGACATTAGGTTCCAGAGTTCTATCTACTCTGCCAACTAGTGACCTAGATGACAGAAAGATATTAATAAGTGAATAGATAAATGATATTGATAAATAAATTAGTTAATGAAGGGATGATAGATGCATCAATACATCTTATTCAATTCCATTTTGTTTGATAGAAGGATCTATGAACAAAAAATATATGATACAAAGAGCATATTTAATTTAGTTTTGTTTTATTTGGCAGGATTCACTTCTATTTTTCATAGCAAATGCAATGCACTTTAGCTATATTAATAGCCTTCTGTGGTCTAGTCCTGGGCCTCCATTTATAACAATCTTTCTTTGGGAAAATGTATTTCAAACACCAAATAACTAACTTAAAAAATGAACTTTTGGAGCATAACCCATTTGTGATAAAGGATTATTTATCCTTGCCTTCTCTTTAAAATATTAAAACATAAAATGCTTTAGCTTCTAATGGATAATATCAAGAAGACAAATGTGGAGAACCTTTTTGATTTTCGAATTACAAAATAGTAGCTAAAATTGATACATTCAGAGGACATTGATTTTTGCAAAGCTTAGGACAAGTTTCTAAATAGAATTGTGTGACGTCCAGGTTAGCACCCTGGATGCCTTAGAATCAACTAGAGTCAGGATAAACAAAAGTCCTTGGTCTTTATTCTTGGTCTTTAGGGGGAGAAGTGAAGGGGATGGACACAAGCTCTCTACAACCTCCCTTCAACTTGTCCACTGCCAGTGACTCTGGCTTGTCTTACTCCACCCCCAATCCCTCCTACAATTATCTATATACACCAAAAGATTGAGCCAGCACAGAATAATGAGAAGGGCCATTTTCCAAGCATATGGTAATAGAGTACTGTCCAATAGGTAATTAGCCTTAAGTGCTCAGTTGTCTGATTCCAGCTCACCTATTCAGAGTTTCAACCCTTTACAGAATGGCAATTGAGTCCAGAAAGTGTTTAGTAACATTTTGATATTACATGGAAATTATCATTCATTGCAAATAATGTTTAGAATGAATGGATAAACTTAAGAAAGCTGTTTTGGAGTATGACCATAATTTGTGATTGGAACCCCAAAATACCTTGAATTGTAAGAACTGAGAATGTGAGGAATTCTTTGAAAATCACCATTTCTTACCTTACTAAGGAAAGAGAATCATAATGTTCCTTCTAAGAGGGAACTTATCTTTAGTAGGAATGCAATAGAAAGGAATACAATGGATTCCAGAATCAATAAAAGAATAACATTGAAAATCAATGGCATATATATGAAATAAATTGGAGGCAAAGGAAAGAGGAGAGGTCAGACAATTGCCTCTCAGTGGAGAGGTCAGAGAACAGCAACTGCCTTTCAGCTTCCTTGTAGCATCATCATCCACTCACATGAAGAGATCCATTCTGCAGGTCTGAGTTAGACCTCCAGCAGTCACTGGCAGATGGCTCCTATATCACAACAATTTGAAGCTATAATTTTGCTGTGTATGTATGCCTTGCGAGAATTTAAGTACCTTGACTTATCTATACACTTTCTCCTTAATTTGTATGAGAAATAAAAAAAAAAGTCAATGTAAGACTCAGAGGTTACTATTTCTTATTTTTATGCTCTCTATTGCTTAATAATATATTCAGGGGAAAATGTTTGGGACTTTTAAATAACCGAACTCTAGAGTACTCTACTACTCTCTAGTACTCTATAGACTTTATTTTTTAACAAATAAGAAACTAATCACTTTAGAAATTAGTGCCCAGCACAGTATCTTGGGTGCTAATAAATAATAAATGTTAAGAACTAGAGATATAAAAAAGCTGAAACAATGCTTGTATTCAGGAGTTTACATTCTAATGATCAGCACCCTACCTTTTTTAAAACATCTGTTTCAGCAGTCTTCAAACTTTTGCTTATGATGACTCCCTCCTGGAATGCCTTTCCAACACCTCTGTACCAATTGGAATTCATCTTGTTTTCAAATTATATCTCTTCCATGGAATCATTCCTAATTCCCCCAGTTGATAGACATTTTGTCTTCACCTAAATACCCATTAATCTCTCTTACAGAATTTAGCATATTCTGCCTTGAACTTTCTTACTCTGTAAGTTAGGACAAGGCAAGATTTATTGCAGTCCTGTAATTTTATCAGTGTTCATAATTTCAAAAACAGAAGTTACCCACACTGATCTTCAACTCATTTATAATTTACAGTCATTAAGAGTTGACTGAGGGGACAGCTAGGTGGTGCAGTAGATAGAGCAACAGCCCTGAATTCAGGAGGACTTGAGTTCAAATTTGATCTCAGACACTTAGCAATCTGTTCTCAGACACTTAACAATTCCTCGCATGATCTCAGACTCTTAACAATTCCTAGCTATGTGACCCTGGGCAAATCACTTAACCCCAATTGCCTCAGGGGAAAAAAGAGTTGACTAGGGCACAGAGGTATTAAATAACTTCCATTTGCCCACATGGTTTCTTTATGGAAAATCTGAACCAAAGCTGAATCAGTGAAATCATTAAGATTTTAACTATTATGTATTACTACCTCTTGTAATATAGTCATTTGTGTATTGTCATATCCTCCATTATCCTCAACTTAAGTGAAAGGGTATAATCTCCAGGAGGATGGGAATTATGTTTTATTCATATTTATATTCTCTGCAGTAGAAAAACATTATTCATTTAATAATCATGGGTGCTCAGCAAAATGTTGATTACATTGAAGTATATTGATATTTGGTTGAGTTGTTTGTAAGTGTGTGTGTGTGTGTGTGTGTGTATGTGATTGTGTGTCTATGTGTGTTGGAGTGAAGTATAAAAGTCATGGGTTTATTTGGGAAAGAGAAATAGGATAGAATAAAAGGGAATCACTAGAAAGTTTTAAATGTCAACGCATCAAAGTTCTATGATTTTTTTTTTCTGTCATGTAAACGCCTTGGCCAGAGAGATTACAAACATCCATAAGATATGACCCTTGAAGCCTTGTCCAAGGCTCTAAGAGATTAATTTAATCTCTTCCCATAGTCACATAAGAGATAGGTGAAGGAAGAGAGATTTTAACTCATGTTTTCATAATTGCAACTTCATCCAGCACTATATCTATTGTCTTACTCTCATTATAATCATAAATGTATCTAAAGATATATAATCTAATAGAAAACAAATAACCAAATGTAACATGGTTACTATAGAATCTAAGCAGGTATATCTACTTCTAATTCAAGAAGATGCAAGAGTCTTTTCATTGCTAATATAGCTCTCATACAAGCAATGATGTCAAGGCAACAAAATGCCTTTATCGAATCTATGGCATGATTGTTGCCTGGATGAATTCTGATGGACTACAATTTTTAGGAAACTTTTCTCACAAATAGATAAAGACAAATAAAAGAGGTAAAAGATCAATCTTAGTATTTCAGGATATTTGAGTTTGCAATATCTCTGAAACAAGATTTACTCTGAAACAAAATAGACCAAGTGGTATACCTGTGCTCGAGTCTCTTGAATTATTATGATTAGAACTGCAACTTCTCTGCTATTTATGTACTTCTTAATCTCTAAATAACATCTAATATAAGACAAAAATAGAGATTTGTTCTAACTTTTTATGCTCAGAACACATGTTATCTTCCCTATAATATCATGTAGTGGAATAGGGAATTGAAGGTGCTGTATTGAACTGCTTTTTAGTCTCCCAAAATATGGACTTCTGTATTTTTCTTCTTCTGCATAAACCTTTTTCTTTTGTGTTACAAATTTTTCTATATGTCAGATTTTGTGATATGCCTTTCTATAATCCACAGCTAAGTTTGCAGATGACTAAATATCAACTTTCCATATGTTAATTGGTAAATTATATTTGCTTATATAAAAATTGAAATTGCAGGGTATGAAATTCTGTTCCTTAAAGAAATAATAAATAATGACTAAATACAATTACATCCATCTTTTTATAGGTAAGCATTTTTAATATGTAGGTAGCATTCTGTTTAGACACTTCCAAAGTTTTCATATTGTACTGTAGTGACATGAAAAACAAACTCCTAGCCTTGTTTAAAGGAGTCCATATTTAAGCAAATTCAATATAAAATCCATAGGAGCAGAATTATATAATGTGTTATTTAATTTTTCTCATTTACACGAGATCTTGTGATTTATAGCTTTTGCATTTGTAGAAACAAATTCCATAAACTGATACAATTTTTCATTTAAAATGCATTAATTGTTTGAGAAATCACAGAGCAAGACAATACTCCATATATTTTTGGCCCAGATGCAATTTCCTTACAGAAGATAAAGTGGGGAAAAGGTACAGGGATACATCAACACTAACATGAATATGGAGTCAGGATATTAAAATTCATGAAGACCTGTCAACTGAACTGATGCAAACTCTATTTGCCAAAAATACATGATGACAATGCAAGCCAGCAAAGATGAAAACAGCTCGAGAAGACTCTTTCTGGTGCTATTTCATTCCTGTGAATGTCAAGTAAGTTACCTTTCTCCAAGATGGAGCAACATGCAAATTTCCCATTCTGCTAAGTTAGGTCAGAGCTGGGTATTAAAGGGTCTATTGCTCCCTCTTTACTGCCACCATTACCACTCTTTCCCCCACCTTGACTCCCTCTTAGCATGCTCCTATCATTGCAAGAGGCAGAATGCTTTGATCTCTGAGCTGTATTTTTTTTTTCAGATGGGTGTCATCATCCTTTGACGTGACTTGTATTGAATCTTAGGAGGTCCAATGCATGCATTTATATTCATACTCAGTAAAGCTAGTCCTCTTTTAGAATGTTAACCCCAATACTATTTCATAAAGCTCAGAATGCCTCCCTCAATAAAACTTGGGCATAGGTTAGATGATTCACCAGCCTTCTAGGAAAAAAAAAATTCAGACAACTAACAATTCTTAGGTAAGGATCTGATCAAACATGCAGCAATTGTTAGTAATTTAAATTGGGGGAGATTCTAAAGTTCTCAATTTAATGGGACAGAATAACCTTAGTAAATGACATAGGACGAGTAAACATTGGGATCAAAGGGTGACAGTATTCACTTTTCTCTTGGAGTCATCAATCATCTTGAACCTTTTCATTACATCTCTTGTAGAATGTGATCTCTTCTTGAAAAACTGCTGGGGGGAGGTAAGAAGAATTCCTTATGATCAAAAAACATGCATATTCTGTGAAAGTCTGAGTGCTTGGCAAGGCATAATATAGGCTTAATTATAACAACGAAAATAATTATAAATAGAGCTGGGGGGAAAATAGACCTTCTTAGGTCATCTAGTCCAACCATCTGTCTTTATTCAGAATCCCTCCTTAATCATGCTAGAAGGGTGAGAATTTAAACTAATTTTATAAAATTCTAGAAAAAGAGATTCTACACTTATTCAAATAACCATTTTCACTAATGAGAAATTCTTTCCATACTCTAAGTTATATATCTAAACCATGACTTAAGTACTTAATTTTAGTACCATAGGATTAATAATAAATAAATAATGGTAAGTTTCACTGATTTAGTGCTTTAAATTTTAAAGTTCAGTTCTCCATCCACTACAAAACCATATCTCTACTGATGTCATATATTTAAGAAATGCTCTAAAAAATTTCATGGCTTCTTACTTTCATTTATTTTATTGTGTAGTCTTTTAAATGATTTCTGACTTTCTAAAATAGGTGTAAAATTCTGTACTTGACTGTTTGGCATCATGTCAATGTTACTTATTATCTTTAGGGGACAGCTTAGATACAGTGAGTCAGCTTAGCCCCTAGCTAGAATAACCTTGAAAAACATGCTTCTTCTCTCAGGACCTCAGTTTCCTCATCTATAAAATGTAGGAGAGATGAATATTGTAATCTAGGAGATTTTTCCCATCCCTGAATCAATTCAGTTATTCTTTCTCCCAGTCATATGTTTAGCTTATTAAGCCTTAAATATATGTGTATACATATGTGTTTGCACATATATATATATTAAATATAACATATAAATTATGTTTCATCACACATATATTAAGTATATTAAATGTAAGTATGTATACATACATATATACACATATATTTATTATATGTTGATTTGGCATATGTATCATTTTTATCACTTCAAAGAAAGGTAATCTGAGTCACAGAGAGGTTAAAAGATTTGCATACAGTGTATCATTAGAAGACAGAACTTTAGTGCCTTTCCATAAGAGTGTTCATTAAGAAAGTATATGACTCTTGTCAGATTTACTTGAATACTTGACATTTCTTTGAAGTTGATTATTTCTTTAGCTGGTCCCAGTTTTCACTTGTATACCATACATGACATATAATAAATAAGACCTCCTTTTTCAAAATTAATGTACTTTGAATGTATGTTTTAGCCTCCTTTTGTTTATTTATGTGGTGAACACCATCCATTCTTGAAAATCTTTTGACAGGGATTGTTTTGTTTCTATTAGGAGGACTTAATTTGAGAATTTGAATTCAGCTCTCAAATTGAACTTGAGATAATGAAAGTAAGTTGATAAATTGAGTCTATAATGTGCTCTTTTTTTTGACAGGAAAAGCAGAAACATGTATTCCACAGATATTTTCCCACCCTAGCAGTGTACAAAAATTTAATTCTAAAAAACTTGTTCAATTTTAGGAGAGAAATATGCAGGAGCTGAGCTCAGAGTGGGTCATAGAAATAGTCTAGACCTTGTTCCACCTTTATAATTAAACAATACTTAAACAGAAAAAACAATGAATGTTCATGCTTCATAAGGGATAGTTAAATGAATTAAGGATATATCTTAAGGAGGAAAAGGTTTGTGAGAGACATATAGCCATTTTCCAGAATTTGAAGAGTAATAATCTGAAAAGAGAGAATAGCTTTGTTCTGGTGGGCTCCAAATGTCACAGGTAGGATGTAGAGGCAAACTAAAACTTGATATAAGGAAAAAGATCACTAAGATTAATAACTCCTTCAAAGTATAATTGGTTACCTTGGAAGGTGGTATTTAATACAATTCAATTCCATACAATTTATTATAAGACAAATAAATTTTTGTTAAGTAGCGGTAATCCAATCACTGCATGAGGCACTAGGAATTCTGGAGGAATTTGGGGTAGAAAGGACAATGGGAAACAGAGGTGCACAGGCATATAAATTCAAATATAAAAAGTAATTCTATAGTGAGGGGAGGACATACAATTAACAACTAGTAGGAACAAGAAATCTATAGGAGATGCCATTTACACTAAGTTTAGAAAAGAAAGCAGATCCAAGAAATGGATATGAAGAGAGAGAATATACCAGACATGAGAGACATGCTTTGCAAAAACATGGAGAGCAGAAATGGAATGTCAGATGGAGAGGGTTAGCAAGTAAGCCAGTTTTTTAAAACCTTAGAGAGAATGACAACTACTAATGTGAAAGGTTGGAGCCAGATTGTGAGAAATTAAAATGCTAAACAGTGGAACTTCCATTTTATCCCAGAGGCAATAAGAAGTGAACTTCTCAATGGGGGAGTGAAATGGTTGGACAGCTGGATGTGAATTTTAGGAATATTAACCTGATAGCTGTATGAAGAAAGAATTTGAGAGAAAAGAGAAGGCAGGGATGTCAATTAAGATGTCTAACAGTAAATACTTACTAAAGGTCTGCTATGTACCAAGAACTGTACTTAGAAATGGAAATATAAAAAACAGCCAAAGACAGTTCCTGTTTTCAAAGTTTTAGCCTTATGAGATAGACAGCCATGCAAAGAACTATGTACAAACCAGATACATACAAGATAAATAGGAAATAAACAAAAGAGGTAAGGCACTAGAATTGTAAGAGATTGCTAAAGGTAGAATTTTAGCTGGGATTTAAAGGAATCCAGGGAAGTCAGGAGGCAGGGATAAAGAAGGAATATTTCAGGCAACAAGGACAGCTAGTATTTAAAGTGACTAAGATAGTCTAGGTAATCAGTAATAGGACCTTGACCTCAAGATGAAAAATCTTGTAGATAGTGAGGATTCTAATTCAGATGCAGATTTAACTAAATAGTCTTTGAGATCCCTTTCAACTCTGAGAATATGTTCAGGAGATATTTATATGCACTCAATCAAAACCTTAGCAATGTATGTGTTTGTTTTTCAACTTGAAGATATAATCCAGAATAAGAAAATAATCAGAGATCAGTGGATTGTTCTCCATCGTTTTCACATTTTCATTTATTGGATGCTGAATTTTGCTTCAAACAATGGATTGGAATATGAATGAGATCTTGAAAATGGTTACTCAAGCACTTTTAATTAGCTCTATTAGTCATTTGGAAATCTCTAACAAAGTCACTTCTATACACTGTTTATCAAATGCAGAAATCCTTATAATAGTGTTGTATATAATATCAGAGTTTATAATTTTTAAATATCATGTTTTTAAATGTATATATGCTTAATGATATCATAGACAATGAGACTATGCAATAGCAAATAGGATCTAATTGCCTGCAATCTTTGAATGGTGAGAAAGAATTGACTTTATTTCCAAACAGTGTGTTCTCTTTACTTTATGAATAATGCCTACATTTTCCCCAGCTGTTATTTCTCCTGAAATTAGCTGAACAGACATTCTAAAAACATATTTTATGCCATCAGTTGTACCTTTACCTGTGTTACCAAGCTGAAATGATGACTGTACCCTTTAATGGATTTTTCTGGCAGGGGAAAGATTATCTGAAAGCCCAAACTAATAAATGTCTGTCTCTTTTTTTGTGACCTAGAAAAGACTTCTTTTAGTAAGCAGGAAGAGTCTTCTACTGCCGTGTCATGGAAAATTGCTTTGAAGGAATATCTTGATTATCACTTGTGTACATGTGGAGTGTACTCATTTTGATCAGCCCTTAACAGCAGTCTTTTGATACCAAAAAAGAAAGTTTCATGCAATTCTGAACACAAAGCCGACTGCTCTTTCCAAAACAACCAGTGGCCATTCCACAGAAGAGTTATACTAATTTCCAGTGCTCTGCATAAAATTTACCATGCTCTATGTATGTTTTCTTCTTTATTGCTTTCATGCCTTTATTTTTACTGATTGTTCATACCCAGAGAAGCCTCTATGCTCATCCCCACTGTCAATTTCTTTCTCTCAAAATCTTAATTTATCTTTAAGGCATAAATGTAGAATGAGACTTCATTTCCATGGATCCATACTGCAAAATTAAGGATAATAGGTAGAAATTTTAGTAAGGCAAGTTTTCATTCTAAATTAGTCAGTCAATCAAAGAGCATTTAAGCATTTTCAATATTCTAGTCACTGGGATGAGTGAAATCTAAAAACATGTTGTCTGCCCTCAAGTAGTTCCCATTCTAATGGAAGATATAAAATATTCAAAAATGTACAAAAATAGATATGCAGCAAATGGAAGGTAATTTCAAAAGGAAGATTCTAGTAGGTGGATACTCTGGGAAAGATCTCCTAGAGAGAGAGTATAATTGATGTGAGGATTAAAAAAATAAAACAAGAAACCCAGAAAGCAGAGACTTGACAATAGATTTTTTTTTTATTTTTATTAAAGCTTTTTATTTACAAAACATATGCATGGGTAATTTTTCAGCATTGACCCTTGCAAAATTTTCTGTTCCAAAATTTTCCCTCCTTCCCCCTCCCCCCTCCCCTAGAAGGCAGGTAGTCTAAAACAGGTTAAATATGTTAAAAATATATGTTAAATCTAATATCTATATACACATATTTATAGTTATCTTGATACATAAGAAAAATTGGGTAAAGAAGGGAAAAAATCTGAGAAAGAAAACAAAATGCAAGCAAACATCAACAGAAAAAGTGAAGATGCTATGTCGTGCTCCACACTTGGTTCCCACAGTTGTCTCTCTGAGTGTATATGGCTCTCTTCATCATTGAACAATTGGAACTGGTTTGAATCATCCCATTGTTGAAGAGAGCTATATCCATCAGAATTGGTTATTGTATAGTCTTGCTGTTGCCATGTATAATGATCTCCTAGTTCTGCTCATTTCACTTAGCATCAGTTCATGTAAGTCTCGCTAGTCCTCTCTGAAATCATCCTGCTGATCATTTCTTATATATATATATATATATATATATATATATATATATATATATATATGACTTTTTATTGACAGAACCCATGCCAGGGTAATTTTTTACAATATTTTCCCTTGCACTCACTTCTGTTCCGATTTTTCCCCTCTCTCCCTCCACCCCCTTCCCTAGATGGCAAGCAGTCCTATATATGTTAAATATGTCACAATATATCCTAGATACAATATATGTGTGCAGAACCAAACAATTCTCTTGTTGCACAGGGAGAATTGGATTCAGAAGGTAAAAATAACCTGGGAAGAAAAACAAAAATGCAAACACTTTACATTCATTTCCCAGTGTTCTTTATTTGGGTGTAGCTGCTTCTGTCCATCATTGATCAATTGAAACTGATATAGGTCTCTTTGTCAAGGAAATCCACGTCCATCAGAATACATCTTCATACAGTATCGTTGTTGACGTATATAATAATCTCCTGGTTCTGCTCATTTCATTTAGCATCAGTTCATGTAAGTCTCTCCAAGCCTCTCTGTATTCATCCTGCTGGTCATTTCTTACAGAACAATAATATTCCATAACATTCATATACTACAATTTACCCAACCATTCTCCAATTGATGGGCATCCATTCATTTTCTAGCTTCTAGCCACTACAAACAGGGTTGCAACAAACATTTTGGCACATGCAGTTCCCTTTCCCTTCTTTAGTATCTCTTTGGAGTATAAGCCCAGTAGTCTGCTGATTATTTCTTACAGAACAATAATATTCCATAAGATTCATATGCCACAATTTATTCAGCCATTCTCCAATTGATAGGCATCCATTCAATTTCCAGTTTCTAACCACTACAAAAAGGGCTGCCACAAACATTTTTGCACATGTGCGTCCCTTTCCATCCTTTAAGAACTCTTTGGGATATAAGCCCAGTAGAAACACTGCTGGGTCAAAGGGTATGCACAGTTTGATAACTCTTTGGGTATAGTTCCAAATTGCCTCCAGAATGGTTGGTTCTGTTCACAGTTCTACCAACAATGTACTGTTCCAATTTTCCCACATCCCCTCCAATATTCATCATTATTTTTTCCTGTCATCTTAGCCAGTCTGACAGGTGCATAGTGGTAACTCAGAGTTGTCTTAATTTGCATTTCTCTGATCAATAGTGATTTGGAGCACCTTTTCATATGACTAGAAATAGTTTCAATTTCTACATCTGAAAATTGTCTGTTCAGATCCTTTGACCTTTTATCAATTGGAGAATGTTTTGAATTCTTATAAATATGATTGACAATAGATTGGATATGGGTAGTGAGTGTGCAGAGTAGTTGAGGATGGCACTGAGGTTTCAAATCTCAATGTGAAGGTGGTTGTACTCTCAACAATAATGAGGAATTTAGCAGAGAAGAAGGTTTGTTGAGCCAGGTTTAATTTGAGATGCCTTATGAGACACTTAATTGAAGATGTCCAAGAAGTAGTTCGTGTTATGCATTTCCATAGCATTTTAAAGTTGCAAAGGAGTAGAATTATCTCACCAAATACTTTTTAGCAGAGACTATAGAAGCACTAGTAGTGATAATGTGGGTTGGGGGAGAGATACTGTATAAGTATCTGATGTATGAGATAGGATAGTAGGATCATTTTAATTTTATATTTCTATAATGATGGTATCATTGATCCTCCCTCTCTAATCAACAACACTTTTCTCCTCTTGAAGTAGTTGATAATTTCCCTTATGTGTTTTTTCATGTATTATTTTATAACATAGATATTTCTATCACAGATAGGTAAAAGAGAAGCACATTACTATGAGTAGTCTACAACAGTTAACTAACACAGAACTCTGAAGAACAAGAATGAAATATCTCATTAAGGAATTATTTAACAGGAAGAGATGAGTTTGACAAATTTCAAGAGAGAGGAATTACAGAATAAAATTAGAGAGTTTAACTGGAAATTCTCTTCCCCTTCCACCACTAGTAACACCTGGTGAAATCAAGGGAGGCCACCAGAAACTTGAGTGGTCCCCTTATGTAGTGTCCAGACTAGCTTTTTGGAGGCTCCCTGGACAGGCCTTGGTCTTAGGTGGAGAATTAATAAAAGCAGGAGAGCCACCACAAGGATGGTCAAGGATGGAGTCTGGAGTCTGTTTATTTCAAATCCTCTAAGCCCTTAAATATCTTAGTACAATTACATCACTACAATGCATTGAGCATGTGCCAACATTAGAACCATTACATTACCATAACACACTAAGTATATGCCAACTAGAGTGATTAAATCATTATATCACACTAACTGTATGTGAACTAGAGAACCATTATCTCATCAGTCACACTGAGTAAACACCCTGCTGTAAAAATATCTTTGCTTCAAGTATACCTTTCCTGGAGTTCCCCACTATCTGCAGTCCTCTACACTTTTATTGTGAATTGCTTAGTTCTTGGGCAAGAATAGCATAGGATAGACAAGTATGGATGGGTAAAAATCTGCATCCATAGAAGGAATTCCAGAATTCAAATGTACTGAGAGACAGATCTATTTTATTATTTGAACATCAGAAAGTTATTTGGGTATGTGTCATATTCCTCTGCTCTCTTAAAAATCCCTTGATGGCTGAGATTGTCTTACTTAGCTTCTTATCCACCACTTAGATTCTAGACCATTATTTTTATATAGAAGTAATTTAATTTCATATATTCAATTGGTCTATGAGATCATCAATGTTAGTCTTCCTTCTACTGGAGTAGATTGCTGAGGCACAGTTCTTGACATTTACAATTCAGTGTCCTCTCATAAATCCTCTAAGGATGTAATGCAATAGAAGCTTTAGTAGTTAAAAAGGAGGAATTTCATACATATTTCTTAACATTGTAACAGTTGTGATTTCTGTGGAAGGAATTTAAATTGGTCAGTATCACTGAAAGAAATAAACATCATTTAGGCTTAATGGAGTAAGATTTTTAAAAAGCAGATATTTATCAAGCTGAAGTCATCGATTTAGATATGGAAGAGATCACAGAAGTCATCTTATCCAAATCTCTCATTTTACAGAGAGGAAATTGAGTCTCATAGACATTAAGTGAGTTTTCCAAGGACATACTGGTAACAAAAATAAGAGACAGCATTCAGTCAGGTCTTCTAACTCCATAGCATGTTTTCTTTCCAATGCATCCTGTTGAGTTCAATGACATTAGAATTCTAAAACAAAGCAGAAGTTCATATAAATGAGGGAAAAAGATATCATTTGTGTCCTAACAAAGAGATGATGAACTTAAATTACAGAAAGAAATATATTTTGGACACAATTAATATGGGAATTGGTTCTGCCAGACCATTCAACTATTCATTAAAGGCTTAATTTCTAACAATTTTCATCTATGTGGAGGGGGAACAGAATGGAGAATGTCTTAATTTTTTTTTAATTGTTAACTGAAAATATAAAAGGTAGTATTTGGGAAAAATAAGAAAAATCACCATTAAGTTGATTAGACATGATAATGATACTTCTGAAGAGTTACAAGATTCTAAGGGGTCCTTTGAATCATCAAAGACAGATGAAATTATCTTCATCTCTCAGAGTTTCATATATTTTAGACTATGTCAATGACTTACACAACCTTTTGAATTACCTTACCTTACCTTAAAGACACCATACCTTAAAGAAAGTTCTTTCCTGGTAGCCCACTTTTATAATTGGACTACTTTCAAGTACCAGTATTTTGTGACAACATTAGTCATAATGCTTTACTTCATCAATTTTTCCTTGAGCTACTTGCCGTTTCTTCTTCTCCTCATTCCCACTCCACTTCTGATTCTGAAATTATGAATCACAATTTAATAATATATAGCATTGTTTTTAAATAGAGTGCTATATAGTCTCTTCCTTAAGCACCTCCTCACCATCTCTCACTGTATCTTTCTGGCCTGATTGACATTCCTTGACCAATGCATCATTATGTGTGCTTCCTTCTTCATAAGAACATGAGCTCCTTGAGGCCAAGAACTATCATTAATTTTACATTTGCATCTGCTATGCTTAGTATATAGAAAATTCTTAATAAATGCTTTTTATTAATTTATTGTTACTAATCATTCATTACCTTATTATTTAAAGGATACATTTAGTAACTTTGTAACAAAATATTTTATGAACCAAAGAATGCAAGATAATAACATTCTCCATACATCAGCTGGATAGTTAAATAATTATCATTATTAAATGATTAAATTCTAGATATGAAAATGTGGGTTAATCATTTAATTAAAAGATGCAGGCCATTTCTACTCAGAAATCTTTTCGTTTTTTTAATCTTATTTTTAACAAGTTTCCCTTATAAATAGTATCTAAAACATTTCAATCAATTTCAATGCAATAATTATGCAAGCCTGAATCCATAAATTCTTCCAAGTACTTCTCACATTATTTTTTTACTTATAAATTTTTACTTATTTACTTATAAATTTACTAATAAAATTTTCCTTTTTGCTCATACAACCAAAAGAAACTGGTATAATACTGAGAGGAATTATGGGGAGATGCCAGCATGAAAGGTTTTCCAAGTGTATTTCTTTCTCCTCCCTCAGTATCAAGTACTATAAACAAAGAATTGCCAAATATTTTAATGGCAGGAAGAAAAAGGGAAAACTACCACATGACACTCTGTTAGGGTATTTTTGAAATTACTGGCATTGCAGAAGTCTTCAAAGATATTTAGTGGTGGTGGATGGGCATTTTCTTCTTAGTGAATGTGGAGATTCAAGAGCTACCACTCTAGCAAAAGTTTCCATATGGTCATTGAAATATATAGCAAGAGAGAAAAAACACATGAACAGTAAAGGTGGGGAGAGATTAACATAGAGAAGAAACCCAAATGGAAAGGCTTCTCCAAATATCCCACTTAGCAGTACCCTCAGGGTCACCAATCCCTTTTTAAGCAGTCTAAAAACTGAATAAAGTCACCGAAAGGAAGGTGAAACACAGATTTCAAATAATAACGATCAATCCTATTACAATAACAAATGAGATCTCTATGCACCACAGTTTCAACTATTCATCCTCCCCTCTAAAAAAAAAAAAAAATATATATATATATATATATATATATATATATATATATATATATATATATAATTGAGATGCTCTGAGAAAATAAAGAACACAGATCAAGGTGGAAAGGGTAAGAATAGAACTAGGCCTTCAGAGAGGAAAGAACTGATGAAAAGTAGCGTGATTTCAGTAGAAAATGAAAGCAATTTGAATAGAGAGCTAAGATCATTAAAATGACCATAAATGATGCCAGAGGACCAATGATAAAACATATGATCCACTTACTGATGGAGGGATCAAAAATCTAAGTTGCAAAATGAAAAATATAAATTTTAACAAGTACATTTTAAATATAAATTCTTTTTTTTTTTACTCTACTATTTTGATTTCTGGTGGTAGATTTTTTGTTGTTGTTTTTGGGAAAGGATGGCATCCTTCATATTACTTTTCTGAAATAATTACTTTCTTCCATGTATTGCATTCTGTAAAATAGGAATCATTCTTTAAAATGGATCTAAATATATATTATATACCTTCCAGGGTTATTTGTTTGTCTTAGAACAAATAACCCTGGAAGGTATACAGTATATCTCACAGTGCTATATATACATGAACTATTATTGCAAAACAGTGACAGATAAAGCCACAAAATTTCTTCTCTCAACTATACACTGAAAGGAAACATTAATTAAGGAATAAAGCCAGGAGGCATATGTTCACCTTTGGGCTTTGGCAGTTAGAGATCATGTTCTAAATGAGGAAAGATAGACCTAAAGAGAATAACCAAAAAAAAAAACAAAAAACAGAAATCAAAGTCATGCTTTCTGTATTTAACTCCAGTCCAAATATGATTAATAATAGTGTGGTTCTACAACTGATCCTATTTATTTATGACCTTGTTCTGATTGAATTAAGCAAACTGAAGATAGACAAGTAGGTAGGCCCAAAATTAAACATGAGGAGATCATGTTTGATTGAACATATTTGTACAACTGCATACTTGAATTGATCCCAAACAATTCTCTGTCTCAATTTAATATATTAACAAATAATGTAATGTTCTGATTATAAACAGATTCAAAATTACAAGGGGTTCAAGGAACAAAGTGCAATATTAATAGGAGTATACTGAAACTAATTACAAGTATTTTTTAAATAGCTGATTGTTAAATTTTCAATGTGAGCCTTTACACTTCAGGAATCAACAAATATACAAATCAAGACCTAGTTAATAGTTTTACTTATTCTGAAGACTTAAGGAAATGATAGGACTGCTAATAAAGCCAATTAAATCTTAAAATGCATCATGCATTTTTTCTTAATAAGCCAACTGTTAAACACTTAATAGCAAATCCCTGGATATATGTGGCAGCATATTATCCATGATAACTTGTGCTTGAGAAGTATCATGATTGGAAGCAGAGGTGGCCTAGTCAAATAGCTAGAGAGAGGAGTGACAGTTGGATAACCCATTCATTACAAAGGCTTCTAAAAAGTATTAAAAGAACTAGTCAGTCAATAAACATTTATTAAGTGTCTACTATACTCCAGGTACTGCACTAAGCACTGAGAATATAAATATGCAAAAGAAAACCACTCCTGCCCTTAAGATGCTAACAATCCAAAGGGGAAGATCATATATACAAAAGGATATAAAAAGGGACTAGATGGAAAAAGGAACGGTATCCCCAGAGGGTATGATGAAGTACAAAAGAGTGAAATTCAACTATCTAGGAAATGAAGGAATGACTAGCTTGGGTACCCTCCTTAAATAAAAGTTCTTGGAGGAATCTTTCATTCACTAATCAGAAGAAATAATTTGAAAACTAGAAGAATAATTTGAAAACTAGAAGAATAATTTGAAAACTATCATCATGATAGATGAGATGAGTTCCAGGGCTGAAATGATATCACATTACTAAAGAATCCTAACATGAAAAAATCCAGAAAAGTGCATTCAAGTCAGGGCTCTGGCATGTTGTGTGACTTTTCAATGGAAGATTATAAAAATGTATGAATGAGAATTGTACAGAATAACAATTATTCGCATTTATATAGCTCTCTTAATGTTACAAAGTACATTCTTCTCAACAACCCTATATTGTTTTAGATATTATATCCCCTCTTTCTCAACAAGGAAACTGAGAATCAGAGTATTTAAATTACTTTCTCAAAGCTACACAGCTAGACAAATGTCAAAGTTTAGATTCAAACCCAAGTTTCAACTCACAGTCCAACATTTCAACTTTCAACAAACCATTCTGCTGAAAATTATAAGATACACAGTTCAGTGACATTATGAATTAATCAAAATATAAAGATATGGAACCGATCAGTGTACTCATTGGGTAACCTGTATAAGTGACACCACAATCTTATTGATTCAAATGTTCCCTCCAGAGATACAGAGATCATAGTCTGCCACACATAGACATCCTGTGTGAATGTTTTCAAGTCCTCTTAGGATATTCCCTCAATAACCTTGGGACCTTCCTGCCATTCTCTTGACATAAGAAGAAGCACAAAGACATAAACTATTCTTCTGTTATACTTTGTTGTCTCCACATGATCAATTATCTTAATTTTCAATCATACATTTCTTAAGTGGCATCCTTTATACAACTTCTCCTACCCAATTTCTTCTTTCTTAAGTTTTGCAACCTGCTAGACTCATCATGGGAGTTTTCATTGCTCTTTAGGAGATATTTATATTTAAATTCTGAGAAACTGTAGTACTTTGTGACATTCATAGATATTCAAAATCAAGAGGATATGGGTAATATTTTACATAATAAAAAAACTTGACATGTACTTATACAAGTTAAACAAATTATTTTCTTATTAATATTTATTAAAATCCAACCATGTATCAGCATCTGTGCTAGAGACTGGGAAAACAACAACAACAACAACAACCACAACAAATTAGGTATCTCTGCCCTCAAAAAGCTTACATTGTATACATTGTATATGGGCAATTAGAGCATCTTCTAAAGCCCAGAAGAATGGTCACATTGAGACAGAATTAGAATGCAGATCTCAAACTCTAGTATACTCAGCTTCAACTGTGTACAGCTCTGAGGATGCCTATATAAATCTTTATCATACATTTCATGTAATTGTTTTTTTTTCTTTTAAATAAATCCTTTGATTAGTTTTAAAAAATAACCTGGGCAGGGGGAAGATTTTGTGTGTATATATTTTTATCTATGTAGAGAAGGAAAAAATAAATCTCTAATGACCTCCTCTATGTGTCCCCCATGCCCTTTATGACTGGAAGCAAACCTTTATTCTGCAAGCTGGTAAGCTAGATTTTATGAAGAAAGATTTGTGCTAAGACTCAAGAAGATTTGTGTAATATTTACTCCCTTGCTAAGAAAAGATCTTCCCATTCATCATAGACCCTTGATAAGAAGTGCAGTTTTAACTGCATTTCTGATGATGAATGGGCATATCCTCCTTTCATATTAAAACAAATATTAAAAAACAATCTTCCTGAATCATAGAAGAAATCTTTCAATACAGTTTAATCATAAAAGGTGGAAGCCAGATTAGCAGAGTGCTTCTCACTCAGTATTGAGTTGTAACTTCCTGTTATCTCCAGCTAGCCTGAGAATGGTCATGATGGAGAGCTAGATAAGCCTCTATTCAGGAACGTTGCTAGCACATTATTGGTGTTAATAATAAATGTATATTTGTGTGTCTTATGCATTAGGAAACAGGCGAGTGACTTTGAACTTGAGTTAATTAGCTTTCCCCAATGAAAGTGTGCCCCCAGGACATAGCACAAGCTCTCTCTACTTCACAACCCTCCCAGTTCAGAGGTAAGGAAATTGGTGTTAAGTTCTGTTGAGCGTTTCTGCAGTAATCTGACTTATTTGAGCTCCAGGGCAGGCTGTGAAAAAGGCAATTTTCTTGAAACTTGGAGCTTGATCTGTGATTAGTTCTTTTGTTACATGAGCAAGGGAGGATAAATGGGGTGGTCCCTGAATGCCACTTAATGGCCTTGTGAACATTTTACATAGTCTGCATAAATGCCATTTTGAAATGATCATAATAATAATGTTTCTCTTCTCAAGCTCAGGCTGTTAGAACATTTCCATTAAACATCTCATTTGAAAAGGATAACAGTCGAAATTATTTAAAACCCTGTTTGGACTGCAATCTGGACAATTATTTCAATGAAATGCAGATTCTGGCTTGGGGTTGGGGAGTGGCTTAAATAATAGTAAGCTATCTAAAGTCTTTTATTTTTTTAAAAAATTTTTAATGTATCTTCTATTATATAAAGAGATAATATGGTACAATGGGAAAAGCACTGGAGCTTCAAGCCCTAGCTTTGTCATTTACTACTCTGGGATACTGGATCAGTCCCCTAATATTTCTGGGCTCTTGAGACTTCATTTTCCTTATTTGCAAAAGAAGAAAGAAGAACAACAATAAGAAAAATAAGAACAAGAAGAAAAAGATGAAGAGCAAGAAGAAAGAAGAAGAAAAGAGGAGGAGGAAGAGAAGGTGGAAAAAGAAAAGGAAAAGGAGGAGGAGGAGCAGGAAGAAGAGGAGGAGGAAAAGAAGGAGAGGGAGAAGAAAGAAAAGGAAGAGAAGGAGAAGAAGAAGAAGAAGGAAGAGGAAGAGGAAGAGGAGGAGGAGAAAGGAAGCTGAATATAGTAGACTATATGATTTCTATTTTCTCTTTAATTTCCAAATCTATGATCTATTGAATTTAGTGAAATATGCTCAGGAAAGGGCAGCTAGGTGACGTTTTGGGTAGAGTACTGAGGCTGGAGTTGGGAAGATTCATCTTACTAAATTCAAATCTGGCCTCAGACACTTAACTTTGTTTGCCTCAGTTTCCTCATCTGTAAAATAAGCTGGAAAAGTAAATGGCCAAAAAAAAGTTCTATTGTATTTGTCAAGAAAACCCCAAATGGGGTTCTGAAGAGTCAGGCACAACTAAAGCAGTTTAATAACAACAAAATGATCAGGAAAGATATCAGCATATTTCATTTACAATTCTAAATAGTCCATCAGCACTCATAACATGCAAGGCAAAAATACTTCCAGATGGATGGATTCTTATTACAAACAAGCAAGTTGTAAGTTCACAAATGGATTCAAAATCCTATTTTTGTCATTCCTTTTGAGTGGATCTGAACAATAAACTTGTCTTATGAGCCTTTTACTGAGGTCTAAATGTTGGGCAAGGTATTTAACTCTCCTCAGACAACTATCTGAAAATCAAATTTGCTTTGAAGTTCTTTCAAATTTAGGAGCAAATGGAAGGGTGGTGTTCCAAAATTATAACTCCTTCTCCAGCCTTATCTTTGGCTGCTAATCTTGCCGTTCCAATAGTCTAATAGATAGCTCTACCTGGGTGACCCACTAGCACTTCAAATTTAACATGTCCAAAACTGAAGTCATCACCTCTCCCCCAAATTTCATCTCCCTAATATCTGTTGATAATATCACTATCATCTAAGTAATCAAGACTCAAAACCTGGAAGTCATTTTGACTCTTCCCTTTCTCTCTTCCCTCTCCTTTTGTTTTATGAGGGAGAAGAGGAACAACTACCAAATCTTAAGTCCTATCAAATACACTTCTACAATATATCTCACATACATCCTTTTCTGTAATCTAATCCTTTTCAAAATCTAGTCTATCCCTGGTTTTCTTGTTTCTTCTCACATTAGGATCATGTGCATTCCAGAAATAACAATCATCTGAAAAATAATAGTGCAAGTCATAGTATAGGGAGGGACTTCTACCTTGAATCAAAGACATCAAGATGTGGAGAAATGTCCCAATCTGAGAAAGTCTTAGACTCTCTAAGTCTCAGATCAGTGTTCATTATTTATACTATTTGATGAGGCTATTATATTAAAGTTATACTCTCATTTACTGTAGTTTTCTTTTCTTTGTAGAATGACTCCCTTTTTATAAGACCCTAAAAATGCAAATTTTATCCTCAGAATCTTTTGTGATTGTTATTGACTCATTTCAGTCACATCCAACTCTTTGAAGTTTTCTTGGCAAAGATACTGAAATGGTTGGCCATTTCCTTCTCCAGCTGATTTATGGACGAGAAAAGTGAGGCAAACTAGATTAAGTGACTTGCCCAGGGTCAAATAGCTAGTAACTATCTAAGGCAAGATTTGAACTCATGAAGAGAAGGCTTCCTGATTCTTAGACAAGCATTCTATGTACTGTGCTACCTCGCATTGCAAAAACTACCAAATGATATGATTTATGATGATTTTTTCTTAATATTTCCATTTAAAATAAAATTAGATAAGGATGCATAAGTTTTAAATATCACAATTACACAAATAAAGTTTAATAAATTCATAATTGTCACATAAAAAGTAGCAAAATATAATCTGCTCTTATTAAGATTTTTCTTATGAAATAAGAGCTTCATTGGGTTGATGAAATTATGCCCAACAAGTATTACTGCTAGCTAAAATGAAAGGATTTTAAATGGGAACAAAATAATAGAAAAGCAACAGTGAAAGGGACAGGATTTCATCACCCACTGTGATTTTATAGACATGAGTAGTTTATTGCAAGTTTTATAATACCAAAAGTTGAGATTGAATTAGTTCTTAGCATCTCCTTCTAGCCCAATTGTAGTGTCTTGGAATATCCAGGGTTCCTAAAAAATTTTATTGAAAAGAAATATTAGAATGATAAATACATTAGAAATAAGAAGCAAATTCCCTGTTTCTTCAAAGCCAGTAGATTTTGTCCATAAGCCATACAGGACAGAATTACTGAGTTCATTCACCTCAAAACCAGGGATTTTAATTCATAGGAACTTAGTGTTGAGATGGTTAAAACTTCTTGACTCATGATGGTCATATGCTAGATGTAAATAAGTATTTCCATAATAGATGTCAAATATATCTGCATAATGTCAAAACAAGCCATTAATTCAGTCAATTCAGTGGGAGAAAAAAAGCAAGTCAAACTGGCTAATTAACATCAAGTAGACAAATGAGTCACTCTAATGAATTTTTTTCCACTTTTCAAATAGTGATGTTGCTATCAGTAGCCATAGTAGATATTTTCCAAGTTATTCAGCCTCTTCCTATAATATAAATGCTACGAGAAACCAAATTTAAATCATAAGAGAAGTTCCTAACTTCCTGGGTCTCAGATCCTTTGTTACTAAAATAAAGACTTGAGATAATCTTATAACTTACCTATTTCTAAATCCTATGCAAGAGAGATTCCTGGTCTTCTTCCTGCTATTACCTACTGCTCCCACATCTTTTGTCTTGCTTTGTAGTCTCATTATATTCCGGACGATCAAACTACAGCTCTAAAGTCATAGCCTTATTTTTATTTAAGAAATTTGGAGTGGGGCGGAGCCAAGATGGCGGAGAACACACACGCGACTTTCTAAGCTCTTCTCTTACCCTCTTTATCAATATTATATCGAGCCTCAAAAATAGTCTTGACTGCTACACAAAGATAAAAGAGAACAACCACCGAAAAAATCTGCAGTCTGCCAAAAAGTTGGTTCCAAATGGGGAGATTAAGCAGACGGGAGAAAATTAGTTCCGAGGAGTCCAAACCCAGGGTGAAGCACAGATCCGACAACACGCAGCCCCAACCTGCATAAAGGGCTTTCCTTGGGCAGTTGTGATCCTCACTGCAGGAGGACGCAGCCTGGGTTAGCCTCCAATCTGCACAGTGGGGAGCTGTAGCCATAGAGCTTTTCCAGGCCGATTTATCATAAGACACTGGGCAGAGTTTGATGGTCTGCAGTCAGCTGCTAATCTCCATCCCTCAAAGGCTCCGGCCTGGAGCGTGACACTTTCACCACTTAGTCTCAGCCAAGGACAATAATCCACTCAGCCCTACTAACAGTTTGATAGCCGGCCAGTGCTGAACAACTCCTGTTGGGGAAGGAAAACTCACACAGAGCAGTCCCATACCTTGGGCTAAATGGTTTCATCTCTCCCATTCTGCAGAGGAAGCTGGTAACCCCTGCCTTTGAGACCACCCAAAGGCTTTAAACATGAATAAAAGATGAAAGAACAATAGACAGTTCTATGCAGAAAAGAGCAGGTCACAAACCGAAGAGACCCTCAAACAGCAAATGCATCAGACGTCCTCCTTTACATAATGCTCTCCAAGAAGAGGCCATTAAAAGTCCAAAAGAGTTGAAGAAAATAAAGGAAAGAGAAGCCTTACAAGAGAGCAACAACTCCTGAAATAATTGGAAAAGTTAAAAAATTCTCAGAAGGCAGGAAACAAAATTGGTGAACTGGAAAAATAAAGAACTCAAGAAAGTAGGATCTGTGAATTGAAAGAAAAAAATAATTCACTAAAAAAAAATTAGTGAAATGGAAAAATTCCACAGACCAAAACAATACATCAAAACTCAATTGGACTAATACAGAAAGAAGTAAAAAGCTATTGAAGAAAATAATGTTTAAAAATTAGAACTGAACAAATTGAAACTAATGATTCATTGAGAGCAAGAATCAGTCACAAAACAAAAATGACAAACTGAAAAACCAGAATTATCTACCAAAACGACAGACTTGGAAAATAGATCTAGGAGAATAATCTGAGGATTATTGGACTTTCTAAAACTATGATGAAAAAAAGAGCCTAGATACTATTTACAAGAAATCATCAAAGAAGAACTGCCAGATGAAAGAATCAGAAGGTAAAATAGGCATAAAAATTCATGAACACCTTCTGAAGAAAACCCTAAAAAAAAACCCAAGGAAATTAGGCAAAATTTCAGAACTATAAGATTAAGGAAAAAATTTTAAAGCAGCCAAAACCATTTAAATACTGAGGGCCACAATAAGGATCACCCAAAACTCCTCTACATTACAGGAAAGAAGGGCCTGGAAATGATATCCTGAAAGAACAAGAACTTGAGATGCAGCCAAGAATAAACACCAGCTAAGCTGAGCATTTTCTTCCAGGGAAGAAGATGGAATTTAATGAAACAAATGAATTACATTTTTTCTGAAGAAAAAACAGAACTAAACAAAAATTTGATCTCCAAGAATAGAACTCAAGAGATGCAGAAAAGGTAAAAATAACTCTTCAGAATTGTATTTCTTTGTGGATATACAAAGAATACATGTATAATTTGATTGTACTGATATAATATAAAAAGGGAAGAGAATTGGAAAAGGGATGATGGCAGAAAAGGTGGGAAGGAGGGATAAAAGAGGGAAACCACATCCCACAAAGAGGCTAAGGAAACTTATCATATCTGAGGAATTTAGAGGGGGAGAACATTGGTGAATCTTACTCCATCAGAGTTCTCAAAAAAAATAATTGACATTTGTTTTAGAAAAATTTCCTCTCGCCTCATTAAAAGGGGAGAGGAAAAGGAAAAAAAAGAGTAATAAGGAAGGAAGGGGAAAGACCTCAAAGGGGGAGGGAGGATTATAAAGAGGATAAGTATCGTGAAACAGGGACATAAGTTTAAAAGGGGAAAGAGGGTTGGGGAGGCGAGAAAAGTAAAGCACAATCTTTAAGAATGGCAGAAATACAGATTTATAATTCTAACCTAATGTAAATGGGATGAACTCCCCATAAAGAGGAGGCAATAGCAGACTGGATCAAAAGTCAGAACCCTACAATATGTTGTTTACAAGAAACATTTAAAGCAGGGATGATTAGAGTAAAAAAAGGCTGGAGCAAAACATATGCTCAGGAGTCAAAAAGCAGGAACCATCCTTATCTCAGATCAAGCAAAAGTAAAATTGATCTAATTAAAAGAGATAAGAAGGTAACTACATCCTGCTAAATGGTAGCATAAACAACAAAGCAATATCAATATTAAAATATAATTGCACCAATGGTATGGCATCACCTCTAAAGGAGAGTTAAGAGGTTGCAAGAAGAAATAGACAACAAAACTGTAAAGTAGGAAGATCTCAAACTTGCACTCTCAGAATTAGACAACCAAACCACAAACAAATAAGAAAGAAATTAAAGAAGTAAAATTAATATTAGAAAAATTAGGTATGTTGGATCTGGAGAAATTAATGAGATAGAAGGAAAACTTCTTCCTAGCAGTTCATGGAACCTATTCAAAATTGACCATATTAGGACAAAAAACTTAAATTAAATGCAAGAAAAGCAGAAATAGTAAATGCTTCTTTTCAGATCAATGCAATAAAACACATTCAACAAAAGTTAGGGGAAATAGACCAAAAGTAATTGAAACTAAACAACTTATTTAAAGAATGATTGGGTGAAGCAGCAAATTATAGATACAATTAATAATTTCACCAAGATATGACAATAGAACATCATACCAAAATTTGTGGATGCAAGCCAAAGGGTAATAAGAGGAATTTTATATCCTTAGAGGCTTACTTGAATAAAACAAGAAAGAAAAGATTAATGAATTTCCAATAAAAAACTAAAAGACCAAATTAAAAACCCCAATCAAATACTAAATTGAAAATTTAAAATTAAAAGGAGAAATTAAAATATTGAAAGAAAAAACTATTAACTAATTAATAAAACTAAGAGTTTCTTATGAAAAAGCCAATAAATAGATGTTTGGTAAATCTATTAGAAAAGGAGGAGGAAATGAAATTATAGTCTTAAAAATGAAAAGGGAACTTTCCAACCAATGAAGAGAAATTAGAGAAATAATAAGGAGTTATTTGTCAACTTAGCCAATAAATTTGATAACCCAAGAAATGGATGACTACCTCCAAAAACCAGACTCCAGAAAACAGAGGAAGAAGTAAATTTGAATAGTCCCATTTTAGAAAAGAAATAGAACAGGCAATTAAACAACCCCTAAGAAAACCCAGGACCAATGGATTTACAGTGAATTTACCAAACATAAAGAACAATTGCCTAATGCTATATAAATTATTGATAAAATAGGAATGAAGAGTCCACCAAATCTCCTTCATGACACAGACATAATTGATAAAAACCAGGTAGCTAAAACCAGAAAGAAAATATAGACCAATCTCCCATAATATTGATGCTAAAATTTTAAGATATTAGCAAAAAGACTCAGAAAACATCTCCAAGATAATACACCATGATCAAGTAGGATTTAACCAGGAATGCACTTCAATATTAGAAAACTATCAATAAAATCATGTTAAATACCAAATTAATAAAAACCATGATTATCTAATAGATGCAGAAAAAGCATTTGATAAATCCAACATCCATTCCATTAAAAAACACTTGAGAGTATAGAATAAATACTTTTCCTTAAAATAATCAGCAGCCAATTTAAACCATCAGTAAATACATTTAAGAGACAAAACATTCCAATAAGATCTGAGGAACAAGTTGCCCACTATCACCGTTCTATTTAATATTGTATTGAAAACGCTACTATAGCAAAAGAGCGAGAAAGAGATTAAAGGAATAAGAATAGGCAAAATGAGAAGCCAAATTATCACCTTAGCCGATGACATGATGGTATACTGAGAACCCCAGAGATTCTCAAAAGTTATTAGAAATAACCAACACTTTAGCAAAGTTGCTGGTTATAAAAACCTACATAAGTCATCAGCATTCTATATACACTAAAAAATCCAACAGTTCAATTAAAAAGAATTCCATTTAAAGTAATTCATGATAATATAAAATATTTAGAATCTATCTGCCAAAAATCAGAAACTTATGAGAAAATTAAGACCATTTTTACACAAATTAAGTCTGATCTAACAATTGATATAAATGCTCTTGGATAGGGTGATAAATATAATAAAGATGACAATATAATAAACTAATCATTTATTTAGTCTTACCAATAATTCCCAAAAACTATTTTAATGACCTAGAAAAAAACAAAGTTCATATGGAAACAAAAGGTCAAGAATTTCAGGAATTAATGAAAAAATAAAATGTGGCTTGCTGTACCAGATCTAAAACTATACCATAGCAGCAGTTACCAAACTATTTGCCCGCTAAGAAAGATTAGTTGAATAGTGGAATAGATTAGGTTCAAGGATAAAACAGTCAACAAATATAGAACCTAGTCTTTGAAACCCAAAGATCCCAGCTTTGGATAAGAATCTGTTTGATAAAATTTGAAAAATTGGAAACTAAATGGCAGAAAACTGGAGATCCATACTTAACGCCACACCAAGATAAGGTCAAATGGGTTCAGACCCAGGCATAAAGTATGAAATTATTAATAAATTAGAGGAACCAGATGTTTACTCAGCCTGTGGAAGGGAAGGTTTTGACCAAAGAGAACTAGAGATCATTACGATCACAAATGAAAATTTCGATTATACCAAACTGAAAGTTTTTGTACAAACAAAACTAATGCAGACAAGATTAGAAGGAAGCAAAAACTGGGAAAATATTTTACAGTCAGTTTTCTGATAAAGGCCCATTTCCAAAAAATATATAGAGAATTAATCTAATTTATAAAAAAACCTATTCCTCTAATTAAAATTCATAGATATGAAATGAAACCTCAGATGAAGAAATTGAAACTATTTTAGTTTATGAAAAGATGCTCCAAGTCATTATTAATCAGAAATGAAATTAAGAAACTCTAAGATACCACACACACCTGTCGATTGGTTAAGATGACAGGAAAAATAATGATGATTGTTGAGGGATGTGGAAAACTGGGACATTGATGCATTGTTGGTGGAGTTGTGAATGAATCCAACCATTTTGAGAGTAGTTTGAACTATGCTCAAAGTTATCAAACTGTGCATACCTTTGATCCAGATGTTACTTACTGGGCTTATATCCCAAAGAGATTATAAAGAAGGAAAGGACCTGTTGTACGAATTTGTGGCAGCCCGTAGTGGCTAGAAACTGAAACTGAATGGATGTCCTCAGGAGAATGGCTGAATAAATTGTGAAATATGAAAATTATGGAATATTATTGTTCTGTAAGAATGACCAACAGGAATGATTTCGAAAGCCAGAACTTAATATGGATGCTATGAAATGAGCAAAAGGAGGATCATTATATACTTCAAAAATAATAATTAGATGATGAAAGTTCTGACGATCAGGCCATCCTTGCAACAGATCAACCAAATCATTTCTAATGGAGCAGTAATGAACCAAGATATACCAAAAGAACCTGGGAGATGACTAAACCATTATATTAACCCAATCCCTATATTTATGACACCGCATCTTTGATTTTTCCAAGCTAATTGTACAATAATTCAGAGTCGATTCTTTTTGTAACAAAATAATGTTTTTATGTATACTTATTTGTATCTAAGTTTATTTTAATAATTTAACATCTACTGGTCCCTATTTAGGGAGGGTGTTGGGGGTAAGAGGGAAAAAATTGGAAAAGAGGTTTAATTGTTAATGCTGTAAAGTTACCCATGTATATATCCTGTAAATAAAAGGCTATTAAATAAAAAAAAAAAAAAAGAAAAGAAATTTGGAGTACCTATAATTGTACTTTACTACTCAATTTTCTGTAAGAGTTCATAACATTACATATTAAGCAAAATGCACTTAAGGTTGTTTAATGACTGTTTATTACCTTGAATCAATTGTTTCTGATAGAATGGAAGTCCTTTAACAATGGAACTGTTTTCATTGATGTTTTTATATCACCAGAATCTTTATCTTTTTCATTTTTCTCAATCACTATTGGAATTCTTGTAGCTTAGTCATTCTTTCCTCTGAGGCTCTTGTAATAATAGCTAAATGTACATAGCATTTTAATGTTTCTAATGATAGTAGGATGTATAAATATGTATGTATGTATGTATATATATATATATATATATGTATATATATATATATATATATATTGCATTGTACAAATATTATCTCATTTGATTTTCAAATTAAAGCTGGGAGAAGATAGATGCCAGTATTAATCCAATTTTACAACTAAGGAAACTGAGGCAGATGGATGTTTAAAGAGTTGACAAAATCAAGAGAAGGTTCTGAGCAGATTTAATACCCACTAGACAAGTACTTTATCCCCACAAACCACCCTTGCCTGAATTTCTGGGTTCTGTAGAGGACATCGGCAAATAGTTGTTGAATTGAGTCGAAATCCTGAGAATATTATTCATTAATCCAAAGATGTCTCCATCAGACTCTTAATAGTAAACAATAGTCAACAAGCATTTATCAACTGCCTGCTATGTCCCAGACACTGTGCTAAGTGTTGGGGATACAAAAAAAGACAAGAGATAGTCTCTGTCTCAAGAAACACAAATTTCATGGGGAAGACAATACATAAAAAGAAAAATAAACATAGAGGGAAAAATGGTATCCAGCTCAGGGGTATGCTGAAGTCTTGCAACAGGATGGAAGATAATGAGGTGTCAAAACTATTCTGCCTCTTTTAATAGAGGATCTGGAAGAAGCCCTTTGAAGTCTACTTTCCACACTAAGGATGGAACTTGAAGGTTTGAACTTTCTTATGAGGAAAGGGCTTCAGAGTTGATTCAAATTTGCTGGAAGATAAGTTAAATACAATGGAATGGTCTAGTAAATCAGTATTATAGGACATGAAGATTATTAAGTAGAGTTAAAGTTGAAAAGAAAATAGTGGATTTCCTCTCTAATTATCCATGGCCAAAGCAAAAAGAGACCATAAAGATCATTCAGAACCAGATGTCAGAGAAACTGAAAGCTTGGGTATTACTGTGGCATTAGCTCCAAGTTCTGGAACTTGTTGATAGGTCTTCATTCTCATTAGCACTAAAATCCTACTCTATACCCAATTGGCATTCTCCCTACTCTACCTACTGCTTTTACATATTGTGTCTTGTTTAGTGGTCTCAGAGTACTCTAAATTATTTTGTTTAATTCTAGGCAATACATATTATATGAGGTTGGAAAACATCCAGATGATAACCAAGAGATTAGAAATTTTGACATAAAAAGACTGTCTGAAGAACCCACAGATATTTAGCTGACAGATGAGAAGGTTTATAGAGTTATCTTTAAACATCTGAAAGGCTTTCCTGTGGGTGAAGGACAAAAAGGGCAGAAAAAATATAATTGAGATGGTTAGAGAGTTACAAAGTTCTGAGTTTGAATCCTGTCTAACACAATTTCAAACTATGTGACCATGGGCAAGCCACTTAACATTTTGGAGTCTTAATTTTCTCATGAAAAGGTTGAATTTGATGACATCCTAGGTCTTTTATGACTTAATATATAATTCTATTGTGGAATGATTGAAAATCAAGAAAGAGGGGTGGAGCCAAGATGGCAGAGAAGACACACATGTCATTCTAAGCTCCTCTTCTACCCTCAATACTAATTACCAAATTCAGCCTCAGAAATAATGCTTGACTAGTAAAATCCATGAATATTGGGAGTACAATAAAATACCAACCGGAGATAATCTGGAAGATTGCCAGAAAAGGTTTGTCCTGATGAGCGGGAGCATGCCAGCACAGGCAGGGAGGAAGAACACAGAGGCTAGAACATTGAGTGGACCAGGTCAGGGATGGTTTCCTTGGGTGGAAAATTTGCTGGGAGGACTCTACCACCGGTTGGCTGCTCTGTTTTAGTTGCAAAGCAGTAGATCAGGAGAAGTTACACAAATGAAAAGATACAGTGTACTCCAAAAACCACCAGAATTTAACAGGATCTGGCTATACCCATCCAGCACTGGAAGTGACTCAGCACAGACCATAGCATAGCTGAACAGCCACCTTCTCCAGCACAGGGCTTTTGCCCAGGGCAGTCTCAATTCTGCAGGGGAAGGCTCTGCCCAGGGCAATAGAACTTCTGCTATGGGGCTTTTCCCAGAGCACTTCTGCAGCTTGGCTGCTCTTTGCAGCCCATTTGCAGGGCAGGTACTGTCCATATATCTATCTCTGTTTTGCAGAGGAAGCTGGTAACTTCCTTGCCCATAAGGCAGACCAAAGGACTTTTTAAAAAATGAGTAAAAAAGTCAAGAGAACTCTAACCATAGCTAGCTTCTATACAGAAAGAGAGCAGGTTTTCAACACCGAGGAGACTAATAGCAGACAATCTCCAGACAAACCCCAAAGGAGGATACAATCTGGTCCCCATCACACAAGGCTCTCCTAGAAGAAATTATAAAAGACATTAAAAGACAGCTAGAAGAAAAACAGGGAAAAGAAAGAGAAGCTCTGCAGGAGAGGATGGAAAAGGCATATAACTCACTAAGAGAAAAATTTAATAAGTGGAAAAAGAAAACAACTTTCTGAAATGTGAATTGAAAAAGGTAAAGAACTCCCAGGAAAGTAGGATTTGTGAATTGTAAAAAGAAAAGAACTCAGTAAAAAAAAAAAATTGTGAAATGGAAAAAAATTCCATAGAGCAAAACAACTCATTTAAAAACTCAACTGGACATATACAAAAAGAAGTAAAAGAAATTTTTAAAAAGCTAATGAAGAAAATAACTCATTAGAAATCAGAACTGAACAAATAGAAATGAAGGGTTCATTGAAACATTAAGGCTCAGTCAAGCAAAACCATACAATATGTTGTTTATGGGAAACACATTTAAAGCAGGAAGATACATACAGAGTAAAAGTAAAAGGCTGGAGCTCAATCTATTATGCTTCAGGTGAAGTAAAAAAAAGCACGGTTAGCCATCCTTAACTCAGATCAAGCAAAAGTAAAAATTGACCTAATTAAAAGAGATAAGGAAGAAAACTATATCTTGCTAAAGGGTAGCATAGACAATAAAGCTATATCAACACTAAACATATATGTACCAAGTAGTGTAGCATCTAACTTCCTAAAGGAGAAGTTAAGAAAATTACAAGAATAACTAGACAGCAAAACTATAAGAGTGGAAGATCTCAACTTTGCACTCTCAGAATTAGATAAATCAAACCACAAAACAAAAAGAAAGAACTTAAAGAGTCAAATAGACTATTAGAAAAGTTAGGTATGATAGATCATTGGAGAAAACTGAATGGAGACAGAAAGGAGTATTCTTTCTTCTCAGCAGTTCATGGAACCTATACAAAAACTGATCATATATTAGGACATAAAGGCCTCAAAATTAAATGCAGAAAGGCAGAAATAGTAAATGCATTGTTTTCAGATCATGATGCAATAAAAACTACATTCAACAAAAAGCTAGGGATGAATAAACCAAAAAGTAATTGGAAACTAAATAATCTCATCCTAAAGAATGATTGCGTGAAACAGCAAATCATAAACACAATTAATAATTTCACCCAAGAGAATGACAACAATGAGACAACATACCAAAATTTTGGGAATGCAACCAAAGTGGTAATAAGGGGAAATTTTATATCTTTAGAGGCTTACTTGAATAAAATAGAGAAAGAGAAGATCAATGAATTGGGCTTGCAACTTAAAAAGCTAGAAAAAGACCAAATTAAACCCCCCCAATCAAATACTAAACTTGAAATTCTAAAATTAAAAAGAGAAATTGATAAAATTGAAAGTAAAAAAAAAAAACTATTGAATTAATAAATGAAACTAGGAGTTGTTTTTATGAAAAAATCAATAAAATAGATAAACCTTTGGTAAATCTGATTAGAAAGAAGAAAGAGAAAAGTCAAATTGTTAGTCCTAAAGATGAAAAGGGAGAATTTTCCACCAATGAAGAGGAAATTAGAACAATAATTAGGAGTTACTTTGCCCAACTTTATACCAATGAATTTGATAACCTAAGTGAAATAGATGACTACCTTCAAAAATATAGGCTTCCCAGATTGAGGAGGAAGTAAAGTGCTTAAATAATCTCATTATAGAAAAAAAAAAAATAGAACAAGCTATTAATCAATTCCCTAAGAAAAATTCCCTATGACCAGATGAATTTACATGTGAATTCTACCAAACATTTAAAGAAAAATTGGCCCCAATGCTATATAATTTATTTGATAAAATAGGGAATGAAGGAGTCCTACCAAATTCCTTTTATGGCACAGACATGGTACTGATACCTGAACCAGGTAGATTGAAAACAGAGAAAGAAAATTATAGACCAATCTTCCTAATGAATATTGATGCTAAAATCTTAAATAAAATATTAGCAAAAAGATTACATAAAATCATCCCCAGGATAATACACTATGACCAAGTAGGATTTACACAAGGAATGAAGGGCTGGTTCAATATTAGGAAAACTATCAATATAATTGGCCATATTAATAACCAAATTAACAAAAACCATATGATCATCTCAATAGATGAAGAAAAAACATTTGATAAAATCCAACATCCATTCCTATTAAAAAAAACTTGAGAGTATAGGAATAAATGTTCTTTTCCTCAAAATAATCAGTAGCATCTATTTAAAACTATCAGTAAGCATCATATGTAATGGGGATAAACTGGAACCATTCCCAGTAAAATCAGAATGAAACAAGATTGCCCACTATCACCATTACTTTTAAATATTGTATTAGAAATGCTAGCTTCAGCAATGAGAGTGGAGAAAGAGATTAAAGGAATTAGAGTGTGTAATGAGGAAACCAAATTATCACTCTTTGCAGATGATATGATGATATACTTAGAGAACCCCAGAGATTCTACTAAAAAAAAGTTATTAGAAATAATCCACACCTTTAGCAAAGTTGCAAGATACAAAATAAACCCACATAAATCATCAGCATTCTTATATATAACTAACAAAATCCAACAGAGTTACAAAGAGAAATTGCATTTAATGTAACTGCTGATAGTATAAAATATTTGGGAATCTATCTGTTAAGGGAAAGTCAGGACATATATGAACAAAACTACAAAATACTTTCCACACAAATAAAATCCGATCTAACCAATTGGAAAAATATTAAGTGCTTTTGGATAGGTTGAGCAAATATAACGAAGATGACAATATTACCTAAACTAATCTATTTATTTAGTGCTATACCAAACAGACTCCCAAAAAACTATTTTAATGACCTAGAAAAAATAACAAAATTCATCTAGAAGAACAAAAGGTCAAGACTTCGGGAACTAATAAAAAAATATCCAGTGACCTAGCTGTACCAGGTCTAAAACTATATTATAAAGCAATGGTTACCAAAACCATTTAGTATTGGCTAAGAAATAGACTATTTGATCAGTGGAATAGGTTAGGTTCACAGAACAAAATAATCAATTACTTTAATAATCTAGTGTTTGACAAACCCAAATACCCCAGATTTTGGGATAAGAATTCTCTATTTGACAAAAACTGCTGGGAAAATTGGAAACCAGTATGGCAAAACTTGGCATTGACCCACACTTAACACCATACATCCAGATAAGATCAGATAAGATCAAAATGGGTTTATGATCAAGACAAAAAGAATGAAATTATAAATGAATTAGAAGAACATAGGATAGTTTACCACTCAGACCTGTGGAGGAGGAAGGAATTTGTGACCAAAGAACTAGAGATCATTATTGATCACAAAATAGAAAATTTTGATTATATCAAATTGAAAAGCTTTTGTACAAACAAAACTAATGCAGACAAGATTAGAAGGGAAGACAATAAGCTGGGAAAACATTTTTACAGTCAAAGATTCTGATAAAGGCCTCATTTCCAAAATATATAAAAAAATTAATTCTAATTTATAAGAAATCAAAGCCATTCTCCAATTGATAAATAGTCAAAGGATATGAAAAGACAATTTTCAGATGAAGAAATCAAAACTATTTCTAGCCATATGAAAAGATGCTGCAAGTCATTATGAATCAGAGAATCAGAGAATTAGAGAAATGTAAATTAAGACAACTCTGAGATACCACTACATACCTCTCAGATTGCCTAGGATGACAGGAATGACAGGAAAATGCTGAATTTTGAAGGGGATGTGGGAAAACTGGGACCCTGATACATTGTTGGTAGAATTGTGAATACATCCAGCAGGGAAAGCAATTTGGAACAATGCTCAAAAAGTTATCAAACTATGCATACTCTTTGATCGAGCAGTGTTATTACTGGGCTTATATCCCAAAGAGATCATAAAGAAGGGAAAGGGACCTGTATGTGCACAAATGTTTGTGGCAGCCCTTATTGGAGTGACAAGAAACTGGAAACTAAATAGATGCCCATCAATTGGAGAATGACTGAATAAATTATGGTATATGAATGTAATTAAATACTATTGTTCTGTATGAAATGACCAACAGGATGATTTCAGAGAGGCTTGGTGAGACTTATATGAATTGATGCTAAGTGAAATGAGCAGAATCAGGAGATCATTATACACCGCAACAACAAGATTATAGGATGATCAACTCTGATGGATTTGGGTCTCTTCAACAATGAGATGATTCAAACCAGTTCCAGTTGTCCAGTAATGGAGAGAATCAGCTATACTCTGAGAGAGAACTGTGAGAAATGAGTGTGGCCCACAACATAGCATTTCCATTCTTTCTGATATTGTTTGCTTGTATTTTTGTTTTCTTTCTCAAGTTTTTTTCTTTCATTCTTTCTAGATCCATTTTTTTCTTGTGCAGCAAGATAACTATATAAATATGTATACATATATTGAATTTAACATATATTTTAACATGTTTGATATGTGTTGGACTACATGCCATCTAGGGGATGGGGTGGGGGAAGCAAGGGAAAAGTTGGAACAGAAGGTTTGGCAAGGGTCAATGTTGAAAAATTACCCCTGCATATGTTTTGTAAATAAAAAGCTATAATAAAAAATATTGTGGGAAACAAAGCTTGTCTTTCAGGTTGATGAGATGTATAGTTCATTGGAAAAATAATTTTAGAAGAATTGAAAAAGAAATCACAGTACCTAGTTTCAAAACCCTTGGTTCTATTACTTACAAGCTAAGAGACCTTGGGTAAGTTAATAACTAATTCTAAAGCTTATGGGCCCTTCCAAGTCATGATTCCACTTCCTTTACTGCTGGATCTCTGTCTTTTCATCTGTCTTAATGGTCTTGAATTCTTAGAATTGATAGTGCTTTGCCTCTGGCCACCAAGAGATCATCATATGCCCAGTTTCCCCAGTCAGCAGAAAAAAAAAATGTTTGGTCAGCTGAGAAAACTATACCCCAAATCATGATTACTTGATTGATCTTGATTTTCTTAAGTATCATAAAGCATATTCAGAATACATTCAGGAAATTTAACTTTACTAAAATATTTAAAGCTTTTTAATTGTCATCTTTGTGCTTTGGTCTAAACCCCTAAATGTGAATTTACCCAGAGAATATAATTCAATAATCTGTATACTAAAATGAATGGGAAAAGCAATAAAATCAATGTGGTATAATGCTTCCCTCCCTTATTTGCACTATTCAGCAGAAGAAACTTTGCTGCAAGTCATCCATGAGCTACAAATCTCTATTTTGACAGAACTGCTAAAGCAACCCAGAAATTAATTTGATTCATAAGTGAGTCTGAGGAACTCCTGAAAAAAAATAAATAAATGCTCTTTTCAAGCATTGCTTCATTATATATTTTCAATAAAAGTGAAGTAGCTGAGGGCAAAAAGGCATGGGGATGGGGCAAAATAAATTAGCATATTTTGTTTCATTTGGGAATTATTGCATGGCTGCTTGCAACCTAATACATATGAGGGCAGTGACAGACAAATCCCATCAACTCTACATGGGACCGCAAAGTCTGCTGCCAAGAAATATCAATTAAAAAAGAGAACTTATATCTGAGTACCTGAATGTTATATTGAAAGACAGAGACAGAGTGACAGAGATAGAGAAAGGGGGAGGGATGTGTACAGGTTCAAAAACAGAGATGGAGGGATACCCATGTCATTGAAGAGCAGGACTACTACTCAAGGGGAAAATAGAACCTGCTATCACTAGCCTAATCCTCATTCATTTGTTGCAATGCTATATCTAGGTTCCATAAACAGGATCAAATGTTTATGTATCTTCTCCAACATAGTGAAAAAATTGTGCATAAATAAGTTTTCGAAAACTAATACCTGCCACTTGCAGGGGGAAGACAGAGTGTTCACATTTCTATTTTTTTTTTTGCTTATTTGTTTTGTTTTTAATAAAGCTAATAAATATTGAATAATAGTCCTTTACCAAAAGAACAAAATCTATGTCAAAGAATGCTTTATACATTCATCAAAATAAATGGAAATAGCACCTTTTAACTAATAAAATGCTGAAATAAGTTAATAAGGGAAAATATAATTTACTCTATTGTATTTGCTTCAGAAACATAAATCAATCTTTCCCAGTGTGCAGAGACTCCTCACAGAACCCAATAGAAGTGGCCCAGGACATTTGCCACAGTTTGTCCAAGAGTATGGAAATAGAGGCATTTTGGAGAACATTATTATCAATAGGAAATTCTTAATTTGTTGAATCTTCCTCAGCGTTTTTGTTGTTTTTTTTGGGGGGGAGGAGGGATACATTGGCAAATATCCTTAATGAATATAAAACACATCTTGTCTTGTTTAATGTCTTTACTGATACTCTGTATATAATAGATTCTTAATGAAAATTGGATGAATGAGTGGATAAATGAGTGAATACTGGTACCTGATCATCTTTTTCTGCAAATAGAAAATTATTTCAAAGAATTCAGCTATTCAGACTTTGTTTTAATTTTCAAGCTAACCAGCTTAAATTCAATTTTTCTTTTCTTTTCTCAAGCAAATTTGAAAATTATATATTTATAAGTTGGATTACATTTTATTGGAACCCTATGTGTAAGTACTATCTCTACTTTTTAAGGGGTACAGTGTGATATAATAAAAAGAGCAGTTGATTTGAAGTAAGAAGACTCAAATCCAAGTTCTGATTCAGTTACATAGGAGCTGTGTAACTTCAATCAATTCACTTAACATATTTGAGAATTCAATTTTCTCATCTGTTAAAAAAAAAAGGCAAAACAAAAGGGAGATAATACTAGGTAAATTATCCGCTTTTTTTTGATTATTGTAAAAATCAAATGGGACTTTACAAATGATACATATGCATATATAGAAGGATTTTATGATAATAGAATTTGTATATGGACATCAAGAATTAGAAATGCTTCTGAAAAGTGAAGTGCAATTATGATTTTGTTATATCAAATCATATTCTAAATGCCTAGGAGAAATTCTCTAATTACTATACTTTAATTGTTTAATAAAGTCAAATTTTTATGTCAAATATTCATTAAGAAAAACATATATAATATCAGGAGGAATATTCTTGCTTTTATTAATTAAGCATAATTTGGATTTTAATGGGCCTGAAGTATGATTGATTATTTGTGCCTTCATCTAAATATAAACCCCTTGCAAAGAGAGATTGTTTCACTTATTTTCAGTCTATCCCAAGGGGTTAGGTCCTTAATAAATCTGTTTGATTTATTATTAATTAATCTGATTGATTTAAATAGATCAAAGATAAAAATAACTGTTTGATAAAACCTGCTATATTCAACCCACATAGCATTGACATATCCTAGGAAATGGAACAATTGTTTTTCTTCTGTATAAATTGATTTGCATAATAAATTAATGAGATTAAAATGACCTTCTGAACATGCAAGAATTTTTGTTTGTTGTCTAATAGTCTTTGAGTCTCTGAGTAGTCTGGTCCAATCTTTTAAGCATTAATCAGAATTCTGCTTGAACTTTAATTTTCTTTAAAAGAACCCTTAAAGCTTAGTGTATCATTAATCCTTCTGAACAGTGGAATCAGGACATTTCAGCCAGGCCTTCCCATGTGAAAGAACAGTACATACAGAAAAGCACAGCCAATCTACTGCTTTCAGCCATTTTCACAATCAACATGAATTGTTGCCCAATCAATACAGTCACACGATCAGTCTCCATCATGAAAGCAGTGAAAATGGATAGGTGGGCTAAGCTGCGGTCAGGCTCCCATACCACATAAGGACAGCTCAGTCATCACCTTACCAACTTTAACCTTCTACTCCTTCATAAATATTCCCAATGATACTATTATTGTACATTTCAGTGTATTACCTAAAAGAAACATGGGGATATGAGACTCAATAACCTGCATTTGGCTTCCTCTTGTTAAACTAGAATTGTGCTTACTATCAACTTCTCCTCCACTCCCCAAAGGGAATGTCCATTTGTACACTCAGATTCATAAATTGTGGGCTGAATTTAAAAAATAATGTACATGGTGTCTTGACACAAACCCTAAATGGGAGAAGAAGCCGTTGCAGAGTAGTATGCAATATTTTGTTACACAAAAGCTTTGTGGTTGTCCATTTTATTATATCACAAGATCTGTGTCTAATTCTCTAATAATTTTTATATGGCTGTGGTGTAGAAGTGAGTTATGCCTTATTTCTCTGGAGCAGTCTAATTTGTTAGCCTCCCACGTATAAGCTGAATAATAAAAAAAAAATGTTTTACAAATTGTTAGAATTCAGCAGCTGAGGAGCTTTGGTATTCTTTATCACTGCAAATATTCTAATTAATTCTAATTCATTGATAATCTTACTAAAGTCTCTATCTCTGAAGAATAAAACACAAAAAGTTTAGTTTTTGTCATTCATTTAAAGAATAGCAGACTGTTGAAGAAATTTCTGTTCTATGTTGAAAGAATATGATAGGATTTCTTTAGCTGAATGGTGCAGTAGGTACAGAGGTCGATTTAGAATCAGACAAATGGAGTCAAATACAGTCTCGGATACTCAATACCTATGTAACCTTAGGTGAGTCACTTAACTTTTCTTCATGCCTCAATTTCCTAATTTCTAAAATATAGATATTAATAGCATCTACTTCCCAGGATTCTTGTGAAATAAAATGGGATAACATACATAAAATGGTTTGCAAACTTTGAAGGAAAATACTTATACTTTTTCACAATAATGATAATAATAATAATAATAGCATGATAATAATAACAATAATTTGAGAGATTGGCTACAATCTTATTTCTGAGATGTCAATGACTATCTCCAATATGTTAAAATTTTAACATGTCTACTGATAATTTGGTATGGGTTAGCAGATGAATCTTAAAATCAGAAAAATGGTTTAAAGTACTGATGCATCTAATTGTATGGCCAAAAATAAATCATTTAAATTTGCCACTAACTACCTAAGAAATGAGTTGCAAGTTTACATTAGAGGGGGATTGTTCTGTACTGAGAATTTCCTATACTATCCATCAATCCTTCCCAGCCCTTCTAAAAAAATCCTTATCTAGAGATGTATAAAAAAAACAATAAAAATAGAAAATAATTACATTTTAGGGAGATAATACTAAGTATATTACATGTATACTGTTGAATTGATGCTAAGTAAAAGGTGAGAAAATTATAAACAACTCATTTTTTTCTTTTACTATTTTAAAAAATCAAATAGATCATTTAAAACACAAATTATGCTTAATAAACAAATATAAAACTATTCCTCCTTATATTATGTTTTTCTTGATGAATAACTTATGTAAAAAATAATTTAATTAAAAACAAAAAACATTCCTATGTCATATTGACATGACTTTTGTAATGGTTTGTAGTTTCAAATCATTCTTCTCCTACCTGTCTACACCTCAACATAACCAAGATCCTACTTCTATGTACCAGGAAAAAAACACATATATGTATACATTTTGGTAAAGCTGTCTTTACCTAATCAGGTAAAACTTGTCTAATCTGTGTTCTAGCTTTCTCAACTGTAAAAAGAGGTAATTGAACTAGATGATTCAAAAACAAAGATTCCTTCCACATTTAAAGTCTTTGAGATTGGAAAACTAAGATTCATGAAAGTTAACATACATGGGTATGTTTTATATTTACATATACATGTTTTACATATATATATATATATATATATATATATATATATATATATATACTTAACTACAGGAAAGTGCTAGAGCTAGCTCTAATATTAGCAAGAGTTGATTGTTAAATTTTCAGTATGAGTATTTATACTTTAGAAATTAGCAAATGCTACAAATCAGTACTTGATTTATTGTTTTTTTTATTATCTAGATTATGAAAGTTGTGGAATAAATGTAAAAAATGCAGATTTAAATTAGTGTTATTAAATTTGTATATATTTATTTTTTCCGAGTATATATTAAAATAATTTTTGACACTTTAAAAAATTTTGTTTCAAATTCTCTTCATCTCTTCACAAACCCTTTTTGATAAGGCAAGAAATTTAATATGAATTATACATGAGCAGTCCATATTAGCCATGTTTTGAAAGAAAACACAGAACAAAAAACAAAATGAAATAAGGTCTTTATCAAAGAAATTTGCCTTATTTTTCCCAGTTCCTACTTTCCTTCTAATTTCAGTTTCATTCATTTTATTGGTATAAAAACTTCTTAATTTAATTTAATAAAAATAATCTATTTTGCTTTCTATAATATCTTTTCTTGTTTGTTCATGAACTCTTCTCTTATACATAGATCTAATAGGTATGTTTTTCCATGTTCCCCTAGTTTATTTATAATGTCATCTTTTATATCTAAATGATATATACATTTTGATATTATTTTGACATATTAGTTTCTGCCAAACTATTTTCTACTTTTCCTGGCAATTTTAGTCAAATAGTGAGTTCTTGTCCCAAAGTCTGGGATTTGGGGGTTTATCAAATACTAGATTATTAGTTATTTATCATTACATATTGTCAACCTAATCTATTTAACTGATACACTATTCTATTTCCTAGTCAGTATAAGATTGTTTTGACGATTATTAGTTTACTTTTTTTTTTTTAATACAGTTTGACATTAAGCAAGGATAGGCCAATTTCCTTCATATGTTTTATTTGATTCCCTTGATATTCTAGATCTTTCATTCTTCCAGATGAATTTACATTTTTTAGTATAGTGTTTTGTTTTTGTTTTTGTTTGATTAAATAATTTTGGGGAGCTTGATTGACATGACTTTGAATAAATTACTCTAGATAGAATTCTCATTTATATCATCTTAGTTCAGCCCACCTAGTAGTAATTAGTATTTTTCCTACTTCTTAGATCTCCATTTATTTGTATGAAAAATATTTTTAACGTGTTCCTATAATGTCTTAGGAGGTAGACTCCCAAGTATTTTATATTGTCTAAGATTATTCTAAGTGGAGTTTTAAAAATGTCTTTCTCCAGGACTTTGTTGGTCATATATAGAAATACTAATAATTTATGTGGGTTTATTTTATATCCTGCATTTTTTCTGAAGTTTTTAATTATGCCAACTAATTTTTAGTTGATTTTTCTAAGATTCTATAAGCATACTATTATATCGTCTGCAAAAAAATGATGGCTTTGTTTCCTCATTACATCTTTTAACTCCTTCAATTTATCTTTTTCTCTTATTTCTAGCTTTTCTAATATGATATGGATTAACATTGGTTATAATGAGCATTGTTGTCTCATCCCTGATCTCACTAGAAAAATTTATATTCCCCATTACAGATAATATTTTCTGATAGTTCTAGACAGACGCTATTTATCATCTTAAGGAACATTTATGCCTATGCTTTCTTGTGTTTTATAGGAATAAGCATTTATTTTGTGAAAAGCTTTTTCTACATTTATTGAGATAATCATATGACATATGACCAATTATATTGATAGTTTTCCTGATATTAAACCCAGTCCTGCACTCCTAGTATAAATCCCACATGATCATAATGCATGATCTTTCTGATATCCTTGCTAGCATTTTGTTACAATTTTTATATCAATATTCACTGTATTCACTACAGAAATCAGTCTATAGCTTTCTCTGTTTTTGTTCTTCCTGATTCAGGGTTAAGCAAGTTGTTTGTGAGACAAAATAAATTTAGCAGAACTCTTTTTTCTCCTATTTTTCAATGTTTGGTTGAATTCACTTGTGAGTTCATCTGATCATAAGGATTTTATCTTAGAGAAAACATTTATGGTTCTTTTCATTTCCTTTTCCAAGTTTGGGTTATTTAAGTATTGTATTTCCTATTCTGTTAATCTGGGCAATTTTCATATTTTCGTAAAAATTCATTCATTTTACTTAATATTGTCAATTTTACTAGCATATAATTGAGCAACATAGCCCCTAATTATTGCTTTAATTTCCTGTTAATTAATGATGTAGTCATCTTTTTCATTTTTAATAGTGGTATTTTAGTTTTCTACTTTTTAAATCAAATTAATAAATGATGTTATTGTTTTTATTTAAAAACTAGCTCCTATATTGATTTGTTAGTTTAATGATTTTTTTTAATTTTATTAATCTCTCCTCATTTTTTGGATTTTCAGTTTGGTATTCTTTTTTTTAGTTGTTGCATATACAACTCATTAATTTGCTTATTTTCTATTTTACAGATGTCAATTTTCACCTAATTGCTGTTTTGGCTATATCTTATAAGTTACTGCTTCTTGTCTCAGCATTGTCATTGTCTTTAGTGAAGTTATTTATCATTTCTATGATTTGTTCTTTTATCCATTCTTTCTTTAGATTATTTAGCTTACAACTAACATGTACTCTAGGTTTTCATGGCCCTTTATTAAATGTAATGTTATTGCATTATGAACTGAAAATGATGCATTTAATATTTCTACTTTTCTATATTTGATTATGAGGTTTTATGCCCTAATATGTGGTGAATTTTTGTGTAGAAGAAAAAAAGGCATATTTCTTTTTATCCCCATCCAATTTTCTCCAGAAGTTTATCAAAACAAACTTTTTAAAATTGCATCTATCTCCTTAACTATTTCCTTTTTTCCATTCTCCAATTGAAAAATGGTCAAACGATATGAACAGACAATTCTCAGATGAAGAAATTGAAACTATTTCTAGTCATATGAAAAGATGCTCCAAGTCATTACTAATCAGAGAAATGCAAATTAAGACAACTCTAAGATACCACTACACACCTGTCAGATTGGCTAAGATGACAGGAAAAAATAATGATGATTGTTGGAGGGGATGCGGGAAAACTGGGACATTGATGCATTGTTGGTGGAGTTGTGAACGAATCCAACCATTTTGGAGAGTAGTTTGGAACTATGCTCAAAAAGTTATCAAACTGTGCATACCCTTTGATCCAGCAGTGTTACTACTGGGATTATATCCCAAAGAGATTATAAAGAAGGGAAAGGGACCTGTATGTGCACGAATGTTTGTGGCAGCCCTTTTTGTAGTGTCTAAAAACTGGAAACTGAATGGATGTCCATCAGTTGGAGAATGGCTGAATAAATTGTGGTATATGAGTATTATGGAATATTACTGTTCTGTAAGAAATGACCAACAGGATGATTTCAGAAAGGCCTGGAGAGACTTGCACGAACTGATGCTGAGTGAAATGAGCAGGACCAGAAGATCATTATATACTTCAACAACAATACTATATGATGACCAGTTCTGATGGACCAGGCCATCCTCAGCAACGAGATCAACCAAATCATTTCCAGTGGAACAGTAATGAACTGAACTAGCTATGCCCAGAAAAAGAACTCTGGGAGATAACTAAAAACCATTACATTGAATTCCCAATCCCTATATTTATGCCCACCTGCATTTTTGATTTCCTTCACAAGCTAATTGTACAATATTTCAGAGTCTGATTCTTTTTGTACAGCAAAATAACGTTTTGGTCATGTATACTTATTGTGTATCTAATTTATATTTTAATGTATTTAACATCTACTGGTCATCCTGACATCTGGTGGAGGGGGTGGGGGGTAAGAGGTAAAAAATTGGAACAAGAGGTTTGGCAATTGTTAATGCTGTAAAGTTACCCATGCATATATCCTGTAAATAAAAGGCTATTAAAAAAACTATTTCCTTTTTTATTTTTGGTTATATTTACTACTTATCAGAGGTAAAGGATGAAGTTCCCTATTGATACTATTTCCTCCTGTAATTCATTTAACTTCCTCCTCAAGATTTTGCTGGAAGCAGCTAGGTGATGCAGTGAATAAACATTGATGCAGAAGTCAGGAGGACCAGAGTTAAAATATAGCCCCAGATCTTTAACACTTTTAAGTTGTGTGATCCTGGGCAAGACCCTTATCCCCAACTGGATGACCAAAAAAAAAAAAAAAGGAATATGGCTGATACTCTATTGGTAAGGGAGGGGAAGAAGGAAGAAGGGAAGGAGAGAAGGAGACAGGAGACAGAGAGACATTCAGAGAGACACAGACACAGACACAAAGAGACACAAGAGATAATACACAGAGACAAAAAGAGACAGAGACAGAGAGAGAGCCAGAAATGTTTAATATTTTATTACTTCAGTGTCTATCTAATGCCTAATAGGAGGATGTAATTACCTTGCTTATCTGTTTAATCAGATCTATTTTTACTTTTGCTTTTTCTAAAATAATGATTGCTGAAAGAGAAAAATTTTTAAATATATGAACAATATCTAGACTGAAATGATATAATCTTTTAAGTCATTGTGTTGATATAATAGCAACAAAATCCTTTACATGTTATCTCATTCGATTCTCATAACAATTTTGGGAAGTAGATGCTATTAACCAGGGACAGGAGGATTGTGGCTTGCTCGGGAGCTGATGCTAAATGAAGTGAGCAGAACCAAGAGAAAACTGTACACAGAAATAACAAGTTTATGTGATGATCAACTGTAATGGATATGACTCTTTTCAACAATGAGGTGATTCAGGCTATTTCCAATATTTAAACATATTATGGAGAGAGCCATTTGCATCCAGAAAGAGAACTATAGAGACTGAAAATGGATCACAACATAGTATTTTCATTTTTTGTTGTGGTTTGCTTGCTTTTTTCCCCCTCACTTTTTTTTCCCTTTTTGATCTGATTTTTCTTGTGCAGCATGATAAATGTGAAAATATGTCTTGAAGAATTGTGCATATCTAACATATATTGAATTACTTGCTGTCTAGGAGAGAGGGTGGGAAGAAGGGAAGGAGAAAAATTTGGAACACAAGGTGTTGCAAGGGTGAATGTTGAAAACTATCTTTACATGTATTTTGAAAATAAAAAGTTATTAGTAAAAAATAAAAACCCAGAGAACCCATTTCCTAAAAAAATAAACAAAATAAAATAATGATTGCTATCCCTTTTTTAATTTTTATTTTTCATCTAAATAATTATTCAAGTGAAACATAATAGAGTCGGGCCAACTTCTTACATTTATTCTCTCTGTATGTTTCTGCTTCAAATATGTTTCTTGTAAACAACATATTGTCAAATTCTCATTTTAATTCCACTCTGCTATCCACTTTTGTTTTATGAAAGAATTCATCTCCTTCACACTAAAATTATGGTTACTAAATTTATTTCACTCCATCATATTTTCCCCTATTTATCGTCTTTCACCCTGATCTTTCTCAAATCTCTGTTTTGCTTCTGACCATTATTTCTACCAATATGTCATCTCTTCTGTCAGCATCTCCTTTCTGTTTTTTCTTCCTTCTTTCCTACTTCCATGTAGGGTAAGATATACATAGATATATACATATAGATATAGATATAGATGTAATTAAATGTGTACTTATTCCTTCTTTAAAGCACTTCAAAGGAGAGTAAGGTTCAAGGATTGTCCATCTCCTCTACAACCCTCTTCACTTTAAAAGCTCTTTCTTGCACAGCCTTTTTTATGTGAGATGAGGTATACCATTCTACCCATACCTTTACCCATCTCCCAGTCCATCCCTATTTGTTACCCTTTAATTTAATTTTTTAAAATCATGCTATTATACCTAGGTCATAATCATATATCTGCCTATATAAGCCTCCTAACTACTCAAGTAATAAAAAAAGTTATAAGTATCATCTTTCTACATAGGAATATAAAAAGTTTAATCTTATTGAATTCTTTGTGATTTCTCTTTGATGTTTGCCTTTTTGTATTTCTCTTAAGTCCTGTATTTGAAAGTAAAATTTTCTATTCAGCTCTGGACTTTTTTATTAGGAATGCTTGAAAGTCCTATATTGTATTTAATGCCCACTTTTCTAAAGAATTATACTCAGTTTTGTTGTTGAATAAGTTATTTTTTGTGGTAATCCTAGCTCCTTTGTACGCTATAATATCACACTCTAAGATCTCTGATACTTTAATATAAGAACTGCTAAATCTTGTGTGATCCTGACTGTGATTCCACAATATTTGAATTGTTTCCTTTTTGGCTGTTTATAATATTTTCTCCTTAATCCAGGAGCTCAGAATTTGGCTATAATATTCCTGGGAGTTTTCATTATGTGATCTCTTTCAGGAAGTAATGGGTGAATTTTTTTCCATTTATATTTTATCTTCTGGTTCTATAATATTATGGTAGGTTCGTTTGTTTAATAATTTCTTGCAATATAGTATCTAGGCATTTTTATTATGGCCTTCTGATAGTCCATTTATTCTTAATTATCTCTCCTCAACCTATTTTCCAGGTCACTTGTTTTTTCAGTGAGCTATTTCACATTTTCTTTTATCTTTTCATTTTTTTGTTTTTGTTTTTGTTATTTCTTGATGATGTAATCATTAGTTTCTAGTTGCCCAATTCTAATTTTACAGAATTATTTTAAGGTGTTATTTTCTTCCGTGAATTTTTAATCTCTTCCCCTCCCCCATTTTGCCAATATTATTTCTCTTTAAAAAAAATTTGTGCCTTTTTGTATTATTTGATCAATTCTGGTTTCCAAAGTATTATTTTCTTCAAAAAATATTTTGTGCTTCCTTTACTAAGCTGTTGTTTCTCTTTTTGTAATGTTCTTACATAATTCTTGTTTTTCCTCAATTTTTCATCCACTACTCTCATTTAATTTTTAAATTATTTTTTGAGCTCTTTCAAAATTCTTGTGAGATCTATTACCAATTAACTTTCTTTTTCTTTTCTTTTTTTTTTTTATTTTGGAACATTACAATTAACTGTTTTGATTTTATTGTTGTTTTTCCGTGTTTGTGTTTTTAATCTACCCTGTCACCATAATAACTTTCTATGGTCCTTTTCTTTTTGTTGTAGTTATTTGCTCATTTTCCCAGTTTTTGTTTTTTTCCTTAAGTGGACTTCACTCAGGAGGATGTGCTCACTGTTCCCCTACACTGTATTCTGTTCTGTGAACAATTATAGGAAATCTTTATGTTGAAACTGATCAAGTGCCACTGTGGCCACAAGTGCTTTTGTTTTTTGTTTTTTTTTTTTGTTTGTTTTTTTTTTTTTTTTATGAACCTAGACTTGTGATGGTTTCCTAATCTCCTGAAGTCACAAGCATTAGTATTTCTTTCTTTTTTCCTTTTATCTGAGGCTAAGACCTCTGCTCCCTCATGAGTGATCACAAGCATTCTTTTCTGCCCTGAAACTATGACCAGAATCATTGCTTTTCTGAAACTACAAGCACTAGTGTACCAGTGCTTCTCCTCACCCTGAGACTACAACTTAGAAATATGTTTGGCATGCAAACTGAAAGAAGCACCAGGGCCAGCAGAATCTTCTAAAATTTCCTTCTGACCAGCTAACATTGTCTCAGTTCTGACACTGAGCTGCTTTTTGATCTTGAGAAAATCACTTCAATATTTTTCACATATAAAATAAAGTAACTGAAATATTTGGTCTCTAACAATCTTTTCAGTTTTAATATTCTATGATTTTAACATGCGTGCAAAGTGTGGAGGTAGATGCCAAAAGATATGAATAGATGGTGCTGGAACAGTTGTATCAATACTGGTATACTAATACATTGTTTGCTGAGCTATGCAGATTGATTCTGTTCTGGAAAACAATGTAAAAGTATGCAATTGCTATCTTTATAAGGTCCTTTTCACATGGAGTAATTAAGTGTGAAAAAGGGCAAAAATAATTCTAGATTAGGAAAGTGACTGAAATACCTATCACCTTTGGCCTATAAACTCTACTGCTAGGCATGAATACCCAAGAAGATCAATAAGAAAAAGAGAAATTCTTTATTAAATACACCAAAAAAAAAATTAAAAAAGCAGATGTTCATCCCATGTGGGAATAGCTAAACAAACTATGGCATAAGTATATAGTGGAATGTTACTGTCCTATAAGAAATAATGAATATGATAAATACAGAGAGGCATGTGAAAATAAATGAATTGATGTAAAGTAATATAATCAGAACCAGGAAAATGATATATATACAATGACTATATTTTTGTAAATTGAAAGGACAGAATGGTCAATTAAAACAATATTGTGAAATGACAATGATCATTGACCCCTGTAAAGAAAGATTATGTGTATGTGTGTGTGTGTAATTGAAGAACTTCCAGCAGCTTCCTACAGTAAAGATAAGGTAAAGAATTTCCAGCAGCTTCCTGTAGTAAAGATAAATGAAGAATTTCAAAGGATGTATCCAACCTAGAATGATGGCATTTATTGCTGTTCAAACCATTGATGTTTAAACAATTAGTTGCCTGATGTGTGGTTCCTCCAGGAACTAGGAGTCTGCTGTTTTTGGTAGGAATAACATCCAATAAAAAAAGGGCGGGGGGGGGGGGGGGCACCTACCTCTTAATGTTCCTCAAACACATGATGTAATCCTTTGTATCTAAAAGACCCTACAAAGACTGTATACCTTATCCCCTTCTTTAGCCCTTCTACCATGAACTCTCTTTCCCTCCTCTCATTCTCATGAGAATTAATTAAATAAACAACTTTTCTGCTTATTACTTTGAGAGGTCTCTGAGTAATCGTTTTTGGATAGGATTTCTATCCCTCACAATTAGAATGTACTTCTCTCATTTATTTGCAGAATTGGAGAACTATCAATAGGGAACATTTCACTCTATGTTAGATTTGGTCAATCAGTTACTTTTACTAAAATTTTCCTCTTTTTTCTCTTGTTTAGTCCTTGTGAGAGTGGAGGGCACTTAGAAAGAGAGCAAAATATTGGGAAATGAAAGTCACATGAAAAATAAAGTATCAATAGACAATTTCAAAAGATGTAAATAAGGAAAGTGAGAAAATGAGTGATTGTGGAATGAATTAATGAATGAAAATACTTAGGCTAAAGGTACAGGCAACAATTATAGCAGAGATCCATGCTACTGAAAGACCACATGCCATAGCAGATTTTTCTTTGTTTTGTCTTGTTTTATTTTTGTTTATAAAAGCATCTTCTAATGTTGTTCTACCTCTGAAGGCCATTGATTTTAAAAACCTAGATAGAGTTTTATGGCAAATCTTGCAAAAATCATATTTCTCCTGGCAGTTGAAAAAATTTACTTCCTTTAATATAAGCAAGTGTGAATTCTGAACATGTCGAGCTGGTTAGAGAATCTGACATACATATAAAAGAGGTTTCACCCAAAATCAGCAGCTCCTGCTGCGACAGTGACAGTGACGAGCTCTGTGTAATGTCAGTTCAAGATGAGAGACCACAACAAACTGAAAAGGAATCCTCTCTGCATGCATTTCAAGGCATTGTGGAATCACTTAAGAACCCTGACTAGGAGATGACTGAATAACAGGCCAGATGTGACACTTGGTTATTGTCCATTCAGTCAAAAGGAGTTAATAGGGTTTTCCTCCCATTTTATTAAAAGGACTTTTCACTGATTTTACTTTTCCTTACATCCTATGTAGTGACCTTTTTTTTTTTCCTGTAGACACAGTATAAACTGTTACAATTAAGCAGAAACAATTGTGACAATGAAGAAATAATAATTGATATGATCACTTCAGAATATATATTAGAAACTGATATTTTGGGGTCCAGCTTAGATTGGAAGAGAGCTCAATGGACAAAATGGAGTATCTTCTTTCAATCTGATTCCTGCTGTTCATAGAATCAATTAAGAGGTCCCCATTACATGGTGTTTCTCCACCACATGGATGACTAATGGTTAAAGTAATATGCAATGGGAATTTGGTCTATGACCTCTAACACTGAGTCTGAAAATATCAACACCATAGCCATCTATATAGTAGCCTTTTTCATCTCTAGAGTGATTAAGTCCATTTTTACTAGGGTACGATTTATGTGTTTTGCACAAAATTGCACAACTGCCAGCACTGTGTTGTAAATGATTTTCAATCTTGGCCATTGCCAACTACTGACACTCAAAACCTATATTAACAGACACCTCGAGGGAATAATACTTCTTGTTGTGGTCCTTTCTTCTCACCAGAATGGCTAGAAAAGGTAAATGGTTTCTTAATATTTTCAGGGAAATACTGCATTTTTGGTATTCTATCTATACTTGCTCAATGAATAAAAGTCTAAAGTCTTTAAATAATCCAATTATATTTTTATTGCTAACACTTTAAGACTGAGACAATAGTTTTTTACAACGTAGATGAAATATATGAAAAATGAACCTATGCCTTGCCATCCCCATGTTACAAATAAGTGGATTTTTTTTTTTTATTTTCTATCTTCCTAATCATGTTCTGCCTGTACTTTCTTAATGTCATTGCCTGTCCTTGACTTAGTCTATTCCATATACTAATGGTGCCTAGAATCACACTAGTCTATCTTCCAGATTCTTTCCAAGGTGTGGGAGGAGGGAGATTATTGATTTTTTTATTGTTTGTCCATCTCTTGAGTATTTTTAATTTCCCCATATCCTTTGATTAAATTTTCCACAGATGTAAAGCTTTGCTGCATTTGACTGAAGTCATTTTGCAAGCAGTGGTATTTGTTCTACACTCAACTTTCAAAACAATAAGATTGGGGTGGGGGGAGAACAGGGGAAAGAGGAAGAAGAAAGGATGCTGATTTGCTCTCCAATTAAAACTTGGAGGAAATGGAACCATAAATATGGACATATTACAAAGAATTTACCTACATAATAAGAAGCCACAAAGATCAATCACAATCTATCTGCTTGATATCTGAGCTAAGTGCTGTCTCCATACCCATCTTCCTTGTGACTCCTGGAATTTCCAGTGTTCTAAGGAGAGGGGCTGTCCTCAAGTCATCTCCTTTTCAACTTATATTCTCAGTATTCAACCTCCCATTCCTATTGGTCATCATCACACCAAAAAAAAAATAAAAATAACAACACAAGTCTTAAAAAAGATTTCCTCTAGAGATAAGTCATTATCTAATGGCGTTATCATTAGATAACCTCATTATTTATCATTCACTGGTATGGAATGTTGTACTTCAATAGTCTGATGTGTTTTGGAACAAATGAGAAAGGGTTCAGTTTTGGTTTTTTTGTTTTTTTTTTCCCCACAGCTAACCTACTTTTTCACCAAATTGTATGAGTAATTGAAAATTGCCTTTAACATGCTGTAAGTGCTTGTTTTCATTTTTTTATTTTCTATACATACACCCAAAAAGGGAAATTTAGACCTTTATGATTTTTAAAAATAAGTATTTTATCACAGAACTTCTCCAGATACCAGAGAAACTGCTTTACTGGAGAAGTTAACTTCATCTGTGAAGTACTTAAATAGTAAGAAGCTCTCATACCTTTTTATTCCCCTTCCTGGACTCTGAAGTCCTCACTAATTGCCTTGTACCACTACCTCCAGTATAAGGAGCAGAACCATATGAAAGACATCTTTATCTCTCTTCAGGCTGCACTGATAACTCACATCTTTACCATGCTCTTAGCAAGAAGCAAGTTACCTTCTCCTTCCTTCTCTACTTTTCAGTTCCCTTTTATGTGTTGTCTTCCTCCCTTAGAACATAAGCTCCTTAAAGACAGAGATTGTCTTTGTTGTATTTGCATTCCCAATATTTCTAACAATCAACACAGTTTCTGACATGTTTAATGCTAATAAATACTTGTTAACTGATTAAAGTGAAAAATAAATTATTTACTTTCTCTTTCTCAACGCCAAAATATATTACTGAATTTATTTGTGATTAAAATATAATAGAATGATCAAATAAGGGAACTTTCCTCTTCATTATTAATATATGTTGTATTTTTAACTAATCCTATTATGCATATCACAAATGAGAAAGAAAGAATATTTATAAAGGTAAAAATCAACATCAAAAGCAAGAAAAGTATGGAAGAAGTATTTATTGAGGCAGAGGTTAAAACAGATTGAGAAGTTCATAACTATGTTGCATAACCCAAAGACTAAGAACAGTTTTAAGCCTTAAAAAATTTTAAGGCCTAAAACTGCACGAAGATTTTAGGAACATCCTATATAGTCTATGTCATATTTGAAGTTGTACTTATTCTTAGCACATTTCCAAAGCATTTCTTCTGTCTTAAAATAAAATAAGCATGAGGAAAAATAATTGGCACTTCAGACTTCAAACATCAAGGTAATTTTAGGAAGTTGGGTAGTAGGAAGTGATCCAAGCTTGATTAAATTTGACATATGATTCTGAAAAAGAGAAGACCAGAATTTTGAGTATTAATTCTATATAACTCTTTGGAGATTTGTTTTCTTTTATAGAATTAGCCTTGCCCTGGCATGTTTACAGCATTGCTAGTCTCTAAATTTTTGTCATTTTTTATTTAGTTAATTAATCTAGCCTTTTATTTAAGATTTGCTATATTTCCAAAGTGAAAGTTCACAATATCAGTCAATTATCACACTATATCCACATATGAAGTACAGAGACCAAACATAAGAATGAATACTTGACTTTTTTCTACTTCTCCTAGGGAAGTCTTAAACTCCAACAGTTAAAACATAATATAAACTTTTCTCTCATTTCTTTCCTTTCATCACAAAGAACAAAGTTATTTCTGGTCACAATCTTCTGTGAAAATCAACCACTCTATTTACTTTAACTGCCACTGTCTTGTGGTCCATTTGTCTATCTTGCCCTGCTTCCACCATAAGTAATCCAGGTTCTGATTCTAAGGGAACTTCTTCTTATAAATTCTAAAATATTTAAGGAGTCTGTGTAACACTCCCTCTTTCCCTCCCCCTCTCTCTCCTCTCTCTCTGTTTCCTCTCTCTCTCTCTCTCTGTCTCTCTCTCTCTGTCTCTCTCTCTCTCTCTCTCTCTCTCTCTCTCTCTCTCTCACACACACACACACACACACACACACACACACACACACACACATTCAGGCAAAAACTGGGGAAATAACGTTGTTTCAACTATAAATATTTAAAATATTATAATATTTAATCCTAAAACATTTTAACAAAGGCATGGGAAATATAATTTTGCTCAAGTTTACTTTAATTTAAAAGATACCATCTGAATTATCCAAGACCATACTTCTTTCCATAATGATTACATGTTAAGGTCCTATATCTTCAGCAGGATCTAGTCCTTCAGAATCATAAAAATGCCCTAGATAATAGTTCTTATTTAGAGGAAGCTTGTTAGAATAAAAGATTAAGAGGCCAGCATTTTATCCCAGAATTAGTTATCTCATCTGCAAATTTAATATGATAGAAATTATAGTATGTACCTTATAGGACTACGGGAGGTATTAAATGAGATAACACAGAAAGTATTTTGCAAACCCAAAAAACCTACTTAAATATTAACTTTTATTATTTTCTTCAAAGACTGCACCGAGTAGAATTCCTTCACCCCATGTTTTAATTCTTCCCTTTGTCAAATACAAAATTATATATAATATATATGTGTATGTATGTATGTATGTATATATATATATATATATATATATATATATTCCCAAGTAATAGCTAATGTAAAATTCCATAAAATTATTTTAAAAGAAAAGAATGATATGTGACAGATGAATGTGAGACAATTTAAATATATCTTTTTTTTATGTATCATATAGGATGATAAATTTAGACCAGAAGGTGTAATGTTCTGGTTTAGCTTTCTGGAGGTCTCAGGACCAACTTTCATTTCAGCAGAATAATAACCACCATGAGAATAATCATGGATAAAGTCCAAAGCTTTATTATCTCCTTCACAGTCCATCTCCTTCACCTGAGGCCAGGCTCACTTTCTGGAGGCCCTCCAAAATGGGTCTTGGTTTCAGTGGACAAATGTAGGAGGTAGGAGAGCCACCAGAATGTTCTCTATTTTGAAGTTTGTGTCCCCTCCCAGATCTTTTAGTTCTTATATACTCTATTATAAGTACATCATTGTAGTAGGTGTCAACTTGTAGAACTATACTAAGTACTAGAGAATCATTATCTTAATTCTACTGAATTAATACCTTGTTGTAAGATTAAATCAATCATACTGAACTAGAGAACTCATATGCTAAACTAGATAACCATTGCCTTATCAATTCCACTAAATTAACAGTATGTTGAAGGATTAAATCAATGACACAGAGTTCCTGCCCTTTATAAGAAGGGCAATATAAGAATGTCCATCAAGTTCAACCTAAACATTTAACAGGTGAAGAAACCAAAACTAAGAGAGTCTAAATGTATGATTTGAAGATGTCAAAAATAACAGATATTTTGCCATCAAGTCAATTCTTTTCAATTCAAGACAATCATTTAATTATATTTTCAATGTAGTTATGGAGTTTCATTCTTAAGCAAAAGGAAACTGATTCTAAGAGGAGCAAAAGCAGCAATCATTTGTATACCTAATACCATTCCTTATACAGAAGACTTATTTACTGAATATCTGTGGAATTGATTTAAGTCAAATTAAGTGGACCTGAACCCCCCCTGCTTCTTTTAGTTTTTCACTGGACAAAAGTCTTTATAATTAGTTTTTCTATAATTTGCTGCAAATTATTTGACCTACACTTTATCATCTCTGATGCTCCATGCCTTCTCCTGATTGGTGATACTAAGTTGTCTTTTAATGCTTTTGAGCCAGATGTACATGCTTGCTTGAGCAGACAGCATGAAGTAGAATATTGATGCAATCACCTTCAGTAATAAGAAAGAGCATTTACTTGAATCTTTTTTTCTACATTCCCAGTTATAACCCAATTTTTAATAAATGATTTAGTCTTAAGACAAAAAATATATACTTAACAAAGCTTAAAAAACAATGAGGAAAAATAATGTTTTATTTTATGGAGAAACAATGTTTAGCCCTCTGCCCTTTTTCTAATTATTCTTTTGAAGGAATTTTTCTGAACTGTTTTTCTTTTAGGGGGCTTTTCAGAAGTGAATCTGGCAGCTCACTCTTTCTTTGTACAACTCAATAGGTTTCTATCCTATAGGAACAATGCCTAAAGCTGTTCCGGTAGAATGTCAGGGCTCCATTCATTTCAGGAGTTTGGCAACATTCCAGGTCATTTACAAGGTACGCAGAGCATTCACTCATGTGGAAAAATGAGTCACTCAATGCTTCTAAAATGTGCATACTTGCAGGTCATAAATAAAAAATGGGAGAGACACATTATTCTGTGATCATGGGGTGATGGTGGTGGTGATGGTGGTAGTAGTGGTGGTGGTGGTGTGTGGTGTGTAGTGTATTTGTGTCAGTGTGTGTGTGTGTGTGTGTGTGTGTGTGTGTGTATGTTTCTAGACATTCCAGTACCTTTTCCTGGAGGAATTTTAAAGGACCTGTATACATCCATATAAAGAGTGCTTTAAAATACTGTAAATTCTTTATATCTTCTCTTAGATATATGAAATGGTTATCATGTCTATTATAGTAGACTGAATGAGGAAAAAAATGCTTTAATACCTCATAGTTAAAAAGGAAATGATAGAATTCTAAAGATATTTCTTAGGAAATGGAAAGTGTTTTTTTCTTCACCCTGACTTAGGTTCTCTGTTGTTGGGTTTTGTTTTGTTTTTTTTTTGTTTTTTTGCATTTTGAGTGTCCTCTAAATTCTGTAGATTATTCATTAATTTTATATACTGAAATTTACCATTTTCAAATTTCCCACATTATATATTGTCAATTTCTAAAGATAACTGTGTATCTTCCTCTGCTTTTTTCAGAGGTGAAGAACTTTGCAACAGTGGCACACCAAATGTTAGACTTGATTAATGTATTGGTCAGTTTTGGTGAATTTTATTCATTATCTTTTGTTTAAAAGGTTTTCTTTCACTGAAAAAGGGAGAGAGAAAAATCAGGAATAATAGATTATGTGAAAACAAAAAAAAAATTAAATCTGCATAGATAATGGTTTTCTCAGCTATGGTGATATGTCTCTCCAATCATACACTAAATATCTTTCAACCAATAAGCACTGTGGTAGGTGTAACTGTTTCTGTCATGATGTATGACAGGGAAGAGAACAAAAGAAGAAAAAAGAAGGAAAGTGAGAAGAAATATAAAAAGGAAGGATGGAAGAGGAAGTCATGCTGTCATGTATAAGATAGGAATCAGAACAGAGAGAAATGGCTACAAATATCCCTCCCCGAAAAAGAACTTAATGCCACATTTAGGTTTGCCCTAAGAACAGAAATAAGAGCAGTGGTTCAAAGTTGTAAAAAGTATATTTAGGCTTAACATAAAGAAAATTATCCTAATAAGCAATGCTTCAAAAAGTAGAAGTCATAGTTTTTGTTTGTTTTTTTTTTCCTAACTGAAGGCCTTTATGTAAAGGCAAGATGATTCCTTGTTAGACTTTCTTTTTAAACTTGAAATCAGGAAGAACTGATTTTTGAATCACTACAAGCTTTTTGATCATAGTCAAGTAAAATAACTTTGTTGAGCCTCAGTTTTCTTATCTATAGAATGAGATAATAGCACCTATCTCAGTCATATTGTAAAGCATTCAGTGAAATAATAGATGCCCATTTCTTTGCAACTTTAGATTATGATATTAATATGAACTATCATTATTACTTTTGTCATTGTTCTTATTATTGGTTAAGTATAGTTTGGACCAAACAACCTCTGAGATTCTGTTCTTCTATGTGTGATAATAGGACAAACATCAATCTCATCAAAACCCAAGATGTTTTAGTGTTCCATGAAACCACAAAAAATAATACTGTAGCAGCTTATTACTTTATAATATTACAGGTCAAATATTTTGATACTTAAAGACGATAAAGCATTTTCTAAATTACCTTATAATCCATGGAAAATATGTTTTCCAAAGGAAACTATGACAACTGAAATGCTTGCAGGTATATATTATTACCTGTATGCACCTAACATACTTGCTCAAAGGAAAACACCTTCATTTAATAATAAAATAATTCTTATATTTTGTGCCTATTATTCTTTCTAGGATTTCATAGGGTTTACATATTGTGTTTCAGGTAGTCAAGGGGCAGTATTCACAAATTTGGATAATATCCTGTGAACACAGGTTCCTACTACTATAACTTATGAATCTTCAAATGTGTGCTTTATTTTCATTATTAAACAGTAGATAAAAACAGTCAAAATCAACAGTATTTACTGAGAAAGCATAATAAAAGTATTGCTACAAAATATAGTCTCTCTCTATCCATAAGCCTGAGATGCACTCTCACAAAAACACACAGGGAAACTTATGAATAGGGAACATTGACAATGTCAGTGAATACAATGGTTGTGAAAAATAGGAACATGACTCTAATAGTGCAGTTCCTGCATGTACATTCTTCATGGAATCCTAACATAACTTCCAACTATATATCATTAATGTTGGATGATTTTTTCAACTGGGATCCTACAGTTTGATCTTCTTCATAGTTTTTTCTTAATTATCAGGGCTAGTTCTTCCTTAATTTCCACATATCATTCTTTTCTGTGATTCCAGGCATGAAATTCCTACAACTCTATAAACTATAAAAAGTAGTTAAATAGAACAGTGGATAGGGTACCAGGCCAGCCTCAGACACTTAATAAGTGTGGATCCCTGGACAAGTCACCTACCTCTGTTTGCCTCTTTTTTCTCATTCTGTAAAATAAGAAAACTACTCTAGGATCTTTGCTAAGAAATCTTCAAAGAAAAGGCACAGAGTCATACAAGACTGAAAAATGAACAAAAACTGGTATAGAGGGTTCTATAAAAGCTTATGTTGTCGGTATCATTGTTGTTATCATTGTAGTGTTATATTATTGCAATCCTTATAGCTCTTCTTTTGTTCCATGTATGATATTTCTTATAACTGCTTACTGCATTGAGTCACTACCTCTCTCTAGCCATGTCTGCATAGAGAATTTGTGTCACTGCTTCCTACTGAATAGGATAACTTCTGCTGATCAAAATGCAGTGATCACTGAAGGGAAGGAAGAGTAAGGAAACCCCTTGCTTTTCCCCAGGATATGAGGATTGAGTCCCTCTCTCAACAGATGAAGTTAGTCCTTAAATGTTGATTACTGCCTAGACTGATTGCATATCCAGAGAATTCAACTTTGCCAAAGACCATAAGGGCTTGTGGACAAATTTCATTCAGCCACTTAAATTGTTGCTTCAAATTTAATCAAGGAAAATTTATTCATACTTTTAAAGGGAATGTCTAAATTTCAGCTGCCCATCTAATTTAATCAAGGAGAAAATTCTTTTTACACTTTTTCTAGTAATAACAAGCTGTTGACAGAGTCTTAGAATTCCTCAACTTCTTAATACGTCATTATATCTTTTATTTCCCCCTTATTTTTGGAGATTACTTTAACTGGATGGGGGAGAAAGGAATTATCCCTTACCTTTGTTTTATTTTGTTGTTTTAGTTTTGGATTGTACTCATAGGGAAGTTCAATAAGGAAATGTCTTCCAAAAATGCAAGATATTACCTGCTCTCCAGCTGGAGGAGTCCTCAAACTATGGCACGGGCCAGATGCAGCAGCTGAGAACGTTTATCCCCTCACCCAGGGCTATGAAGTTTCTTTATTTAAAGGCCCACAAAACAAAGTTTTTGTTTTTACTATAGTCCGGCCCTCCAGCAGTCTAAGGGACAGTGAATAGGCCTCCTATTTAAAAAGTTTGAGGACCAGTCTTGGAATATTGCCTAGGACATTGAACCCAGGTTTACCCTACTCCACGGTCAACTTTCTATCCTCTAAACTTATCTGTCCCTCTTTCCTACAATTCAATAATGAGTTGTTTGGAGTCCTCTACAAAGTACTCACTAGCATTTGATGGGCACATATTGCATATAGAGCACTATTTTAGACATTATAATAGAATAATATGTCTGCCTTAGAGAACAATAATATACCAACTCCTCAGGAATCCCAACTAACAAATAATGCAATCTGTTCCAAAGCATAGATTTCTGCCCTTCTATATTTCAAAGCAGTGTTCACTCTTCCTTTTTCCTCCAAATAAGGTGAGCTATGTTTTCCCAGACTTCTTAGTCCCGAAAGGGGTAAGCATAGTCATCACCTGTAGAAAGGTTCCCTATCCACTGATGCAAAAGCTACAGGCTAGTGCAACCTGCTTGATATCACTTCCATGTTTTGGTCAATCATTCAAAGACTTTATTCATAACCTGCTGTGTGATCTGGAGTTTTAAAAGTAGCTCTCTTCTTCTCTCCTCTCCAATTCTTGGATTTGACTCATCTGTGTGTTTCTCTTTAGATCATCACCTTTACCAGTGCTCTTGACAACTTTGTTAAAAGAAGCTTTTGCTCTCAAGGATTTAATCCATTGAATAATCACTGTGATAACAGAAAACATCAATTAAATCACTTAGGGGACTTTTGCATTCTTACAAGTACATAAAAGCATTCATCTTATACCCTGTGGAGATGGCCCAGACACAAAGATCCCTTAGAAGCCAAGAAAGCTGCATTTCACTTCTTAATTGAGGTACAAAAAGTAAAAATGGTCAAGGTGTCTGACATACCTTCATCTTTACTTTACCATCATGAATCATGCAACAAGTTTGTGCAACAATTCCAGATTCCCAATCTTGGGATTAGGAAATGTAGCCCTTCAATCTGGAGCAGAGATGGTACATCCTATTTCCCTTGCTTTTAGTACAATGGAACTTTTGAATGCACTCTGTCAACACTAAATAATTGTGCATTACAATAAAGGGAAGATTTTATCCTGCATTTGCAGAGACATAAAAAAGTAATCTTATTGAGGTCACAAGGCAGGTTATCAGCCAAGTCAAAGGCTTTTGAATATGTACTAGTGAAATATTTAATATTAATAACAACTTTTCCCCAAAGTACAGGAAAATGTAATAAACATTATGTTATGTATGTAATGAAAAGTAATCCTCCATGCAATGGTTCATTGTTTATTCTAAATAAGGAGGAAGCAAACCCAAGTTAGGAATGCCTCAATGTTTCTTTCTATTAGCTATGTAGGGGATAAAGTGTAGTGAGATTTTGATGTTCTTAGTCTAGTGACAAAAGACCATCCTAAGTAATTGAAAATGGATTTTGCTATAGTCCTCAAAATTCCTTACAGACAGAAAATGTATTAGTTGATATGTATTGTGTGGTTTCTACAAGAAAGCAGTGTGATGTTTAAAAAGTTTTGAAAGAAATAATTTCTGTGTAATTTTATCATTTTATTAATAATGCCAGAATTTTTTTAATAAAAGGTCAATGGCACACTCAAAATGTCAAATCAATCATGATACTGGTCTTACATATGTCTTTGGAAGAGAGATATATCTGAGGCTGGCAATCAATTTTGTTTGGCAACAATTAATGAGAGAATGAATATTATAATGAGGGGCTGAACCTATTCTAAAGCACTTTGATTATGTCATTTATTTCTAAGTAATCCCCAGCCTTGGACAGTCTATTCAAAGAATTTTTTTCTCAACCAAACCCTAAGAGAACTATCTGGGTTGGGTCTGAACAGGATTATTAAGAAAGTTCATCCAATCTCATTATCAGTAAGGTCCTCCAGAAAATGAATTTTGAAATGTGGACAATAGGAAAAAAAAGGAAACTCTGGATCTCTCCAAAGCATCACTATTAATAATTATTTCTGTCAACACTTATCTGCTCATACCATATAGGATCATGGATTTAGTACTGGATGGGACCTTAGAGACCAAATTCAAATTACAAATGGGATACTAAAGTGGAGAGTAATTAAATGACTTGCTCAGTATATGAAATAGAATATAAACCAAATTCTTCTTGCCTCTATATACAATATCTTATTTTCCATAGCTAGAGTCACATACTAGGGATCAAGATTGATCAGTCCATTCCCTGCTTTGCACCATACATTAATAAAGTTGTATTCTAATGTAAAAAACATTCTTAGTTCCCAAGAGATATAAAAATAGAGCAACTCTAGTCTGCTAACTTCTACTCTGTATATGAATAGTTTTCCTATAAAACTGAACTAAAATTTGTGTGAAACAAATGAAGCTTTGTGTTAAGGTACCTGTTAGGTGGGAATAGTTTGGGATGAGGGGCAATATACTTTCAGCCTATACCTGGATTCCCAATCCTCTGGGGAGAGTACATTATTGACACACTTAAGATCATATACCTCTATAATGTGTCTGCTTTCTTATCCTGAATTCTAAGTTCTGCAGTCTGAAGGGTTTTGAGGAGCAAGCATCTTCCTGGGACTTCTGAATACAAGATCACCTCTGAATTACTACCCTATAGGTTAGATTGCCTCTGAACTGCCATAGCATTCCCTCCTAAACCATTCCAGAGGTATTTCAATTAATTGTAATTCTATGAATATTAATAATGATAATAGTTAAATAATTAATAATGACAATAGTTAAAATAGTCACTATTAACAAACTTTAACATTTCCAAAACAGATTGTATATATTTTCTTATTTAATAACATATCAAAATCATAAAGACCATGGAGAGTCCTTGTGATTTGAGTTTAAAAATATTCCTCCATCATCCTCTTGATAAGCATTTGGTGATGAGGCTTTTCTGGTTTTCCTTAGTCTTCTCTGCAGCTAATGTGATTCTCAGATGATAAACACATAAACAGCTCCCCCCCCACCGCACATACACACATATATACAGTAGATTCACATTCATAGATTTATTTCAGTTTAGAAGGACTGTCTAGACCTTGACCATTGCTGACTTTGCTTTCAAGAAAACAGGTTCATCACCGTAGTACATATAGTGAAACTAAGAAGACCCCTGTCATAGATGAAAATATGTAAAACATTGTACCCCTTAGAATATTATGCTTATATAATCACAAACTCAATTTTGCCCCTGTAATTTTTTAAATGGAAAAATCTCATGAACATTAAATGAAATTATAAAGGCAGGTGAATATGAACACTTTTGCTTTGGACATTCATAGCCCTTTGTTCTAAACAAATCTGAAAATGAGTTCCTGATGATTTGTAAACTGGTCTAATATCTGAAATTCTCAGGGACAGAAGCTATACTCATTTAGCTAAAGTTTTCAGCTCAGGACTAAAAAATCTTGTCGAGCAAGCACCCTTGCTTTACAAAAGCCTCCAAGGAATCATTAGTGCCCATGCTGAGCAGATGATAAGCCTTTTATTCAGGTCTCATCTCAAGTCATACCTTTGATATATTTTTCATGTTCTGTGCATTAAACATTAATGTGTGAAAGCAACAATAAATGGGGCTGCTTTTCATTCAGTAAATAGTCTTAATACCAGAGAGAAAAAAACAGCCATTTTTGAAACAACATCTACTTAGGATAAAAATAAATAAATAAATAAAGAAGTAGATTTCATTGTATTAAAGATGGGACATATAGGGAGCAGGTTCAAACTGAGGAAACAGAATCTTTGAGGTACCAAGTATATATCTGTGTGTGTGTGTGTGTGTGCATGTGTGTGTGTTTGAGGAAGTTTTTATACTTAAGTCCCCTTGAATGTAAGTCCAGAAGTCTAAACTTCACACTACCTTGGATACAAGTGATCCAAGATACTGGTTAGTTCTAGAGCTTAATAATGGCAGAGAAAAAAAGAATCATTAGAAAAGTGGATGATTTAATGGCACCACATATACATGGATTTTGCAAATTGCAACTATAGTCATATCATAGAATATGACGGATAATTTTCAACAATATCTAGAGTCTTACTCCAATGCCTGAGGCATGGAGTTGATCCTGGCTTTTCCAAAGTTATTCCATGCTCTTTGTTGTTTAACCATTCTAGAAAGTATTTAGATCAAGTCCCAACAGATTAAGGCAATTTCCAGAAAACCTGCTTGCCTATATTTGGAAAGATTCATCACCAATAAGCTGGCCATTTGGCAATGAATCTTCAGACAAAATAGCCTATGAAGAAAAGAAAAAAATGAAATTGTTCTATTTATGTCTTATGCAGTATATTCCTTTGTTAGAAATAGTGGCAGAGTGTTGGGAAAAGATACTAAAACTTATTTGTCAAACTTTACAAGATTTTACCCAAATGTTGAAACATTAGTAATAATAGCCAATATTTATATGCTGCTTTAAGATTGTACATTTATTTAATGAGATCCTCAAAACAAAATTATAAGGTTGAAGCTATTATCTCTATATTGAAGATGAAAAACTGAGAATGAAAAAAATTAAGTGACTTCTCTGAAGCCACACATCTGAAAAGCAACAGGCAGGCTTTGCCCTTTAATTTTCCCATCTCCAAGTCCAGCATTCAATCCACCAGGCTGCCCCATTGTCTTGAGATTCTCATTTAATACCCAAAGAGTAGATATGCTATTGAGGAAAAAAGTTTAATCAGTTTTCACATTCTCTGTATAAATAAAAACCAAAAGAAAATTATGGCCACTATTTAGAAGAATGGCCCACAAATTCTTCTGAGAGAGGAAGAGAGGGAGAAAACAAACAAACAAACAAACAAAATACCTTGACATATAAAATTTTGTTATCTTATATTGTAGTTCTCATTTCAATCTTTGGTACAAAAAAAGAGATGATGAAAATTATTAAGTAAAACTAGAAGTAATCTCCCTTTTCATCTCTGCCTCCCAGCTTTCCTATCTTCTTTCAAATCTCAGCTAAAATCCCATGTTCAATAGGAAGCCTTTCCTGATCTCCCTTAATACTAGTGCTGTCCCTCTATTGATTATCTCCAATTTATAGTATATATCTTATTTGTACATAGTCGTTTCTATATTGTCTTATAAGCTCCCTGAGAACAAGGAGTGTGTCTTGCCTTTCTCTGTAATCCTAGAGCATGGTATGGTACCTAGCACATAGTAAGCTCTTAATAAATATTTACTGACTTACTTTTATGTCAGACTTTGCATCCCTTTCTAAATGTTCACAAGCATTATAATAAAATTTTAGAATTTTGCACGTCACTGATTTATGATTTATAATAATGATTTTAAAATTATAAATGTAATGCATCAAATTATCAATAATAATATATTTTAGGATTTTGCCCAAAGCTCACTAATATGTAGTTTATAGAATCTATACATTTTCATTTATTAAGAATAGAGAGAGTTGCCTATCTTTAGTCTTGTGTATCCCTCCAAATTCCCATGATGTTTGTTTTTTTTTAATGATCTCAAACAATATAGATAGGAATCATGATCTCTGAATCTTTTAGTACCCAAATTTATAGCTGCTCCAGGCTTGGAAAGTAGAACTCATTAAGAAAGTAAACAATTATTTATTAAGCATCTACTATATGCCAGGCAATGTTTTAAACTCTTTACAAATTTTGTTTCACGTATTCCTTACAACAGACTCATTTTATGATTGAGAAAACTGAAGCAGAAAAAAACTTATTTGTCCAGGATCACACAGATATTAAATCTATAATATCACAATTAAGTTTAGATTTTTCTGAGTCCAGACCCAGCATTCCATTTACTAATTCCACCTAGTTACCTCACCCAGATAAGTACTTTTGTTACATACTCTTTAAATATCTTTGTTTTCCACTTCTTGTCCAAGCTTTACTTTGTGGGGGATTTTCTTTATCACCCCATTATTAATCAGTTTAGTATTGAGAAAGAGGGGAAAAAATGAAAGCAAAATTAGAATTCATTCATTTCTTCTTTTACAATCATCCCATTCACCTGAAGAAGTAGTCCTGTCCCTAATCTTCCTCTTACTTCAACCTACCTTTTCAAAACAACCTCGTTTTTATTTTACTTAGCAATCAGCTTTTAGCTCTTTCTGAGCTCTAGCTTAGCTAAGACTTATCATATTTGCTTGCAGGAACAAGTTTTTTTTTTAATTTATCCTGTTAATTTGACTTCTCTTCTTCTGTAGATGTCTTTTAAAAGCTGAAATTGAGGATTCTGGGAAGATGGTGGAGTGGGTCAGCAAATTTCAAGCTCTTTAGGTTTCTCCCACAAACAGAAAAAAATTTTCATCTAAACTGTTGAAAAATAAAGCAGACTGGTATCAGAATGGAGATCCTCCTGGGATACTCTGAGAAGACAGTCAGAAAGACTCAAGACCAGGGATTAACCAGTGTGTGGAGTGCAAAAACTAGATGCACTCCCTAGAAACAGCCCACAGAAACACTATTGTTTGCCAGGGGTAGCTGGATTTGACTGGAGCTTCAGCCCAAACCGCAGAAACTCTCACCTCAAGGTTATCATGGGGAGAGGAGACCTGATTCAGGAAAAAGGAGGGAACATCAGCCAATTAAGAGCTCAAGGCCTGGCTGTGCTGCTGGGCCACAGCTCTGTGCAAGAAGGAATCAGCACAGCCAGTGAATACAGAAACAGTGATAAAGGAACACTACTGGCTGCAGGCATTTGCAGGAGAGTGGCGTTTTTGGCTTCCAGTTCCAGATCAGAGGGGAGAGCTGAAGTGAAGGTAGAGGCATCATCTCCTCCCCACAATTAGAGGTGCTTAAACTAATACTTATCATCTAAAAAAAAAAAATGAACATGCAAAGGAGAAAGAACCCAACAATGTAAACTTACTATGGAAACAAGAAAGTCCAGGATTTCCCAAGAAACTATTTTGCTGACCTAGAAAAAAATAACAATAAAATTCATCTGGAAGAACAAAAGGTCAAGAATTTCAAGGGAACTAATGAAAAAAAATTAATGAAGGAGGCCTAGCTGTACCTGATCCAAAACCCTATATTATAAAGCAGTGGTCATCAAAACTATTTGGTACTGGCTAAGAAACAGAATAGTCAATCAGTGGAATAGGTTAGGTTCACAGAACAAAATAGTCAATGACTGTAGCAATCTAGTGTTTGACAAACCCAAAGACCCCAGGTTTGGGGATAAGGATTCACTTTTGACAAAAACTGCTGGGAAAATTGGAAACTAGTATGGCAGAAACTAGGCACTGACCCACACTTAACATTGTATTCCAAGATAAGGTCAAAAGGGCTTCATGATCTAGGCATAAAGATTAATATTATAAATAAATTAGAAGAACATAGGATAGTTTACCTCTCAGACCTGTGGAAGAGGAAGGAAGTTGTGACCAAAGAAGAACTAGAGATAATTATTAATCACAAAATAGATAATTTTGATAACATTAATTTAGAAAGTTTTTGTACTGACAAAACTAATGCAGACAAGATTAAAAGGGAAGCAATAAACTGGGAAAATATTTTTTACATCCAAAGGTTCTGATAAAGGCTTCACTTCCAAAATAAGAGAATTGACTCAAATGTATAAGAAATCAAGCCATTCTCCAAAGGATATGAACAGACAATTTTCAGATGATGAAATTGAAACTATTTCTAGTCATATGAAAAGGTGCTCCAAATTATTATTGATCAGAGAAATGCAAATTAAGACAACTCTGAGATACCACTACACATCTTTCAGATTGGCTAGGATGACAGGAAAAGGTCATACTGAATTTTGGAGGGGATATGGGAAAACTGGGACCCTGATACATTATTGGAAGAATTGTGAATACATCCAGCCATTTTGGAGAGCAATTTGGAACTATGCTCAAAAAGTTATCAAACTGTACATACCCTTTGATCCAGCAGTGTTACTACTGGGCTTATATCCCAAAGAGATCTTAAAGAAGAGAAAGGGACCCACATGTGCAAAAATGTTTGTAGCAGCCCTTTTTGTAGTGGCTAGAAACTGGAAATTGAATGGATGCCCATCAATTGGAGAATGGCTGAATAAATAAGGATACATGAATATTTTGGAATATTATAATTGTGTAAGAAATGACCAACAGGATGATTTCAGAGAGGCCTAGAGAGATTTACATGAAATTATGCTAAGTGAAATGAGTAGAACCAGGAGATCACTGTCCACAGCACAACAAGACTATACAATGATCAATTCTGATGGATGTGGATCTCTTCAACAATGAGATGATTCAAACCAGTCCAATCATCCAGTAATGAAGAGCCATCTACACCCTGAGAGAGGATGATGGGAACTGAGTGTGGACCACAACAGCATTTTCACTCTTTCTGTTATTATTTGCTTGCATTTTTGTTTTCCTTCTCAGGTTTTGTTTTGTTTTTTCTTTCTAGATCTGATTTTTCTTGTGCAGCAAGATAACGGTATAGATATGTATACATATATTGGATTTAAAATATAATTTAATATATTTAACATGTGTTGGACTACCTGCCATCTAGGAGAGAGGGTGCAGGGAAGGAGGAGAAAATTTGGAAAATCAGAAGATTTTGCAAGGGTCAATGTTCAAAAAAATTGCCCATGCATATGTTTTGTAAATAAAAAGACATAATAATAAAAAATTAAAAAAAAAGAAAAGCCATGGTTCATCTTCAAAGGAGCCCATTAACGTAAAAAAAAGCCTCTTCTTCCCAAAAGAATAATTTTAAATGATTACCTGCCCTGAGAGAAATTATAGAGGAAATCAAAAAGGACTTTAAAAATCAAGTGAGAAAGATTGAGGAAAAACTTTTTTAAAAATAGAAACATCATAGAAAAACAAGATTATGGAGGGAAAGTTAACCAAATAGAAAATGAAATACAGTGTTTAAGAAGAAAATAATTCTTTGAAAATTAGAATTAGACAGGAGAAGCCAGTGAAGCTGAGAGACTAAGAAATAACAAAACAAAATAAAAAGAACAAAAAAAAAAAAAAAAGTAGAACAGAATGTAAACCATCTTATTAAGAAAAGCAAAAGATCAGGAGAACAGATCAAGAACAGAAAATATAAGTATAACTAGACTATCTGAAAGTTGTGACCAAAAAAAATAACCTTGACACTATAATAATAATAATAATAATAATAGTTTTTTAAAATTGTCCTGGAGTGATAGAACTGATAGAACATGAGAGGAAAGTAGAAGTAGAAAATAATCTATCCATCACCTGCTCAAAGAGATTCTATGTGGAAAACTTATAGCAACATTATTGCCAAATTTTGAAACTCCCAGATCATAGAGAAATTTTTGAAAGAAACAAGAAAAAAAAAAAAAAAACAATTCACAAATGTTGAGGCTACAATTAAAATTGTACAACATGTATCAGAAACCACAAAAAAAGATCATAGGTCCTGAAATAATATATACCAGCCAGAAATCAAAAGAACTAGGCCTGTTGCCAAAAATATCATACCTACCAAAATTATCCATAATATTGAATAAAAAAGGAAAAACATGGACATTCAATGAGCTTGCAGATTTTCAGGACTTCATCTCAGCCAAACCCAAAATTAATAGAAAATTTAACACGCAAGAACCAATAACAAAGATTAATTTCAAGGAACTCAGCATGGACAAATAAAATTTTTTATTTAACTTTTTTACATGTAAATGTATGTGAAGTCTGAGTTAGCTCCATGTTTACCTCAGGATCAGCCAGAGTCAGGATCAGCAAAAGTCCTTGGTCTTTAGGGGGAGAAGTAAAGGAGATGGATGAAACTCCACAAGCCTTGCCACCAATCTCCTCACTCCTCCTTGTCCTCCTGCAAAGTGACTCTAGCTTGTCTTACTCCATCCCCTAATCCCTCCTACAATTATTTGTATACACCAAAAGAGCAAGCCAGCATAAAATAGTGAAAAGGGCCATTTTCAAAGCATATGCTAATAGATTATTGTCCAATCGGTAATTAGCCTTAAGTACTCGGTTATCTGATTCCAGTGCACCTGTTCAGAGTTTCAGCCCTTTACAAATGTATACCATATGTTTAAGATGACATCAACAATTGAATAGCTCAAAAGAAAGATTGGGGCAGAGTTGAAAACGATCTGATTCTAAAAAGCAAAAGTGTCTAGGAAAAGGTAAAACTAGCTAGCATGTTATACAAATGAGGTACAGGGAAGAGTTGATACAGAGCATTAGAGGGGAGAGGAGGGTTCATAGTTCTGAAAACTTACATCAGATATGGGTTAAATAGGGAACATTACATATGTACCATGAAGGGCATAACACCTTCCAAAAAATCTATTAAGAAATAATGTGAGGTATAGAAGAATGTGTCTATTTATGGCAGTGGGTAAAGGTGTAGATTAGTGGGCAAGTTATAAAGGATAAATTGGGGCATAATAGAATATATAGAGATATGATAGTGGACTAAGATGTGAAGATTAGTGGAAAAGGAATAGAGAAAGGGGAAGGGTGGTATGGGATAAGGTAGAAAACAGAAGAGTACTTAAATTATTAGGATTGGGTTAACATGTATAGAGTAATGGGAATGGAATAAAGAGAGAAGAAAAGAGTCAAAGGAGAGGATAAGGGAGGGATCCATGGTTGGCGGGGAAGTTAAATAATAGCAAGGCAAGTTATCCAGCAGAAATAAAGTAGAAGAGTTAGCAGGAATAAAAGATATAGACAAACACTACAATAAGCATCAGGAGTAGAATTTAATTGAAAAAAGTAAGGCTAGTAATCATTGATCTTAGACAAAGTCAAACTGAAAGATTTAACTGAAAGAAATCTATATTATATGTCACTGGTATTAATATTGGTTTGGATGCATATAAACATATGGGTAATATATATATATATATATATATATATATATGTGTATATATTTGTGGTGTATGTGTTTCTGAGTATATGTAGGTATGTTTGTGTGTGGGTATGTAGATATATTTTTATGTGTAAGTGGGTGGGTGGGTATGAATAAATATGTGTGTATATATAAATATGTATATATACATATATACACAACATACATATATTGATACCTAATATGTGTAGATATATACGTATATCTATACACATGCATATATATATATATGTATACACACATATATATTCATACTTATGTATATGTATGTAAATATGTGCATAAAAATAAACATGCTTAACTATAAACTGCTTGAGAGCCACCAGGTGGGGGGATGAAAGGAAGGAAAAAGAATAATGTAAAAAGTACCCAGCAGAAAACAAAAGAATAATCTACAAAATAGTAAAAGAAGATGGACACTAATGAATATCATCCCTTCTATTATTATACATGCTTTCTTGAACTGGAAATTTGTGATGACCGCATTAGTGCCCTGGATACTTTAGAATCAACCAGAGTCAGGATAAGCAAAAGTCCTTGATCTTTATTCTTTTTGAATGTGAACAGAAGGGCAATACAAAGTGAGAGTAAAGTGCCACAAATCGCCAGGAGTGACTGGTTTTCTCACTCCACCCACCAAATCCTCCACCCTGTCTCCTATCTAACAGATCAAGCCTGCAGGATAGTGGGCAGAGCCATCTTTCTCCAAGTATATCTGATAGAGTATTGTCCAATTGGTAATTAGCCTTAAGTGCTGGGATCTCAGTACATCTGCTCAATTTCAGCCCATTACATCTCCCGCTTTCTTTTGTTTTAGAACACAGGTGGTCATGCCATCCCTGACCTCTCAGGGAGGTGAGAGCCCCCAAATGGGGGTGATCATGCCCTCCCTGACTTCTCAGAAAAGGAGGTGAAAAGATTGAAAAGGAGGTGATCACATCCTCCCTGACATCTCAGAAAGGGAGATGAAAAGCACCAAAGGCAATTGGGGATTGCTAGCGGATTTCTGGGCTAAAGGGTCTTATTAGAAACAGGTATGCACAAATCCATAATCATGGAAGGTATTACACAAGCACATAGCAATAACATATAGGCTATTAATGATGACTCTCCCCACAGTCGGTGCAAGCTCAATGTGGTGTAACAAACATGAATTGTATAGGCAAGTAGTGATATAACAAAGAATATGAATCAACATGGTATTGTAAAACATTTCCAGAAGTCCTAGAAGGAGGGTATGTAAACAACAATCATACATACGCCTTCTTCAGCAGCCAAGAGATAGTCCAAAACGAATCTATTGTCCATTGCTTCACATGTCAGGGAATTCAATTATCCCCACAAGTTTTTGAAGTCCTACAACAATATCTTTATGTGTTAAGAAATCCAATGATTCCAGCAGATTTTGAAGTTCTGGAAATTTTTTTTCATTTCTCAGAAAATCCAATGATTCCTGAGGGCTTTCAAGTACTACAACAGTCTTATCATGTCTCAGAGAATCCAATGATTCCTGAGGGTTTTGAAATCCAACAATCTTTGATATCCATGAGTCAAACACCATAACTGCCACGCTCTTTCAATGGTGAGCACAATCAAAACAGAACCACCAAATTTTGTCGTTCCTTTGTTTCGGTCTGCCTGTCTCTGCGATGGCAAGCGAATATGGCTCGTAGGCACCCATCTGATTCCTTTCTCCACCTGTAGATCGCAAACCCTCCCCAAAGTAGTTAGCCTATCTGGTCCTTTCCATTCACCACTTTCTGGCGATTTCAAAGAAGTGGAGTGTTTGACGACACTGACTTCCGTGGGTTATAAACCCACCCGGAGCCAGTGCATTTTTGTCAAAAAATCAAGAAGTTAATATATAAAGAGTGATTTAGAAGTTCTCTAGGAACCCGCCCCCTTTTTTGTTTTGGAGGAGGTCTTAATTCTTTGTTTCTCCTTCCACTACTGCTTGTCCTTGAGGATTAAAAGGATGCCCGTGGTGTGTAAAATCTATATGTGCCGTGGCAAAATGTTTTGAAGTATAAGCAGGACCATTTCGTTTTTATGGCCGACAATAATGGCAAATGCTTGTATAAAGGAATTAGTGACCACTGGGCTGTTCTTTGCTGTGGATTGCAGAAGTAACCCGGTGTCTACCACAACATGGATGAAAGACAGACGACCAAAAAAGATTTATAATGGGTCAATCCATTTTGGATTTCATTGGGTCTCAAACCAGAGAGTTCTTCCCGAGGCAGGTAGGAAATGGAAAGGAAGGCAAGCCGTACAGGCTTTTCATGTCCTAGCTTCCTCCCTGTTATTCCAAATTGTAAAGAAAGCCAAGCAGCCTGATGATATTTAAATGAGATGCCAGGGCCTTGGAATAAAGGGATTGAAAATAGTTAGAAGGCTATCTGCCTTTGAATTCATCAAAATGGGACATGGAAGTCCACTATGAGAATGGACATGAATATATAGATCTTACCTGGATGTTTTCCACTTGCTCTTTGAAGTTTTTAAAGAGCTGATATATATTAGAGGCTGCAATTTTATTTGGGTGTAAATTTTTGTACCACACCTACTGAATAGGCCGAACAGATATTATATTTATGTCTCCTGGATAATTAGTAAGAGCAGAATGATCACAACAAATTCTGCTGAGTATTGAAAAGGAGTTCTACTACTTTATAGTTAGATAGAGACACAGCACAAAATTTATGTTTGGATGCATCCGTGAAGATAGTTGGCCTTTAAAAACTTTAGAAACCTTTTCTTCAAGAATCCATCGCCAATTATGAAAGTCTAGTTATCTTTAATGGACACCCATGTAAAAATTTGGAGCCATGGCTAAAAAATTTGCCACTCTGGGATGGTCTCCAACACACATTAATTTGTGTATTTAAAAAGGTGATATCTTGTCAGGTCTTCCCCGATAAATACTGCCGTTAGTGGCCTTTAAAAAATTCTAGTCACAAGCACTGGTAGGGGGAAGGCTTGTTCTGGTTGTGCGGAGGTTCACCCACTTATCACACTGTCTCCTTTGATGAAGGACGGTGCCTTTGTAAAACTGAATTCCAAGGGTTTTTATGACTCTTTTCAACCACATTGGAAAAGAGTTAACCTTCAAAGCCCTGGTTCTTTTGTAAGCTGGAGGGGAATTTAAAGCACTGCTCCCTTAAAATGTCATAAAACAGTTGTAACTGATAGGTAGTCAAACCCAACACTTTGAATTTATTCCTATCAATTTCAAAATCATTCAATTGTTTAGCTTTTCTGTTCTTAAGGACAGGTTTTGAATTGTAAGCACCTTTAGGTATACTTCATATCCAAATATTGAAAAAGGACATGTCATTGAATTTTTTCTGGTGTATGTTAATTTGTAACCTTAGTGTTTCATGGTCTTTGTAACATGCCTAACATTTGTTCCTCAGGTGCCATCCCAAAATGTCATCCATGTAATGTAAACAATAACTTTTGGGAATGCTTTTCTTTGGAAAGGAGCAGCAGCAAATCATTTGACATGTAGGGTTGTTTTTCATTCCCTGTGGCAAAACTGTCCATTCATATCTTTATAAGGTCAGCTAAGTTAACACTGGACACGAAAAGGCAAATTTTTCATATCCTTCTTATCCAGAGGGAAGAATAGAAACAACTTAATATCTATGACCCAAAGAGGCCATTCTCAGAACTGAGTAGGAGATGGAAGTCCAGGCTGAAGAGTTCCCATAGTTTCCACTGCATTCACTTTCTTAAAACCATTAACATCCTCCATTTTCCAGATTTCTTTTTCACAACAAACACTGGGAATTCCAAGGACTTAGAGAAGGTTTTAAGTGTCCTTGGTCAAGCTGTTCCTGTACTATATCTAATAAGGCCTTGAATTTTATCTTTACTTAAGGGCCCTTGCTCTATCCTCACTGGTGTATCAGTTTTCCATTGGATAGGAACAGGTGAAAGTGTTGGCAGGCCTTCAACAGCAGCCCTGCTTAAAAAACCGAAGTACTCATTGTTAACCCTAATTGCTGTAAAACGTCTCTTCCCCACAGATTGATGGGGATTTTTTCAACTATAAAAGGAGTAAAAACTCCTGTTTTGCCTTCAAAAGTCCATCTCATAGGTGCAGCACTAACTTCAGCTGCTGTTGATCCTCCTACACCAGACATGTAGGTGTCTGCTTTAATCTTTGGCCAGTGACTGGGCCAGCTGGCACCTCTAATGACCGTCCGATCTGCACCAGTGTCTACCAATCCTTCCAATGGAAGGCCATTTATATAGATCATGAGCATAGGTCGGTCAGTTGTTACAGCTGCTATCCAGTAAATTGCTGGATTTTGTGATCTGGAATCAGAATCTGCGTGACTATCACCAGGCTGCTTATTAGGATTCTGTATGAGTAAACCTGATGCTACTATTTCTCCTGGGTGATAAGTCACACATTGTCTGCCTGTATTGGTGACTGGGATATTATCTACACATTCCCCAGTTTCCCACATCAGTATGCGGATGGACACTGTTTTGTACGTACTCTCAGGAGGTAAAATGGTCAAGCCTACACTGCCTGGAGGCAAGGGATCCATAGGCTGGAGAGGAACAGATTTCACCTCTCCAGGGGGTATCTCAGTTGTCTCAGCTGCATACAATGCTATTCTCCCTAATTGTAATCCCTTTCTCCCATCAGGTTGCTTAGTGGCTGGTCGATTGTGTAATCCCTTTCTCTCATCATATGGCTTCCTGGCTGATTGGTCATATTGGGGTATTGGCTGTCTAGGCACTCTCTGGGTGCACCATTGGCTGCCATCATGCACCAAGTGTTTTTGCCTAGGGGCTCCTTGGTGTGGCCCTCATCCTGTTTCCTGAACCTGTCTACATTCTGAGGCCCAATGGAAGCCTCTGTTGCATTTGGACATGGGGTGCTGGGTCTTGTTCTCCCACCCTGTTTTCTCCCTCTGCCTCTATACCAACATTGAACTTTCAGATGCCCTACTTTACCACACTGAAAGCATTGACGTGTTTCTCTAGAAGTCCCTTCCCGGAAGGGACCCTGTGTACCCATGTTGGGATCTTGGGAAGTCTGCATCATAGTCTGGCTATAAAAGGCATTTGTGCCCACTGTGGTACAGCGTCTTAGGTACAGCGTCTTATGAACTCCTCTAAAGGAGCATCCTTGCACAGTCCTAGTATAATTCTTCTGCACACCTCATTAGCATTTTCCTTAGCAAGTTGCCTTATTAAAACATCTGTTGATGAATTTTCCCCATTAGTTCTTGTGATAGCAGTCTGCAAATGTCCCACAAAGTCAGCAAAGGGTTCATCTGGCCCTTGTGTTACTTTTGTGAAGGCTTCACCTTTGTCATTTTTATTGTGAATCAAAGTCCACGCTTTGATAGCATTAGCAGCAATTTGCTCATATGCTGCTACTGAATAATTAATCTGTGCTGTCACATCTGCATAGGGACCTATACCTGTTAGTAGGTCACTAGTGATCGCAGCATGAACAGCATTTTGACTATTTTGTTGGGCTTGTATCCTACAGAGCTCGCTATATTCAGAAAGCCACATGTAATTTTGTCCAAGTTCTAGGCATACCCTTGGTATAGATTTCCAGTCATTAGGAGTCAAGATTTCAAAAGCCAAATTCTGTAATAGCATCTTAACATAAGCTGATGTAGCCCCATAAAGAGTACAAGCCTTTTTCAGGTCTTTGATAATTTCTATGTTAAAAGGGGCGTATCTTCGACTTTCTTGACCAGAGGCATTAAACTGGAAAATTACAGGAAAGATATGTGGCTGGAGCTCCCAGACGTCCACGCCCTTTTCTTTGGCCTTCATTAAGCCCTCTTGCAATCTACTCATAATTGGTGCTGGTGCTGTCACTGCCCCCCCCACTGCCCCTCCTCCCTCCATCCCGGAGGGTGGAGTTGATGGAGGAGAGTCAATCACTTGCTCCTGAGGTGGGGCTGAAGCTGCCTCCTGAGGTGGAAAGTCACCACACCCTTGCTCACTTAAGTCTCCATGCTGTGGGGATATGGTCATTAATTTCTTCATTGTCTTCCTCCTTAATATCATGGCTACTCCAAGAAGGAGCAGGAGCTGCGGGGTTTTTCCTTCTTCTAGGGATAGGGTTTCTTAGTGCTAACTGAATTATATTGTATAGATAAAATGCCTGGATGGAAATTGAATGAGGACCGTTTTCACTGTAATACGTGGACAACTGTTGTCCAACCAGGGACCAGTTATCTCGAGAGATCTGCTCCTCCTCTACAAACCAAGGGGAGATGCGGTTTAATGTACCCACAAGTCTAGCTACCTGTTCCCAAGTTATAAGTAGCCCTTGTCCTTCTATCAGCTTAAGCATGCTTTCTATAGCACCACTAGTGGGTGGGGTTGAAGGGGTTGAAGGGGTTGGGGGCGAGGATGGAGAGTCTTTAGCTAGCATTTGTCCCATTTTAGCCAAAAAAAGATTACTGGTTTAGTTTTTAAGAAAATAAGTTCCATGTTTGTCTATTAACAATACTCACCCAAATTCCTGGTCACCGGAGACTTCTTCAGTCCTTGGTTCCCACCGTTGGGCACCAAATGTGAAGACCGTGTATTTTTAAATCAGCAGGAGTCAGGAATTCAGGTTAGGGGAAAATCGTCTATCTTTATTCTCAGTGAAGAAGGATCAGAGGTGGAAGAGAATCGGCGATAGCAATGTGTGCAGCTGAGTCAAGAAGTAGCTAGACCAGCAACCACACAACCAGCAACTAGGAGTCTCGAACCCAGGCCCAATCTCTCCCAGCTTCTCTTCCTATATCTCTGCCTCCACCCACCAAAATCGTCATTTCCTCTACAACACATCAGGACTTGCACTGAGAGTGGGCAGGGACCATTCTTTATCCAATCATGTATATTAATAGAGTATAGGCCAATTACTATTTAGCCTCACGTACTTGGGACCTCAGTGCATCAACTCAAACCTCAGCCCATTACATCTGTCCTTGAGGATTAAAGAGTATGCCAGTGATGTGTAAAATCTTATACTGTGCACAAAAGTGTGCAAAAGGTTTAGAAGTATATGCAGGTCCATTGTCTGTTTTTATGGCTTGTGGCCTACCCATAATGGCAAATGCTTGTATAAGGAATTCAGTGACCACTCGGGCCATCTCTTTTCTGCTGGTATTGCAGAAGTGAATCCCGAAAAAGTGTCTACCACAACATGGATAAGACAGACAACCAAAAGATTTATAATAGATCAAATCCATCTACCAAATTTCATTGGGTCTCAAAGTACGAAAGTTCTTCCCTGGAGGAAGTGTAGCAGCATGGAAAGGAAGGCAGGCTGTATAGGCTTTTATTATGCTCCTAGTTTCCTCTCTTGTATTCCAAATTGTAAACGTAAAGCTCAAGCAGCCTGATGATATTTAGAATGAAATTCCTGGGCTTCTTGAAATAAAGGAGTATTGACCAACATAGTTAGATGGCTATCTGCCTTTGAATTACCATCAAAAATAGGACCTGGAAGACCACTATGAGAGTGGATATGCAAAATATAAATCTTACCTGGATGCTTTCTCACTTGCTCTTGAAGTTTCTTAAAGAGCTGATATATATTAGAGGCTGCGAATTTTATTTGGGCTGTGGCAATTCTTTGTACCACACCTACTGAATAGGCCAAATCAGATATTATATTTATATCTCTTGGATAATAAATAAAAGCTAGAATGATTAAATACAATTCATTCTGTTGAGTGGACTGAAAAGGAGTTCTGACTACTCTATAGTTAAGTCATGAGAGTATACAGCACAAATATTATGTTTGGATGCATCTGTAAAGATAGTTGGTTCTTTAAGAGGAACTTTAGAAACCTTTTCTTCAAGAATCCATCGCCAATTATGTAATAGTCTGGTTATCTTTAATGGAGACCCGTGTGTAAAATTTGGAGCCATAACTAATAATATTTGCCACTCTGGGATGGTCTCACAACACACATTAATTTGTGTATTAGTATAAACGGTGTATATCTTGTCAGATCTTATCCCAGATAATTGTACTGTTTGCTTAATGGTCTTTAATAAAATTCTAGCCACAAGCACTGGGTAAGGATTAAGGCTTTGTTCTGGTTTTGCCAGGAGGTTCACCCACTCTATCACACTGTGTTCTTGATGAAGGACTGCTCTGGGTAACTTGTGTAGCAAAAACTGATATTTACAAAGGTTTTTGAGTGATTCTTTCAACCACATTGGATAAAGCCAGTTCAACTTCTCTCAAAGCCTTTTGAGCTTCTTTTGTAAGCTGGCGTGGTGAATTTAAAGCACTGTCTTCCCTTAAAATGTCATATAACAATTGCAATTGATAGTCAAGCCTAATGCTGAACGCATCGATTGGATATCTCCTATCAATTTCTGAAAGTCATTTAAGGTGCTTAGCTTCTCTGTTCTTAAGGAAAGTTTTTGTATTGAAAGCACCTTAGGGTATATTTTATATCCTAAATATTGAAAAGGAGCATGTCTTTGAATTTTTTCTGGAGCTATGTACAATTTGTAGTTCCTTAGTGTTTCTATGGTCTTTTGTAGACATGCCTCTAACATTTGTTCCTCAGGTGCATATCCCAATATATCATCCATGTAATGTAATAACATTACTTTTGGAAATGCTTTTCTTACTGGAGTAAGAGCAGCAGCAACATACATTTGACACATAGTAGGACTGTTTTTCATTCCCTGTGGCAAAACTGTCCATTAATATTTTTTATAGGGCTCAGCTAAGTTAACGCTGGACACTGAAAAGGCAAATCTTTTCATATCCTCCTTATCTAAAGGGATAGAATAGAAACAATCCTTAATGTCTGTAACCCAAAGAGACCATTCTCTAGGCAACTGAGTAGGAGATGGAAGTCCAGGCTGAAGAGTTGCCATAGTTTCCATCAGTCAGCATCCTCCATTTTCCAGGTTTCTTTTTTACAACAAATACTGGGAAATTCCAAGGCTCAGAGAAGGTTGTAAGTGTCCTGGGTCAAGTTGCTCCTGTATTATATCAAATAAGGCCTGAATTTTATCGCTACCTAAGGCCCACTATTCTATCCACACTGATGTATCAGTTTTCCATTGGATAGGAACAGGTGAAAGTGTTGGTAGGCCTTCAACAGCAGCCCTGCCTAAAAACTGAAGTACTCATTTTTAATCCTAATTGTTGTAAAATGTCTCTTCCCCACAGATTGATGGAGATTTTTTTCAACTATAAAAGGAGTAAAAACTCCTGTTTCGCCTTCAAAAGTCCATCTCTGAGGGGTAGCACTAACTTCAGCTGCTATTCATCCTCCTACACCAGGCATGTAGGTGTCTGCCTTACTCTTTGGCCAGCGACTGGGCCAGTTGGCACATCTAATGACTGTACAATTTGCACTAGTGTCTACCAATCCTTCTAATGATATGCCATTTATATAGATAGTGAGCATAGGTTCATTAGCTGTCACAGCTGCAGTCCAGTATATTCATGGATATTGTTGCTTGGAGTCAGAATCTGGGCAACTATCACCAGATTGCTTGTTAGGAGTCTATATCAGTAAACCTCATGCTACTACTTCTCCAGGGTGATAAGTCACACATTGTCTACCTGTATTAGTGACTGGAATATTACCTACACATTCCCCAGTTTCCCACATCAGTGTATGGATGGACACTGTTTTGTAGGTACTTTCAAGAAGTGAAATATTCAAACCTACTGTGCCTGGAGGCAAAGGATTCATAGGCTGGAGAGAAACAGATTTCACTTCTCCATGGGGAATCTCAATTGTCCCAGCTGCATACAACTCTATTCTCCCCAATTGTAATCCCTTTCTCCCATCAGATGGCTTCCTGGATGATTGGCCATGTCTGGGTACTGGACTTCTAGGTATTCTTTGGGTCCACCATTGGCTGCCATCATGTCCCAAGTGTTTTTTGCCTGAGGCCCTGGAGCTTGGCCCCTCATCCCATTTCCCTGAATCAGTCTACATTCTGAGGCCCAATGGAAGCCTCTGTTGCATTTTGGACATGGGGTGTTGAGTCTTGTTCTCCCACCCTGTTTTCTCATTCTGTCTCTATGCCAATATTGAGCTTTCAGATGCCTTACTTTACCACATTGAAAGCACTGAAGAATATCTCTGGAAGTCCCTTGCCAAAAGGGACCCTATCTTCCCATGTTGGGATCTTGGGAAGTCTGCATCATAGCCTGGCTATAAAAGGCATTTGTGCCCACTGTGGTACAGCGTCTTATGCTTTCCTCTAAAGGAGTATCCTTGCATAGTCCTAGTATAATTCTTCTACAAACCTCATTAGCATTTTCTTTAGCAAGTTGCCTTATCAAAATATCTGTTACTGTATTTTCACCATTATTTCATATGACAGCTGTCTGCAAATGTCTCACTATATTCAGAAAGCCACAACAAGTTTTGTCCAACTTCTAAGCATACCCTTGCTATACATTTCCAGTCGCTAGGGGTTAAGCTTTCATAAGCCAAATTCTGTAATAACATGTTAACATAAGCTGATATAGCCCCATAAGGAGTGCAAACCTTTTTCAGGTCTTTGAGGATTTCTAGATCAAAAGGAGCATATCTTCTACTTTCTTGACCTGAAGAGTTAAACTGTTGAATCACCAGATACCTGCCCAGTTTCAGATCACCTATATCCTTCCCATCGTCAATGGCTTTGAGTACTGACTTTTGCAATCTAGTCATAGGAAGGAGTGATTGCTGGGGGGTGAGGGGAGGTGTTGGTGATGTCACTACCCCTCTCACTACTCTTCCTCCATCCATTCTGGAAGGTGGAGTTGATAGGAGGGTCAATTATCTGCTTGGTAGGCAGGGTTGAAGCCCTGGTGGGATGGAAAGTCACCACACCCTTGAACTTCACTTAAGTCTCCATGCCCTGTGGGGATATGGGCATTAAACTGTTCTTTGTCTTTGTTCTCTTTGTCCTCTTTGTCCTCACACTTTCTCATCTGGCTGTTCTGAAAACTTTTCTTTTTTCTATACCTTGCAGGATTTTTTAAGGCCAATTGTATTATGTTGTATATATATAAAATGTTTCTTTGGAAATTGACTCAGAACCATTATTATTATAATATTCACAGAGTTGATCTCCTACAAATTTCCAATTGTCTAAACCTATCTCTTCTTCATTGAAGAACCAAGTACATTCTAATGTATCCAGGAATTCATCAATCTGCTCCCAAGTTATAAATAAGCCCTGTCTCTTTATCAATCTGTGTACGCTTCCTGCAGATTTCCTTTGGGGTGGGGTTGGAAGTGGGGGTGGGACTGGGGTTGGGCAGGAATCTTTTCCCAATATCTGCCCCATTTCAGCTAAAAAAGGTTACTAGTTTAGCCCTTAACAAAGTAAGTTCCCTGTGTATCTATTAAAATACTCACCATATTCCTGTTCACCGAGAACTTCTTCAGAGAAAGTGGGGTCCTTGGTCCCATGTTTGGGTGCCAAATGTGATGACTGCATTAGCACCCTGGATACTTTAGAATCAGCCAGAGTCAGGATAAGCAAAAGTCCTTGATCCTTATTCTTTTGGGACCTGAATGGAATGGCAATACAAAGTGAAACAATCCCCCAGGAGTGACTCTGGTTTTCTCACTCCCCCCACCAAATCCTCCACCCAATCTCCTATCCAACAGATCAAGCCTGCAGCGTAGTGGGCAGGGCCATTCTTTCTCCAAGCATATACTGATAGAGTATTGTCCAATTGCCAATTTAAGTGCTCAGATCCCAGTGCATCTGCTCAGTTTCAGCCCATTACAGAAATTTATTATTATATATTTTGAATTCTCCCTTATAACTGGACACATGACATTGTTTTGTTTTGTGTTTTAACTCATATTTTCTGTCTTTTTCTTTTCTGTTTTTTCTTATTTTACATTTATTTCAATAAAAAAAAATTAAATGTTGAAATTAATCAAGAAGTTTCTTATAAACCTATTTCAGTCACTTGAAATAGGTCTCTACTTCTTCATTAGAATCACTTAGGTTTGTAGAGTCAGAATTTTCTCTCAAAAATAAAAGATGCACTTCTCTTTGGGGTTGATTTTTCTTGTGAAATCTGAAGTCAAACAATCCTATCTATCCTGTCTTTGAAATATTTAAACTCTGGTCTCCAAAGTCTGAGATATTTGTTGACTAATATCTAGCATTTTCTCTCTTATCTTTCATAATAATTATAATAGCTAAGATTTATATATGTATCAGATACTGTCCTATATGCTTTATAATTTTTATTTCATTTGATCTTTAAAACAATCCTGAAAAGCCAAATATTATTTTCCTTATTTTATAGTTGAGGAAACTGAGGAAGACAGTTTATTGACTTAATCAATCACACAGCTTGTGAGTGTCTGAGGCCAGATTTGAACTCTGATCTTGCTAATATCAGGCTCAGCACTCTCTCCACTGTACCACCCAAATGCTCCATAAACGTTCATAAATTCTGAGATGGAGTTTTTCTTTCTGGTTGCCACTGCAACCAATTCTACCACATTCATCAAAATCAAATTCAGAATACCATCCCATCTACTTACTTTCTCTACCATAGGATACTGAAATTATAATTCAGACAAATCAAAAATTTGTCTACTCTTCTGTTTTTAGCAGAAAAAAAAAAAGCTCAGGCTGATGTCAGACTGATGATGTCATAGATAATCAGGAAGCAAATCAGATGCTTCTTCATCTCCATAGTGAGGGGCCCAGAAAAAGGAAAAAGAATGGAGGAAATTACCTAAATTTCAGTATCCAGTCTATATTTGAGAAGAAAGGTCAGATTACATGTTTAGTAAGTCAATTTTTTCCACACTGATGACAGTATTCTTTGGCTCTCAAGTGGTATAGGGAGGATGAATAGTGAGATGCATAAGAATATAGAGAGAGTTGCCTTTACTTCACTTTATTTCATGTTGGGCCAAGTTCTTCCATTCTCTCTGGGGAAGGTAAGCTTGCAGAAGAATTGAAGGACTTTCTTCCTGCTCATCTGCTGTACTGAGTCATGAAATTAGGGACAACAACCTAGCTTTGTCCATGTCTCAGGAGGATGCATTTCAACAACTAGCTAAAAGAATGCTATACTGGGAGCCTAGAGATCTGAGTTCTAGACTTAGCTCCATCGTTGACTTTTGGCTTCTGTTTACTTCACTGTGAAATCAAAGACATGGGCAAGATGCTATTCAAGTGACCTTCTACTTCTAACCATCTTTGAGTAGGGGTTCCATTTGACTCCACTTCACCTCAGCGTCATGTTGCTTGGCTTGGAGACAGTTTAAGATATTTGGTCCACGTGCAAAACTTCATAGTTATAGACTGGGTTTCTAGAGCCATCTTCTATAATTATTCATAAGTCATAGCCCACTAAGTCTTAGTCATAACTATCAGCTTGGCTTTGTATTAGAAAGGAGTCCATATTAGACAGTTAAACTTAGAAACAAAAGGATCTGTATTCAAATTTTGTTTCTTGATACTTATTAGTTTGGTGACTATAGGCAAATGACTTCACTACTATGAACCTCAATTTTTCTTAAATGAAATTGAGGATAATTAAAAATATAGAAACTATGCTACAAAACCATTATGAAGCTCTAGTAAGATTATGATATCAGAGACTTGAAGCTGAAAAGGGCCTTAGAGGTCATTGACACACACATCTTCATTTTAGAGATAAGGAACTGAAGACTAGAGTTATTAGCCTTGTACATGAACTTCATTTCTTTTCTCCAAACCTTTGAACTATGGGAACATAGTCTCCTACAATGAAATGCTTTCCCTCATATATTTACCTCTTAGAATTCTTGACTTGTTTCAAGACTCAAATCAAAAATTACTTTTTTACTGTTTTTTACTGATCATCAAACCTCTAGTGACATCCACTCCCTGCTTATCTTTATCAGTTCTTTATAGATCCTGTATAACTAATTTATTTCTTCTCTCAATAGAATATAAGCTCCTTGAAGACAGAAACTATTTTGGACCTTTTGGGATGGTTAGCTGGGGACTAGGAAGAAGAACTACTCCAACATTTAACATAGTTTTTGGCACATAGTAAATGATTGATTGATTGATTGGTTGCTTAAGGGTATACATGTATTGAGTATCAGAGTTGTAAATATAACCAAGGTTTTTTGGTTAGAAATCCAGCACTCTTTCCATTATTCCAAATTGCATACTTGAAATACTCAGCAAATCTTAAAATGTTATATAAATGTCACTTATTGTAACTATTTGCAAGTTTTATCTGCCCTACTAAACTATATAAGCTTCCTCATGCAAAACTGTGTCAAATAAATCTTTAAATCTACAACAACTAAAGGTCTGTTTTCAGCTATAAATATAAAGCAGCTCTTAAATCAGAAAGGTGGATCAGTGGATAGAACTCTAGATCTGGAGTCAGGAAGACTTGAGTTTAAGTGAGGCTTCAGCCATGTAATGTGTGGTCCTGGCAAGTCACTTTATCTGACTCATACCTTAAATGCAAAAGTAAAATAATAATAGCTCCTGCTTTCCAAGGGCTGTATGGATTAAATATTTGTAAAGCACTTAGCAAAGTACCCAGCACATGGTAGGGACTTAATAAATGTTTATTCGCTAACCCACCATCTTTAGACATATAACTCAAATCCCAAAGCCAATGGGTTATGCCATCTCTAATTACAGTCCAGCACTTACTCCATTCCTTTTTCTTCAAACTGCTTTAGGCTCTGAATCTACAAAGAATACTCTGTCAGAGTCATCCTCATCACTTCAAGTGCCTGATAGGACCCTTGCCCCCAAACAGTCTCCACAGGACAAATTGTTCTTTGGCATACAAAAGAAACAATCATTTCTTCTGATACATTTTGTACAAAACCTTTCTTATCACTTTTATCTCAAGTTTAAAAGGATATATTGCACTAACATTCTGTTGCCTTTTTTGGCAAAGTGTCTGCTGTGTCAGACAGAACATGCTGTCTGTCTGAGACAATAGATAACTATGTCCTTTTTATGGCCTGAATGACTTGTTCAAATGCCATCTGAACACACTAGCATGATTAGGTCCTTCTCATCTAAGAATCTAGCACATACTTACATAGACTCCAAGAGTTAAGCACTTCCAAATGGCTTCTTTATATACTGGCAAATCAATACACTGGATTCTATACCATTGGTAGTACTGCTTCAGAATGGACTAAGTTTGGAAACAATATGGACTTATCTTACATACTCAGTCACCAGCCCATCACATGCAAAATTCTGTACTGTGTGCCTTAGAGATAAGTACCTTAGAATGAAATTGCCCTTTTTCTAAATCATTTTGTAATCAATAATGCCAATTCTCCCTCAGTCCCTGCATAGCTTTACACTGAGGCTGAAAACCACCTTTGTAATAAGCATTTTCTGATGGTCAGAGCAAATATAGATAGAGCATAAAAGGTATCTTTATCGTATACCTCTCTCTGCCTCTGTCTCTGCCTCTGTTTTTACCTCCTTCCCTTTCCCCTCCCCCCCTCCCCGCCCCCGGTCTCTCTGTCTCTGTCTCTCTCTCTCTCTGTATCTCTGTTCCTCTCTCTGTCTCTCTCTGCTCTCTGTCTCTCTCTGTCTCTCTCTCTGTGTCTCTCTGTCTCTCTCTCTCTCTCTCCTTTAAACATTTAGAGCAGACATCTCCACCTCATCCCTGCATGTAGATATCATATAATAATAATAATAATAATGTAGTTATTTAGATTTATATGCCATGACATGCAAGTGAATTGGATTTAAGTGAGGGAGGGCTGTGCAAGGTGACTTGCCTCACTTTCCCCTCCAGAAGTATCTGAGTCCTGTGCCTTTGCTGTAGATCAGGATGAATGGAGATGGGCCTGGATGAGATGGGAAACCTTGATCTTTTTAAGCTAAAGTCTTAAATAGATCTGTTTGACTGAGGCAGCATTCATTCAGTGATTAAGACTAAGTAGCAATTGAGACAAAGAATCTCCTGGTTCACTTAGTCAAAAAAAAAAAAAAAAAAAAAAAAAAAACTAAATAAATAAATTTGGGAGAGAAAGACCCTCTGAGTTACTAGCCAAAGCAAAAAAGATTGCTATTTACATTCAATCTGAGTCAACCAGGACCCAGACAAAGACCTAAAGGGAATTGACCACCAAAACCACTCAATCTCATTGATTGTTCAACCTGGTATGCACTAGAGATTGTGCTTAGTGCTTTACAATCATTATTTCATTTGGTACTCACAACAGCCCTGGGAGGTATGTGTCATTTTGATTCCCATTTTACCAATAAGGAAAAAGAAAAAAAGAAAAATTGAGTGACTTGTCCAAGATCACAGAGGCAGTGAGTGTCTAAAGTCAATTTTGAACTCGGGCCTTCCTGACATCAGATTCAGCACTCTATCCACTGTTCCATCTAGCTTCCTTGAATTGAATTAAATTGAATTATAGAAAAATATATTTAGAGTTGGAGAGAGACCTTAAAGGTCATCTGGTTCATGTTCCTAATTTTACAGATGAAGAAACTGATGTCAAATGTTTTATATAACACTATTCATGTAATAAGAAGCAGAGCAGGATTTAAACCCAGGTACTTTGATCCCAGACACTTAAGTGGCACATTATATAGAGCATTGGACTTGAAATCAGGAAGATTCATTTTCGTTCGTTTAAGTCCAGCCTCAGACTGTGTACCAATTAGCAAGTCACTTGAGCTCTGTTTGCCTCAGTTTCCTCACCTGTAAAAAGTTCTAAAATGAGGAAATGGAAAAAAATACTCCAGTGTCTTTGCCAAGAAAACCCCAAATGGGGCACAGAGAGTGCCATGACAACTAAATACTTTGATTCTAAATCCAAGCCTTTTTCCTTTGCACCATAGTAAATTTCAGACTTTTAAAGTTGAAAAGATCTTCAACTTGTAGATTTAGATGAGAGGGAATATGAAATTCCTCTAATCCTACTCCTTTATTTAATTCATGAGGAAATAAAGTAACTTGTCCATCATCCAGGGATTGATTGGACTATAATTTAATTTCCTTTAATTTAAAGGTAAGATTATCTCAAAGTAAGTGAAAGAAGGAAAATTAAGAAGTCTTATAATCCTAGGAGGATTATAAAATCTAGGAGGGACCCTAACCAGTCATTTTATAGATTAAAAAGAGAGAGAGAGGTTCAGATAGTTAATGGAATTTACCTATGATTATATCGCTGATTAGTAGTGAGTTCCAAATTAGAACTTGAATCTCTTAGCACACTATTTTATGTTCTTTACAATATCCCACAAGATGCCAAAATTGCTCCTTGATGGATGTTCTTTCCCTTCATCCATTATATCCTTTTTACAGGTTTACCAGAATTCTCAATGGGAAACAAAATATAGTCGGCCCTGTTATCTCTAACAGAATCTACTCAAGTACTTTACTATAAGAGTCCAATTCTCTACAATTCCAGTTTTGAACAAAACTAGACTCTATCTCAGGTTTTCAAAGAAATAAAAAAATAGATCCCTTCAGGGATTTGGGGGATTACTGCTACCAAAAGGTCCATCTATTTTTCATCACTCAAAGAATAGCTCTCAAAACTTGGCCATGGCTATGATATTCTGGGAGCTTGACCCTCAAGTTGTAAACAATTAAGACTTCCCACAGTTCCCTGGCAGAAACTTTCTTCTGCTAATGAACCTGCTGCTTATCACTGCTGGAAAATCACTTTTTCTATTGATTGGTTATGGGCATGGTCAAAAAGGAAAATCAAGTTTGATAATGGATGACTCTGTCCTGAGGTTGAATGTGGTCTACAACAGTCCCAGTGTCAGAGAACCAGGAAATATTTCATAAAATAAATTAAAATTTAATAAAATATAAATAATCTGATATTTTAAAGCTAAATCAATATGTATTCTAGACAGGTTATTTTTTCTTTTTAAATAAAATCTTTTAAAAAGAGAAAAGCATAAATAGGGGTTAACAAGATGGGAAGTAACACAGAATTGGTAATTTTAACCATAAATGTGAATGGGGTAAACTTCCCCATAAAGAGGAAGCAGTTAGCAGAATGGATTAAAAGCCAGAATCCTACAATATGTTGTTTACAGGAAACATACCTGAAGCAGGAGATACATACAAAGTTAAGGTAAAAGGTTGGAGCAGAATCTACTATGCTTCAGGTGAAATCAAAAAAGCAGGGGTAGCCATCCTGATCTCAGATCAAGCAAAAGCAAAAATTGATCTAATTAAAAGAGATAAGGAAGGGTACTATATCTTGCTAAAGTGTGGCATAGATAATGAAGCAATATCAATATTAAACATATATGCACCAAGTGATGTAGCCTCTAAATTCTTAAAAGAGAAATTAAGAGAGCTGCAAGAAAGAAATACAGCAAAACTATGATAGTAGGAGATCTCAACCTTGCACTCTCAGAATTAGATAAATCAAACCACAAAATAAATAAGAAAGGAGTCAAAGAGGTAAATAGAATACTAGAAAAGTTAGATATGATAGATCTCTGGAGAAAACTAAATGGAGACAGAAAGGAGTACACTTTTTTCTCAGCAGTTCATGGAACCTATACAAAAATTGACCATGTATTAGGACATAAAAACCTCGAAATCAAATGCAGTAAGGCAGATATAGTAAATGCATCCTTTTCACACCATGATGCAATGAAAATTACATTCAACAAAAAGCCAGGGGAAAATAGACCAAAAAAAAAAATTGGAAACTAAATAATCTCATACTAAAGAATGATGGGGTGAAACAGCAAATCATAGACATCATTAATAACTTCACCCAAGAAAATTATAATAATGAGACATCATACCAAAATGTGTGGGATGCAGCCAAAGCAGAGTAAGGGGAAATTTCATATCTCTAGAGGCCTACTTGCATAAAATAGAGAAAGAGAAGGTCAATGAATTGGGCTTGCAATTAAAAATGCTAGAAAAGGAACAAATTAAAAACCCCCAATCAAACACTAAACTTGAAATTCTAAAAATAAAAGTAATTTTTTAATTATTAAATTTTTAATTACTAAAATGGAAAGTAAAAAATCTATTGAATTAATTAATAAAACTAAGAGTTGGTTCTATGAAAAAACCAACAAAATAGACAAACCCTTAGTAAATCTGATTAAAAAAAAGAAAGAGAAAATCAAATTGTTAGTTTTAAAAATGAAAAGGGAGAACTCGCCACTAACAAAGAGGAAATTAGAGCAATAATTAGGAGTTACTTTGCCCAACATTATACCAATAAATTTGACAACTTAAATGAAATGGAAGAATACCTTCAAAAATATAGCCTCCCCAGATTAACAGAGGAAGAAGTAAATAGACTAAACAGTCCCATTTTAGAAAAAGGAATAGAACAAACTATTAACCAACTCCCTAAAAAAAATCCCCAGGACCAGATGAATTTACATGTGAATTCTACCAAACATTTAAAGAACAATTAAGTCTAATGCTTTATAAACTATTTGAAAAAACAGGGATTGAAGGAGTCCTACCAAATTCCTTTTATGACACAGACATGGTACTGATACCTAAAGGAGGAGATCATTATACGCTTCAAAACAACGATACTGTATGAGGATGTATTCTGATGGAAGTGGATTTCTTTGACAAAGAGAAGATCTAACTCAGTTTCACTCTATTAATGATGCACAGAAGCAGTTACACCCAAAGAAAGAACACTGGGAAATGAATGTAAACTGTCTGCATTTTTGTTTTTCTTCCCGGGTTATTTTTACCTTCTGAATCAAATTCTTCCTGGGCAACAAGAGAACTGTTTGGTTCTGCACACATATGTTTTATCTAGGATATACTGTGACATATTTAATATGTATAAGACTGCTTGCATCTGGGGGAGGGAATGGAGGGAAGAAGGGGAAAAATCGGAACAAAAGTGAGTGCAAAGGATAATGTTGTAAAAAATTATCCTGACATGGGTTCTGTCAATAAAAAGTTATAATTTTTTTTTAAAAATCTTTTATTTTTATTTTATGGAATAAAATAAGCATTTCCATAACAGTATATTTTTCTTTAAATTCATTTTATTTGAAAAAACAGAAAGAAAAAAGGAAACTAGAAAAGAAATACAAAACAAAATTAAGCAAAACAAAAGAGAGCATGGTCATGTGCCCAACAGAACATCAGGGAAGATTCAAAATCTATATCAATAAATTATGAGATCAAGAAAGTGTATTACTAAAAAAAAATATATTCATGAATGTCCATTTTTTCTTTATTTTTGTGTAAATTGTTCTTTGGTTCTCTACTGCATACCTTTTAATCACCCTTTCATCACCCCTCTCCCAATCCCAAACAAGCAACAGTTAAGAAAATATATATTTATCTATACATAAATATATACATACATGCACATACACCCACATACACCCCATTTACACACACATCTTTCCTATTGCTGTTGCCTCTTTAATTAAATTTTGTTCCATAACTTGCCTGGTATTACTTAACCTCCCTCCACCCAAGTATTCCTCTCTTTTCTTCTCTATTTGCGTTCTCATTTGCCCAGCCTTCTACCTTTATTTCTTTATAGATTTTGGAAGGTGCTATACTTTTCATAGTATATATGTAGTGTTGCCTATTGAATCAATTCCCAATGTAAGTTTTCAGAACTAAGAGCCCCCTTGCCCCTCTAATGCCTCTGTGTCTCTTCTTCCTCTTAGCACCTCATTTGTATAACATGATTGCTATTTTTATCTTAACTCTGCCAATTTTACTTTTGAGCTACCTGATTATTGATGTGAATCTTAAACATATAGTATACATATATACCTATATTATATATACATATAACAAATAAATATTTTGTCCATGTTAAGTTCCTTAAATTTGACCTTTCATATTGGCTCTTGTATGTTAAATTTTCTGTTAAGTTCAGATTTAGTTGATAGAAAGTTCTAAAAATCGGCAAGTTTGTTGAATGTCCATTTTTTCTTATTCAAAATCATAGATAATTTTGCTGGATATGATATTTTCAGCTGTAGGCCTAGTTCTTTTGATTGTCAGTAGATATGATTCTAGGACTTGCAGTAACTGCTGCTAAGTCTTGTACAATTCTAATTGTAGTTCTAGTGTATTTGAATTGTTGTTTTCTTGTTTCTTGAAAATTTTTCTCTTAGATCTGGGGGTTTCAAAATTTGGCAACAATATTCTTGTGTGTTTTCTACACAATCTCTTTGAGGTGGTGATCAGTGGATTTTTTTTTTTTCTATTTCTACTTTCCCCTCATGTTCTATCACTCCAGGATAATTTTCAGTGGATTATTCCTTGCATTATTGTGTCAAGTTCTCTTTTTGGTCACAACTTTCTGGCAGTCCAATTATTCTTATATTTTCTCTTCTTGATCTGTTCTCCAGATCTGTCATTTTTGTTATGTTTCACATTCTTTATATTTTCTCATTCTTTATAATCTGTTTTGTTATTTCTTGTTTTTTTTTTTCTTTTTAATTTTTCCTCAATGTCTCTCATTTGATTTTTAAATTATTTTTAGAGGTCTTCTATAAATTCTCTCTGGGCAGAGAGCCATTTCACATTAGTCTTTGGTATAGAAACTTTTTTTTTTACCTTCAGTGTCCTCCTTTGAAGATGAAACCCAGTCTTCCCTGTTCCGATAATATGTTTCAATGATGAGGTTCTTTGTAGGTTCTTTTTTTAAATAAGAGGTATTAGTGTAAGCACCTTTAATTTAAAGGTAGGGGGATGGTAGCTTAAGCTTCTCTTCAGCTCTCTCCTCTGACCAGGAACTCCAAACCAAGAGTTCCACACTCCTGCAAATGCCTGCAGCCTGCAACTTCCTTGCCCCACTGCCTCTGCACTCACTGAGTGCTGGTTCCTTTTTGCCCAGGATCATGTCTCAACAGTGTGGCTGGGCCTGGCATTCCCAATCAACCAAGTTTCATTCAGTCTTTGCAGACTCAAACCCCAGACTCCATAGGGGAAGTGAAAGTTTTTGTGGCTCCTGCTGAGGCTCCAGCCATATCCAGGTAGCCTGAGGGACTCTTCTAGAAGTTTCTGAGGAGCTAACCTAAAGATATTTGCCCTTCAGACAGGTTAACCCCAGTCTGAAGTATTTCTTCATATTTTCTCAGGTTGAATGAGGAAGAATCTATTTCTCCCCCAAGTCTTATTGATTTTTCACCAGTCTATGTTTGCCCCAGGTGCAAATTTTTTCTATTTGCTTGAAATTTGACAACCTGCTCCACCATCTTCCTGGAATCCTTCCCCACATAATATACTTTTTAAAAGATCATTGCACATAAAACTACAAATGTACTGTATAAAACTTGTTATTCCTTTTAAATATATAATATTTATGTAGTTTTTTCTTCTCTTCCCTGATCTAGAGATGAATATCATTAGACACAAAAGTGTGTGTATGTGTATGTAAAGCCACTTTATACATACTTCTATTTATCAGTTTTTTCTCTAGATGCAAATAGTGTCTTCCTTCATGTATTCTTTGTCGCTAATTTAGGCATTTATAGGAGTTAAAATTACTCAGTCACTCAAAGTTGTTTTTAAAATCATCATGGTGTTGGGGCAGCTAGGTGGTGCAGTGCTCAATCGAGCACCAGCCCTGAAGTCAGGAGGACCTGAGTTCAAATCTGGTCTCAGACACTTAACATTTCCTAGCTGTGTGATCCTGGGGAAGTTACTTAACCCTAATTGTTTCAGGGAAAAAATAAAAAATATAAAAGTAATTAAAATCATGATGATGTTACTAAATACAACATTCTTTTAGAGCTGCTCATTTCACTTTTCATTATTTAGTATGGGTCTTCATGTTTTTCTAAGATCATCAAGCTTGTTATTTCTTATAGCAGTTATTTATTTATTTATTTATTTTTGCTTTATTCTTAAGGCTCTTTCAATTATCAGAATCACTAAAGATCGCTAACATTCAAGTATTACTTTAGGACTTGACAAATCACTTCATGTGATTTATCTCATTTGATCCTGACAATAATCATGTGAAATAGGTACCATCATTATCTCCATTTGCAGATGAGAAAATGAGGCTGGGAGTTATTAAGTGACTTGATAATAATCTCACAACTAATAAATGTCTGAGATTTCAAATCCAAGCCTTTCTGACTTCCACTCTGACCAACTGCCTCTGGCATGAAGAAGAAAAATTGACCCCAGCTATACTTTAGTTTCATTGAAAAGGATAATAGATAATTTTCAGGGATAAGCTTTGTTAGATTAAACCAGAAAATGGCATCCTGATGATACCCTAAAGCTTCTCTTCCCTGTTGGTAAAATAATGATAAAACCTATTTCCATTCCACTTACCTCATAATGGCTACAATCAGAATTAATTAAATGGTGTTCTTTAAATTCCTTGAGCCCAGAGTTCACTCAGATCTGATTTTATTACTTTTGGACAAAGGTCATTATAAAATTTGAAAAGCAAAGGACTGGTACCCTGTGGTGTTCAGAGGAAGTTAGAGTTAAAACAAGGTTCTAAGCATGAGAATGTGTCATGTCTCAGAGGTAATTTGATAAAAGACATTACATCAGGTCAGGACATCACAGGCCAATTTCACTACAGTAAAATAACTTCAGCTCTGTTTTTTTGAAGCAACCAATGAAAAAAAGTAAGACTTTAAAAGGTATGCACATATCTGTTAGCACAGGTAACTCATCTTATCTGGAATTAATGTTGAATAAATGTTAAATGGTCCTGAAAAATTACATATGTAGAATCAGCTCTGGAATTTCAGAGAAACACAATAATATAAAGTCTGAAGCCTTGAACCAATGGTCAAGAAGACCTAAGTTTGAATCAATGGTAGGATATCTTCTTTGATCCTGAGCAAGTCATTGAACTAATCTATAACTCAGTTTCCTCATCTAGGTATAATACGATTTGTATCACTAATGTTACAGGTTGTTTTGAAAATAGAGTGAAATATCATGAAAATTGCTTTGGAAAACTTAAAATTCTCTACTAGCCAATTATTTATCATCACCATCATCCCAGAGATTCAGGGTCATTAAGCTGTATGTCATCTGCCTCAGATCATGGCAGAGGATCTGATCTGGAAAAAAAAATACACAAAAAAAACACTTTCCTAGTTTTCAGAAAGCTTAAACTACTTTGGTAGAACAATTATTATCAATCTATTTTCCTCCTGTTTTAGTAACCCTATAACACTTTGGTCTATCTCTAAGAAAAAAAAGCATACTGAATTGGAAGGGAACATGCTTAATATGAGTAAAATGAAATAAACACTGAATGAAAAGCTAAAGAATTTGGTTGTGAATCCTATCTATCACTCAATAATTTAGCCATATTACTTTGAAGAAGTAATTTTACTGGTATGGGGATC